>NC_134362.1:117897965-118577965 GCF_048569485.1 Anomaloglossus baeobatrachus | reverse complement strand
TTGTGGAGCACACAGCATATGCTGTGTGCTCCACTTTCCCTCTGTCACTCGCTGGGATGGATGGGGTGAGTACCGACGCCAGGCAACGGTGATTGCACCGTAACTGATCCTGGCATGCTGCTCCCCACTTTGCCATGCAACCTTTCTCCCACTCTGCTGTTTAGCCCCCGTCCCACTCTGCCACGCACCCCTCCCCCACTCTGCCGTTTAGCCCCATCCCACTTTGCCACGTACCCCTCTCCCACTCTGCCATATAGCCCCGTCCTACTTTCCCACGCACCCCTCCCCCACTCTGCTGTTTAGCCCCCGTCCCACTCTGCCATTTAGCCCTCGTTTCACTCCGCCGTTCAGCCCCCCTTCCGTTCCGCCGCTTACAGCATCCCATCCCATTACAGCATTACTCATCCCTCCTCCCCACATGTGCTTACCTCGGGCCTCCGTCCACTGCTCGTACTGTGATTGCTGACAGGACAGGCTGCCGGAGGCGCAGATCTGAGGTGAGTGCATGCGGCTGGAAGCGGTGATCTACAGCCTGAGCGGCACTGGACTACGGATCACCCCTCCTCACCGCATTTCACCTCAGACCTCTGATCCCAGCCGGCAGCACAGTATATGGGGGCGCGAGATACAGTGAGGCATAGGGAGACAGCCAGCAGCAGGGCATAGGGAGACAGCAAGCAGCCGGGCATAGGGAGACAGTCAGCAGCGGAGCATAGGGAGACAGCAAGCAGCGGGGCATAGGGAAACAGTCAGCAGCGGGGCATAGGGAGGCAGTCAGCAGCGGAGCATAGGGAGACAGCAAGCAGCGGGGCATAGGAAGACAGCCAGCAACGGGGCATAGGGAGACACCCAGCAGCGAGGCATAGGGAGACACCAAGCAGCGGGACATAGGGAGACACCCAGCAGTGGGGCATAGGCAGACAGTCAGCAGCTGGGCATAGGGAAACAGTCAGCAGCGGAACATAGGGAGACCGCAAGCAGCAGGGCATAGGAAGACAGCCAGCAGCGGGGCATAAGGAGACACCCAGCAGCGGAGCATAGGGAGACAGTCAGCAGCGGGGCATAGGGAGACAGTCAGCAGTCAGCAGCGGGGCATAGGGAGGGAAATAGCCAGCAGCGGGGCATAGGGAGGGAGACAACCAGCAGCGGGGCATAGAGGGAGACAGCCAGCAGCGGGGCATAGGGAGGGAGACACCCAGCAGCGGGGTGTAGGGTGGGAGACAGCCAGCAGCGGGGTGTAGGGTGGGAGACAGCCAGCAGTGGGGCATAGGGAGGGAGACAGCCAGCAGCGGGGCATAGGGAGGGAGACATCCAGCAGCGGGGCATAGGGAGGGAGACAGTCAGCAGTGAGGAATAGGGAGGGAGACAGTCAGCAGCGGGGCATAGGGAGGAAGACAGCCAGCAGTGGGGCATAGGGAGGGAGACAGCCAACAGTGGGGCATAGGGAGGGAGACAGCAGCGGGGCATAGGGAGGGAGACAGCCAGCAGTGGGGCATAGGGAGGGAGACAGTCAGCAGCGGGGCATAGGGAGGGAGACAGTCAGCAGCGGGGCATAGGGAGGGAAATAGCCAGCAGCGGGGCATAGGGAGGGAGACAACCAGCAGCGGGGCATAGAGGGAGACAGCCAGCAGCGGGGCATAGGGAGGGAGACACCCAGCAGCGGGGTGTAGGGTGGGAGACAGCCAGCAGCGGGGTGTAGGGTGGGAGACAGCCAGCAGTGGGGTGTAGGGTGGGAGACAGCCAGCAGTGGGGCATAGGGAGGGAGACAGCCAGCAGCGGGGCATAGGGAGGGAGACATCCAGCAGCGGGGCATAGGGAGGGAGACATCCAGCAGCGGGGCATAGGGAGGGAGACAGTCAGCAGCGGGGCATAGGGAGGAAGACAGCCAGCAGTGGGGCATAGGGAGGGAGACAGCCAACAGCGGGGCATAGGGAGGGAGACAGCAGCGGGGCATAGGGAGGGAGACAGCCAGCAGTGGGGCATAGGGAGGGAGACAGTCAGCAGTGGGGCATAGGGAAGGAGACAGCCAGCAGCGGAGCATAGGGAGACAGCCAGCAGCGGGGCATAGGGAGGGAGACAGCCAGCAGCAGGGCATAGGGAGGAAGACAGCCAGCAGCGGGGAATAGGGAGGGAGACAGCCAGCAGCGGGGCATAGGGAGGGAGACAGCAGCGGGGCATAGGGAGGGAGACAGCCTGCAGTGTTGCATAGGGAGGGAGACAGTCAGCAGTGGGGCATAGGGAGGAAGACAGCCAGTAGCGGGGCATAGGGAGGGAGACAGTCAGCAGCGAGGCATAGGGATAGGGAGGGAGTTCAATAGTATGAATCAGCTCACCGTGGAAAAAGCTCAGTCTTGATTTCGTCCTGGAGCACGGACAGGCACTGCCACAGCCCAAAATAATGCAAAAGATGAGGATGTCCAGCTCTTCAGGCAAAAAAAATCACGTCTTTGTTTTATCATGCAGACACAAAGAATGACATGACCAGCACAACGCGTTTCAGGTGAAAGCACTCCCCCTTAATCATGATACTGGATAGATGGTGCTGCAAAGCTTATATGCAAATGCTAATCAATGTAACAGATGTTTAACCCCTTCAGCCCCCGGGCACTTTCCGTTTTTGCGTTTTTGTTTTTTGCTTTCCTTGTTCCGAGAGGCGTAACTTTTTTATTTTTCCATCAATCTTGCCATATGAGGGCTTGTTTTTTGCGGGACGAGTTGTTCTTTTAAATGAAACCATAAGTTTTACCATATAGTGTACTGGAAAATGGCAAAAAAATTCCAAGTGCGGAAAAATTGCAAAAAAACTGGGATTGTACAATAGTTTTTGGGATATTTTATTCACCGTGTTCACTATATGGTAAAACTGATGTGTGGGTATGATGCCTCAGGTCGGTGCGAGTTTGTAGACACCAAACATGTATAGGTTTACTTGTATCTAAGGGGTTAAAAAAATTCAAAAGCTTGTCCGAAAAACGTGGCGCACGTTTTGCGCCATTTTCCAAAACCCGTAGCGTTCTCATTTTTCAGGATCTGAGGCTCAGTGATGGCTTATTTTTTGCGTCTTGACCTGACGTTCTTAACGGTACCATTTTTGCGCAGATGCTACGTTTTGATCGCCTGTTATTGCATTTTGCGCAAAATTTGCGGCGACCAAAAAACGTAATTTTGGCGTTTGGAATTTTTTTGCCGCTACGCCGTTTACTGATCAGATTCATTGATTTTATATTTTGATAGATCGGGCATTTCTGAACGTGGCGATACCAAATATGTGTGTATTTTTTATTTTTTTAACCCTTTAATTTTCAATGGGGTGAAAGGGGGGTGATTTGAACTTTTAGGTTTTTTTATTTTTTTTTAATTTTTTAAAACTTTTTTTTTTACTTTTTTTTTTTATTTTACTAGTCCCCCTAGGGGGCTATTGCGATCAGCAATCCGATCGCTTTGCACAATCTGCAGATCTCAGCTACAGAGCTGAGAACTGCAGATTTGCTGCTTCACTTTCAATGCCGGCTGTATTCTGGCATTGAGAGGAAGTGACTCATGTTAGCCACAGGCGTCATCACATGACCCTGTGCTACCATGGCAACCGCCGAAAGTCACGTGATCATGTCACGTGACTTCCGGCGGGGGCGGGGTAAGTCACTGTAATGGCGGCGCCCATATACATATCGCTGCCAAGACTTTGGCAGCGAAATGTAAGGGGTTAATGGCCGCGGGTGGAAGCGATTCCACCCGCGGCTAGCAGGCACACATATCAGCTGTTGATAACAGCTGATATGTGCGCCGATCGCCGCCGCCCGCCGGCGGCAGGGGGCGGGGCTTACCGGAAAACGATCCATGACGTATCTAGTACGTCATGGGTCGTTAAGGGGTTAAATTACTTCAGCACCTTACATGCACGAAATAGATTTTACCATGAAAAACATTACATACATATACAATTAAAAAACAATGATACAATACAATACAATAAAGTACACATTTTTCAATGGTTTTCTGGATTTGAAGATATATACGTTTATAACCAAACCAGTTGCAGTGCGCCATTCAGTGTGTGCAGATATAACACCTTCAAGTTTAATGCACATACATATGTGCCAATATATCATATTTAAATACATAAATCTGCACTCAACAAATGGCGCACACCGGAATTTTTTTTACAAACATATTTACTCATGTATATCCCCATGTATATGCACACATATTGCCCTTCTATATATGTGCTCAGTTGTCATACTATGTAAAAGCTTTTAAGTTCCGACATGGAAGTTTAATATCTATATTATGTGGATTTTCCTGCACTTCGGAGTACCTCAATGCTTAAAATAGATTTATATACTTTGAAGGAAGCCTCATTTTTTATTGTCAAAAGTTTGTTTTAATTACAAAAAAAAAAAAATCCCTTTCAAAAACTTTTTTTATTTTTTTTTTTTTCCTTGTTAAATCATTATTTAAACTATGCTTCAATGCAAAAAACACATGGTTGTTCTATATTATGGTAGAACACAAAGCGCCATGTTGAATGTAACGCAATATAACCGCACAAGTCGCAGATGGTGTAAATTTGGTGTGAATTAAAAACGCAAGTAGGAGTTTTGGCTATGTATGCATGCACACTGCTTCTATATTAGTGCTCGATTTATATTGTGTAGGGGCTGTTAAGTTTGAACTAGAAGATTTAATATCTGTGTTATATAAGTTTCATCCTACTCAGGAAAAAAATTTTCTTTTTTCCTTTCTTTTTTCTTTCTATATCAATTGATGTCTATGAAACATGCTTTAATAAATTTATATGCTTGAAAAAAAATACCACAGCCAAATATATAATGAGCTGACCTTCAGCTTTAACGTTAGGGGTTAAACTGCAACAATTGTTCCAAGGGGCTAAAACACACCCTGCAGTTAGCATTTGTGAAAAGAAGAAAATTTTTTTTGAAAAACCTTTTTTTGTTTTTTTGGTTAAATTGTTATTTAAACTATGCTTCGATGAAAGAAACACATTGTTATTCTATATTATGGTAGAACACAAAGCGCCATATTGAATGCAACGCAATATAACCACATAAGTCGCAGATGGTATAAATTTGGTGTGAATTAAAAACAGAAGTAAGAGTTTTGGCTATGTATATATGCACACTGCCCTTCTATATTAGTGCTCAATTTATATTGTGTGGGGGCTGTTAGGTTTAAACTAGAAGGTTTGATATCTGTTATATAAGTTTCATCCTACTCAGGAAAAATTTATCAATTGATGTATGTGAAACATACTTTAGTAAATTTGTATGCTTGAAAAGAAATACCACAGTCAAAAATATAGTGAGCTGACTCTCAGCTTTAACATTAGGGGTTAAACTACAACAATTATTCCAAAGAGGCTAAAACACACCCTGCAGTTAGCATTTGTTGCAACCACACAGAGGGAGCCAAGTATCTCCAACAATGAGGGAATTTTTTTTTTTTTCCCACACAACAACTAAATAAGTGTGACGCCTATAGCCACATAAATCACAAGTGGTGTAAATTAAAAACGCACGTTACAACTTTGGCTGTGGGTCTTGAATTATAACATGATCATTGATGTATATTTGTTTCCCCCTTTAATTTTTGAAGCCAATATACCAATGTTATAACAATATGGCAATGGATTTATTGGGCACAAGATTGTTTTTCCCACCCACCAAAAGCAGTGCAAGACAAGGCTTTAGTTTTTATCACCTAATAGAAAATCATGAGATCCCTGCGGAGATTCAAACCACAAGGAAAGAACATATATATGATGTAATACATAAAAAAACCTCTGGGGGCACATCTCAGTTATCAAAACATTTTATTAACAAACATCAAGGCACATTGGATACTTTGCGGGTGTATGGAATAGAAAAAATACAAAAGTCGCATAGAGGGGGTAACATGGAAAAACTTTTGCGTAAGAGAGAGGCCTGGTGGATATTCAAATTAAAAACCACCTTTCCCTGTAAACCTAACAGCCCCCACACAATATAAATCGAGCACTAATATAGAAGGGCAGTGTGCATATATACATAGCCAAAACTCTTACTTGTGTTTTTAATTCACACCAAATTTATACCATCTGCGACTTGGGCGGTTATATTGCGTTGCATTCAATATGGCGCTTTGTGTTCTACCATAATATAGAATAACAATGTGTTTCTTTCATCGAAGCATAGTTTAAATAACAATTTAACCAAAAAAACAAAAAAAGGTTTTTCAAAAAAATTTTTCTTTTTTTCACAAATGCTAACTACAGGGTGTGTTTTAGCCCCTTGGAACAATTGTTGCAGTTTAACCCCTAACGTTAAAGCTGAAGGTCAGCTCATTATATATTTGGCTGTGGTATTTTTTTTCAAGCATATAAATTTATTAAAGCATGTTTCATAGACATCAATTGATATAGAAAGAAAAAAGAAAGGAAAAAAAAAAAAAAAAATTTTCCTGAGTAGGATGAAACTTATATAACACAGATATTAAATCTTCTAGTTCAAACTTAACAGCCCCTACACAATATAAATCGAGCACTAATATAGAAGCAGTGTGCATGCATACATAGCCAAAACTCCTACTTGCGTTTTTAATTCACACCAAATTTACACCATCTGCGACTTGTGCGGTTATATTGCATTACATTCAACATGGCCCTTTGTGTTCTACCATAATATAGAACAACCATGTGTTTTTTGCATTGAAGCATAGTTTAAATAATGATTTAACAAGGAAAAAAAAAAAAAAATAAAAAAAGTTTTTGAAAGGGATTTTTTTTTTTTTTTTTTTTTTTGTAGTTAAAACAAACTTTTGACAATAAAAAATGAGGCTTCCTTCAAAGTATATAAATCTATTTTAAGCATTGAGGTACTCCGAAGTGCAGGAAAATCCACATAATATAGATATTAAACTTCCATGTCAGAACTTAAAAGCTTTTACATAGTATGACAACTGAGCACACATATAGAAGGGCAATATGTGTGCATATACATGGGGATATACATGAGTAAATATGTTTGTAAAAAAAATTCTGGTGTGCGCCATTTGTTGAGTGCAGATTTATGTATTTAAATATGATATATTGGCACATATGTATGTGCATTAAACTTGAAGGTGTTATATCTGCACACACTGAATGGCGCACTGCAACTGGTTTGGTTATAAACGTATATATCTTCAAATCCAGAAAACCATTGAAAAATGTGTACTTTATTGTATTGTATTGTATTATTGTTTTTTAATTGTATATGTATGAAATGTTTTTCATGGTAAAATCTATTTCGTGCATGTAAGGTGCTGAAGTAATTTAAACATCTGTTACATTGATTAGCATTTGCATATAAGCTTTGCAGCACCATCTATCCAGTATCATGATTAAGGGTGAGTGCTTTCACCTGAAACGCGTTGTACTGGTCATGTCATTCTTTGTGTCTGCATGATAAAATAAAGACGTGATTTTTTTGCCTGAAGAGCTGGACATCCTCATCTTTTGCATTATAGGGAGGGAGACAGCCAGCAGCGAGGCATAGGGAGGGAGACAGCCAGCAGCGGTGCATAGGGAGACAGCCAGCAGCAGGGCATAGGGAGGGAGACAGCCAGCACCAGGGCATAAGGACGGAGACCGCCTGCAGCGGGGCATAGGGAGGGAGACAGCCTGCTTCGGGACATAGGGAGGGAGACAGCCAGCAATGGGGCATAGGGAAGGAGACAGCCAGCAGCAGGGCATAGGGAGTGAGACAGCCAGCAGCAAGGCATAGGGAGGGAGACAGTCAGCAGTGGGGCATAGGGAGGGAGACAGTCAGCAGCAGGGCATAGGGAGGGAGACAGTCAGCAGCGGGGCATAGGGAGACATCCAGCAGCAGGGCATAGGGAGGGAGAAAGCCAGCACCAATAAAGACGTGATTTTTTTGCCTGAAGAGCTGGACATCCTCATCTTTTGCATTATAGGGAGGGAGACAGCCAGCAGCGGGGCATAGGGAGGGAGACAGCCAGCAGCGGTGCATAGGGAGACAGCCAGCAGCAGGGCATAGGGAGGGAGACAGCCAGCACCAGGGCATAGGGACGGAGACCGCCTGCAGCAGGACATAGGGAGGGAGACAGCCTGCTTCGGGACATAGGGAGGGAGACAGTCAGCAGCGGGGCATAGGGAGGGAGACAGCCAGCAGTGGGGCATAGGGAGGGAAACAGCCAGCAGCGGGGCATAGGGAGGGAGACAGCCAGCACCGGGTCATAGGGACAGAGACAGCCTGCAGCGGGGCATAGGGAGGGAGACAGCCTGCAGCGGGGCATAGGGATGGAGACAGTCAGCAGCAGGGCATAGGGAGAGAGACAGCAGCGGGGCATAGGGAGGGAGACAGCCAGCAGCGGGGCATAGGCAGGGAGACAGCCAGCAGCGGGGCATATGGAGGGAGACAGCCAGCAGTAGGGTATAGGGAGACAGTCAGCAGCGGGGCATAGGTAGACAGTGGAGCACTATGCAGCTGTCCTCGGGGACACTTTTAGACATATTATAATCACTTTGCAGCTAACAAAAACATGGCTCCGCACTATGATCCTAAACGTCATAATCCCTTTTCCTGTTGGAAACACCCAGAGTGGGAGGGGGAGCTGTGACAGCACACACAGGAAAGCAGATTCTGCCCACTTTTACTGAAGCTGTAATGTGAGCTGTTTCTACAGTAGGATTTCTGTAGGATTTCAGCAACTGCTCCCCTTAGTGTTTAAGGCCTCTTTCACACGTCAGTGATTCTGGTACATTTGTGCTTTTTTTTTAAACGTACCAGAATCACTGACATGCGCAGACCCATTATAATGAATGGGTCTGCTCACACATCAGTGATTTTTCACTGCACGTGTCTCCGTGCGGCGTACCCGCGTGTCCGTGATTGCCGCATGGAGACATGTCCATTTTTTTCCGGCATCACTGATGTTCCACGGACCACCCAGTGGTGTGGTCCGTGAAACACGTTGTGATTGACATGGACTCTCATGGGTTAAAGTTTCTTACAATCCAGCCAGACAGCATGATAGATTGTCTATAGATGGGGGAGAAGTCCCTCATTGTTTTTACAAGACTCTTGTTGACTCAATGTAATTGTGTTGGCCACTGAAAGCTAGACGTATTGTTCTCCAGACTTTCCCAGAAACCATTGTATTGTAGTTGTGTATTGATAATGTAATTACCTTAGTAGCCATTGTCTAGTCGGTGACTTGCCGACTCCATGTAGATATACTGAGTCTTTCTATGCACATCATTTAAATGAACATTATCCATGCAGCTTGAAATTCATCCAATGGGAGAAGCAATTTTGTCCAACCAATTGATGAGGACGCAGTGTATCCCAAGGGAAGGTTATGGCTATAAAAGGGACTTCTTTAAGCCACCAGGGTGGATGAAGGTTGATGGATACTGATGGATCCAGTCTAAGCTCTTTGGAGCTGACTAGAGGATCAGGATATCTTATGGCTTCAATCTAGGGATTCCGGTTCCGGTTGGAGACCATATCCACAGCCTAGGGATTTCGACTCCGGCTGCCAGGATTGTAACATCATACCAGGACTACCTAAGGAGGACACTCAGGTTGGGACAGTTCAGTCACCTGTTACAGACTTTGCAGACCTCACACAGCTTCCTAAATCTGGCATTATTCCTTTCTCGGTGGGTGCCCACCAAAAGCGGGGTGCTGCTGGATTGGAGTGAATAGCCCTGGAAGCTCTGAGGCATGGACATTCTAAATCCCTGGTGAGCCAGCGGAAGGGTGAGACTCTGTTGCCTGTTACATTTGTGTGTTTTGCTGGTTATGTGTTATGTGCCGTTAATTGTTTGGGGATCCAATAAAGTCTAATCATTGTGGTTCCCTCACCCTGTGTTGTCTGAGTAGTGTTACGCCCACGGTTAAGGAGGCCGGCATTCAGTTGGGATGAGCCCTGAGCCACGCTGTCTTTCTAAAGGCGGCGGGTTTTAGTGGACGAGAGCACCCACTGAGCCCCGTGTCTCCACAATTGGTGGCAGCGGTGGGATACTACTCAGCCTGGTTTACCCAGGGGAGCTGCAGCGGACTGGTGTTTTCAGACACCGTCCAGGGCTCAACAACCAGGGAGGCACATAAGCATACCCAGCAGGCCATAGGGGAGGCATTCAGGTTTCGGACGCTGCCATGTCCAACCCCACCAGCTCAGCCATGGGACAAGGACAAGAGAGGAGTTACGACCGCTGCAGTAAATGAATGCTACAGGATCTGTGCCAGAGGCGAAAGATTATCTACTGGAACGCTGAGACTCGGTCAGCCTTGATCCAGAAATTAGTCCATTGGGATGCCCAGAATGATGCCGAGGACGATGAGGATCCCGCCGATATTGACCCAGAGGATTTAAACTATGTGCCACATCATGGATCTAGTGACAATCGGAAATCAACTTTGTCCAAAATGGCCCAAGCCACAGCGTTGTTGGATGCATTGGAGCCTAGATCCTTAAGAGAAGAGAGGGCTTGGGTTATGGAATATGTTTATGGGATTCCAGCTGCCGTACTGCTAGCACCAGACGGTCGAGAAGGATGGTCCCGCTACCCAGCAGAAGCTGCACCAAAACAAAGAGGCTGCATGCTTGGAGCCCATCTGCCACTCCAACCAGTCAACATATGCCGAGATGAACCATTGAGACCTGAGGAATGCTACTCCCAAGAAACACCAACAGCTGAGGAAGTGGTTTATCCAGTCCACACCCTACGGCAGGCCGGACACCGTACACCAGCCAACCTCCATCCCCACATCCAGACGGTCAAGGTCGGTGATATACAGGCTTATGGACTTCGAGACATTGGATCTTCCATCACTCTCGTAAGCCCAGTTATATTTTCCCCAGAAGACCCTGTACCAGATTCCCAATTATCCATCTCCCTGGCTGAGGGCCAGCGCTCAGACGTCCCTCTGGCATGTGTGCAGTTGGACCTAAGGACCGACCAGGGAGAGGTCGAGGTGGAGCTTGTGGACAGCCTCCCCACACCTGGTATTTTGGGGACCAACCAGGAAGTGATCGATGTGGGGATTGTGAACAGCCTCCCCATACCTGTCATTGTGGAGACTGACCAGAGCAAGGCTGATGTGGAGCTTATGGACACCGTCCCCACACCAGTTATTTCGGGAAAGGACCAGGGAGAGGTTGATGTGAGACTTGTGAACAGCCTCCCCACACCTGTCATTGTGCAGACTAATCAGAGCAAGGCTGATGTGGAGCTTATGGACACCGTCCCCACACCAGTTACTTTGGGGTCTGACCAGGAAGAGGTCCTTATGGAGTTTATGGACAGCCTCCCCACACCTGTTGTTTCGGGGACTAGCCAGGAGGAAGTTGAAGTGGGGTTCATAGATGGCCCCACCAAGCCTGTTGTTTCGGATACCACTCAAAGGGAAGTGAAAGTGGGGCTTGTGAATTACCTGCTCACACCAGTCATTTTGGAGAATGACCTAGGACAAGGACTATTCAGTCAGTTTGAAGCAGCCATCACCCACCTCCGAGCCAAGCAGGACCCTGATGTAGATCTTTCTAACATCTTTTCCAGGGATGGTTTGAATTCCTGGTCTCCATCATCCACTTCTGAGCCAAGAACCGTGAGTAAGCCTAACCACACTGTGGCTATTGACTGGGGGAGGATTGATAGTGGGAGATTTGTGCAGGCCCAACTCATGGACCCCACCTTAGTTCTTGTCGGCAATATGGCTGCTCAACTTGGGGGAGGTAATCAGGGGGAGGTGTATAGATGCAAGCCTCTGTTGCTGACCTCACCATTAAAAAAGACAATGCCGTCAAGAGGAGAAGGATGATCGGAAGCCTATCATGTCTGGCTAATATTAAGAAGGGGGAGGAATGTGACGACATGGACTCTCATGGGTTAAAGTGTCTTAAAATCCAGCCAGACAGCATGATAGATTGTCTATAGATGGGGGAGAAGTCCCTCATTGTTTTTACAAGACTCTTGTTGACTCAATGTAATTGTGTTGGCCACTGAAAGCTAGATGTATTGTTCTCCAGACTTTTCCAGTAACCATTGTATTGTAGTTGTGTATTGATAATGTAATTACCTTAGTAGCCATTGTCTAGTCGGTGACTTGCCGACTCCATGTAGATATACTGAGTCTTTCTATGCACATCATTTAAATGAACATTATCCATGCAGCTTGAAATTCATCCAATGGGAGAAGCAATCTTATCCAACCAATTGATGAGGACGCAGTGTATCCTAAGGGAAGGTTATGGCTATAAAAGGGACTTCTTTAAGCCACCCTGTGTTGTCTGAGTAGTGTTACGCCCACGGTTAAGGAGGCCGGCGTTCAGTTGGGATGAGCCCTGAGCCACGCTGTCTTTCTAAAGGCGGCGGGTTTTAGTGGACGAGAGCACCCACTGAGCCCCGTGTCTCCACACACGTGCCAGAAAAAAACATGCTTCTAAAATAAAAAGCATTTTAACTCACCCGGCTCCAGCGACGCTCTGTGCAGTCTGTTCTCCCTGCTGCTTCTGAGCCGGCTCATTACTGTCGCGCATATGATGCACGACACAGCCGACCCGGAAGCAGCTGCTGCGGGGGTCAGCGCCGGCCGGATGCTGCACCGCGGGAGCATTCAGCACCATGGAGAGCGGGAGCGGGCACAGGTGAGTTTATTTCTAAGTGCAATCACGGGCCACGGAGAACGGAGCCCGGATTGCACTTAGACAACCCACGTGTGCCGTGTTATAAAAAAAAAAAATTTGACGACGCCTTCCCTTTAAAGGGATCTGTCCCCAGGTTCTCTGAGGTCATCTAAGAGCAGAATTTCGCAGGGGCAAAGACCCTGAATAACATCATTTCCTGGGCTTCTGCTGGTTTTCAGATAAAACGCTATTTTATCACCAGTCGATTATCACTGAGAAGACTGTAGCAAAGCAGTCAGTAGCATAGCTACTGGGGGGGTGCGGCAGAGGAGTTGGTTGCCTCAGGCCCCACAATCACAGGGGCCCTCCCGTAGCTACTGCCCATGTTAACTATATCAGGCCTCCGACACACATCCATGAAAATCACGCACGTGCCGCGAGACACGTATTTTCTCTGCGTGTTGCGTTTGGAAAGTACATGTCTCCGGTACGTGCGGGCCACGTGTGTTCTCCGTGTGCTATCCGCGATAACAGACGGAGAACCAGTAATTTGCATACTCACGTGGTTCTTGCTGCTGTCCAGGGTGCTGATCTTCGGTCTCCGGTCCTGCCAACTCTCTGCTGCTGCTGCTGGCCGCAGTGAAGTGAATATTAAATGAGCATAATGAGCGGCGGTCGGCAGAAAGTGACAGCAGCGGCAGGGACAGGAGGGCTGGAGAAGGTGAGTAAAGATTTTTTTTTTTCTCTGACACGTGAGTTTTCTCCGGCGCGTGTCACACAGGACCGCATCCACACTACATCCATGTGGTACGGGTGCGGGCCGTGTGACACCCGTGATGCCGGAGAAAATGTGGACATGTCGAGCATATTTGAAAACGCACACACATACAAACGACACGTTCCGTGTGGTTTTACGTATGTATGCCTGCTACCATAGGGTAGCATTGGTGTATGTGTCTCCATGCCACCGGTACGTGCAAAAACGTATCAAACACGTACCGGCGGCACGGATGTGTGTTTTAGGCCTCAATGTGCATACCATCCAGCCATCACCTCCTCCATATTTGGAAGTGAGTGTGAATGGCTCCACCTGCACCTGTGTTGCCTCCACCTAGTGGGGGTTTAGCTGTATCCTGCTGGAGTAGGAGTAGTCTTTTGGCCTGAGCAATATACAGCTGCAATTCCATCTTGCTGTAAGTAATGATATTTTCCTTTTTGCTTTTTTATATTATATATAGTGTAGGGACCTACAAGCATGAGGTTCCCGTGACGAGGGTTGTAGGCTTACGTCTTATGGCCATAACGCTAACAAAAAACCTCAAAAACTTTTTTGTACAGGATACAGCCAGGCCCCTTTTTGTTAGGCCTTGCTATCAGAGTTTCTGTCCCTACGTAGCGCGCAGTGGGGGTACGGCTTGGCAGCCCGCCTGATCTAATAGTATGGGCGTCACCTAATAGGCTGCGGGTTTGTGACTGTGCGTCTGCTAGTGTGAACAGTGCTCTATGCAAGCCACCAGTGTGCAGTTTTACCATCCAGCCATCACCTCCTCCATATTTGGAGTGTGAATGGCTCCACCTGCACCTGTGTTGCCTCCACCTAGTGGGGGTTTAGCTGTATCCTGCTGGAGTAGGAGTAGTCTTTTGGCCTGAGCAATATACAGCTGCAATTCCATCTTGCTGTAAGTAATGATATTTTCCTTTTTGCTTTTTTATATTATATATAGTGTAGGGACCTACAAGCATGAGGTTCCCGTGACGAGGGTTGTAGGCTTACGTCTTATGGCCATAACGCTAACAAAAAACCTCAAAAACTTTTTTGTACAGGATACAGCCAGGCCCCTTTTTGTTAGGCCTTGCTATCAGAGTTTCTGTCCCTACGTAGCGCGCAGTGGGGGTACGGCTTGGCAGCCCGCCTGATCTAATAGTATGGGCGTCACCTAATAGGCTGCGGGTTTGTGACTGTGCGTCTGCTAGTGTGAACAGTGCTCTATGCAAGCCACCAGTGTGCAGTTTTACCATCCAGCCATCACCTCCTCCATATTTGGAAGTGTGAATGGCTCCACCTGCACCTGTGTTGCCTCCACCTAGTGGGGGTTTAGCTGTATCCTGCTGGAGTAGGAGTAGTCTTTTGGCCTGAGCAATATACAGCTGCAATTCCATCTTGCTGTAAGTAATGATATTTTCCTTTTTGCTTTTTTATATTATATATAGTGTAGGGACCTACAAGCATGAGGTTCCCGTGACGAGGGTTGTAGGCTTACGTCTTATGGCCATAACGCTAACAAAAAACCTCAAAAACTTTTTTGTACAGGATACAGCCAGGCCCCTTTTTGTTAGGCCTTGCTATCAGAGTTTCTGTCCCTACGTAGCGCGCAGTGGGGGTACGGCTTGGCAGCCCGCCTGATCTAATAGTATGGGCGTCACCTAATAGGCTGCGGGTTTGTGACTGTGCGTCTGCTAGTGTGAACAGTGCTCTATGCAAGCCACCAGTGTGCAGTTTTACCATCCAGCCATCACCTCCTCCATATTTGGAAGTGAGTGTGAATGGCTCCACCTGCACCTGTGTTGCCTCCACCTAGTGGGGGTTTAGCTGTATCCTGCTGGAGTAGGAGTAGTCTTTTGGCCTGAGCAATATACAGCTGCAATTCCATCTTGCTGTAAGTAATGATATTTTCCTTTTTGCTTTTTTATATTATATATAGTGTAGGGACCTACAAGCATGAGGTTCCCGTGACGAGGGTTGTAGGCTTACGTCTTATGGCCATAACGCTAACAAAAAACCTCAAAAACTTTTTTGTACAGGATACAGCCAGGCCCCTTTTTGTTAGGCCTTGCTATCAGAGTTTCTGTCCCTACGTAGCGCGCAGTGGGGGTACGGCTTGGCAGCCCGCCTGATCTAATAGTATGGGCGTCACCTAATAGGCTGCGGGTTTGTGACTGTGCGTCTGCTAGTGTGAACAGTGCTCTATGCAAGCCACCAGTGTGCAGTTTTACCATCCAGCCATCACCTCCTCCATATTTGGAAGTGAGTGTGAATGGCTCCACCTGCACCTGTGTTGCCTCCACCTAGTGGGGGTTTAGCTGTATCCTGCTGGAGTAGGAGTAGTCTTCTGGCTTGAGCAATATACAGCTGCAATTCCATCTTGCTGTAAGTAATGATATTTTCCTTTTTGCTTTTTTATATCATATATAGTGTAGGGATCTACAAGCATGAGGTTCCCGTGACGAGGGTTGTAGGCTTACGTCTTATGGCCATAACGCTAACAAAAAACCTCAAACTTTTTTGTACAGGATACAGCCAGGCCCCTTTTTGTTAGGCCTTGCTATCAGAGTTTCTGTCCCTACGTAGCGCGCAGTGGGGGTACGGCTTGGCAGCCCGCCTGATCTAATAGTATGGGCGTCACCTAATAGGCTGCGGGTTTGTGACTGTGCGTCTGCTAGTGTGAACAGTGCTCTATGCAAGCCACCAGTGTGCAGTTTTACCATCCAGCCATCACCTCCTCCATATTTGGAAGTGAGTGTGAATGGCTCCACCTGCACCTGTGTTGCCTCCACCTAGTGGGGGTTTAGCTGTATCCTGCTGGAGTAGGAGTAGTCTTTTGGCCTGAGCAATATACAGCTGCAATTCCATCTTGCTGTAAGTAATGATATTTTCCTTTTTGCTTTTTTATATTATATATAGTGTAGGGACCTACAAGCATGAGGTTCCCGTGACGAGGGTTGTAGGCTTACGTCTTATGGCCATAACGCTAACAAAAAACCTCAAAACCTTTTTTGTACAGGATACAGCCAGGCCCCTTTTTGTTAGGCCTTGCTATCAGAGTTTCTGTCCCTACGTAGCGCGCAGTGGGGGTACGGCTTGGCAGCCCGCCTGATCTAACAGTATGGGCGTCACCTAATAGGCTGCGGGTTTGTGACTGTGCGTCTGCTAGTGTGAACAGTGCTCTATGCAAGCCACCAGTGTGCAGTTTTACCATCCAGCCATCACCTCCTCCATATTTGGAAGTGAGTGTGAATGGCTCCACCTGCACCTGTGTTGCCTCCACCTAGTGGGGGTTTAGCTGTATCCTGCTGGAGTAGGAGTAGTCTTTTGGCCTGAGCAATATACAGCTGCAATTCCATCTTGCTGTAAGTAATGATATTTTCCTTTTTGCTTTTTTATATTATATATAGTGTAGGGACCTACAAGCATGAGGTTCCCGTGACGAGGGTTGTAGGCTTACGTCTTATGGCCATAACGCTAACAAAAAACCTCAAAAACTTTTTTGTACAGGATACAGCCAGGCCCCTTTTTGTTAGGCCTTGCTATCAGAGTTTCTGTCCCTACGTAGCGCGCAGTGGGGGTACGGCTTGGCAGCCCGCCTGATCTAATAGTATGGGCGTCACCTAATAGGCTGCGGGTTTGTGACTGTGCGTCTGCTAGTGTGAACAGTGCTCTATGCAAGCCACCAGTGTGCAGTTTTACCATCCAGCCATCACCTCCTCCATATTTGGAAGTGAGTGTGAATGGCTCCACCTGCACCTGTGTTGCCTCCACCTAGTGGGGGTTTAGCTGTATCCTGCTGGAGTAGGAGTAGTCTTTTGGCCTGAGCAATATACAGCTGCAATTCCATCTTGCTGTAAGTAATGATATTTTCCTTTTTATATTATATATAGTGTAGGGATCTACAAGCATGAGGTTCCCGTGACGAGGGTTGTAGGCTTACGTCTTATGGCCATAACGCTAACAAAAAACCTCAAAAACTTTTTTGTACAGGATACAGCCAGGCCCCTTTTTGTTAGACCTTGCTATCAGAGTTTCTGTCCCTACGTAGCGCGCAGTGGGGGTACGGCTTGGCAGCCCGCCTGATCTAATAGTATGGGCGTCACCTAATAGGCTGCGGGTTTGTGACTGTGCGTCTGCTAGTGTGAACAGTGCTCTATGCAAGCCACCAGTGTGCAGTTTTACCATCCAGCCATCACCTCCTCCATATTTGGAAGTGAGTGTGAATGGCTCCACCTGCACCTGTGTTGCCTCCACCTAGTGGGGGTTTAGCTGTATCCTGCTGGAGTAGGAGTAGTCTTTTGGCCTGAGCAATATACAGCTGCAATTCCATCTTGCTGTAAGTAATGATATTTTCCTTTTTGCTTTTTTATATTATATATAGTGTAGGGACCTACAAGCATGAGGTTCCCGTGACGAGGGTTGTAGGCTTACGTCTTATGGCCATAACGCTAACAAAAAAACTCAAAAACTTTTTTGTACAGGATACAGCCAGGCCCCTTTTTGTTAGGCCTTGCTATCAGAGTTTCTGTCCCTACGTAGCGCGCAGTGGGGGTACGGCTTGGCAGCCCGCCTGATCTAATAGTATGGGCGTCACCTAATAGGCTGCGGGTTTGTGACTGTGCGTCTGCTAGTGTGAACAGTGCTCTATGCAAGCCACCAGTGTGCAGTTTTACCATCCAGCCATCACCTCCTCCATATTTGGAGTGTGAATGGCTCCACCTGCACCTGTGTTGCCTCCACCTAGTGGGGGTTTAGCTGTATCCTGCTGGAGTAGGAGTAGTCTTTTGGCCTGAGCAATATACAGCTGCAATTCCATCTTGCTGTAAGTAATGATATTTTCCTTTTTGCTTTTTTATATTATATATAGTGTAGGGATCTACAAGCATGAGGTTCCCGTGACGAGGGTTGTAGGCTTACGTCTTATGGCCATAACGCTAACAAAAAACCTCAAAAACTTTTTTGTACAGGATACAGCCAGGCCCCTTTTTGTTAGGCCTTGCTATCAGAGTTTCTGTTCCTACGTAGCGCGCAGTGGGGGTACGGCTTGGCAGCCCGCCTGATCTAATAGTATGGGCGTCACCTAATAGGCTGCGGGTTTGTGACTGTGCGTCTGCTAGTGTGAACAGTGCTCTATGCAAGCCACCAGTGTGCAGTTTTACCATCCAGCCATCACCTCCTCCATATTTGGAAGTGAGTGTGAATGGCTCCACCTGCACCTGTGTTGCCTCCACCTAGTGGGGGTTTAGCTGTATCCTGCTGGAGTAGGAGTAGTCTTTTGGCCTGAGCAATATACAGCTGCAATTCCATCTTGCTGTAAGTAATGATATTTTCCTTTTTGCTTTTTTATATTATATATAGTGTAGGGACCTACAAGCATGAGGTTCCCGTGACGAGGGTTGTAGGCTTACGTCTTATGGCCATAACGCTAACAAAAAACCTCAAAAACTTTTTTGTACAGGATACAGCCAGGCCCCTTTTTGTTAGGCCTTGCTATCAGAGTTTCTGTCCCTACGTAGCGCGCAGTGGGGGTACGGCTTGGCAGCCCGCCTGATCTAATAGTATGGGCGTCACCTAATAGGCTGCGGGTTTGTGACTGTGCGTCTGCTAGTGTGAACAGTGCTCTATGCAAGCCACCAGTGTGCAGTTTTACCATCCAGCCATCACCTCCTCCATATTTGGAAGTGAGTGTGAATGGCTCCACCTGCACCTGTGTTGCCTCCACCTAGTGGGGGTTTAGCTGTATCCTGCTGGAGTAGGAGTAGTCTTTTGGCCTGAGCAATATACAGCTGCAATTCCATCTTGCTGTAAGTAATGATATTTTCCTTTTTGCTTTTTTATATTATATATAGTGTAGGGATCTACAAGCATGAGGTTCCCGTGACGAGGGTTGTAGGCTTACGTCTTATGGCCATAACGCTAACAAAAAACCTCAAAAACTTTTTTGTACAGGATACAGCCAGGCCCCTTTTTGTTAGGCCTTGCTATCAGAGTTTCTGTCCCTACGTAGCGCGCAGTGGGGGTACGGCTTGGCAGCCCGCCTGATCTAATAGTATGGGCGTCACCTAATAGGCTGCGGGTTTGTGACTGTGCGTCTGCTAGTGTGAACAGTGCTCTATGCAAGCCACCAGTGTGCAGTTTTACCATCCAGCCATCACCTCCTCCATATTTGGAAGTGAGTGTGAATGGCTCCACCTGCACCTGTGTTGCCTCCACCTAGTGGGGGTTTAGCTGTATCCTGCTGGAGTAGGAGTAGTCTTTTGGCCTGAGCAATATACAGCTGCAATTCCATCTTGCTGTAAGTAATGATATTTTCCTTTTTGCTTTTTTATATTATATATAGTGTAGGGATCTACAAGCATGAGGTTCCCGTGACGAGGGTTGTAGGCTTACGTCTTATGGCCATAACGCTAACAAAAAACCTCAAAAACTTTTTTGTACAGGATACAGCCAGGCCCCTTTTTGTTAGGCCTTGCTATCAGAGTTTCTGTCCCTACGTAGCGCGCAGTGGGGGTACGGCTTGGCAGCCCGCCTGATCTAATAGTATGGGCGTCACCTAATAGGCTGCGGGTTTGTGACTGTGCGTCTGCTAGTGTGAACAGTGCTCTATGCAAGCCACCAGTGTGCAGTTTTACCATCCAGCCATCACCTCCTCCATATTTGGAAGTGAGTGTGAATGGCTCCACCTGCACCTGTGTTGCCTCCACCTAGTGGGGGTTTAGCTGTATCCTGCTGGAGTAGGAGTAGTCTTTTGGCCTGAGCAATATACAGCTGCAATTCCATCTTGCTGTAAGTAATGATATTTTCCTTTTTGCTTTTTTATATTATATATAGTGTAGGGACCTACAAGCATGAGGTTCCCGTGACGAGGGTTGTAGGCTTACGTCTTATGGCCATAACGCTAACAAAAAACCTCAAAAACTTTTTTGTACAGGATACAGCCAGGCCCCTTTTTGTTAGGCCTTGCTATCAGAGTTTCTGTCCCTACGTAGCGCGCAGTGGGGGTACGGCTTGGCAGCCCGCCTGATCTAATAGTATGGGCGTCACCTAATAGGCTGCGGGTTTGTGACTGTGCGTCTGCTAGTGTGAACAGTGCTCTATGCAAGCCACCAGTGTGCAGTTTTACCATCCAGCCATCACCTCCTCCATATTTGGAAGTGAGTGTGAATGGCTCCACCTGCACCTGTGTTGCCTCCACCTAGTGGGGGTTTAGCTGTATCCTGCTGGAGTAGGAGTAGTCTTCTGGCTTGAGCAATATACAGCTGCAATTCCATCTTGCTGTAAGTAATGATATTTTCCTTTTTGCTTTTTTATATCATATATAGTGTAGGGATCTACAAGCATGAGGTTCCCGTGACGAGGGTTGTAGGCTTACGTCTTATGGCCATAACGCTAACAAAAAAACTCAAAAACTTTTTTGTACAGGATACAGCCAGGCCCCTTTTTGTTAGGCCTTGCTATCAGAGTTTCTGTCCCTACGTAGCGCGCAGTGGGGGTACGGCTTGGCAGCCCGCCTGATCTAATAGTATGGGCGTCACCTAATAGGCTGCGGGTTTGTGACTGTGCGTCTGCTAGTGTGAACAGTGCTCTATGCAAGCCACCAGTGTGCAGTTTTACCATCCAGCCATCACCTCCTCCATATTTGGAAGTGAGTGTGAATGGCTCCACCTGCACCTGTGTTGCCTCCACCTAGTGGGGGTTTAGCTGTATCCTGCTGGAGTAGGAGTAGTCTTTTGGCCTGAGCAATATACAGCTGCAATTCCATCTTGCTGTAAGTAATGATATTTTCCTTTTTGCTTTTTTATATTATATATAGTGTAGGGACCTACAAGCATGAGGTTCCCGTGACGAGGGTTGTAGGCTTACGTCTTATGGCCATAACGCTAACAAAAAACCTCAAAAACTTTTTTGTACAGGATACAGCCAGGCCCCTTTTTGTTAGGCCTTGCTATCAGAGTTTCTGTCCCTACGTAGCGCGCAGTGGGGGTACGGCTTGGCAGCCCGCCTGATCTAACAGTATGGGCGTCACCTAATAGGCTGCGGGTTTGTGACTGTGCGTCTGCTAGTGTGAACAGTGCTCTATGCAAGCCACCAGTGTGCAGTTTTACCATCCAGCCATCACCTCCTCCATATTTGGAAGTGAGTGTGAATGGCTCCACCTGCACCTGTGTTGCCTCCACCTAGTGGGGGTTTAGCTGTATCCTGCTGGAGTAGGAGTAGTCTTTTGGCCTGAGCAATATACAGCTGCAATTCCATCTTGCTGTAAGTAATGATATTTTCCTTTTTGCTTTTTTATATTATATATAGTGTAGGGACCTACAAGCATGAGGTTCCCGTGACGAGGGTTGTAGGCTTACGTCTTATGGCCATAACGCTAACAAAAAACCTCAAAAACTTTTTTGTACAGGATACAGCCAGGCCCCTTTTTGTTAGGCCTTGCTATCAGAGTTTCTGTCCCTACGTAGCGCGCAGTGGGGGTACGGCTTGGCAGCCCGCCTGATCTAATAGTATGGGCGTCACCTAATAGGCTGCGGGTTTGTGACTGTGCGTCTGCTAGTGTGAACAGTGCTCTATGCAAGCCACCAGTGTGCAGTTTTACCATCCAGCCATCACCTCCTCCATATTTGGAAGTGAGTGTGAATGGCTCCACCTGCACCTGTGTTGCCTCCACCTAGTGGGGGTTTAGCTGTATCCTGCTGGAGTAGGAGTAGTCTTTTGGCCTGAGCAATATACAGCTGCAATTCCATCTTGCTGTAAGTAATGATATTTTCCTTTTTGCTTTTTTATATTATATATAGTGTAGGGATCTACAAGCATGAGGTTCCCGTGACGAGGGTTGTAGGCTTACGTCTTATGGCCATAACGCTAACAAAAAACCTCAAAAACTTTTTTGTACAGGATACAGCCAGGCCCCTTTTTGTTAGACCTTGCTATCAGAGTTTCTGTCCCTACGTAGCGCGCAGTGGGGGTACGGCTTGGCAGCCCGCCTGATCTAATAGTATGGGCGTCACCTAATAGGCTGCGGGTTTGTGACTGTGCGTCTGCTAGTGTGAACAGTGCTCTATGCAAGCCACCAGTGTGCAGTTTTACCATCCAGCCATCACCTCCTCCATATTTGGAAGTGAGTGTGAATGGATCCACCTGCACCTGTGTTGCCTCCACCTAGTGGGGGTTTAGCTGTATCCTGCTGGAGTAGGAGTAGTCTTTTGGCCTGAGCAATATACAGCTGCAATTCCATCTTGCTGTAAGTAATGATATTTTCCTTTTTGCTTTTTTATATTATATATAGTGTAGGGACCTACAAGCATGAGGTTCCCGTGACGAGGGTTGTAGGCTTACGTCTTATGGCCATAACGCTAACAAAAAACCTCAAAAACTTTTTTGTACAGGATACAGCCAGGCCCCTTTTTGTTAGGCCTTGCTATCAGAGTTTCTGTCCCTACGTAGCGCGCAGTGGGGGTACGGCTTGGCAGCCCGCCTGATCTAATAGTATGGGCGTCACCTAATAGGCTGCGGGTTTGTGACTGTGCGTCTGCTAGTGTGAACAGTGCTCTATGCAAGCCACCAGTGTGCAGTTTTACCATCCAGCCATCACCTCCTCCATATTTGGAGTGTGAATGGCTCCACCTGCACCTGTGTTGCCTCCACCTAGTGGGGGTTTAGCTGTATCCTGCTGGAGTAGGAGTAGTCTTTTGGCCTGAGCAATATACAGCTGCAATTCCATCTTGCTGTAAGTAATGATATTTTCCTTTTTGCTTTTTTATATTATATATAGTGTAGGGATCTACAAGCATGAGGTTCCCGTGACGAGGGTTGTAGGCTTACGTCTTATGGCCATAACGCTAACAAAAAACCTCAAAAACTTTTTTGTACAGGATACAGCCAGGCCCCTTTTTGTTAGGCCTTGCTATCAGAGTTTCTGTTCCTACGTAGCGCGCAGTGGGGGTACGGCTTGGCAGCCCGCCTGATCTAATAGTATGGGCGTCACCTAATAGGCTGCGGGTTTGTGACTGTGCGTCTGCTAGTGTGAACAGTGCTCTATGCAAGCCACCAGTGTGCAGTTTTACCATCCAGCCATCACCTCCTCCATATTTGGAAGTGAGTGTGAATGGCTCCACCTGCACCTGTGTTGCCTCCACCTAGTGGGGGTTTAGCTGTATCCTGCTGGAGTAGGAGTAGTCTTTTGGCCTGAGCAATATACAGCTGCAATTCCATCTTGCTGTAAGTAATGATATTTTCCTTTTTGCTTTTTTATATTATATATAGTGTAGGGACCTACAAGCATGAGGTTCCCGTGACGAGGGTTGTAGGCTTACGTCTTATGGCCATAACGCTAACAAAAAACCTCAAAAACTTTTTTGTACAGGATACAGCCAGGCCCCTTTTTGTTAGGCCTTGCTATCAGAGTTTCTGTCCCTACGTAGCGCGCAGTGGGGGTACGGCTTGGCAGCCCGCCTGATCTAACAGTATGGGCGTCACCTAATAGGCTGCGGGTTTGTGACTGTGCGTCTGCTAGTGTGAACAGTGCTCTATGCAAGCCACCAGTGTGCAGTTTTACCATCCAGCCATCACCTCCTCCATATTTGGAAGTGAGTGTGAATGGCTCCACCTGCACCTGTGTTGCCTCCACCTAGTGGGGGTTTAGCTGTATCCTGCTGGAGTAGGAGTAGTCTTTTGGCCTGAGCAATATACAGCTGCAATTCCATCTTGCTGTAAGTAATGATATTTTCCTTTTTGCTTTTTTATATTATATATAGTGTAGGGACCTACAAGCATGAGGTTCCCGTGACGAGGGTTGTAGGCTTACGTCTTATGGCCATAACGCTAACAAAAAACCTCAAAAACTTTTTTGTACAGGATACAGCCAGGCCCCTTTTTGTTAGGCCTTGCTATCAGAGTTTCTGTCCCTACGTAGCGCGCAGTGGGGGTACGGCTTGGCAGCCCGCCTGATCTAATAGTATGGGCGTCACCTAATAGGCTGCGGGTTTGTGACTGTGCGTCTGCTAGTGTGAACAGTGCTCTATGCAAGCCACCAGTGTGCAGTTTTACCATCCAGCCATCACCTCCTCCATATTTGGAAGTGAGTGTGAATGGCTCCACCTGCACCTGTGTTGCCTCCACCTAGTGGGGGTTTAGCTGTATCCTGCTGGAGTAGGAGTAGTCTTTTGGCCTGAGCAATATACAGCTGCAATTCCATCTTGCTGTAAGTAATGATATTTTCCTTTTTGCTTTTTTATATTATATATAGTGTAGGGATCTACAAGCATGAGGTTCCCGTGACGAGGGTTGTAGGCTTACGTCTTATGGCCATAACGCTAACAAAAAACCTCAAAAACTTTTTTGTACAGGATACAGCCAGGCCCCTTTTTGTTAGGCCTTGCTATCAGAGTTTCTGTCCCTACGTAGCGCGCAGTGGGGGTACGGCTTGGCAGCCCGCCTGATCTAATAGTATGGGCGTCACCTAATAGGCTGCGGGTTTGTGACTGTGCGTCTGCTAGTGTGAACAGTGCTCTATGCAAGCCACCAGTGTGCAGTTTTACCATCCAGCCATCACCTCCTCCATATTTGGAAGTGAGTGTGAATGGCTCCACCTGCACCTGTGTTGCCTCCACCTAGTGGGGGTTTAGCTGTATCCTGCTGGAGTAGGAGTAGTCTTCTGGCCTGAGCAATATACAGCTGCAATTCCATCTTGCTGTAAGTAATGATATTTTCCTTTTTGCTTTTTTATATTATATATAGTGTAGGGATCTACAAGCATGAGGTTCCCGTGACGAGGGTTGTAGGCTTACGTCTTATGGCCATAACGCTAACAAAAAACCTCAAAAACTTTTTTGTACAGGATACAGCCAGGCCCCTTTTTGTTAGGCCTTGCTATCAGAGTTTCTGTCCCTACGTAGCGCGCAGTGGGGGTACGGCTTGGCAGCCCGCCTGATCTAATAGTATGGGCGTCACCTAATAGGCTGCGGGTTTGTGACTGTGCGTCTGCTAGTGTGAACAGTGCTCTATGAAAGCCACCAGTGTGCAGTTTTACCATCCAGCCATCACCTCCTCCATATTTGGAAGTGAGTGTGAATGGCTCCACCTGCACCTGTGTTGCCTCCACCTAGTGGGGGTTTAGCTGTATCCTGCTGGAGTAGGAGTAGTCTTTTGGCCTGAGCAATATACAGCTGCAATTCCATCTTGCTGTAAGTAATGATATTTTCCTTTTTGCTTTTTTATATTATATATAGTGTAGGGACCTACAAGCATGAGGTTCCCGTGACGAGGGTTGTAGGCTTACGTCTTATGGCCATAACGCTAACAAAAAACCTCAAAAACTTTTTTGTACAGGATACAGCCAGGCCCCTTTTTGTTAGGCCTTGCTATCAGAGTTTCTGTCCCTACGTAGCGCGCAGTGGGGGTACGGCTTGGCAGCCCGCCTGATCTAACAGTATGGGCGTCACCTAATAGGCTGCGGGTTTGTGACTGTGCGTCTGCTAGTGTGAACAGTGCTCTATG
Source organism: Anomaloglossus baeobatrachus (assembly GCF_048569485.1). Classification (NCBI taxonomy): domain Eukaryota; kingdom Metazoa; phylum Chordata; class Amphibia; order Anura; family Aromobatidae; genus Anomaloglossus; species Anomaloglossus baeobatrachus. Next base: position 118,552,074 of record NC_134362.1, on the reverse strand, counting down.
CAAGCCACCAGTGTGCAGTTTTACCATCCAGCCATCACCTCCTCCATATTTGGAAGTGAGTGTGAATGGCTCCACCTGCACCTGTGTTGCCTCCACCTAGTGGGGGTTTAGCTGTATCCTGCTGGAGTAGGAGTAGTCTTTTGGCCTGAGCAATATACAGCTGCAATTCCATCTTGCTGTAAGTAATGATATTTTCCTTTTTGCTTTTTTATATTATATATAGTGTAGGGACCTACAAGCATGAGGTTCCCGTGACGAGGGTTGTAGGCTTACGTCTTATGGCCATAACGCTAACAAAAAACCTCAAAAACTTTTTTGTACAGGATACAGCCAGGCCCCTTTTTGTTAGGCCTTGCTATCAGAGTTTCTGTCCCTACGTAGCGCGCAGTGGGGGTACGGCTTGGCAGCCCGCCTGATCTAATAGTATGGGCGTCACCTAATAGGCTGCGGGTTTGTGACTGTGCGTCTGCTAGTGTGAACAGTGCTCTATGCAAGCCACCAGTGTGCAGTTTTACCATCCAGCCATCACCTCCTCCATATTTGGAAGTGAGTGTGAATGGCTCCACCTGCACCTGTGTTGCCTCCACCTAGTGGGGGTTTAGCTGTATCCTGCTGGAGTAGGAGTAGTCTTTTGGCCTGAGCAATATACAGCTGCAATTCCATCTTGCTGTAAGTAATGATATTTTCCTTTTTGCTTTTTTATATTATATATAGTGTAGGGATCTACAAGCATGAGGTTCCCGTGACGAGGGTTGTAGGCTTACGTCTTATGGCCATAACGCTAACAAAAAACCTCAAAAACTTTTTTGTACAGGATACAGCCAGGCCCCTTTTTGTTAGGCCTTGCTATCAGAGTTTCTGTCCCTACGTAGCGCGCAGTGGGGGTACGGCTTGGCAGCCCGCCTGATCTAATAGTATGGGCGTCACCTAATAGGCTGCGGGTTTGTGACTGTGCGTCTGCTAGTGTGAACAGTGCTCTATGCAAGCCACCAGTGTGCAGTTTTACCATCCAGCCATCACCTCCTCCATATTTGGAAGTGAGTGTGAATGGCTCCACCTGCACCTGTGTTGCCTCCACCTAGTGGGGGTTTAGCTGTATCCTGCTGGAGTAGGAGTAGTCTTTTGGCCTGAGCAATATACAGCTGCAATTCCATCTTGCTGTAAGTAATGATATTTTCCTTTTTGCTTTTTTATATTATATATAGTGTAGGGACCTACAAGCATGAGGTTCCCGTGACGAGGGTTGTAGGCTTACGTCTTATGGCCATAACGCTAACAAAAAACCTCAAAAACTTTTTTGTACAGGATACAGCCAGGCCCCTTTTTGTTAGGCCTTGCTATCAGAGTTTCTGTCCCTACGTAGCGCGCAGTGGGGGTACGGCTTGGCAGCCCGCCTGATCTAATAGTATGGGCGTCACCTAATAGGCTGCGGGTTTGTGACTGTGCGTCTGCTAGTGTGAACAGTGCTCTATGCAAGCCACCAGTGTGCAGTTTTACCATCCAGCCATCACCTCCTCCATATTTGGAAGTGAGTGTGAATGGCTCCACCTGCACCTGTGTTGCCTCCACCTAGTGGGGGTTTAGCTGTATCCTGCTGGAGTAGGAGTAGTCTTTTGGCCTGAGCAATATACAGCTGCAATTCCATCTTGCTGTAAGTAATGATATTTTCCTTTTTGCTTTTTTATATTATATATAGTGTAGGGATCTACAAGCATGAGGTTCCCGTGACGAGGGTTGTAGGCTTACGTCTTATGGCCATAACGCTAACAAAAAACCTCAAAAACTTTTTTGTACAGGATACAGCCAGGCCCCTTTTTGTTAGGCCTTGCTATCAGAGTTTCTGTCCCTACGTAGCGCGCAGTGGGGGTACGGCTTGGCAGCCCGCCTGATCTAATAGTATGGGCGTCACCTAATAGGCTGCGGGTTTGTGACTGTGCGTCTGCTAGTGTGAACAGTGCTCTATGCAAGCCACCAGTGTGCAGTTTTACCATCCAGCCATCACCTCCTCCATATTTGGAAGTGAGTGTGAATGGCTCCACCTGCACCTGTGTTGCCTCCACCTAGTGGGGGTTTAGCTGTATCCTGCTGGAGTAGGAGTAGTCTTTTGGCCTGAGCAATATACAGCTGCAATTCCATCTTGCTGTAAGTAATGATATTTTCCTTTTTGCTTTTTTATATTATATATAGTGTAGGGACCTACAAGCATGAGGTTCCCGTGACGAGGGTTGTAGGCTTACGTCTTATGGCCATAACGCTAACAAAAAACCTCAAAAACTTTTTTGTACAGGATACAGCCAGGCCCCTTTTTGTTAGGCCTTGCTATCAGAGTTTCTGTCCCTACGTAGCGCGCAGTGGGGGTACGGCTTGGCAGCCCGCCTGATCTAACAGTATGGGCGTCACCTAATAGGCTGCGGGTTTGTGACTGTGCGTCTGCTAGTGTGAACAGTGCTCTATGCAAGCCACCAGTGTGCAGTTTTACCATCCAGCCATCACCTCCTCCATATTTGGAAGTGAGTGTGAATGGCTCCACCTGCACCTGTGTTGCCTCCACCTAGTGGGGGTTTAGCTGTATCCTGCTGGAGTAGGAGTAGTCTTTTGGCCTGAGCAATATACAGCTGCAATTCCATCTTGCTGTAAGTAATGATATTTTCCTTTTTGCTTTTTTATATTATATATAGTGTAGGGACCTACAAGCATGAGGTTCCCGTGACGAGGGTTGTAGGCTTACGTCTTATGGCCATAACGCTAACAAAAAACCTCAAAAACTTTTTTGTACAGGATACAGCCAGGCCCCTTTTTGTTAGGCCTTGCTATCAGAGTTTCTGTCCCTACGTAGCGCGCAGTGGGGGTACGGCTTGGCAGCCCGCCTGATCTAATAGTATGGGCGTCACCTAATAGGCTGCGGGTTTGTGACTGTGCGTCTGCTAGTGTGAACAGTGCTCTATGCAAGCCACCAGTGTGCAGTTTTACCATCCAGCCATCACCTCCTCCATATTTGGAAGTGAGTGTGAATGGCTCCACCTGCACCTGTGTTGCCTCCACCTAGTGGGGGTTTAGCTGTATCCTGCTGGAGTAGGAGTAGTCTTTTGGCCTGAGCAATATACAGCTGCAATTCCATCTTGCTGTAAGTAATGATATTTTCCTTTTTGCTTTTTTATATTATATATAGTGTAGGGATCTACAAGCATGAGGTTCCCGTGACGAGGGTTGTAGGCTTACGTCTTATGGCCATAACGCTAACAAAAAACCTCAAAAACCTTTTTGTACAGGATACAGCCAGGCCCCTTTTTGTTAGGCCTTGCTATCAGAGTTTCTGTCCCTACGTAGCGCGCAGTGGGGGTACGGCTTGGCAGCCCGCCTGATCTAATAGTATGGGCGTCACCTAATAGGCTGCGGGTTTGTGACTGTGCGTCTGCTAGTGTGAACAGTGCTCTATGCAAGCCACCAGTGTGCAGCTTTACCATCCAGCCATCACCTCCTCCATATTTGGAAGTGAGTGTGAATGGCTCCACCTGCACCTGTGTTGCCTCCACCTAGTGGGGGTTTAGCTGTATCCTGCTGGAGTAGGAGTAGTCTTTTGGCCTGAGCAATATACAGCTGCAATTCCATCTTGCTGTAAGTAATGATATTTTCCTTTTTGCTTTTTTATATTATATATAGTGTAGGGACCTACAAGCATGAGGTTCCCGTGACGAGGGTTGTAGGCTTACGTCTTATGGCCATAACGCTAACAAAAAACCTCAAAAACTTTTTTGTACAGGATACAGCCAGGCCCCTTTTTGTTAGGCCTTGCTATCAGAGTTTCTGTCCCTACGTAGCGCGCAGTGGGGGTACGGCTTGGCAGCCCGCCTGATCTAACAGTATGGGCGTCACCTAATAGGCTGCGGGTTTGTGACTGTGCGTCTGCTAGTGTGAACAGTGCTCTATGCAAGCCACCAGTGTGCAGTTTTACCATCCAGCCATCACCTCCTCCATATTTGGAAGTGAGTGTGAATGGCTCCACCTGCACCTGTGTTGCCTCCACCTAGTGGGGGTTTAGCTGTATCCTGCTGGAGTAGGAGTAGTCTTTTGGCCTGAGCAATATACAGCTGCAATTCCATCTTGCTGTAAGTAATGATATTTTCCTTTTTGCTTTTTTATATTATATATAGTGTAGGGACCTACAAGCATGAGGTTCCCGTGACGAGGGTTGTAGGCTTACGTCTTATGGCCATAACGCTAACAAAAAACCTCAAAAACTTTTTTGTACAGGATACAGCCAGGCCCCTTTTTGTTAGGCCTTGCTATCAGAGTTTCTGTCCCTACGTAGCGCGCAGTGGGGGTACGGCTTGGCAGCCCGCCTGATCTAATAGTATGGGCGTCACCTAATAGGCTGCGGGTTTGTGACTGTGCGTCTGCTAGTGTGAACAGTGCTCTATGCAAGCCACCAGTGTGCAGTTTTACCATCCAGCCATCACCTCCTCCATATTTGGAAGTGAGTGTGAATGGCTCCACCTGCACCTGTGTTGCCTCCACCTAGTGGGGGTTTAGCTGTATCCTGCTGGAGTAGGAGTAGTCTTTTGGCCTGAGCAATATACAGCTGCAATTCCATCTTGCTGTAAGTAATGATATTTTCCTTTTTGCTTTTTTATATTATATATAGTGTAGGGACCTACAAGCATGAGGTTCCCGTGACGAGGGTTGTAGGCTTACGTCTTATGGCCATAACGCTAACAAAAAACCTCAAAAACTTTTTTGTACAGGATACAGCCAGGCCCCTTTTTGTTAGGCCTTGCTATCAGAGTTTCTGTCCCTACGTAGCGCGCAGTGGGGGTACGGCTTGGCAGCCCGCCTGATCTAATAGTATGGGCGTCACCTAATAGGCTGCGGGTTTGTGACTGTGCGTCTGCTAGTGTGAACAGTGCTCTATGCAAGCCACCAGTGTGCAGTTTTACCATCCAGCCATCACCTCCTCCATATTTGGAAGTGAGTGTGAATGGCTCCACCTGCACCTGTGTTGCCTCCACCTAGTGGGGGTTTAGCTGTATCCTGCTGGAGTAGGAGTAGTCTTTTGGCCTGAGCAATATACAGCTGCAATTCCATCTTGCTGTAAGTAATGATATTTTCCTTTTTGCTTTTTTATATTATATATAGTGTAGGGATCTACAAGCATGAGGTTCCCGTGACGAGGGTTGTAGGCTTACGTCTTATGGCCATAACGCTAACAAAAAACCTCAAAAACTTTTTTGTACAGGATACAGCCAGGCCCCTTTTTGTTAGGCCTTGCTATCAGAGTTTCTGTCCCTACGTAGCGCGCAGTGGGGGTACGGCTTGGCAGCCCGCCTGATCTAATAGTATGGGCGTCACCTAATAGGCTGCGGGTTTGTGACTGTGCGTCTGCTAGTGTGAACAGTGCTCTATGCAAGCCACCAGTGTGCAGTTTTACCATCCAGCCATCACCTCCTCCATATTTGGAAGTGAGTGTGAATGGCTCCACCTGCACCTGTGTTGCCTCCACCTAGTGGGGGTTTAGCTGTATCCTGCTGGAGTAGGAGTAGTCTTTTGGCCTGAGCAATATACAGCTGCAATTCCATCTTGCTGTAAGTAATGATATTTTCCTTTTTGCTTTTTTATATTATATATAGTGTAGGGACCTACAAGCATGAGGTTCCCGTGACGAGGGTTGTAGGCTTACGTCTTATGGCCATAACGCTAACAAAAAACCTCAAAAACTTTTTTGTACAGGATACAGCCAGGCCCCTTTTTGTTAGGCCTTGCTATCAGAGTTTCTGTCCCTACGTAGCGCGCAGTGGGGGTACGGCTTGGCAGCCCGCCTGATCTAATAGTATGGGCGTCACCTAATAGGCTGCGGGTTTGTGACTGTGCGTCTGCTAGTGTGAACAGTGCTCTATGCAAGCCACCAGTGTGCAGTTTTACCATCCAGCCATCACCTCCTCCATATTTGGAAGTGAGTGTGAATGGCTCCACCTGCACCTGTGTTGCCTCCACCTAGTGGGGGTTTAGCTGTATCCTGCTGGAGTAGGAGTAGTCTTTTGGCCTGAGCAATATACAGCTGCAATTCCATCTTGCTGTAAGTAATGATATTTTCCTTTTTGCTTTTTTATATTATATATAGTGTAGGGACCTACAAGCATGAGGTTCCCGTGACGAGGGTTGTAGGCTTACGTCTTATGGCCATAACGCTAACAAAAAACCTCAAAAACTTTTTTGTACAGGATACAGCCAGGCCCCTTTTTGTTAGGCCTTGCTATCAGAGTTTCTGTCCCTACGTAGCGCGCAGTGGGGGTACGGCTTGGCAGCCCGCCTGATCTAACAGTATGGGCGTCACCTAATAGGCTGCGGGTTTGTGACTGTGCGTCTGCTAGTGTGAACAGTGCTCTATGCAAGCCACCAGTGTGCAGTTTTACCATCCAGCCATCACCTCCTCCATATTTGGAAGTGAGTGTGAATGGCTCCACCTGCACCTGTGTTGCCTCCACCTAGTGGGGGTTTAGCTGTATCCTGCTGGAGTAGGAGTAGTCTTTTGGCCTGAGCAATATACAGCTGCAATTCCATCTTGCTGTAAGTAATGATATTTTCCTTTTTGCTTTTTTATATTATATATAGTGTAGGGACCTACAAGCATGAGGTTCCCGTGACGAGGGTTGTAGGCTTACGTCTTATGGCCATAACGCTAACAAAAAACCTCAAAAACTTTTTTGTACAGGATACAGCCAGGCCCCTTTTTGTTAGGCCTTGCTATCAGAGTTTCTGTCCCTACGTAGCGCGCAGTGGGGGTACGGCTTGGCAGCCCGCCTGATCTAATAGTATGGGCGTCACCTAATAGGCTGCGGGTTTGTGACTGTGCGTCTGCTAGTGTGAACAGTGCTCTATGCAAGCCACCAGTGTGCAGTTTTACCATCCAGCCATCACCTCCTCCATATTTGGAAGTGAGTGTGAATGGCTCCACCTGCACCTGTGTTGCCTCCACCTAGTGGGGGTTTAGCTGTATCCTGCTGGAGTAGGAGTAGTCTTTTGGCCTGAGCAATATACAGCTGCAATTCCATCTTGCTGTAAGTAATGATATTTTCCTTTTTGCTTTTTTATATTATATATAGTGTAGGGACCTACAAGCATGAGGTTCCCGTGACGAGGGTTGTAGGCTTACGTCTTATGGCCATAACGCTAACAAAAAACCTCAAAAACTTTTTTGTACAGGATACAGCCAGGCCCCTTTTTGTTAGGCCTTGCTATCAGAGTTTCTGTCCCTACGTAGCGCGCAGTGGGGGTACGGCTTGGCAGCCCGCCTGATCTAATAGTATGGGCGTCACCTAATAGGCTGCGGGTTTGTGACTGTGCGTCTGCTAGTGTGAACAGTGCTCTATGCAAGCCACCAGTGTGCAGTTTTACCATCCAGCCATCACCTCCTCCATATTTGGAAGTGAGTGTGAATGGCTCCACCTGCACCTGTGTTGCCTCCACCTAGTGGGGGTTTAGCTGTATCCTGCTGGAGTAGGAGTAGTCTTTTGGCCTGAGCAATATACAGCTGCAATTCCATCTTGCTGTAAGTAATGATATTTTCCTTTTTGCTTTTTTATATTATATATAGTGTAGGGACCTACAAGCATGAGGTTCCCGTGACGAGGGTTGTAGGCTTACGTCTTATGGCCATAACGCTAACAAAAAACCTCAAAAACTTTTTTGTACAGGATACAGCCAGGCCCCTTTTTGTTAGGCCTTGCTATCAGAGTTTCTGTCCCTACGTAGCGCGCAGTGGGGGTACGGCTTGGCAGCCCGCCTGATCTAATAGTATGGGCGTCACCTAATAGGCTGCGGGTTTGTGACTGTGCGTCTGCTAGTGTGAACAGTGCTCTATGCAAGCCACCAGTGTGCAGTTTTACCATCCAGCCATCACCTCCTCCATATTTGGAAGTGAGTGTGAATGGCTCCACCTGCACCTGTGTTGCCTCCACCTAGTGGGGGTTTAGCTGTATCCTGCTGGAGTAGGAGTAGTCTTTTGGCCTGAGCAATATACAGCTGCAATTCCATCTTGCTGTAAGTAATGATATTTTCCTTTTTGCTTTTTTATATTATATATAGTGTAGGGACCTACAAGCATGAGGTTCCCGTGACGAGGGTTGTAGGCTTACGTCTTATGGCCATAACGCTAACAAAAAACCTCAAAAACTTTTTTGTACAGGATACAGCCAGGCCCCTTTTTGTTAGGCCTTGCTATCAGAGTTTCTGTCCCTACGTAGCGCGCAGTGGGGGTACGGCTTGGCAGCCCGCCTGATCTAATAGTATGGGCGTCACCTAATAGGCTGCGGGTTTGTGACTGTGCGTCTGCTAGTGTGAACAGTGCTCTATGCAAGCCACCAGTGTGCAGTTTTACCATCCAGCCATCACCTCCTCCATATTTGGAAGTGAGTGTGAATGGCTCCACCTGCACCTGTGTTGCCTCCACCTAGTGGGGGTTTAGCTGTATCCTGCTGGAGTAGGAGTAGTCTTTTGGCCTGAGCAATATACAGCTGCAATTCCATCTTGCTGTAAGTAATGATATTTTCCTTTTTGCTTTTTTATATTATATATAGTGTAGGGACCTACAAGCATGAGGTTCCCGTGACGAGGGTTGTAGGCTTACGTCTTATGGCCATAACGCTAACAAAAAACCTCAAAAACTTTTTTGTACAGGATACAGCCAGGCCCCTTTTTGTTAGGCCTTGCTATCAGAGTTTCTGTCCCTACGTAGCGCGCAGTGGGGGTACGGCTTGGCAGCCCGCCTGATCTAACAGTATGGGCGTCACCTAATAGGCTGCGGGTTTGTGACTGTGCGTCTGCTAGTGTGAACAGTGCTCTATGCAAGCCACCAGTGTGCAGTTTTACCATCCAGCCATCACCTCCTCCATATTTGGAAGTGAGTGTGAATGGCTCCACCTGCACCTGTGTTGCCTCCACCTAGTGGGGGTTTAGCTGTATCCTGCTGGAGTAGGAGTAGTCTTTTGGCCTGAGCAATATACAGCTGCAATTCCATCTTGCTGTAAGTAATGATATTTTCCTTTTTGCTTTTTTATATTATAGAAAGTACATGTCTCCGGTACGTGCGGGCCACGTGTGTTCTCCGTGTGCTATCCGCGATAACAGACGGAGAACCAGTAATTTGCATACTCACGTGGTTCTTGCTGCTGTCCAGGGTGCTGATCTTCGGTCTCCGGTCCTGCCAACTCTCTGCTGCTGCTGCTGGCCGCAGTGAAGTGAATATTAAATGAGCATAATGAGCGGCGGTCGGCAGAAAGTGACAGCAGCGGCAGGGACAGGAGGGCTGGAGAAGGTGAGTAAAGATTTTTTTTTTTCTCTGACACGTGAGTTTTCTCCGGCGCGTGTCACACAGGACCGCATCCACACTACATCCATGTGGTACGGGTGCGGGCCGTGTGACACCCGTGATGCCGGAGAAAATGTGGACATGTCGAGCATATTTGAAAACGCACACACATACAAACGACACGTTCCGTGTGGTTTTACGTATGTATGCCTGCTACCATAGGGTAGCATTGGTGTATGTGTCTCCATGCCACCGGTACATGCAAAAACGTATCAAACACGTACCGGCGGCACGGATGTGTGTTTTAGGCCTCAATGTGCATAGCTAGAGGAGATAGTTAATCTCTGTGGTAGAGCAGGGAGACACAATCTCCCTGCACTACTGCTCTCTGTTACCTGTTGTCTACAAAACACTAGGAGGAAAGTGCATGCACAGGATGTCAGACTCCAAGTGTGGGGACATTATCGGACATGGCCAAGACTCTGATGTCCTGTTTGTGCAATGACAGCTCAATGATTTGCCCTCGCTGGATCCATCTGGATCCTGAAATATAACCGCTAATATGAATAGTATTAAAATTGTTTAACCCTAGAACGCATACCTGGGGCCTCGCAGGCCTGCTAGGTCATTTGTTTTCTATGGTAGATTGTTATGCTCACGCATTCTAGGGTTAACAAGCAACACACATAGTGCCAGTGTGCAAAAAAAAAATGCAAGGTATAAGAAAAGATTATTTAACATCTCACCCAATCCAGCTTCTCAGGGAGACCAGTCATAATCCACAAGGAAATGTAAATGGCCAGAAGTCAGTTAGCACCCTTAGGAAAAATAAATTGTCTCTTGTCATGCCCCATGTAGTATTTCCGCCCTAACAAGGGCAGCACCCAAGTGTGGAGTCTGTCCCCAAAAATTTTTTAAGAGCCTTCCTGATGCATTTCTTCCTTGCTGTCAAGAATTCATCAGAGGAGATACGTTAATATCGTTCTGCAGTGGTAGGATAAGTATAAAGCACAAGGTCTGCGCAGAAAGACGTACCTTGTGCTTTATACTTTTCCTGCCACTGCAGGACGATATTAATGTATCTCCCCTGATGAAACATTGACACCGAGGAAGAAATGCATCTGGAGGGCCCTTAAAAACCTTTTTTGGGACAGACTCCACACTTGGGTGCTGCCCTTGTTAGGGCAGAAGTACTACATGGGTTATGACAAGCGACAATTTATTTTTCCCAAGGGTGCAAACTGACTTGTGACCTTTTTCAATTCCTTGTGGATTATGACTGGTCTCACTGAGAAAAAGAATTGGGTGAGATCTATAATAATCTTTTCTTATACCTTGCACTTTCTTTTTCTGTGCACTGGCACTATGTGTGTGGTTTGCTAAATGATTTTAATACTATTCGTATTAAAGGATATATTTTAGTCTTTCGCTTTAAAGGTACTTATTTATATAGACGTTTGTACATTTCTAGCTCCTCTTATATTAGGGTATTGGCTTCAGTATATATCCATCGGCATCATGAATTAGGTTAGTTTAGGATGTTTTTTAAAGCAGAACAGGGAATGTGACGCCCTGGCGCCGCCAGGTGGTCACAGAAGTGTACTACACCCTACATAACACATTCCCACACAAGGTTCCATCAGCCACAAAACCCTAGCCACCCACCCAGGGTAGGAAGGACACACCAGTGGGCAGGACCAGGCAGATTGGGAGTGCCCACCTAGGGGTTTTGAGGATACGGGGCGGTAACAAGTTAGTCTAGTCTAAGTTTGGAGTTGAGGTGGAGAGGAGTGACAGTGACAGACTGTCAGAGGAAAGCTGAGCCTAGTGAAGAGTAGACAGGGCCCTGGTCTGCTGGCTAGGTGGCAAGCAGTGGTCCGTGTCCGAAGGCGACAGGAATACGGTCGCAGGATATCCAGAGTGGACCGGGACAGGGTTGAAGCCCGCCGGTACCGACAGCAGAGATCCGGTCCGGAAACCGTGTACAGGCGGGGTACCTGGACCCTAGTTAGAAGACGGTTGCAAGCCCCTTCTCTAATTCCCCAGGCCGGGAGCAGGTTTCAAGCCTAGCTCCAGAAGTGTTAGCCCAGATAGAGCGAAACGACAGCCCACCGCGGGGGATAGGGTATCCGCAAACACCCACTGAAATCCCAAGGGTCAGTTTTCGCGGGCACATCTCCCGTTCCAGACGGAGTTGTCCAAAAGTGAGGAAAATTACAGCATGCCGTAGGAAGGGACATCGGTACACTAGACGGGTGTGGGACCCAAGTACACGCAGAAGCGGCAGCCGGCCACTGACACCTTGGTTTACCAACGGACTTGTGTGCAATTCTTCCACAGTGAGTACACCAACAATCCCCGGTCCGGCCCAGCGTGCCACCTCCGGCCTACATCACTCCCTGTTTTCTGGACACTGAGCCCCAGGGCATCCATCCCTACCCACGGAGGGGTTAACATTCAGCTGCTATCCCATCTTCCCCGGGTGCTCCCCAACAGCAGCGGTGGTACCATATCTTATCACACACCGTGGGTGGCGTCACGAAGTATCTACAGCAATCCCCGTACAAATATGTCCCCTTTTTATTTGCATGTCCGCGCGACTCCCTGGTCTGGAATTCCCCTGAGCCACTGCGGATCCGGATCCGAGCAGCCCGGCTGCTACTGACATGAGGGCGGCACAGGAACATATATACAAGAATGGGGGATGGATATACCCGGATGAATGAGAGATTTACCAGGATGAAGACATATATTCTAGTATGGGGTTACATATATACTAGGATTATCCCAGGATGGAGACATATATACAAGAAGGGGGACAGATATACCAGGATGTGGGACACATTTACCAAGATGGTCCCAGGATGGGGGACAGTAAATACCAGGATTAGGATATGTACCAGTATGTTGGACATATTTACTAGGATGGGCCAAGGATGGGGACATATATATATATATATACAAAGATGGGGACAGATATACCAGGATATACCAGGATGGGGAACACTTTTACCAGGATAGTGCCAAGATAGGGGACAGTATATACCAGGTTGGGGCATATATACTGGGATGGTCCCAAAATGGGAGAAATGTATACCAGGATGAGGGACAGATATACCAGTATATATACTGGGATTGGGCCATATTTACGAGGATGGTCCCAGGAAGGGGAAAATATATACCAGGATGGAGACATGAGGAGGGGGCAGTATGTACGACGATCGTCCCACGTTCGGGAACATAGACACCAGGATGGGGGATATATATACCAGGATGGGGGCCATATATAACAAGATGGGTGAGATATGTATACCTGGAAGAGGCCCAGGGTAAGGAATATTAGTTCAGGATGGGGCACATTACTAAATAATGAAGATGGGGGGAGCAACACGTACATCTTTATAGGATTTATAAAGCTGCAAGTGCTCATACATATGACCAACATGCAGTGGGTGGGAATGTGGAGCATAGATCTAAATCTTGCACTGGGGCCCATCGGACTCTAGTTATACCACTTGTATTAGGGACCCTTATACAGTGAGGAGCACCCTTATACAGTGTGAGAGCTAATTTAGGGGCCATTATACAGTGTGGGAGCTAAAGTGGAGGCCATTATACAGAATAGGAGCTAAAGTAGGGGTTATTAGACAATGTGGAAGCTAATGTGGGGGTTATACTGCATGGGAGTAACTTTGGGGTCCACTATACAGCTTGGGGGCTAATATGGGGTCATTTTACAATGTGGGAGTGAATATGGGGGTTATTCCACAGTGGGCAAGCTAATGTGGTGGTCATTATACAGTGTGGGAGCTAGTGTGGGAGTAATTATACAGAGCGGGAGCTATTGTTTTGGGCTTTCAAACTGTGGGGACTACTTTAGGGGCCATTATATAATTTGGGGACCACTTTAGGGACCCTCATACAGTATGGGGGCTACAATAGAGGCTATTATGTAAAAATGTGGCTACTGTGAGGACCATTACATATAGTTTCCACTAGTGTGATGGCTATTATACAGTGTGTGGACCATTATTTTGGGGGATCTGTGGGCTCATCATACTGTGTATAAGAGAGTAGTATATGGGGCGTACTCATGAGTCATTATTAAATGTTAAGTAGGAACTTAAGAACCATTATTGTGATAGGGGCATTCAGGATATTTAGACTGTCAAAGTTTCACATGGTAGGTTACTACTTTCTAGGTGCAATATGTGCACACCTTTCTAAGGCACTTGATCAGGGCATTAGTATTTTCCAATAAGCAATTTTACCATCTAGAGGGCACAAAAGATGCATTATTACTATGTTAAGACGCACAGTAGTGGCATTATTATGTGGGGCAGCAAGAGGAGCCCTGTTTTGCACTACATAGCTGGTGCAATAATATGGACACATATGGCAGCAGCAGCTCAGCATTGACGTAACAGCATTGACGTGACAGCAGAATGAGAAGTTTATGGAAATAGATGGGGACGGAGCTAGAAATGTGAGGAATCAAATGTGTCTTTCTTGTAATCTCTGTAGATGAGTTGTGGCTGTAGAAGTTGTCATGTAGATATGGGCCAAATGGAAAACACGGGGAAAGTTAAAAAATATCTATAAGAAAGAAAGTGACCTGAAAGTCACAATATAAAACTGTACTGTAATCTCTTGTATTTTCTGCATGACTGACATCTACTAGTATATGGTCACTGTATGGCGATAATATCGGTGTTAATCATTGTATAGTGATTTTCAGTAAAACTGCAGTCATCTGCTGAGACTCCTTTGTAACCACGATTAGGGTGCGCCATCGTAGTTGTTATCACAACTACCTGCTTATGGGCCCAGTCAGATGTTTTACTCCCCCCGTGCTGAACCCTTAGCTATGCCTCTGACTGTTGTCCATGATATTCTAGACCTGTCCTACTGTAAAGGTGGAGATGTCTAACATTCTCTCTGAAGACTCCTGATAGTATTTCTGTGTGATCTGTATTTTATGTGTGTTTCCTCATATAGAAAAGAAATAAAAAATTGGTCAGCTCACTGATCTATGAGTAGATTGATAAAATATAACTTTTATTTCAAACTTTTCTTAAAATCCAGGACAGTTGCATACACTGGTAGTATAAGCAGACTATACTAGACTGCGCGTTTCGGCTGTTCAGCCTTCATCAAGGTCTCTTCATATACTGATTCCAACTAACTTCAAAACTAAAAAGGAAGTAGGGGGATGGAAACTCCTAATGTAATGATATAAATTCAAATGAAAGTAGTTTTTTTTAGAATCCCCTTAGGGGATCTCCTCTAAATCAAAATGTAATAAAAAAATCAACCTGAGAGATTGCTTTTAATAATAAATATATATGGACTACGGAAAACAATATTAATAGTATATTGAAACAATTAACAGTATAGAATTTATGTAATATTATCAACCTTAAATAAATTATAAATTCATTATTAGTTTATCAAACATTAAATAATAAGGGTAAGAAAATATTTTTTATATATACATGAAATTACTTACAGCAAAGATTGAACTGCAGCTGTATATTGCCCAGGCCAAAAACTACTACTCCAGTAGGATACAGCTATGCTCCCTCTAGGTGGAGGCATCAAAGGTGCAGGAGGAGCAAATCACACACATGCTTCCAAAACATGGAGGGCGCGATTGCTGGATCGTAAAACTACACACTGATCGATTGCATAAAGCATTGTTCACACTAGCAGATGCACAGTCACAAACCCTCAGCCTATTAGGCGATGCCCATAACATTAGATCAGGCAGGCTGCCAAGCCACACCCAAACTGCGCATCACACAGGGACAGGAACTCTAACATATAAGGCCTAACAAAAAGGTTATGTTTTAGTCTTTTGCTTTAAGGTACCTATTTATATAAAGCTTTTTGATATTATATATAGGGTAGGGACCTACAAGCATGAGGTTCCCATGACGAGGTTTGTAGGCTTCCGTCTTATGGCTATAACACCAACAAAAAACCTCATATTTTTTGTACAGGATACAGCCAGGCCCCTTTTTGTTAGACCTTGCATGTTAGAGTTCCTGTCCCTGTGTGATGTGCAGTTGGGGTACGGCTTGGATGCCGCCTGATCTAATAGTATGGGCGTTGCCTAATAGGCTGTGGGCTTGTGACTGTGCATCTGCTAGTGTCAACAGTGCTCTATGCAAGCTGTCAGTGTGCAGTTTTACCATCCAGCAATCGCCCCCTCTATGTTTTGGAAGCGTGTGTGTGATTTGCTCCTCCTGCACCTTTGATGCCTCCACCTAGTGGGAGCTTAGTTGTATCCTGCTGGAATAGTAGTTTTTGGCCTAGGTAATGTATAGCTGCAGTTCCATCTTTGCTGTAAGTAATGATATGTATTCCTCTTTTTTGTTGCTTTTTTATAATATATACATGAAAAAAAGAGGTATGAGCACAAAAATTCACATATAATGGACAAATAATTCTCTTCCAAAAAAGCTATCATGCAAGAAAAAAGGGTCAGAAATGCAAAACACCGCTAATTATTATTAAAAAAATTGTACTGGAAATATAAACCAATTTCTACAGAACAGTATAAGGTGAACATATAGCCCTGTATTTAAAACCATAAATAATTCATAGTTTCATAGTTTCATAGTTTTTAAGGTTGAAGGGAGACTCTAAGTCTATCTAGTTCAACCTGTAGCCTAACATGTTGATCCAGAGGAAGGCAAAAAAACCCCAATGTGTCAAATAAGCTCCAATGGGGAAAAAAATTCCTTCCTGACTCCACATACGGCAATCAGACTAGTTCCCTGGATCAACACCCTATCATAAAATCTAATATACATAACTGGTAATATTATATTTTTCAAGAAATGCGTTCAGGCTCTGCTTAAATTTTACTAGTGAATCCCTCATTACAACATCATACGGCAGAGAGCTCCATAGTCTCACTGCTCGTACAGTAAAGAATCCTCATCTGTGATTATGATTAAACATTCTTTCCTCAAGACTTAGCGGATGCCCCCTGTTCCAGTCGCAGGCCTAGGTGTAAAGAGATCTTTGGAAAGGTCTCTGTACTGTCCCCTCATATATTTATACATTGTGATTAGATCCCCCTAAGCCTTTGTTTTTCCTAACTAACTAACCCCAAGTTTAATAACCTGTCTTGGTATTGCAGCCCCCCCCATTCCTCTAATAATCTAGGTCGCTCTTCTATCTACCTGTAAGATTATGCTATTTATAACCTTCTATACTTTTGCTAACAAGAAATGCATCCATTCCTCTCTTAAATTCATTCAGTGAGTTGGCCATCACCACTTCCTCAGGAAGAGAGTTCCAGAGCCTCACTGCTCTTACCGTGAAGAACCCTCTTCTATGCTGATGTAGGAATTTTCTTTCCTCCAATCGAAAAGAATGCCCCCTTGTTCTTGTCATAGTCCTTGGTACAAACAGATCATGGGAGAGATCTCTATATGGCCCTCTGATATATTTGTACATATTTATTAGGTCTCCCCTAAGTCTTCTCTTTTCTAGAGTAAATAGACCTAATTTTGATAACCTTTCCGTGTATTGTAATGCACCCATTCCATTTATTATTTTAGTAGCCCGCCTCTGAACCCTTTCAAGTTCAGTAATGTCTTTCTTCAGCACCGGCGCCCAAAATTGCACACAATACTCCAAGTGTACAACATTTAAATATTAACATATTGGTTACATGCGGAGAGCAGGCACATGATGGTCACGCCCACCTCGTTGCCTGAGGACGCAGGTACATTGTTGTTCGTTGTTCCTGGGTGTCACACATAGCGATGTGTGCTGCCTCAGGAATGACCAACAACCTGCGTCCTGAACCCGCAACGACATTTGGGAAATGAACGACGTGTCAACGATCAACGATTAGGTGAGTAATTTTGATAGTTCGTACGTTTCACATGCAACGACGTCGCTAACGAGGCCGAATGTGCGTCACGAATTCCGTGACCCCAACGACATTTCGTTAGCAATGTCGTTGCGTGTAAAGCCCCCTTAACTGTCTTAGATTTTAAGTAAAGTTTGGAATAAAAGTTATATTTTATCGATCTCTGGATGTGATTCTTTGCTGGATTTTCTAGCTCTTTCCTCATGTAGGATGCAAATTCTTGTTGCTCCTGGGGTCGATGGGTTTAAAGGGGTATTTCCATCTCCAAGATGCTATCCCAATAGGTAGTCGGTGTTATAATAATAATTTTAGCGAACTACCTCCAATAAGAAATGTAGTATAGTTCTCCTGATTAGCTATATTGCTTACCTCATGTACAGGACATTGCAGCTTAGGTATCGATGTTTATGACCACTCATACAGTATATTACAAAAGGGAATAGTCCCCAAATTTTTGGAAATATTTTATATCTTTTCATTGGACAACACTAAAGATCTGACACTTTGATACAATATAAAGTAGTCAGTGGACAGCTTGTATATCAGTGTAAATTTAGTGTGGCCTCTAAATAACTTAAAACACAGTCATTACTGTCTAAACTGCTGACAACAAAAGGGAATACACCCCTAACTGAAAATGCTCAATTTTTAGTTACATAGTTACTAAGGTTGAAAAAAGACCTAGGTCCATCTAGTTCAACCTTCCTCCACCAGTTCTACATTTGGTCACTAAGTCATTTATAGCCAACAATGTTTTGTGTACTGAGGAAATCATCCAGCCATTTTTTGAAAGCTGTTATAGTATCTGCCATTACTACCTCTTGTGGTAAGGTATTCCACAGTCTGACTGCTCTAACTGTAAAGAACCCTTTCCTATTTAGCTGCCGGAATCGCTTTTCTTCCAATCGCAGTGAGTGCCCCCTGGTCTTTAGTATTGTCTTCGGAAGAAATAAGTCATGTGCCAGTCCTTTATATTGACCACACATATATTTATACATATAAATGAGATCTCCTCTGAGACGTCTTTTTTCTAAGCTAAACATATCTAACTTTTTCAACCTGTCATCATATGGGAGGCCTTCCATTCCTTGTAGTAGTCTAGTTGCCTTCCTTTGAACTGACTCTAACTTCTGAATGTCCTTTTTAAAATGTGGAGTCCAAAACTGGACCCCATATTCCAGATGTGGCCTTACAAGTGATTTATAGAGGGGTAATAATACGTTGGGATCGCGAGATCTAATCTCTCTTTTTATACACCCTAGAATCTTGTTTGCTTTTGCAGCTGCTGCTTGACATCGAGAGCTGCTGCTTAGCTTATTTGTAATGAGAATACCCAAGTCCTTCTCCTGTTCTGTAGTCCCGAGTTTACTTCCATTTAATGTATACGCAGTTATAAGATTACTCCGTCCTAGGTGCATTACTTTACATTTATCAACATTAAATCTCATTTGCCAAGTATCTGCCCATTCTGACATCTTATCCAGATCTTTTTGTAATATTATACTATCAAGGTCAGTTTTTAATATCCTACATAGTTTGGTGTCATCAGCAAAGACTGACACATTACTATCAATCCCATCCACAAGGTCATTAATAAAGAGATTAAAAAGAATTGGTCCTAGCACAGATCCCTGCGGCACCCCACTGCTGACTATGGCCCATTTAGAGAATGTTCCATTTATGACTAGAGTTGAGCGCGGTTCGCGGTTCGAGGTTCTCCAGTTCGGGGCTCGAGTGATTTTTGGGGGTGTTCTAGATCGAACTAGAACTCGAGCTTTTTGCAAAAGCTCGATAGTTCTAGATACGTTCGAGAACGGTTCTAGCAGCAAAAAGCAGGGCTTTTTACAGCTACAGTGTGCAGGAGCCATCGCTGGCAGCCTGCCATTAGCTGGTAACCAAGATAAACATCGGGTATCCAAGCAAAGCGCTTTGGTTAGTAACCCGATGTTTATCTTAGTTACGTGCAGGAAGCCCACACTTCCCCGCTCAGCTCACTCCGCCCCCTCCTGCCCGCGGCATGTACACATATATACACACACACACGTACACATACATACACACACACACACACATCCCCCCCCCCCGCTCGGCTTACCTGCGGTGATGAAGTCCCGCCATCCCGACCTCAGCGCTGTCACTGTCCTCCATGGCCGCCACTTGTCACATCACCTCTCGCTTCCGACCCGAGACTAGCGGTGACGTCACGGACCTCTCGCGATATTTGGCTGTGAAGGCGCCGGTCACTGAACTCAGTGACAGGGGCTGTCAGTGTGCTGGAGATCAGCGCAGGTAATGTACCTCGCTGACAGCAGCACTTGTCATGCCCTGCAGTGACCTGGGCTGACCCATTGATGTTAGCTCAGGTCACTGCACCGCTCTCCCAGCCAATGGGGAACATCCTGCTCTTCATTGACTGGGACAGTGTGGATCGTCATGGCAACCCCTTGGATTACAGCAGACCTGGATTTGTTTTTCATTCTAATAAATTGGTTAAAGAGGGAATGTTTTGGGGAGTGTTTTTTCAAATAAAAATGTGTTTGTCGTCTATTTTTTTTTATTACTGACTGGGTTGGTGATGTCGGGTATCTGATAGACGCCTGACCTCACCAACCCCAGGGCTTGATGCCAGGTGACATTACACATCTGGTATTAACCCCATATATTACCCCGTTTGCCACCGCACCAGGGCGCGGCATGAGCTGGGGCGAAGCACCAGGATTGGCGCATCTAATGGATGCGCCACTTCTGGGGCGGCTGCGGCCTGCTATTTTTAGGCTTGGGAGAGTCCAATAACCATGGACCTTCCTAGTCTGAGAATATCAGGCCCCAGCTGTCTGCTTTACCTTGGCTGGTGATCCAATTTTGGGGGACCCCTACGTGTTTTTTTTTTTTAATTATTTATTTAATTTAAAATAACAGCGTGGGGTGCCCTCAGTTTTGGATTACCAGCCAAGGTGAGGTTGCCAGCTGTGGTCTGCAGGCTGCAGCCGTCTGCTTTACCCTAGCTGGCTACAAAACTAGGGGGAACCCTACGTCATTTTTTTTTTTCATTTTTTTGGCAAAATACAAAGCTAAGCACCCCTTAGTGCCACATGAAAGGCACCAAAGGGTGCTCCACTTTTTCTCCACTTTTTCTCCACTTTTTCTCCATTTATTCTCCACTTTTTCTCCACTTTTTCTCCATTTTTTTCTCCACTTTTTCTCCACTTTTTCTCCATTTATTCTCCACTTTTTCTCCACTTTTTCTCCATTTTTTTCTCCACTTTTTCTCCACTTTTTCTCCATTTATTCTCCACTTTTTCTCCACTTTTTCTCCATTTATTCTTCATTTATTCTCCACTTTTTCTCGACTTTTTCTCCATTTTTTTCTCCACTTTTTCTCCACTTTTTCTCCATTTATTCTCCATTTATTCTCCATTTATTCTCCACTTTTTCTCCATTTTTTTCTCCACTTTTTCTCCACTTTTTCTCCATTTTTTTCTCCACTTTTTCTCCACTTTTTCTCCATTTTTTCTCCACTTTTTCTCCACTTTTTCTCCACTTTTTCTCCATTTTTTTTTCTCCACTTTTTCTCCATTTATTCTCCACTTTTTCTCCACTTTTTCTCCATTTATTCTCCACTTTTTCTCCACTTTTTCTCCATTTTTTTCTCCACTTTTTCTCCACTTTTTCTCCACTTTTTCTCCACCTTCTCTCCACTTTTTCTCCATTTATTCTCCACTTTTTCTCCACTTTTTCTCCACTTTTTCTCCACTTTTTCTCCATTTATTCTCCGCTTTTTCTCCGCTTTTTCTCCGCTTTTTCTCCGCTTTTTCTCCGCTTTTTCTCCACTTTTTCTCCACTTTTTCTCCATTTATTCTCCATTTATTCTCCACTTTTTCTCCATTTATTCTCCACTTTTTCTCCATTTTTTTCTCCACTTTTTCTCCACTTTTTCTCCACTTTTTCTACATTTATTCTCCACTTTTTCTCCATTTTTTTCTCCACTTTTTCTCCATTTTTTTCTCCACTTTTTCTCCATTTTTTTTCTCCACTTTTTCTCCACTTTTTCTCCACTTTTTCTCCACTTTTTCTCCATTTATTCTCCATTTATTCTCCATTTATTCTCCACTTTTTCTCCATTTTTTTTCTCCATTTTTTTCTCCACTTTTTCTCCACTTTTTCTCCACTTTTTCTCCACTTTTTCTCCACTTTTTCTCCACTTTTTCTCCACTTTTTCTCCATTTATTCTCCACTTTTTCTCCACTTTTTCTCCACTTTTTCTCCACTTTTTCTCCACTTTTTCTCCACTTTTTCTCCATTTTTTTTTCTCCACTTTTTCTCCACTTTTTCTCCATTTATTCTCCACTTTTTCTCCACTTTTTCTCCACTTTTTCTCCACTTTTTCTCCATTTTTTTCTCCATTTTTTTCTCCACTTTTTCACCACTTTTTCTCCATTTATTCTCCACTTTTTCTCCACTTTTTCTCCACTTTTTCTCCACTTTTTCTCCACTTTTTCTCCACTTTTTCTCCACTTTTTCTCCACTTTTTCTCCATTTTTTTCTCCACTTTTTCTCCACTTTTTCTCCACTTTTTCTCCACTTTTTCTCCACTTTTTCTCCACTTTTTCTCCACTTTTTCTCCATTTTTTTCTCCACTTTTTCTCCATTCTTTTTCTATGGTCGGTCTACCCATTAGCTCTGCCATGCATACTGTAGCTCTACACCTACTGCACATGTTACTTTATGATTGACATCTCTTTCGTACCAGAGCTGTCTAAGCCTACTCTGACCCCATATTTGTCATTACTATATTGTCCTTGTACTGTATTATGACATTTGTATCATGTGTTTCATTTCTTGCTGTGTTGCAATTTTTTTACTGCATCCCAATTGTACCTCTACATTGTTCGAGTTTATGTTATTGTTCTCTCACTCTTATGTGATACTGATTATTGTCATTTTTCATGATTACATGCAGATAAGTCCAATCTGACGAAGGCTCAGGCCGAAACGTCATTTGTAACTTGTTTTGGACAAAAACGTATATGCTTATGAAAAAAAATTTCTTAATACGGACCAATAAAGAGTGATTTTGCATTACTATCCATTGTGACTTACTGACTTAGTCTGGGAGATATAGAGTGCCGAGGTTACTCACTAATTTTATCTATTATTACCTCTGAGCACCTATATACCAGTGAGCAGAGCTTCCTCTACAGTAGTTCTCCTGATTAGGCATGCCCTTACCTCATGAGCAGGGCATTGCAGCTTTGGTAGCAACCATTACGACATGGACTCTGCTGCTGTGGACCCGGGGAGAGTGAGTGCAGATTCATTGCACCCACACTCCTCACATGAAGGGTCCGCACTCCTAGAAAATGGGGGATACGTTCCCTGAGTGTCTCCCCCCCCATATTCTAGACGGTCCAGAGTCGTCGTGGGACCCCTTTATTTTTTTTCTTACAATAAATTGGTGAAAGAGGAAATGTTTTGGGGACTGTTTTTTCAAATAAATTTCTTTTGTCGATTTTTTGTTTTTGTTAGTACTGACAGTTTATGATGTTGGGTATCTAATAGACGCCATGACATCACAAACTGCTGGGCTTGATCTCAGGTGACTTTACAGCTAGTATCAACCCGATTTATTACCCCGTTTGCCACTGCACCAGGGCACGGGATGAGCTGGGGTGAAGCGCCAGGATTGGCGCATCTAGTGGATGCGCCACGTCTGGGGTGCCTGCGGCCTGCTATTTTTAGGCTGTGAAGGCCCAATAACTATGGACCTTCCCACCCTGAGAATACCAGACCACAGCTGTCCGCTTTACCTTGGCTGGTGATCCAATTTGGGGGGGACCCTACTTTTATTGTGCAATTATTAATATTTATAAAATAATTATAAAAAAGAGCCTGAGGGGACCTCCACATTGGATCCCCAACCATGGTAAAGCTGCCGGCTGTGGTTTTCAGGCTACAGCCGTCTGCTTTACCCTAGCTGGCTATCAAAAATGGGGGGACCCAACGTCATTTTTTTTTTTAACTATTTTTTAAATAGAAAAAATTAATGGGCTTCCCTGTATTTTGATTGCCAACCAAGGTAACGGCAGGCAGATGGGGGTGGCAACCCATAGCTGTCTGCTTTATCTGCGCTGAGAATCAAAAATACCGCGGAGCGCTACGTCATTTTTTTAAAGATTTATTTTTACAGCACTGTGATGTCCAGCAATCAAAATACAGGGAAGCCCATTTTATTTTTAGTTATTTAAATAAATAATTAAAAAAAATATATATGGGCTCCCGCTGCATTTTTTGTATTGCTAGCTAAGGGTAATCCAAGCAGCTACTGGCTGCTAACCCCCACTGCTTGGTGTTACCTTCACTGGCAATGGAAAATCCAGGGAAGCATTTTTTATTTTTTTTGCCAAAAAACTACAAAAAAAGGACGTGAGCTTCGCCATATTTTTGTATGCTAGCCAGGTATAGCAGGCAGGTGCTGGAAGAGGTGGATACAGCGCCAGAAGATGGCGCTTCTATGAAAATGCCATTTTCTGAGGCGGCTGCAGACTGCAATTCGCAGCAGTGGGGCCCAGAAAGCTCAGGCCAACCTGTGGTGCGGATTCCAATCCCCAGCTGCCTAGTTGTACCTGGCTGGACACAAAAATGGGGCAAAGCCTACGTCATTTGTTTTCTAATTATTTCATGAAATTCATGAAATAATGAAAAAAAGGGCTTCCCTTTATTTTTGGTTCCCAGCCGGGTACAAATAGGCAACTGGGGGTTGGGGGCAGCCGTACCTGCCTGCTGTACCTGGCTAGCATACAAAAATATGGCGAAGCCCACATAATTTTTTCAGGGGGCAAAAAACTTCTGCATACAGTCCTGGATGGAGTATGCTGAGCCTTGTAGTTCTGCAGCTGCTGTCTGTCTGTATGGAGAAGAGCAGACAGCAGCTGCAGAACTACAAGGCTCAGCATACTCCATCCAGGACTGTATGCAGAAGTTTTTTGCCCACCAAAAAAATGACGTGGGCTTCGCCATATTTTTGTATGCTAGCCAGGTACAGCTGGCAGCCACGGGCTGCCTCCAACCCCCAGTTGCCTATTTGTACCTGGCTGGGAACCAAAAATATAGGGAAGCCCGTTTTTTTTAATTATTTCACTTATTTCATGAAATAATTAAAAAACAAATGACGTGGGCTTCGCCCTATTTTTGTGTCCAGCCGGGTACAACTAGGCAGCTGGGGATTAGAATCCGCAGCACAGGTTAGCCCGAGGTTTGTGGGCGCCTCTGCTGCGGATTTCAGTCCGCAGCCGTCCCAGAAAATGGCGCTCTCATAGAAGCGCCATCATCTGGTGCTGTATCCAACTCTTCCAACAGCCCTGGAGCCGGGTGGCTTGTTGGGTAATCATGAGTTAATACTGGCTTTGTTTTACCAGCCAGTATTAAGCCAGAGATTCTTAATGTCAGGCACGTTTGACCCGGCCATTAAGAATCTCCGATAAAGGGTTAAAAAAAAGACACCACACAGAGAAAAAATACTTTAATAGAAATAAATACACAGACACATTAGAGACTCCATCTTTATTACCCCCTGTCAGCCCTGCACGATCCTGCTCTTCTGTCTTCTTTCTTTCTAGTGTAGTAGTAGTGACGATTGTAGTGAGGATGAGATTCACCAGCTCATCACTTGGGGCTGGGGAACCTCCATCCTCACTACAATCATCACTAGTGTAGTAGTAGTGACGATTGTAGTGAGGAAGGATGAGATTCACCAGCTCATCACTTGGGGCTGGGGAACCTCCATCCTCACTACAATCATCACTACAATCGGGAAGCAGCGTGCAGCCTTCACTCCGTGAGTGATCAGTGCTGGCTGCTAGCGGTAACGCTGACAGACGCGTTACCATAGCAACGGTGCTCTCGGAGCCGCGGTTAGCGGTGACGTCACCGCTAACTGCATTGCTATGGCAACGGTGATCTCCGTTAATGACCGGCTGTGTCAGCCGGTCCCTAACGGAATGGGGAGTCGACCGTGTGCTAGAGCATGTCGCCGGTACACGGCGATACACATATGTGCACCGTGTACCGGAGAGATGCACTCGCAGGTCCTACATGACGTGTCATAGTCATGTGACCAGTCTGTAGCCAATGAGATAATAGCCACGTGACTGGTCACATGGCTATTTTGACGTCACGATAGGTCCTGCATCTCTGCTGGCAGTGCAGGTCACCGGGAGGATTCAGCGATCATCGGATGGAATAGCGGCAGGAGACAGAGTGCAGAAGGGATCGCGGAGACCGGTAAGTGTTATGGCAATGTTTATTAACTGTTTGTGTACATTTATAATGCATTTTTATGTGTTTGTGATTGCCTCCCATTATAGCCTATACGTTCGAGTTCGGTTTGTCGAACGTTCGACGAACCGAACTCGAACGGGACCCCCGTTCGGCGATCCGGCCTCGAGCCGAACCGGGACCGGTTCGCTCATCTCTATTTATGACTACTCTTTGTTTCCTATCTTTTAGCCAATTCCTTACCCAGTTGCATATAGTTTCCCCCAGTCCTTGCTTCTGGAGCTTTAGTATAAGGCTATTATGTGGTACAGTATCAAATGCCTTTGCAAAGTCCAAATAAATCACATCAGCTGCATTACCAATATCCAGGTTTGCACTTACCCCCTCATAGAACCCCAACAGGTTGGTTAGACATGACTTATATTTCATGAATCCATGCTGTCTGTCAGTTATTATATTATTTTCTGCAACATATTTTTGCATGTCATCCCTTAAAATGCCCTCAAAAACTTTGCATACTACTGATGTCAGGCTTACTGGACGGTAGTTGCCTGGATCTACCCTCTTACCTTTCTTAAATATCGGTACCACATCAGCAATCCTCCAATCCTGAGGCACCAACCCTGTTACAAGCGAGTCTAAAAAGATGAGATACAGCGGTCTGTCAATTACGGAGCTCAATTCCCTCAATATTCGTGGATGAATGCCATCTGGCCCTGGGGATTTGTCAATGTTTAATTTACTCAGACGTAGGCGTACTTCTTCTTGTGTTAAATTAATTATATCGGGTGGTGAACTTTGATTTTTCACTTGTTGAATGATGCCTGGTACAGTCAGTTCCTTGGTGAACACAGATGAGAAATGCCTACTTAATATCTCAGTCTTTTGTTTGTCCTCTATAACTAACTTATTATATTTTAAGGGGCCAATACTATCCTTTGTTTTCCTTTTGGCATTAATGTATTTATAAAAGATTTTGGGATTTATTTTAATGTCATTGGCGATTTTTGTTTCAGTAGCTAGTTTTGCTTGTTTGATTTCTTTTTTGCATTGCCTATTGATATCTTTATACTCCTGAAATGCTATTTCTGTATTCTCAGCCTTCAAGATTTTAAACGCCCTTTGTTTTTGTTTTATTATACTTTGTACAGTCTTATTTATCCATAGTGGTTTCTTTTTATTCCGGGACGTTTTATTACCAGAGGGTATAAGTTTTTTACAGGACTCTAGCAGTATATCCTTAAACTTTCCCCATTTATGTTCAGTATCCCCAGTTACCATGACTTTGTCCCAATCTACACATTTAAGCTCTTCCCTTAATTTGTTGAAATCCGCTTTCCTAAAATTCCAGGTTTTAGCATTTCCCCTTTGAAATGTTCTATTGAATATTACGTTGAAGCTTACCATATTATGATCGCTGGTGCCCAAGTGCTCCCGGACCTGTAGATCTGAAATTGTATCCGGTCTATTTGACAGGACCAAATCTAGCAAATTATCTCCCCTCGTCGGTTCATCTACCATCTGAGAGAGGAAATGGTCTTGAATTTGTGCTCAAAGTGTCAATATTTTGTGTTTCCACCATTGTTTTCAAACAGTGCCTTAACTCTCTTGGTCATGGAGGTCAATAGCACTTTAGTAGAGCCACTGGAATCCTCCTCTACTCCTGCATGACAACATCACAGAGCTAGTGGATGTTAGAAAACTTGCCCTTTTCCACTTTCCTTTTGAGGTGCTCAATAGGGTTTAGGTCTGTAGACATGCTTAGCCAGTTTAGCACCCTTAAACTCAGTCTTTAGTAAGGCCATTGTCATCTTTGAGGTGTTTTGGGGTCATTATGTTATGAGGAAACAAAAAAGACACAAAAGAGCACTTCTATTACAATGATCAATGACATACAATATGGCCCTTATTGGACAGGACTCCCCAGTATTAAGCTTGTTTGCAACTAGCAGGTCACTCGGGCCACATACTTAAAGAAACAACTCCTCTTCAACACACTTCTTAGGGAGGTGAGAAGAGAATAGAAGCAGTGCTAATTATTGTTTCAAGGTGTACTAAAGGGCCTCACAAGGACTGTACTTACCAGTGGGGTTGTGCACCCCCGCACAACACCGGTGTTGGCTCAAAGATCAGGTCTGTGAGGCCCTCCTTCTGGCAGGTTAGGAGAACTGCTTGAATGTGACTCAGCACTAGGTCAGTCGCAGCTGATCCTCTGAGCAGATAACTATTAGTCCTTCATTGCTGATCGCTACGCCTACCAAAACCTTGTCAGAGACAAGGATTGAACAGATATAGCAGGAAAAAAAATGCAGTATTAACGGGCGCTGAAAGCAGGGAGGCTAGAAAAAATATATTGAACTATCATTTATTTCACGTTACATGTTTTGGATGCTGCTGCCTCCTTCATCAGGTGACGCCAATGAGGATTACTAAAATTATTTATATTCCCCAAATGCTAGAATAATGAGAGAGAATGTTTTTAAGGCATTTTTATTACTTTCTGCAAAGTCAAAAGTTTACATACACTAAGGGCGGCGTTACACGGGACGATATATTGTGCGATCATATGAGCGATCGCACCCGCCCCCGTCGTTTGTGCGTCACGGGCAACTTGTTGCCCGTGGCGCACAAAGTCATTTACCCTTTACCATTTACCCTCATGACACGTACATACTTCCCGAACGACCTTGCTGTGGGCGGGGAACATCCTCTTCATGAAGGGGGAGGGACGTCACACAGCGGCCGCCCAATAGAAGCGGAGGGACGGAGATGAGCGGGACGTAATATCCCGCCCACCTCCTTCCTACCGCATTGCCGGCGGGACGCAGCTAAGCTGTGTTCGTTCCCGGGGTGTCACACAGAGCGATGTG
Organism: Anomaloglossus baeobatrachus; assembly: GCF_048569485.1. NCBI lineage: Eukaryota > Metazoa > Chordata > Amphibia > Anura > Aromobatidae > Anomaloglossus > Anomaloglossus baeobatrachus. Next base: position 118,523,738 of record NC_134362.1, on the reverse strand, counting down.
TGCTGCCTCGGGAACGACGAACAGCCGGCACGCAGAAGGAGGGATGACTTTATGAAAATGAACGACGTGTCAACGAGCAACGATAAGGTAAGCATTTTTGCTCGTTCACACTCGTTCGGAGGTGTCACACGGTACGACATCTCTAACGATGCCGGATGTGCATCATGGAATCCGTGACCCCGACGACATATCGCCCGATATATATCGTAGCGTGTGATGCCGCCCTTAGAGTATTATGCCTTTAAACAGTATGGGACAGCCCATATGATGAGGATGTCATGTCTTTGGAAGCTTCTGATAAGTTTATTGGCAATATCTGAGTTAAGGCCCTGCCACACACAATGAGATCGCTAATGAGATCATTGCTGCGTCACCGTTTTCGTGACACAGCAGAGATCTCATTATGTGTGACACCTACCAGCGATCAGGCCCCTGCTGTGAGATCGCTAGTCGTTGCTGAATGGTTGGGACCATTTTCTTCAAAGGCAATGTCCTGCTGTGCAGGACGCATCGCTGCGTTTGACGCCTACCAACGACCTCCGAGTCCTAACACAGTCCCAACGCCAGCTGAGATCGTTATACAGGTCGCTGATCGTTACTGCGTCATTGGTAAGATCTGACTGTGTGACATCTCAGCAGTGTAACGACCGCTGATACGCCTTTTAACGGCGACAAATTAGGGTACTTCTTCCAAACCGCCGCTTTTTAACGGCGGTTGGAAAAAAAAATCTAGCGTCCCCCAGAGTCGGAAAATTTCCGGGGTCTCAGCTGCCGGGGGTAGCTGAGACCCTGGAGATCATGATTCGGGACGTTTTTTTCCGGTCGCCGCTCACGTGATCACTGGTACATACCGTTTACCGATGATCACCTTACAGTAAATGACCGCACCGATAAAAAATCATTTATCTCCCATCTGGCATAAACAAACATGTCAGATGGGAGATAAATCTCATCCCCGGTCCTCTCTGGTCCCCCGGTGTCGCCAAAGTGTCCCCCCCAACTCCCCCGCCCCCATCCCTTCCTCCCGAAAATCCAACATGGCGCCGCGCACACCGGCGCGCCGACCACATTTCCCCCTTTCCTCTGGTTTCTGTCGCATGTGCTATGACACATATGACAGAAAACTGCTCCCCAGGCCCTGCTAGGTCACCTCCTATATCCCCCCGGAGTTCCCCGGGGTCCCCCATATCTGTCTCAGCTCTGATCCCCCGCGGCCCCCTCCTCTTTCACAGCTTCCTGCTTTGCTTTCAGAGACGCTGGCTCACTGCTCGCACTCTGCAGCTGTGACCCGAGGAGGGTGGGTGCAAATTCTTTGCACCTACTCTCCTCACATGGAGGGTCTGCACTCCTAGAAAATCTGGGATACATTCCCTGAACGTGCCCCCCATATTCTAGAAAGTCCAGAATTGCAGCGGGACTTTCACAATGGATTACAGGGACCCGATTTTTTTTTTTTTCAATAAATTGGTGAAAGAGGGAATGTTTTTGGGGAGTGTTTTTTCAAATACATTTTTTTTTGTTGTCAATTTTTTTTTTATTACTGTCAATTAGTTATGTCTGTTATCAAATAGATGCCGTGACATAACTAATTGCTGGGCTTGATGCCAGGTGACATTACACATCTGGTATCAACCCCATTTATTACCCCGTTTGCCACAGCAACAGGGCAACGGGATGAGTTGGGGCGAAGGGACAGGATTGGCACATCTAATGGATGCTGTTGTGAATGTTAGTTATGTTTTGGCTGCTGGGAGGCTCCCTCTGGTGGCTAGGAATGATTTGGACTTGAACTTGGACCAGGTGTGTTGTGCAATGGGCGTTTCCTTTGCTAACTCTCTGCTTATTTAATTCCTGGTCTGATAGCTGGCTATGCCGGATGTCAGTTGTTCCTTGTATCACCAGCCTGCTTCATTCTGCTCCACACCACATCTACCCCAGATAAGTGCTTGCTCTTTATTTATTGTTTGGTTCTTTTGCTCTTATCTGGGTCATTTGCTGTGGTTGTTTTCAGTTTATTTGCATGCAGGGATTTTCCCCTCAGTTGCTTGGCTGGGGAACTCCCTGCAGTTCTGTTTGGAGTATAGCTCCTTTGGGTCCATGTGTTTGTGGCTTGTTGAATTTGTTATGATTCTTCAGAGTTCAGATCGTGCCATCTGAGGGCCTTTTTGTACTATCAGGAATTTGGAATTTTGCAGGGTTTTACTCTGGCCACCATCAGTCCCTTTCCTGACCTTTCCTATTTTAGTCAGTGGGGGCCTCATGTTTTGCTAATCCTGTCATCGATCTGTGTATTTTGTTTTCCTATATCACCACAGTCTTTGAATGTGTGAGGCTTGCTATTCTTGTCTATTTTCTGAGGCAGAGAGTTATTCATCTTTCCTTCCTTTAGGATAGTTAGTTCTCCGGCTGCTTTCGTGGTGCACAGGATGTTAGTTCACCCCTCGGCTACTTCTAGTTGTGATGGTTAGTAAGGGGATGGCGGCCAGATTAGTTGCCAATGCTCTTGTCACCTTTTACCAATGATTTTTGGTGGTCTTCCATTCTTTGAATGTGTGAGGCTTGCTATTCTTGTCTATTTTCTGAGGCAGAGAGTTATTCATCTTTCCTTCCTTTAGGATAGTTAGTTCTCCGGCTGCTTTCGCGGTGCACAGGATGTTAGTTCACCCCTCGGCTACTTCTAGTTGTGATGGTTAGTAAGGGGATGGCGGCCAGATTAGTTGCCAATGCTCTTGTCACCTTTTACCAATGATTTTTGGTGGTCTTCCATGGTTCCGGATAATAACAGGATGCGCCACCTCCTGCTATTTTTAGGCTGGGAAGAGTCCAATAACCATGGCTCTTCCCACCCTGAGAATACCAGACCCCAGCTGTCAGCTTCACCTTGGCTGGTGACCTAATTTGGGAGGACCCTACATTTGTTTTTTTTTTTAATTATTTATTTATAAATAATTTTAAAAAAAAACAGCTTGTGGAGTCCTCCAAATTGATCACCAGCCAAGGTGAAGCTGTCAGCTGTGGTTTGCAGGCTACAGCTGTCTGTTTTACCCCAGCTGGCTATCAAAAATAGGGGGGACCCCACGTCATTTATTTTAATTATTTTTTTTCTTTTTGGGCTAAATGCAAGGCACATGAAAGGCACTAAAGGGCGCCAGCTTAGAATATGCAGGGGGTGGGACGTTATATATGTTTGACATCTATCCTTTCATCCATTGTAGCATTTTAGGCTATGTGCCCACAATCAGGGTTTGCAGCGTTTTAGGCGCAGAGTGTTTTCCCTCCATCCATAATGCTATGTTGTGCAGTAGAAGCACAATGGAAGGATTTTTAGAAATCTCATGCCCACTGTGCTTCTTTTCTCCGCAGCATAAACCGATCTGTGGCGCAGCTTCCCGAGCCTCAGCATGTCAATTTATGCTGCGGAGATGAGTGTTTTCTGCAGGTAAAATAGAACTAAAGTCCACAGCAGCCTGAACCCAAATCCTGGGCATGGGCAGCTGCGTTCTCCCATGGACAACACTCACATCTCTGCAGGAAGGCTGACACTGGGTACTAGATGCCGTGTCGCTGGATCATGGCCACATAGCCTAACAGTGAGAATATTGTTGCTACAGCAACATTTTTGTGAAGTACCTGTGGATTCAAAATGCTTACTATACTCCTGAAAAAAATCCTTGAGGGGTCCAGTTTCCAAAATGGGGTCACTTGTGGGGGGTTTCTAATGTATAGGTACCCAAGAGGCCCTGCTAATGTGACATGGTGTGCGCAATTTATTTCAACTTTTACAAAATTCAAATGGTGCTCCTTCCATTCCAAGCCCTCCCATTTATCCAAACAGAGGTTTTTGGCCACATATGGGGTATCCCTGCGCTCACAAGAAACTGGATAACAACCTGTGTGGTCCACGTTTTGTTGTTGCCTCTTGAAAAAGTGAGAAATGTGATGCTAAAGAAATTTTTGTGAAAAAAATGAAAATTTTCAATATGGCAACCTAAGCTTATCAAATTCTGTAATGTATTTGTGGATTCAAAATGCTCAATATATACCTAGATAAAAGTTTTGAGGTGTCTTGTTTCCAGAATTGGGTCACTTGTGGGGGACCTCCACTGTTTAGGCACCTTAGGGGCTTTCCAAATGCGACATAGCATCCACTAATTATTCCAGCCAAATGTTCAGTCAAATGGCACTTTTTCCCTTCCGAGCCCTGCTGTGCACCCAAACAATTGATTTCCACCACACATAAGGTATCAGCATACTCAGGAGAAATTGCAAAATAAATTTTATGCTGCTTTTTTTCCTTTTACTCTTGTTAAAAAAAAAAGCTATGTGGTTGAAGTAACAATTTTGTGGTAAAAATGTATTTTTTTATTTTCACAGCTCAACATTATAAACTTCTGTAAAGCACCTGGGGGTTCAGGGTACTCACCAAACATCTAGATAAATTCCTTGAGGGGTCTATTTTCCATAATGGGGTCACTTGTGGGGGACCTCCACTGCTTAGGCACCTCAGGGGCTCTCCTAATGCAACATGGTGTCCGCTAATGATTCCAGCCAATTTTGCAGTCAAATTGCACTCCTTCCCTTCCAAGACCTGCCGTGTGCCCAAACAGTTGGTTTCCACCACATATAAGATATCACCAAACTCAGGAGAAATTGCACAGTAAATTTCATGTTGATTTTTTTCCTGTTACCCTTGTGAAAAAAAGCTACCTGGTTGAATTAACAATTTTGTGGTAAAATTTTATTTTTTTATTTTCATGGCTCAACGTTATAAACTTCTGTAAAGCACCTGGGGGTTCAGGGTACTCACCAAACATCTAGATAAATTCCTTGAGAGGCCTAGTTTCAAATATGGGGTCACTTGTGGTGGTTTTTTGCTGTTTACGTACCTTAGGGGTCCTCCAAATGCGACATGGTGCCCGCAATCTTTTTCAGCCAAATTTCCTTTCCAAAATTTAAATATTGCTCCTTTCGTTCCAAGCCCTCCCATTTGTCCATACAAAGGTTTCAGACCACATGTGAGGTATCACCGCTCTCATAAAAAAGTGGGTAACAAACATTTGGGCCAAATTTTTGGAATTACCTCTTGAAAAAGTGAGAGAATTGATGCTAAAGCAACATTTTTGAGAAAAAAATGACAATTTTCAATATTACAACGTAACGTTATCAAAATCTGTGAAGTACCTGTGGGTCCAAAATGCTCACTATACCACTCAATAGAAGCCTTAAAGGGTCTAGTTTCCAAAATGGGGTCACTTGAGGGGGGTTCCTGCTGTTTAGGTACCTTAGGGGGATCTGTAAATGCAACATGGTGCCCGCAATCTGTTTCAGCCAACTTTGCTTTCCAAAATTCAAATATTGCTCCTTTCGTTCCAAGCCCTCCCATTTACCCAAACAAAGGTTTCTGACCACATGTGGGGTATCGGCGCGCTCATAAGAAAGTGGGTAACAAAGTGTGAGGTCCAATTTTTGGTGTTACCTTTTGAAAAAGTAAGAAAATTAGTGCTAAAGCAACATTTTTAGGTAAAATGTTAAATTTTTTTGTTTTTTTTTCATTCCACATTACATTAGTTCTTGTGAAGCACCTGAAGGGTTAATAAACTTTTTGGATGTGGTTTTGAGTACCTTCAGGGGTGCAGGTTTTAGAATGGTGTCACTTTTGGGTATTTTCTGTCAGCTAGGCATCTCAAAGTAACTTCAAATGGGATGTGGTCCCTAAAAAAATGGTTTTGTAAATTTTGTTGAAAAAATGGGAAATTGCTGATGAACTTTGAACCCCTCTAACTTCCTAACCCAAAAAAATGTTGTTTCAAAAATTGCGCTGATCAAAGTAGACAAGTGGGAAATGTTATTTATTAACTATTTTGTGTGACATAACTCTCTGGTTTATGGGCATAAAAATTAAAATTTTGAAAATTGCAAAATTTTTAATTTTTTTGTCAAATTTCAGATTTTTTTCACAAATAAAATAAAAAAATATCATCCTAAATTTACCTCTATCATGAAGCCTAATATGTCACGAAAAAACAGTCTCAGAATCACCAGGATCCATTGAAGCGTTCCAGAGTTATAACCTTATAAATTGACACTGGTCAAAATTGCAAAAAATGGCCTGGGCATTAAGTACAAAACAGGCTTCGTCCTTAAGGGGTTAATGCACACCTGAAACACACTGCTTTTTTGTGTAGCATCATGGGAAAGTCAAAAGAAATCACCCAATAACTCAGGAAGAGAATCGTAGACCTGCACAAGTCTGGTTCATCATTGGGTGCAATTTCCAGATACCTGAATGTGCCTCTTTCATCTGTACAATTATACGCAAGTACAAACAAGATGGGAATGTCCAGCCATCATACTGCTCAGGAAGGAGATGGGTTCTCTGTATCAGAGATAAGTGTGCTTTTAACAACCACATGTCCCAGAAATATTTAGCATATAGCACTCCAAAACAGCATAATTTAGACACAACCTGGACATCAGTAGATGACCAATTAAAGGAGTGACAAAGATTATAATAAAATAACAATCTTTATTTATATTCATTAAAACACTAAAAGGTTTAGCAAAAAGGGTACCAAATGGAAAGAGAGACACAGACAGTTAAATCTATTACGTCCCACTTAATAATCACAAAATTCGTTATATCAGGGACATATACATCAGAAATACATCAGGTGAGTATACATGCCTAAACCACAGAGGTATTCATTATAGACGAGTGGATTTCTATGGTTCTCTTTGCGCTGACATTAAATGCAAAACATATATAATGTAAAATTACTCATGCAGATATGAATACCATACTGGACATTGTTCTGGATGAGGGATTATGTGTGGTTATTCATGATTTTTTTTGATTATAGGTGTATGGGTCTTGCCCCTGTTTGTAACCTTCCCCTGGTATTGGATGGATTAAGGGTTTTGGTGATACATTAGTGCATCTAAGTAAACAGTGGTAACAGTGGCCTTAGGTTTTAGTGAAGTGGGGCTTTTAGTGTGGGTGGTTGGTCGTGTTTAGGTAACTATATGGGGGGGTTGTATAGTATGTGTAAGGGGGCATCACTAACAGATATTTGATATGGGATGTAGCCCATTGTATGGTGGCTGTTTTTTGCCGTTTGGGTGTATAAATTCACATGTATCTGGCTCGAGGTTATGATAAGCATGTAAGAAATATGTAATATGTTGCTCGTGTGTAGCTGTAAATGGCTTGCTAATGTAAATAACCTCGAGCAAACACAATTTGTGCGCATTTTGCTACCTTAAAACTATGATTATAATGTGCATATGGCCCTTTACTTTAGGCATCAAGTGGCCTTTGTGTTCCTCCGGTTTTTGAATAATATGTTTATGAGATCGGATAGCAATAGGGTCTGCGCGTGGTTGGCCTCGATCGTGGTTTTCTCCACTTTATGAACACATGTGGTGGTTGCTGCTGCTCGGTGAGCCACGCTGAGCGCAGCTGGTATCCGGGAGGAGATCTCCTTACCTCTCAGTACGGCCACAACAAGCGGGCCGCGCGCATGCTCGGTAGCCTTGGCATCGCGTTGTCATGGTGGCCGGGTCTGCTCGCGTCCCGCCCCAGGCCGGAAGTGAGGTGAGGCAACTTCCGGAATCTCCTCCGACTGGAACCAGGCTGCGCCGACGATAGCATGGAGCCGGATATGCGATTATGCACCACATGTGCTCAATTTTAATAGAATATAAAAGGTGAGAGCTCAGCAAGGTGTGCATTAGCCTCCTGAGGAAGCCCTAGGCGGTGAAACGCGTCGAGGCGTGGTGGGTGGAGAGCAAACTACTCTGGTCAGGTCTGTACTCTATTGTATGATGTTACTAGTTATGCAGTAAATGGCGATTACTATTAGTGTGGTGTGCCCCTGTAGGTTGCCTACATAGGCTGGTGGTATGTAAAGAATGACCCCTATGTATTGAGGCATGGTCTAATATTGGTTTTGTTTAACTAGGTATGTCTGTAAGCTCACTGAATAGCTCATAGTGGAATTTGGAGGGATTGATAGATGCTTAAGGCAGTCAGTGTACTAGGTGAGATTATTGTTACCAGACTGGCCTTTTTGTAGCCATTACCTGTGTACCCCTCTGTGAGAACAGATTGTTATTTGTGTGCTGTTAATATAAGCATTGGGGATGCAATTGGTGGCTATGAATCTAGGCATATATAGCCTCTTATGATTTACTATTAGAGGCCTGTCCTTGTTATTTTGACCGGTAAAATCTACAGGGAGGTATAGAGGCTTGGCCTAGCATTTGATTGCACCTTATTATGTGTACATGTGAGCGCATTAAATAGTCCATGGTGGAATTTTGAGGGACTAATAGATATTTAGGGCAATTAATGTACTAGGTGAGATTATTGATATTAAATTGGCCTGTCTGTAGCTTCCAGTTCTCATAGCCCTATTGAAGAGCAAATCTGTATGCCTGACAATATCAAGGTCAACTAGGGAAGAACATAGAGGCTGTGAATTTGTGATTGACCAATACAGGCATATATAACCGTTCATGACCTATTACGAGAGGTTTTCCCAGGTATTGTCCCTATGTGACCTTTATGGTTGCACATCACGCTATAGTGATATCTGCAAGTATAAGCAATTGTGAAATTAGGAAATAAAGTGCTGATTGAGGACCTGAGAGATTTGTTTTTGATCCCTAACCCACCTTCCCTCTAATTTGGGGGAGTTACATTTGCACTCTTGCTACCCTGTCGTGCCATTAAGTCCAAAAATGTGTGTTTTTATTATATGAAATAAAGTTTATTTTTATGGAAGTATGGCATCATTTGTATATTCTTGGTTCAAGGATATAAGTGGTTATATCAGTTGATAGGATGCATCTTTTGAGCACTTTTTTTATACAAAATGTGGAAAGTGTGGTTATATGAGATATGAATACCTGCAGTATATTACTTATGCAGCGCAAAGAGAGAGCAGAGAAAGGCGCACGTCATTCAATAGTCACACTGACCAGAAGGCACATGAGAAAGTACAAATATATATATATAACCTATACCCAAAAGACATTCATTATAAACAAGTGGAGTTCCCTGGTTCCATTAGCGCTGATGTCACGTGTTTAATACATGTGCATACCTCATCAACACTTTTACCCATATAAAGAATAGACTGGGTGAATGGATATGAGGTTATTCATGCAAACACATAGGGCATAGATGCCTGCGGTCAAGTACCCAAACAGCGCAAAAAGAATGCAGAGAAAAACACAAGTCATTTAGGGCAATAGGGAAATATAGTGATCATTCAAATTACATCACCTGAGGACTGAAGGACTGCCGTGACCCCCACACTCCGACACGTGTTTCGCAATGGCTTTTTCGAGGAGCGTGTCAGAGGTGAGGGGCGGGCTGGTTAAGAAGAATAGAGTGGCCAATGCGAGGAATCAACTCCGGTCACGTGTTCCGGTTAGAACAGGAAGCCAGATCGGTCCAATAAGCGGCGCATAGCAACAGTTACCACCGCTGTTAAATAAAACAAGCCTCCACACCGCCGCGATCACGTGACCGTGACGTCATGACCCACATGTTAGTGAGTCATGGCAACCACGGGATGCTATCTGACGCGGCGTGAGGAAGCCAGCAGTTGGCGCTGCAGTCATGCGCACTGGACCCCCGGCTACACATAAAGGAAAAACCAGTAAGAGCAGAGGAAAGCTTTAACCATTTCATGCCTAAAATGACAGATTCAAAGGCCATCATACCATTAAGACTGGATATAGGAGTATGCACAGTCACATATAATAATTCACACTAGACATATACATCATACTACAGGCATGGGCATGCAGGAATATATATATATAGCTCTCCTAATATATCACAAAAAATAGTTTAATAAGATCAGGGATAGAAAACGCTTCTTGTAAATATTAAAAATGGGAGCTACTCCAGCTATGTCATGCCTGCCATAAACAACATGAGTGTGAATATAGCAAAAGGTAAATATTATGATACCCATGACCATAGTAAATATAGCAACCTACTACAAAAATAGTCATGTATTAACATTGGAAGATACACACAGAGTTACACAATGTATCATAAATAGACTACAGTGATATCTTCAGATTCAATAATTGATTTCTCCTTATAGCCATCAGAACAAGCGTCCCAAGTGAGTATCCTCATAGATATCCAAGATGACACACTTGAAAAGGCAAGTTGAAACTGCAATACTGGTGTGGACTGTTTCCTTCTCGCCTCTGTACGCATACACTGACTGTCCCCTACTATAACCCTCATCATCCACTGCTGGGGCCTAGCCCTGCTTGCGGAGGGCTCAAAACACCTAAGCTGCATTACTCCACCGGCCCCAGCAGGACCCTGCAGCGGCGGCTTCAATAACTTGACCGCACACTGCAAGTGGCGTAGTCGAAAAACTCTTATTTTCTTTTCTTTCATTTTTCTCCCATTTGTTACCCCCTTTTTATCAGAATGACCCCCAGGGTCACGGAACCGGGAATCGGCCACGACCATGACTGATCCCCCTGCGCACCACGCCCCGAGACTGAGTACCCCACAGCCCTGGGGCGTCACACAGACATGTGCATATCAACCCAAGGACAAAAGCGAAATACCTTGTTGAGAGGCTGGTGGAAGCTGGTAAGATTGTGTCCTTATACACTGTGAAAAAGGGCTGTATGATTTCCTCAGTACACATAACATTGTTGGTTATAAATGACTTCTGGGTACTTTACACGTTGCGACATCGCTAGCATCAGCTAGCAATGCCGAGCGCGATAGTACCCGCCCCCATCGCACATGCGATTTGTGGTGATTGCTGCCGTAGCGAACATTATCGCTACGGCAGCTTCACACGCCCATACCTGCTCGGCGACGTCGCTGTGACTGCCAAACTATCCCTCCTTCAAGGGGGAGGTGCGTTCGGCGTCACAGCAACGTCACCGCAACGACACTAATCGGCCAGCCAATAGAAGCGGAGGGGCGAAGATGAGCGGGACATAACATCCCGCCCACCTTCTCCCTTTCGCATTGCCGTCGGGACGCAGGTAAAGAGATGTTTGTCGCTCCTGCGGGTTTACACACAGCGATGTGTTGAGCTGCAGGAATGACAAAAACATCGTACCTGCGGTCGCCCCGACATTATGGAAGTGAACGACGCTACACAGATCAACGATTTTCAACGCTTTTGCGATCGTTTATCGTCGCACCTGGTGGAGACAGGTTGAACTAGATGGACCTAGGTTTTTTTTTCAACCTAAGTAACTATGTAACTATGTAACATGGACTGAAAGGCCAGTCTGGCAGGAAAAAGTCATTACTTAATAAAAAAAAACCAAAACATAAAAAGCAAGATTAATGTTTGCAAACACACAGGAACAGAGTCCTTAATTTTTGGAAACATGTCCTGTGCTCTGACAAAGGTAAAACTGAACTGTTTGGCCATAATGACCATCGTTACCTTTGAAGGAAAAAGGGAGAAGCTTTGAAGCCTAAGAACACCCTATGAACTGTGAAACACAGGGGTGGAAGCATCATGTTAGGGGGTTGTTTTGCTGCAGGAGGGATTGGTGCACTTCACAAAATAGATGGCATCATGATTATGTGGCAATACTGAAGCTCAATACTGTATACTCAAGACTTTAGCCAGGAACTTAAAGCTTTGGCGGAAATGGGTCTTACAAACGGACAATGACCCGAAGTATTCTGCCAAGTTGGTTAAAAAGTGGCTTAGTGAGAGGTCACACAGTCAGACGCTCCAGCGATCCCACCAGCAACCTGACCTGGCAGGGATCGCTGGAGCATCGCTGCACGGGTTGCTGGTGAGCTGTCACACAGGCAGATCTCACCAGCAACCAGTGATCAGCCCCCAGCCAGCAGTGACGCACTGAAGCGATGCTGCGCTTGGTAACTAAGGTAAATATCGGGTAACCAAACCGATATTTACCTTGGTTACTAGCGCACGCAGCTACACGTGCAGAGAGCAGGGAGCAGCGCACAGTGCTTAGCGCTGGCTCCCTACTCTCCTAGCTACAGTACACATCGGGTTAATTACCCGATGTGTGCTGCAGCTACATGTGCACAGAGTAGGAGCCGCGCACACTGCTTAGCGCTGGCTCCCTGCTCTCCTAGCTACAGTTCACATCGGGTTAATTACCCGATGTGTGCTGTAGCTACACGTGCAGAGAGCAGGGAGCAGCGCACACTGCTTAGAGCTGGCTCCCTGCTCTCCTAGTTACAGCACACATGGGGTTAATTACCCGATGTGTACTTTGCTACATGTGCAAGGAGCAGGAGCCGGCACTGACAGTGAGAGTGGCAGAGGCTGGTAACGAAGGTAAATATCTGGTAACCAAGGACAGGGCTTCTTGGTTACCCGATGTTTACCGTGGTTACCAGTGTCCGCAGAAGCCGGCTCCTGCTGCCTGCACATTTAAGTCCCCTTTACACACTGAGACTTTCTAGCGATCATGCTGCACAGCGGGAAACAAAGGACCAAAGAATGGTCCTGAACGATTTGTAGCGATCAGCAACTTCACAGCAGGGGCCAGGTCGCTGATGTGTTTCACACACTGCAATGTCGCTGGGGAGGTCGCTATTACGTCACAAAACCGGTGACGTTACAGCGATGTCGTTTGCGATGTTGCAGTGTGTAAAGCCACCTTAAAGGATAACAAAGTCCATGTTTTGGAGTATCCATCACAAAGCCCTGATCTCAATTCTATTGAAAATTTATGGGCAAAGCTAAAAAGGCAGGTGCGAGTAAGGTGACCTACAAACATGGCTCAGTTACACTAGTTCTGTCAGGAGGAATGGGCCCAAATTACTACCAACTATTGTGAGATGCTTGTGGAAGGATATCCAAAACGTTTGACCTAAGTCATACAGTGTAAGGGCAAAGGTTCCAAATACTAATGAAATATGTGTAAACTTTTCACTTTGCAGAAAGTAATACAAATGAAAACATTCTCTCTCATTATTCTGGAATTTGGAAAATATAAATAATTTTGGTTCCTAATTGACCTAAAACGAGAAAGGTTTATTCTGATTTTATGTCAGATAGTGAGAAAAATGTATATGTGTCTTTTTAGATCGTCTATGTAAACTTCTGATTCCAACGGTACATAGATTGCAAAATATGTTTTCCTGCTAGTGATTGCAAAGTCACCATCTAAATTTTGATAGCCAAATGTCTGGTGTGCTACAAGTAGGCAATTCAACATATAAATACTGACTGATTATTCTGGGATTCTGCCAAGTATCTCATTAGAGATCAAAAGATTTGTACAGTCATATCCAAAAGTTTTGAGAATGACACCAAAATTATATTTTCACATGATCTGTTGCCCTTTGGTTTTTAATTGTGTTTGTCTGATGTTTACATCACATACATAAATATAATTGCAATCATATTATGAGTACCAAAAGGTTATATTGACAGTTAGAATGAGTTAATGCAGCAAGTCAATATTTGCAGTGTTGACCCTTCTTCTTCAGGACCTCTGCAATTCTCCCTGGCATGCTCTCAATCAACTTCTGGACCAAATCCTGACTGATAGCTGTCCATTCTTGCATAAGCAATGCTTGCATTTTGCCAGAATTTGTTGGTTTTTGTTTGTCCACCCGTCTCTTGATGATTGCCCACAAGTTCTCAATGGGATTAAGATCTGGGGAGTCTCCAGGCCATGGACCCAAAATCTCTGTTTTGTTCCATGAGCCATTTAGTGATCACCTTTGCTTTATGGCAAGGTGCTCCATCATGCTGGAAAAGGTATTGTTGGGCGCCAAACTGCTCTTAGACAGTTGGGAGAAGTTGCTCTTAGAAGACATTCTGGTACCATTCTTTATTCATGGCTGTGTTTTTAGGCAAGACTGTGAGTGAGCCGATTCCCTTGGATGAGAAGCAACACTACACATGAATCGTTTCAGGATGCTTAACAGTTGGCATGAGACAAGACTGCTGGTAACCCTCACCTCTTCTTCTCCTAATAAGCTGTTTTCCAGATGTCCCAAACAACCGAAAAGGGGATTCATCTGAGAAAATGACTTTACCCCAGTCCTCAGCAGTCCACTCCCTGTACCTTTTGCAGAATATCAGTCGGTCCCTGATGTTTTTTCTGCAGAGAAGTGGCTTCTTTGCTGCCCTCCTTGAAACCAGGCCTTGCTCAAAGAGTCTCCACCTCACAGTGCGTGCAGAAGCACTCACACCAGCCTGCTGCCATTGCGGAGCTCGCTCGGCACTGCTGGTAGTCCGATCCCGCAGCTGAAACAGTTTTAAGATACGGTCCTGGCGTTTGCTGGTCCTTCTTGGGCACCCTGGAGCCTTTTTGGCTCTCTCCTTGAAGTTCTTGATGATGCGATGGATTGTTGACTGAGGTGAAATCTTTGTAGCTGCGATACTCTTCCCTGTTAGGCCATTTTTTGTGCAGAGCAATGATGGCTGCACGTGTTTCTTTAGAGATAACCATGGTTAACTGAAGAGAAACAATGATACCAAGCACCAGCCTCCTTTTAAAGTGTCCAGTGGTGTCATTCTTACTTAATCATGACTGATTGAGCCTCTGTCCTCATCAACACCCACACCTGTGTTAATGGAACAATCACTAAAACAATGTTAGCTGCTCCTTTTATACCTGATCAGGTATATACCTGATGAAAGCAACAGTGGATTGCTGTAACGCGTAGTGTTAACAGGAGCTCAGCAATAAAAGTTTATTTATTTAAACCACTGGCAATGGTTCAGTAAGCGCTAAAACAGACCGAAATACCTTTTATTTATGCTCACTCCCTAACGGGAAATTCGGTAGTAGCTGCTAAGGACCTGCCAAGTTAAATTAGAGAATCCAGCTTGAGGACGGATGATCACACAGGAACTCTGAAATCCATGGTGCCGGTGGATACTAGGAGTCTGGAGTGACATCAAACCTGGATTCAGCAAGCGCGCTCACGGCAACAGAAACAGAGGAGAAATCCCTTCCTATACACAGATCACTGGGGTTGTGCAGGGGCGCACAACCTGTCAAGGTGAGCAGTTTTATATTTAATTCTAATAATTTTATCCATGGATGCCTCTCATTGCGCTTTCCCCCTTTTTTCATTCAAACATTAGGGGCAGACACCTTGAAAGTGGCATGAATTGACCAATAGTACAAAAAACACAATGGCACACCATAGATGCATCGGACGGGGCCTGGGGCTTGGACAGGGCCTGGCCCAACATTTCTAACTTAAACATTGATAAGTAAGAGGTGCATCAGTTTGAGGTGTAGGCTTGGTGCTCTCAGACCCCTTGCACTACTGGCAAAACACAAAAAGGAGACCTAGCTGGCATCTGTGCATACCCAGCTATCCAGGTCACCCCCCCCAGCCATGTATCTACTCCACAATCTTCCTTAGGGGTCATATTACACCACCGCTCCCATAGAAATAGATTGCAAGGAATCACACATTACACCATTGCTCCCTTTGAAGTGCATGGAGCAAGGCAACACGTCTACTCCCATCTTGTGTGATATATTAGGCTACTTTCACACTTGCTTTCTGCAGCAACCATTGCAATTCGCCGCCTTAAGGAATTACGGTAACCATTGCAGGAATCCGTTTATTCCCCTTAGGCTTCTATTAAAGGCGGATTGCAACGGATGGCCCCGTGGCGCATCAGTTGTTTTGTCGTTGACAGTCAGTGACCATCGGGCAGAAGGAACGCATAATGTAACGCATTTTGTTGCTGTAAAAAAATGCACTCCGCAGGATTCCGTCGGGATCTGTTCAGAGGCATAATGAATGTCTATGGCGCTGGATTCTCTCGACAAACGCATGGCAGGATTCCGTCACGTTCTACTGAGCATGCTCAGCATGTCCAGCAGAACATTCTAAATCATTTAAAAGCACTCCTGGTCTCTCTCTCTGTCTGTCTGTTGGTCTCTCTCTCTCTCTGTCGGTCGGTCTCTCTCTCTATCTCTGTCGGTCAGTCTGTCGGTCGGTCTCTCTCTCATGGTCTCTATCTCTCTCTGTCTGTCGGTCTCTCCCTCTCAACCCCTCTCTCATACTCACCGATCACCATTGCGGCGTTGCACAGCTGTCACACTGCTCTGGTGGCTTCTCCTGCTTTTGAAAATGCCGGCCGCTCATTATTCCATCTCATATTCCCTGCTTTCCCCGCCCACCGCCGCCTATGATTATTTGCAGTCAGACGCGCCCCCATGCTGAGTGACAGCTGTCTCACTGCAACTAATCACAACCGCCAGTGGGCAAATCTATATCGTGCAGTACAGTAAATAAATTAATAATTTTAAAAAACTGGTGTGCGGTCAGCCCCAATTTTGAAACCAGCCAAGATAAAGCCACACAGCTGAAGGCTGGTGTTCTCAGAATGGGGAGCCCCACGTTATTGGGGGCTCCCCAGGCTAAAAATATCAGCCAGCAGCCACCCGAAATTGCCGCATCCATTAGATGTGACAGTCCCAGGACTACACCCAGCTCATCCCGAATTGCCCTGGTGCGGTGACAATCGGGGTAACAAGGAGTTAATGGTGGCCCATAGCTGCCATTAAGTCCTAGGTTAATCATGGCAAGTGTCTATGAGACACCCCCAATGATTAACCTGTAAGTGGAAGTAAATACACACATGCACCCGAAAAAATACTTTATTTGGAATAAAAGACAAAAACACCCTCTTTCACCACTTATTAATCCCCAAATACCCCTCCAGGTACGACATAATCCACACGAGGTCCCACGACGCTTTCAGCTCTGCTACATCAGAAGCTGACACGAGCGGCAGTAGAAAACCACCGCTCGTGTGAGCTCTATGTAGAAACTGAAGAGAATCGTGCTCTCAGCGGTGATTTTACTCAGGTAGTGCCAGTGTGTGTGCGGTGATGATGCGGGCAATAGTGCCTGCGTGTGCGTCGATGATGGGGGCAGTAGTGCCTGCATGTGCGGCGATGATGGGGGCGGTAGTGCCTGTGTGTGCGGTGATGATGGGGGCGGTAGTGCCTGCATGTGCAACAATGATGGGGGAGGTAGTGCCTGCGTGTGCGGCGATGATGGGGGCGGCAGACGGGGAAAGAGACAGACTGGGACAGAGACAGACGGGGAAAGAGACAGACGGGGAAAGAGACAGACGGGGAAAGAGACAGACGGGGAAAGACACAGACGGGGAAAGAGACAGACGGGGAAAGGGACTAGAGTTGAGCGCGGTTCGTGAATCATGGTTCTCCAGTTCGCGGTTCGAGTGATTTTGGGGGGTGTTCTAGATCGAACTAGAACTCGAGCTTTTTGCTAAAAGTTCGTTAGCTCGAGTTACGTTCGAGAACGGTTCTATCAGCAAAAAGCCAAGCTAATTAGTAGCTGGCTTTTCGCTGTAATAGTGTAAGTCACTCTGTGAGTCACACTATTATGAAATTTCAGCGTATAGTGTGCGGGGACTGCGCGTTCAGATCACTGCTGCTGGGATAATGGCGATCGCCATTTTTTTTTTCTTTTCATAGGATGTCCATGTCACATGTCCCTGCATTATTAATACGGGCATCTGCCTGTCAGGACGCCATTATCTGCCTTCTGCTTCTGGGTGACAGTCACCGCAGACGCAGCGCCTGTCGCCGATCCTGCTGTGTACGCTCTACACACACCGCTATACAGAATAGGGATAGAAGTTTCTTTCAGCCCTTTTAAGGGCTAATTACAGCAGTCTCAGAGCCATAGGTGACAGTCAGGTCCGTGGAAACAGTTTTTAACATCTACAGATAAGAGCGTCTGTGTAGCTAAGCTCAGGGACTTCCTTGCTACATTTCACCATTAGGAGGGATAGAAAGTGAGGCTTCCTTTCCTCTACACACACCCACAACCCAGCCACTGTACCCTCCTGCCCTTTTTAGCAAAGTCATTTTAATTGCAGAGTGCTGCCAGTTAGTGCCATCCAAAGAGTGGCTGCTGTCCTCCATTATTGTGGCACTTGTGCCAAGCAAGTTCAACCACCTCTGCATTCCCCCCTCCTGCACATTTTTGCAAAGCCATTTTAATTGAAAAGAGTGCTGTCACTTAGTGGCATCCAAAAAGTGGCTGTTGGACTTCATTAGTGTCCCACTGGTGCCAAGCTGTTTCCAGCATCTCGGAAAAAGGCTGTGGAAAAACAAGCGCAATAGGGTCTTACCCCAATATATGAGAGGCAGGGAGAGGGGAGTAAATCTACTCACCAATTGCAGTTGTGAGAAGCCACAACTGCTATGAACGCATGTATCGTAGATTCAAGGCTGCAGCCACCAATACCGGTAGATAACAGAAAGCAAAGGAGCGAGGTGTTCAAATGCCGCGCCAATAGAAAAAGGCACTTGCTTCTTTAAAAGGTGATCCCAACCTTGTCATCCGTTGTGCGGATAAAGGGGGTGGTATTGTCCTACAGGATAAGAATAGTTATATCCAGGAAGCATTGAGAATGCTGTCCAATGATGCACATTATGAAATAGTGGGGTTATCTGCATATCAGAAGTCCATTGTGGAATACCGTACATTGATAAAGAAGGCTTCAGATATGGGAATTCTTAACCAGAATGAATATAAATTCTTGGATATCAAAAATCCGAGGACAGCATTTTATTATCATCTACCGAAGATCCATAAATGCTTGATAAATCCCCCTGGGAGACCCATCATCTCAGGGATTGGGGCTCTCACCGAAAATCTGGCGGCCTATGTTGACTCCGTTTTGAGAGCACATGTTACGAATTTAAGGAGCTTCCTTAGAGACTCGCCCCACCTTATTAGTATTCTAAAGGGTGTCACTTGGAAAGAATCATTTCTGTTTCTGACTCTAGATATTGCATCCTTGTATACCAACATTTCACACGATCTAGGGCTTGAATGCGTCAAACAATATTTAGAGGCTGATGACCGGCTACCTATGGAACAGAAAAGTTTTGTCCTGGACAGTATGGAGTTTATTTCCAAAAATAACTTTTTCATGTTCCAGGACAACATGTATCATCAACGCTGTGGCGTCGCCATGGGCTCGAAGGCAGCACCTACCTTCGCCAACCTAGTGTGGGACTTTTTGAGATGCAATACATCTATTCCTCGGAATTGTTTAAGCATGTGGTTGTCTATAGAAGATATATAGATGACTTATTTATCATCTGGGACAATACTGAAAACAATTATTCAGTGTTCCTGGAGGAGATAGAAAACAATAGTTGGGGCTTAAAATTTGCTCCTACTGTAGATCGTACTTCCATTGATTTTTTAGATCTCACCATCTCGCATGCGGAGGGCTCTCTCATTACGAAAACCTTCTTCAAAAAAGTAGACAGCAATGGGTATATTAACTTTAATAGTAACCATTATGATAAGTGGCTGCTTAATGTCCATAAAAATCAATACCAAAGGGTGAGAAGGAATTGCACGCTAGATAAGGACTTTAAGGACCAGGCTAAGATCTTGAAAGAAAGGTTCCTGGACAAAAATTATCCGCTCACGGTGGTTAAGAGAGCATATCAAGATGTTAGACATCAAGGGCAGAATGACATTTCTGCTGTGAACAACAATGGGGCTGATAGAATGGGGCCCACTAATAGTTTTGCCTCTAATTTCCTGACTACCTTCAGTTGTGATGGAGAAGCCATCAAGGGGATTCTAAGGAAGCATTGGTCAATTCTATTTAATGACCCATATCTCAAGGAAGTGTTACCATCCCGACCGGGGGTCACCTTCCGCAGGGCCTCCAACTTAAAAAATCAGTTGGCCCCTAGCAGGTTAAGGGGTCCTTCTAGTAGTATGGGGACCGACAAACCTATGGGGTCCTACAGGTGTCTCACCAAGAATTGCCTTTGTTGTAGATCCATCCAGCATGGGAGGGTCGGTTTTGGGTGTAGCCCTGGGAACGTGGATTTTGTGATACGAGGACATCTTACGTATCAATCCGATTATGTTATCTATTTGATTGAATGTGACTGTAATAAACGTTATGTAGGGAGAACCATTCAAGCCCTTCACAATCGAATTAATTCTCATAGGCATAATATTAAGGTGGGGTACATGCTCCATGGTCTGTCCCGTCACACCACTATATGTCACGATAAGAAAATCGCTTTGAAGGTGACTCCAATTGAACATGTACCTGTATATGTCACGAATAGGATTGATACCTTAAATAGGAAAGAAACGTACTGGATCTATAAATTGAATACTTTGAAACCCCATGGCCTTAATGAGGTTACTGATTTGTTCCATTGATTGTAGTTTTATGATTTTTTATTTTTTTATATGTAGGTACCTGATTTTAATATGTATATTTTTATATATTTTTGTATATTGTATCATTTATCATAACCGTATGATTTTATAATTTTTAGTAATATTAATACAGTTTTGTCGGGTCTGACATGCTTGCATCAGAGCGTGGGCCCCAGGTTTTATGATTATTTATTGTTGATGCCTTTTGGGACCGTCTCTCTATTTCTATATTGCTTTGGGGTTAGTTCCCCCTGTTGTTTTAATAAGGACTGTCACAGTTTTATATATACAATAGGTTGTCGTCTGTAAACTCTTTCTCATCCCCGTTTGTGTGGTTTTACGGGTGATATGTAGTGGGGTTTAGGCGGCCCTTTGTTTTCCCCTCTTCTCCTTGTTTATGTGTTATCTGGAAAAGGTGATTTTTTTCTTTGTTTCTCCTTGTCTTTATGCACCCTCACTGTTCACTTTACTACATACATTTATACACGTAGGGATTCATCCCTGTGTTTGGTCATTGATTCCGTGAATGTATATTTATATTTGTATTTTTTTATTAGCGTATACTGGTGCCGGGTATGTATCACTTTCACGTATTTTCAATAGATGGGATGTGCTCCGGTGTGTGGCCATTTGATCTATTACTATGCTATTGGCCCCGATTGGTGCTGGATTTGTATCTTTATCGCGTATCCTTCACTGGCTAGGGTCGGACAGGTATACACTCAGTACACTGGGTTTTCTATTTTCAGATTGTTAGGCATGCACAGTTTGGTTTTTTCCCACGCCTGTGCCCTCCAGTGAACTATGACTGGCTCCTTATCTGTGCTGGGTTCTGACGCATGCGCTCAACGTTTTTTCCCACGTCCTTGCCCTTGAATGAACCGCTGTCTGGCTCCTTATCTATGCTGGGTTCTGACGCATGCGCTCAACGTTTTTTCCCACGTCCTTGCCCTTGAATGAACCGCTGTCTGGCTCCTGATCTATGCTGGGTTCTGACGCATGCGCTCATCGTTTTTTCCCACGGTCTTGCCCTTGAATGAACCGCTGTCTGAGTTCATTGATCAGAAGCGGTTTTCTTAGTTCTTTTCTCTGCTCTAGTAAAGTTGCTCTTAGCTTTCACTCCACGTGTACCTTCTTATTTCGGGTGTAAGGCATACAGGCTCTGGTGGCGGCAGGTGTCTATGCCGGGTTTTCGGTCTAGGCTGTATTGAATAATCCCAGAGGCTTTGGGGTTCTTCTCCCCTCTCTGACCCTGGGAGATCACTTATATGTTACGCATATGTTACCAATATAAAACTCACTGGCCTACATTTACAGAATTGTATACAGAAACAATGGTTTTATGTATTGATGTTTTACACGGGTAATATGGGGATGTATTTATATTTTCATTTTTACCACTTTCTCTCTTTTTTTTGAGGAGCTATAATTGGGTGCTCCTCCAATGTACTAGTTGTAAAAAGTTTTTTTGTGTATTCATGGAAAGGTTATATAGGACGTCACGATCGACAACGTGGCATCCTTTCCCGCTCATTTTTTTCTTTTGAGGGATGTCCCTATGACGTCATGATGATTATATATTGTATGTGTTGTCCGACCTGGACAGATTGGATGTTATTTCTATTCCTGGTGGTCCTGATGAAGGGGGCAGATGCTCCAGAAACGCATCGACCTGAAGTACAATAAAATGACATTGATCTGAACATCTGCTGGAGTGATCTATTGGCGCGGCATTTGAACACCTCGCTCCTTTGCTTTCTGTTATTTCCAGCATCTCTGCATTGCACCCTCAAGCTCATTTTTACTAAGCCATTATAATAGCAAACACTGAGGAAACTTAGTGGCATCCTAAAGGTAGCTGTTGGACTTCAGTAGTGTCCCACTGGTGCCAAGCTATTTCCAGCACCTCTGAATTGCACCCTCAAACTCATTTTTACTAAGCCTTTATAATAGCAAACACTGAGGAAACTTAGTGGCATCCAAAAAGTGGCTGTTGAACTACATTAGTGTCCCACTGGTGCCAAGCTATTTCCAGCACCTCTGCATTGCACCCGCAAACTCATTTTTACTATGCCATTATAATAGCAAACACTGGGGAAACTTAGTGACATCCTAAAAGTGGCTGTTGGACTTCATTAGTGTCCCACTGGTGCCAAGCTATTTCCAGCACCTCTGCATTGCACCTTCAAACTTATTTTTACTAAGCTTATAGAATAGCAAACTGTGCTGCCAGTTTAAGGGCCATAGTTGCATTGTCGTGGATAGTTATTGTTGTTTATTCTGCTGTCAATAAAGCTAGACCACTGCTGCAATCTACACCACCTCTCAATTTTTACTACCACATTTTAAGTGCACAATCTTGTCTCAATCAAAATGAGTGGCAAAATGACAGATGCTGGTGGAAAGGGGAACAGGCGTGTTGGAAAAGGAAAAAAAAGTTTGTGTCTGTGGGGAAGGTGGCAAAGCTCCATTAACATCTGCTGAAGATAGGCCATCTACCAGCAAAAGTAAGATGTCTACTACTTTCCGTGGACAATCCGATGTGCTCCCTTTTTTACGGGCACAAAGAACTGGAACAAAGGTAGATGATGCCCAAAAAAAGAAAATGCTTGAATGGATCTCAAGTGGTCCAACAAGTGCCCTCTCCTCCACCTCAACTACCGCATCCAAAAACCACCAGTCCTCTGAGTTGTCATCCCAATCACACTTGCTTTCTCCCAGCTGTCAAGTCTCCATCCGCCCTGCACAGTATGGTGGAACAGAGATGGCTGAGTCTGCAAAGCTGTTCAGTCACACTATAGCCTGGGAGTCAGAGGTCTGCTCCCAAGCTACAGTGAGTACAGACCAGGAAATGGTCTGCAGTGATGACCAGAACCTTTGTGACTCAGATTCAGGCCCTGATGACAAAGTTTCTGAGCATAATGTAGACCCTTATTCACAAACTGTAACAACTGTTGTTATAGACAATGAGGAACATACTGATGACGATGAGACGCAGATACCAGATTGGGATGACAACTTAAATATTAGGTCAGGGCAGGAAGAGGCTCGGTCTGAGGGTGAGGGGAGTGCAAACACAACAATTGATGAGGAAGTTCTAGATCCCACCTACTGTCAACCCACAGTCAGGCACTCGAGGAGCTCAACAGAGGCGGTGGAGGAGGATGCAACTGACGACGAAGTTACCTTGTGCCTTCCTGGACAGAGGAGGAGTGCTGTTAGGACGTCTTCAACTGCATCCTAAGCCACCACTCTGCCTCTGAGCACTAGTCAGGGTGGCTCAGCAGGTCGCTTGCCCTCTAAGCCTTGTTTAGCCTGGTCTTTTTTTGACCTTACAAAGGATCGCCCAAATCATGTGATCTGTAAAATTTGTCGGGAATCTGTTAGTAGAGGCCAAAACCTCAGCAGTTTGACAACTTCTTCCATGAATCGTCACATGAATAAATATCATATGTCCCAGTGGGAAGCTCACCGTGCTGCAATGCGGCCTAGCGGAGTGGACCATCCACTGCCTGCCCCTTCCAGTGCATCCGCACGCTCTTCATCTTCTAGGACTGTGGGGACAGCTGTCATACCTGGTTTTCCACGCACAACTTCCACCACTGTAACCGCAACAGGCAGTTTGCTTAGTAGGTCGTCGGTTGGTTTGGAAGGGGAAACAAGTGCGTGTGTACAGCTCTCTCAGGCATCGATAGCACCAACGTTGGATGAAGGCAACATCATGTCTACGCCTGCACTTTCCTTACAAACCTGCATTTTTCCAGGGACACCCTACTCACCGACGTCTACACACAGCAGCCAGATCTCTGTCCCTCAGATGTAGACAAATAAAAGGCCATTTCCTGCGACCCATGACAAAGCTAAGAGGTTGACTTTATCCCTCTGTAAGCTCTTGGCTACCAAAATGCTGCCTTTCCGCCTGGTGGACTCACAGGATTTTAGAGACCTTTTGTCTGTCACTGTGCCCCAGTACCAGATGCCCAGTCGCCACTACTTCTCTAAGAAAGGTGTGCCTGCGCTACACCAGCATATCGCACACAACATCACCGCTTCCTTGAGAAAGTCTGTGTGTGAACGGGTGCATTTCACCACCGATACTTGGAGCAGTAAGCATGGACAGGGACGTTGCATGTCGCTGACGGGGCACTGGGTAACTATGGTGATAGATGGTGAAGGGTCTGCTGCACAAATCTTGCCATCCCAATGACTTGTGTGTCAATCCTCTGTCTGTCCAAGTTCCTCCACTGCTTCCGCCTCCTTAACCTCGTCTGGGTCCTCCACCTCCAACCCAAGCCTGCCTGGTCAGGCCACCAGCGTTGTAACTGTGCAGAAGGAATCACGCACCCCTCATTACTATGCTGGCAGCAGAGCGCAACGGCATCAGGCGGTCTTTATCTTGAAATGTATTGGAAATAAGAGTCACACAGCGGCTGAGTTGTGGGCAGATCTGGAGACTGAGTTTGGTAAATGGTTGTCTCCACTCAACCTGCAGCCTGGTAAAGCCGTATGCAACAATGCTGCAAACCTGGGTGCTGCCCTTCGCCTGTGCAAGGTGACACACTTGCCTTGTATGGCTCACGTGTTGAACCTTGTTGTCCAGTAATTTTTAACACACTATCCCGACCTAGATGGCCTTCTGAACAGGGCACGAAAACTGTCTGCTCACTTCCGCCATTCAACCGCCGCAGCTGAGCGACTTGCATCGCTCCAGAAGTCTTTCGGCCTGCCGGTTCATCGCCTGAAATGCGATGTGCCCACACGCTGGAATTCGACTCTCCACAAGTTACAGCGACTGGGGCAGCACCGCCGAGCCCTGGTGCAATACGTCATGACAAATAGCCTGGGCCAACGAGATGCAGAGGTGGGGCAGATCACCCTGATGGAGTCGTCTCAGATCAAGGACCTATGCACCCTTCTGCACAGTTTTGACATAGCGACGAATATGTTTAGCGCTGACAATGCCATTATCAGCATGACAATTCCAGTCATTTACATGCTGGAGCACACGCTAAACACTATTCGGAATCAGGGGGTGGGACAACAGGAAGGGGAAGAACTACAGGAGGATTCATATGCGCAAGAGACAACATCACCAAGGTCCAGACGTTCATCATCACCAAGGCGGCAGGCATGGGACCATGGGGGACAGGGATCAACAAGGGCGCATGGTAGCAGGCAAAATGTTGAGGAAGGTGCAGTAGAACATGAAGAAATGGAGGATGAACTGTCCATGGACATGGAAGACTCAGCGGATGAGGGAGACCTTGGTCAAATTTCAGTTGAAAGAGGTTGGGGGGAGATATCAGTGGAAGAAAGAACGGTTAGCACCTCTATGCCACAAACACAGCGTGGACTTGGTCCGCATGGCTGCGCAAGACACATGAGCGCCTTCTTGCTGCACTACCTCCAATATGACCCTCGTATTGTCAAAATTAGAAGTGATGATGAGTACTGGCTTGCCACACTATTAGATCCCCGGTACAAGTCCAAATTTTGTGACATAATTCCAGCCATAGAAAGGGATGCACGTATGCAGGAGTATCAGCGAAAGCTGTTACTCGATCTTAACTCGACTTTTCCACCAAACACCCGTGGTGCACGGAGTGAATCTCCCAGTTGTAACTCGACAAATATGGGACGGTCTCGTCATCTTCAACAGTCTACGCGTACCAGCAGCACCATATCTGGTGCTGGTAACAGCAATTTTATTGAATCTTTTCATAATTTTTTTAGACAATCCTTTGCAAGGCCACCAGAGACAACAAGTCTGACACATAGTCAACAGCTGGAGAGGATGATACAAGAGTATCTCCAAATGAACATAGATGCCATGACTTTGCAAATGGAGCCTTACTCACTTTGGGCTTGAAATCTTGAAAAATGGCCAGAGCTCTCCACTTACGAATTGGAGATCTTGTCGTGTCCAGCTGCCAGCGTTGTCTCTGAACGTGTCTTCAGTGCTGCTGGGTGTGTGCTGACAGATAAGCGCACGCGTCTGTCCAGTGACAATGTGGACAGACTAATGTTCATCAAAATGAACAAGTCATGGATCCACAAGGAATTTACTACCCCGGTGTCATCCTGAGGACAGTTAAGTATGGCGTATTTTTGAATGTGCTTGATGCAAATCTAGCTGTGAAGTGTACAACTGGGGCACAAGTGCTGCCACTGAAGGGGTGTCTGTGTGGCCCAATTTTTGAAAAAAAGGGAGACTCCGCTTGGGGTCCCCTTGCGGTGTTTTACATGATTTTAGAAGGGTATGCCATGTCTATATCTGTGTCTCGTCCTCCTTTTCCTCGTCAAGCTGGTTTGTTTTCGCATGAGAATTTGTTCTTGTCACTTTCCCATGTGTTTGTGTTGTGTTGTGAGTTGTTTGTCAACTTTTGGACACCTTTGAGGGTGTTTTCTAGGTGTTTTTATGTGTTTGTTATTGCCTCCCATTCTTATGGGTTCGAGTGGTTCGCCGAACCGGTTCGCCAAACCGAACTCGAACTAGACCTCCGTTCGACGTACCGAACTCGAGCCGAAACGCGACCGGTTCGCTCATCTCTAAAAGGGACAGACAGGGAAAGGGACAGACGGGATAAGGGACAGACGGGGAAAGGGACAGACGGGGAAAGGGACAGACGGGGAAAGGGACAGACGGGGAAAGGGACAGACGGGGAAAGGGACAGACGGGGAAAGGGACAGACGGGGAAAGGGACAGACGGGGAGAGAAACAGACGGGGAGAGAAACAGACGGGGAGAGAAACAGACGGGGAGAGAAACAGACGGGGAGAGAAACAGACGGGGAGAGAAACAGACGGGGAGAGAAACAGACGTGGAAAGGACCAGACCTAGCAAGAGACAGACGGAGAAAGAGAAAGACGAGGAAAGGTACAGACCTGGAAAAAAGCACACGGGGAAAGAGATAGATGGAGAAAAAGACAGACCTTGAAAGAGACAAATGGGGAAAGAGACAGACAGGGAAAGAGACAGATGGGAAAAGAGACAGCTGGGGAAAGAGACAGACCTGGAACGAGACAGATGGAGAAAAAGAGAGAGAGAAAGACAGACGGAGTAAGAAACAGACGGGGAAAGGACCAAACGGGGAAAGGACCAAACGGGGAAAGGACCAAACGGGGAAAGGACCAAACGGGGAAAAAGACAGACTGGGAAAAAGACAGACGGGGAAAAAGACAGACGGGGAAAAAGACAGACGGGGAAAGAGACAGACGGGGAAAGAGACAGACGGGGAAAGAGACAGACGGGGAAAGAGACAGACGGGGAAAGAGACAGACGGGGAAAGAGACAGACGGGGAAAGACAGACGGGGAAAGAGACAGACGGGGAAAGAGACAGACGGGGAAAGAGACAGACGGGGAAAGACATGGACGGGGAAAGACATGGACGGGGAAAAAGAAAGACTGGGGAATTATACAGACGGGGAAAGAGACAGACCTTGAAAGAGACAGATGGGGAAAGAGACAGAAAAAGAATGAGACAGACCTGGAAAGAAACCGACGGGGAAAGACACAGAAGGGGAAAGAGACAGACGGGGAAAGAGACAGATGGGGAAAGAGACAGACGGGGAAAGACTATATGGGGAGAAGGTATGCAGACCAGTGACTATGTAAGGGGAATATATGAAACGCAGAAACTTCTGTGTGAATACTGACATGAAAGATCCAATAGCTATATGTAAGAATGAAAATATGAAAATGGAATCTGCATTACTGCCATGAACATATGAATAAAGAGAAATTTAGCTATTGAATTGATCAATACAACAGAGCCCCAACACTACGCCAAAGTATTTCTCTACGTTGGGGTCCCTAGCTAATGTGTGTCCTCTCATGCAGTTAAAAAACTTACTGTGTATGGGAAGCTGAGACCCAGGCTATATATGTGTATAATGTGGATTGGCAATAGGTGTGGGTGGGGCCGGGTTCACAAACAAAAAACTACAAATCAAATCAAGAAATAACGTCTGGAATACCAATTCTGAGTCTGAACTGGGTGCAAAAACCTACAAAATCTACACTATATGGAGAGAAGGTATGCACACAATAGCTATATCTTTCGTTTGTGAACCCGGGACCCACCAAACCTATTGCCAGTCCACATTATACGCATATATAGCCTGGGTCTCAGCTTCCCAACATGGTAGGTTTTTTAACTGCATGAGAGGACACACACTAGCTAAGGACCCCAACGTAGAGAAATACTTTGGCGTAGTGTATTGATCAATTCAATAGCTAAATTTCTCTTTATTCATATGTTCATGGCAGTAATGCAGATTCCATTTTCATATTTTCATTCTTACATATAGCTATTGGATTTTTCATGTCAGTATTCACACAGAAGTTTCTGCTTTTCATATATTCCCTTTACATAGTCACTGGTGTGCACACCTTCTCTCCATATAGTGTAGATTTTTTAGGTTTTTGCACCCAGTTCAGACTCAGAATTGGGGTTCCAGACGTTATTTCTTAACGCTAGAACGCATGACGTTAAAAATATACATATTAACATATTAAGGGCCTTTTAGGCCCCCATGCACATAATGTAGAAAAACACACTTAAATAACTTTGACAAGTTTATTACAAAATTGCTCAATAAAATATGAATAGTGGACATTTTAATTATAATTTTTCACAGAAAACACCAAAAAATCTTTTTTTTCCCAAATTTCACGCAAAGACATGAAAACACACAAAAACGCAAAGAAATCTATAGCAAACTAGCTGCAGCTACATTTTTATTCTAACTTCCTTTTCTATTATATTAGTCTTCCAAACAATTCTGATATGTTATTTTTTCAGAAGAGTGTTTTTTGCAAACAGTTTCCTTACAAGTGGAACAATATCGCTCAGTTTTCCTCTCTATGTTTCTTGGATACATGAAACAACGCTTTCGTTTTCTTTCTCCTGGCTCTGGAATAATCTGAAACTGTACACCACACCATTTCATTGCTTCCTTAGGCGGGCTTTGCACGCTGCGACATCGGTAACAATGTGTTACCGATGCTGCAGCGATAGTCCCGCCCCCGTCGCACGTGCAATATCTAGTGAAAGCTGCCGTAGCGATTATTATCGCTACGGCAGTTTCACACGCACATACCTGCCGTGCGACGTCCCTCTGGCCGGCGTCCCGCCTCCTTCCTAAGGGGGCGGGTCGTGCGGCGTCACAGCGACGTCACACGGCAGGCGGCCAATTGAAGTGGAGGGGCGGAGATGAGCAGGATGTAAACATCCCGCCCACCTCCGTCCTTCTCATTGCAGCCGGCGGCAGGTAAGGTGAAGTTCCTCGCTCCTGCGGCTTCACACACAGCGATGTGTGCTGCCGCAGGAGCGAGGAACAACATCGAACCTGTCGCTGCACTGGCATTATGGAAATGTCGGAGGCTGCAGCGATGATATGATAACGACGCTTTTGCGCTCGTTCATCGTATCAAAAAGGTTTTACACGTTGCGATATCGACTGCGACGCCGGATGTGCGTCACTTTCGATTTGACCCCATCGACATCGCACGTGCAATGTCGCAGCGTGCAAAGCCGCCCTTAGTTTGCTTTGGCAAGCATTTCAAGTTGCTTCGCTCTATCATGTGAGGCATTACAAGTTCATGACAAAGGTCCTTCAAGAATATGTGTCTCCAGTCCTTCCTCTGTGCATGAAATTATGGATGAGTTTCTGAATGAATTTAGGGCTGCTACATCAAGCATATTTGAAAATAGTACCACAGGCCATTGTTTTGTTTGCCTCTTACACGAATATTCTCCCACCATCTCATCCATTTTATCTACACCTCCTTTTGTTGCATGGTAATGCAGGATGATTTCTGGTTTCAATTTTTGGTTATTGCGGTCAACACTGCAATCGAGATGCATGGTACTGAGTAAAATTACAGATTTCTCCTTCTTCGCCTTGTAAGATACCAAAGTCGCTTTGTTATTGAATCCAAAGACACTCTCATAAAGTGCTCGCTGATGATTGTGTTTGAGTGCTGCTGGAATTTCTCGTCTGTTTTGCTTTATAGTACCAACAAGTGTAATAGCTTTTGCAAGCAGAAAATTACCTAGTTCAACATTGGTGAAATAATTGTCCATGGTGATGTTTCTACCTGAATTGAATATTGGAACAGCAAGAGTTTTGACTATTTCAGACCCCAGATCCTTCTGTACTGGTGCACCAACCTCTTTGCCACAGTAGATTATGCCATTTATGCCATAATAATTTGCAGAATCACACATCCAGAAGATTTTTATTCCGTACATGGCTGGCTTGCTGGGCATGTATTGTATGAATTTGCAGCGTCCTCTGAACGGTACAAGTTGCTCATCTACAGTAACATTAGTACTAGGATTGTAAAGTTTTGTGCAATTTTTGATAAATATGTTCCAGATATAACTGATAGGGGCTAATTTGTCTGTTTCAAACCTCGCTGCATGAGTTCGCTTATCATCAAAGCGAATGATTCTTCTAATTTCCTCATATCTAACCACTGACATTGTCGCCTTATAGTGTGGATCAGAAAGTGGGTCCAGAAATAATTCTCGTATTGGGACATCATACGATTTTTGGATAAAAATTAAACAAGGGAGCGCATGTGAAGGTTCTGGGAGATAGCGGTGAGGAGAAGAAAAGGAATCTGCTCACCTGATGTGGTTGTGCAGCCCTCGCACAACTACGGTATAAGGCAGGAGTGTGGAGTCAGTGATCTTCTGACCTGTTAGCCCACGATGTCCATCCAGGGAAGCAAATTCCTGAGGAGCTGGTCACATGACAGATCACTGGGCGTCTCTGGTAATCTGACCTCCGTATCAAGCAGCTCTTGCCGTGAACCCACAGGGGGGAAGATCAGCAATAAAGTATAGAAGCACGGTCTGATAGAGCGCTAAGGAGGCCACAGTATTAGATTAATTTTTTTTTTAGAATTTATTGTTTTCTATCAGCCACAACGCGTTTCGATATACACAATATCTTCATCAGGTGGTTATCCACCTGATGAAGATATTGTGTATATCGAAACGCGTTGTGGCTGATAGAAAACAATAAATTCTAAAAAAAAAATTAATCTAATACTGTGGCCTCCTTAGCGCTCTATCAGACCGTGCTTCTATACTTTATCATACGATTTTTGACTCCCTGCCAGCAGTAAAAGTCCAATATATGCATAAAGTTCCTCTTTTCAGATATTTTTCCAGGACTTATTTTTTGCAGAAGCGATACATCTTCCTTCTAGGTTTGAACATAATAGGACCTCTTCTGCAATATTGTCAGAAAAATAAGTACAGAATACATCTTTAGGGGTAAAGTAACTGGGACTTCCCACAGCTTCTTGAGCCAGTCTCACAATATTGTGTATTGGAGTATGTCTGACTAATGTAGGATTACTGTCCCAAAAAACATTCGTTTTGGATGTTCTACTTATCACTTCTTGAGGATCCACTAGTTTCACTTCTTCATCATCAGACGAATCACTGGATGAGAATGTTTGATTAGCTGGTGGCAGATATTCTTCATCAGACAAAGATAGTTCACTTTCATCATCACTTTGAAACATAATCGCTTCAATCTCTTGGTCAGTCAGACACTTGGAGGAAGACTGTGCCATTGCTGACTAGATGTTAGCAAACTAAAAGAAAAAACAATGAACACAATCAGAGTTGTCCACTCTTTGCTTGTGTGTGACACACTGTAAGTGTAATGTCCCCCCTTCTTCCTCTCACCCTCAGCAGCTCTTACTTTTTATACTTTTAGGTGGTGTACAATTCTCTGGATTTTTGTGGCTCACAAGCTCTAGCCTTTGCAAGCTTCTTAGAAACAGAAACTGAAAATGAATCAGATTTCCTCTCAACAGCTTATCTTATCACAGGTCCTTCAGCAATTAGCTCACAGTGTATACTGTCCAGCTTACTCTATACACAGCTCATTACTGTGTTCAGAGGACTTGAGGTGATGTCATGGCCTTATCACTCCCTCCAAAAATCACATGACATCCTCACATGTTATTATCCACACCCTGGCCCCTCCACCAGCATTACTGAGTACAAATAAAGTAACTTGAGACACAAACACTTCTGAGAACATGATAAAAACAGCGGGGGCGTAAAAGGCCCCCAATTCGTACAGATGTAGTTTTCACCAAACAAGCATTGTTACACCATAATGCCTATGAAAAAAATTATATGAACAACTGGATATCATCAACAACGACATACTTGAGGAATACCTGGAGTTTCAAAATTCTAACTAAAGTAATTTTAAGATAATAGCCAAAATGTAAGCATGGGGGCCTAAAAGGCCCCCAATATGCGTTCTAGGGTTAATGGATTTGTAGTCTTTTGTTTGTGAACCCAGCCCCACCACACCTATTGCCAGTCCACATTATCCGCATATATAGCCTGGGTCTCAGCTTCCCAACACGGTAAGGTTTTTAACTGCATGAGAGGACACACACTAGCTAGGGACCCCAACATAGAGAAATACTTTTGCGTAGTGTTGGGGCTCTATTGCATTGATCAATTCAATAGCTAAATTTCTCTTTATTCATATGTTCATGGCAGTAATGCAGATTCCATTTTCATATTTTTATTCTTACATATAGCTATTGCATTTTTAATATCAGTATTCACACAGCAGTTTCTGCTTTTCATATATTCCCCTTACATAGTCACTGGTGTGCATACCTTCTCTCCATATAGTGTAGCTGTTTTAAGTTTTTGCACCCAGTTCAGACTTAAAGCCCTGTCACACACAGAGATAAATCTGCGGCAGATCTGTGGTTGCAGTGAAATTGTGGACAATCAGTGCCAGATTTGTGGCTGTGTACAAATGGAACAATATGTCCATGATTTCACTGCAACCACAGATCTGCCAAAGATTTATCTGTGTGTGTGACAGGGCCTTCAGCATGGTGTTCCAGACAATATTTCTTGATAGACAGGGAAAGAGACAGACGGGAAAAGAGACAGACGGGAAAAGAGACAGACGGGAAAAGAGACAGACGGGAAAAGAGACAGGCGGGAAAAGAGACAGGCGGGAAAAGAGACAGACTGGAAAAGAGACAGACGGGGAAAGAAAGACAGGGAAAGAGACATACGGGGAAAGAGACAGACGGGGATAGAGACAGACGGGGATAGAGACAGACGGGGATAGAGACAGACGGGGAGAGAGACAGACGGGGAGAGAGACAGACGGGGAGAGAGACAGACGGGGAGAGAGACAGACGGGGAGAGAGACAGACGGGGAGAGAGACAGACGGGGAGAGAGACAGACGGGGAGAGAGACAGACGGGGAGAGAGACAGACGGGGAGAGAGACAGACGGGGAGAGAGACAGACGGGGAGAGAGACAGACGGGGAGAGAGACAGACGGGGAGAGAGACAGACGGGGAGAGAGACAGACGGGGATAGAGACAGACGGGAAAAGAGACAGACCTGGAAAGAGGAAGATAGGGAAAGAGACATAAGGGAAAAAGACATAGAGGGAAAGAGAGAGATAGCAAATTAGACAGATGGGGAAAGAGACAGTCAGGGAAAGAGACAGTCAAAGAGACAGACAGAGAAAGAGACAGACGGAGAAAGCGAAAGACGGGAAAAGAAACAGAAGGGGAAAGAGACAGACGGAGAAAGAGAAAGACTGGGAAAGAGACAGACAAGGACAGAGACAGACCTGAAAAGAGACCGACAGGGAAAGAGAAAAATGGGAAAAGAGACAGACAAGGAAAGAGACAGACCTGGAACGAGACAGACGGGGAAAGAGACAGACGAGGAACGAGACAGACGAGAAAAGAGACAGAGGGGGAAAGAGACAGACCTGGAAAGAGACAGAAGAGGAAAGAGACAAACAAGGAAATAAACAGATGGGGAAAAGACACAGGGGTAGAGAGACACAGGGGGAAAGAGACAGAAGGTGAAAAAGACAGACAAGGAATGAGACAGATAGGGAAAGAAACAGATAGGGAAAGAAACAGACGGGGAAAGAAACAGATGGGGAAAGAAACAGATGGGGAAAGAAACAGACGGGGAAAGAGATAGACCTAGAAAGAGACAGACGGAGAAAGAGACAGACGGGAAAAGAGACAGACGGGGAAAGAAACAGACGGTGAAAGAAAAAGACGGTAAAAGAAACAAACCTAGAAAGAGACAGACAGAGAAAGAGACAGACAGAGAAAGAGACAGACAGAGAAAGAGACAGACAAGGAAAGAGACAGACAAGGAAAGAGACAGACAGGGAAAGAGACAGATGGGAAAAGAGACAGACCTGGAAGGAAGAGAAAGAGGGGAAAGAGACAAACGGGAAAGAGAAAAACATGAAAAGAGAGACGCGGAAAGAGACAGACGGGATAGAGACAGACGGGGATAGAGACAGACGGGGATAGAGACAGACGGGGATAGAGACAGACGGGGATAGAGACAGACGGGGATAGAGAAAGACGGGGATAGAGACAGACGGGGATAGAGACAGACGGGGATAGAGACAGACGGGGATAGAGACAGACGGGGATAGAGACAGACGGGGATAGAGACAGACGGGGATAGAGACAGACGGGGATAGAGACAGACGGGGATAGAGACAGACGGGGATAGAGACAGACGGGGATAGAGACAGACGGGGATAGAGACAGACGGGGATAGAGACAGACGGGGATAGAGACAGACGGGGATAGAGACAGACGGGGATAGAGACAGACGGGGATAGAGACAGACGGGGATAGAGACAGACGGGGATAGAGACAGACGGGGATAGAGACAGACCGGGGATAGAGACAGATAGGGAAAGAGTCAGACGGGAAAAGAAACAGATGGGGAAAGAGACAGACAAGGAAAGAGTCAGAGGGGGAAAGAGACAGACGGGGATAAAGACAGACGGGGATAAAGACAGACGGGGATAAAGACAGACGGGGATACAGACAGACGGGGATACAGACAGACGGGGATACAGACAGACGGGGATACAGACAGACGGGGAAAGAGACAGATAGCGAATTGGATAGACGATGAAGAGACAGACGGGGAAAGAGACAGCCGGGGAAAGAGACAGATGGGGAAAGAGACAGATGGGGAAAGAGACAGATGGGGAAAGAGACAGACGGGGAAAAAAACAGACGGGAAAGAGACAGACCTGGAAAGACATACGGAGAAAGAGAAAGACGGGTAAAGAGACAGACCTTGAAAAAGACAGATGGGGAAAGAGACAGACAAGGAACGAGACATGCTCAGAAAGAAAAAGACGGGGAAAGACAGAGGGGGAAAGAGGCAGTCGGGGAAAGAGGCAGTCGGGGAAAGAGGCAGTCGGGGAAAGAGGCAGTCGGGGAAAGAGGCAGTCGGGGAAAGAGGCAGTCGGGGAAAGAGGCAGTCGGGGAAAGAGGCAGTCGGGGAAAGAGGCAGTCGGGGAAAGAGGCAGTCGGGGAAAGAGACAGACGGGGAAAGAGGCAGTCGGGGAAAGAGGCAGTCGGGGAAAGAGGCAGTCGGGGAAAGAGACAGACGGGGAAAGAAACAGACGGGGAAAGAAACAGACGGGGAAAGAAACAGACGGGGAAAGAAACAGACGGGGAAAGAAACAGACGGGGAAAGAAACAGACGGGGAAAGAAACAGACGGGGAAAGAAACAGACGGGGAAAGAAACAGACGGGGAAAGAAACAGACGGGGAAAGAAACAGACGGGGAAAGAAACAGACGGGGAAAGAAACAGACGGGGAAAGAAACAGACGGGGAAAGAAACAGACGGGGAAAGAAACAGACGGGGAAAGAAACAGACGGGGAAAGAAACAGACGGGGAAAGAAACAGACGGGGAAAGAAACAGACAGGGAAATAAACAGACAGGGAAAGAAATTGACAGGTAAAGAGAGAGACCTGGAAAGAGACAGACGGAGAAAGAGAAAGACGGGGAAAGAGACAGACAAGGAAAGAGACAGACGGAGACAGAGAAAGACTGGGAAAGAGACAGACCGAGAAAGAGACAGACGGGGAAAGAGAAAGACGGGAAAAGAGACAGACCTGGAACGAGACAGATGGGGAAATAAACAGACATGGAGCGAGATAGACGGGGAAAGAGACAGACCTTGAAAGAGAGAGATGGGGGAAAGAGACAGACAAGGAAAAAGACAGACCAAGAAAGAGACAGACGGGGAAAGAGACAGACGGGGAAAGAGACAGAGGGGGATAGAGACAGACAGGGAAAGTGACAGATGGGAAAAGAGGCAGACAGGAAAAGAGCCAGATGGGGAAAGACAGACGG
The DNA here is from genome assembly GCF_048569485.1 of Anomaloglossus baeobatrachus. Taxonomy (NCBI): domain Eukaryota; kingdom Metazoa; phylum Chordata; class Amphibia; order Anura; family Aromobatidae; genus Anomaloglossus; species Anomaloglossus baeobatrachus. The sequence goes on along the minus strand of NC_134362.1, from coordinate 118,487,293 downwards.
GGAAAGAGACAGATGGGGAAAGAGATAGACCTGGAACAGAGACAGACAAGGAAAGAGACAGATGGTGAAAGAGACAGACGGGGATACAGACAGACGGGGATAGAGACAGACGGGGAAAGAGACAGACGGGGAAAGAGACAGACGGAGAAAGAGACAGACGGGGAAAGAGACAGACGGGGAAAGAGACAGACGGGGAAAGAGACAGACGGGGAAAGAGACAGACGGGGAAAGAGACAGACGGGGAAAGAGACAGACGGGGAAAGAGACAGACGGGGAAAGAGACAGACGGGGAAAGAGACAGACGGGGAAAGAGACAGACGGGGAAAGAGACAGACGGGGAAAGAGACAGACGGGGAAAGAGACAGACGGGGAAAGAGACAGACGGGGAAAGAGACAGACGGGGAAAGAGACAGACGGGGAAAGAGACAGACGGAGAAAAGAGACAGACCTGGAACGAGACAGACCTGGAACGAGACAGACCTGGAACGAGACAGACCTGGAACGAGACAGACCTGGAACGAGACGGACCTGGAACGAGACGGACCTGGAACGAGACGGACCTGGAACGAGACGGACCTGGAACGAGACGGACCTGGAACAGAGACAGACAGGGACAGAGACAGACAGGGACAGAGACAGACAGGGACAGAGACAGACAGGGACAGAGACAGACAGGGACAGAGACAGACAGGGACAGAGACAGACAGGGACAGAGACAGACAGGGACAGAGACAGACAGGGACAGAGACAGATGGGAAAAGAGACAGACCTGGAACGAATAGAAAGAGGGGAAAGACACAAACGGGAAAGAGAAAACCACGAAAAGAGAGACGCGGAAAGAGACAGATGGGGAAAGAGACAGACGGAGAAAAAGACAGACGGGGAAAGAGACAGACGTGGAAAGAGTCAAAGGGGGAAAGAGTCAGAGGGGGAAAGAGTCAGACCTGGAAAGAGACAGAAGAGCAAAGAGACAAATGGGGAAAGAAACAGAGGGGGAAAGAGACACAGAGGGGGAAAGACACAAAGGAAGAAAGAGACAGAGGGGGTAAGAGACAGACAGGGAAAGAGACAGTCGGGGAAAGAGACAGACGAGGAAAGAGACACTCGGGGAAAGAGAGAGTGGGGGAATGAGACAGTCGGGGAAAGAGACAGTTGGGGAAAGAGACATAAGGGGACAGAGACATAAGGGGACAGAGACAGAAGAGGAAAGACAAAAACGGAGAAAGAGACAGATGGGGAAAGGGACAGACGAGGAAAGAGACAGAGGGTGAAAGAGACAGAACTGGAAAGAGACAGAAGAGAAAAGACACAAATGGGGAAAGAAACAGAGGGGGAAAGAGACACAGAGGAGGAAAGAGACAGAGGGGGTAAGAGACAGACAGAGAAAAAGACAGACAGGGAGAGAGACGGACAGGGAGAGAGACGGACAGGGAGAGAGACGGACAGGGAGAGAGACAAACAGGGAAAGAGAAAGACAGGGAAAGAGACAGACAGGGAAAGAGACAGACAGGGAAAGAGACAGACAGGGAAAGAGACAGACAGGGAAAGAGACAGACGTGGAAAGAGACAGACGGGGAAAGAGACAGTCGGGGAAAGAGAAAGTCGGGGAAAGAGAAAGTCGGGGAAAGAGACTTACATGGAAATAGACAAAAGGGGAAAGAGACAGATGGGGAAAGAAACAGACATGGAACGAGACAGCAGGGGATAGAGACAGATGGGGAAAGAGACAGACATGAAGTGAGACAGAGGGGGATAGAGACAGACGGGGAAAGAGACAGACGGGGAAAGACAGACGGGAAAAGAGACAGAGGGGGAATGAGACAGAGGGGGATAGAGACAGATTGGGTAAGAGAAAGACGGGGTAATAGACAAACGGGGAAAGATAAATGTGGGGAAAGAAACAGCTAGGGAAAGAGACAGCTAGGGAAAAAGACGGCTGGGGAAAGAGACAGCTGGGGAAAGAGACAAACCTGAAACAGAGACAGACGGTGAAATAAACAGACGGGAAAAGAGGCAGATGGTAAAAGAGGCAGACGGTGATAGAGACAGACGGGGATAGAGACAGATGGGGAAAGAGACAGACCTGGAAAGAAGAAGATAGAGTAAGAGACATACGGGAAAGAGACATAAGGGGAAAGAGACAGATAGCGAATTGGACAGACGGGGAAGAGACAGATGAGGAAAGAGACAGACGGGGAAAGAGAACGATGGGGAAACAGACAGACGGGGAAACAGACAGACGGGGAAACAGACAGACGGGGAAACAGACAGACGGGGAAACAGACAGACGGGGAAACAGACAGACGGGGAAACAGACAGACGGGGAAACAGACAGACGGGGAAACAGACAGACGGGGAAACAGACAGACGGGGAAACAGACAGACGGAGAAACAGACAGACGGAGAAACAGACAGACGGAGAAATAGACAGACGGAGAAATAGACAGACGGAGAAAGAGACAGACAAGGAAAGAGACAGACAAGGAAAGAGACAGACAAGGAAAGAGACAGACAAGGAAAGAGACAGACCTGGAATGAGACAGACGAGGAAAGAGACAGACGAGGAAAGAGACAGACGAGGAAAGAGACAGACGAGGAAAGAGACAGACGAGGAAAGAGACAGACGAGGAAAGAGACAGACGAGGAAAGAGACAGACGAGGAAAGAGACAGACGAGGAAAGAGACAGACGAGGAAAGAGACAGACGGGGATAGAGACAGACGGGGATAGAGACAGACGGGGATAGAGACAGACGGGGATAGAGACAGATTGGGATAGAGACAGACGGGGATAGAGACAGACGGGGATAGAGACAGACGGGGATAGAGACAGACGGGGATAGAGACAGACGGGGATAGAGACAGACGGGGATAGAGACAGACGGGGATAGAGACAGACCGGGGATAGAGACAGATAGGGAAAGAGTCAGACGGGAAAAGAAACAGATGGGGAAAGAGACAGACAAGGAAAGAGTCAGAGGGGGAAAGAGACAGACGGGGATAAAGACAGACGGGGATAAAGACAGACGGGGATAAAGACAGACGGGGATACAGACAGACGGGGATACAGACAGACGGGGATACAGACAGACGGGGATACAGACAGACGGGGATACAGACAGACGGGGATACAGACAGACGGGGATACAGACAGACGGGGATACAGACAGACGGGGATACAGACAGACGGGGATACAGACAGACGGGGATACAGACAGACGGGGAAAGAGACAGATAGCGAATTGGATAGACGATGAAGAGACAGACGGGGAAAGAGACAGCCGGGGAAAGAGACAGATGGGGAAAGAGACAGATGGGGAAAGAGACAGATGGGGAAAGAGACAGACGGGGAAAAAAACAGACGGGAAAGAGACAGACCTGGAAAGACATACGGAGAAAGAGAAAGACGGGTAAAGAGACAGACCTTGAAAAAGACAGATGGGGAAAGAGACAGACAAGGAACGAGACATGCTCAGAAAGAAAAAGACGGGGAAAGACAGAGGGGGAAAGAGGCAGTCGGGGAAAGAGGCAGTCGGGGAAAGAGGCAGTCGGGGAAAGAGGCAGTCGGGGAAAGAGGCAGTCGGGGAAAGAGGCAGTCGGGGAAAGAGGCAGTCGGGGAAAGAGGCAGTCGGGGAAAGAGGCAGTCGGGGAAAGAGGCAGTCGGGGAAAGAGGCAGTCGGGGAAAGAGGCAGTCGGGGAAAGAGGCAGTCGGGGAAAGAGGCAGTCGGGGAAAGAGACAGACGGGGAAAGAGGCAGTCGGGGAAAGAGGCAGTCGGGGAAAGAGGCAGTCGGGGAAAGAGACAGACGGGGAAAGAGACAGACGGGGAAAGAAACAGACGGGGAAAGAAACAGACGGGGAAAGAAACAGACGGGGAAAGAAACAGACGGGGAAAGAAACAGACGGGGAAAGAAACAGACGGGGAAAGAAACAGACGGGGAAAGAAACAGACGGGGAAAGAAACAGACGGGGAAAGAAACAGACGGGGAAAGAAACAGACGGGGAAAGAAACAGACGGGGAAAGAAACAGACGGGGAAAGAAACAGACGGGGAAAGAAACAGACGGGGAAAGAAACAGACGGGGAAAGAAACAGACGGGGAAAGAAACAGACGGGGAAAGAAACAGACGGGGAAAGAAACAGACGGGGAAAGAAACAGACGGGGAAAGAAACAGACAGGGAAATAAACAGACAGGGAAAGAAATTGACAGGTAAAGAGAGAGACCTGGAAAGAGACAGACGGAGAAAGAGAAAGACGGGGAAAGAGACAGACAAGGAAAGAGACAGACGGAGACAGAGAAAGACTGGGAAAGAGACAGACCGAGAAAGAGACAGACGGGGAAAGAGAAAGACGGGAAAAGAGACAGACCTGGAACGAGACAGATGGGGAAATAAACAGACATGGAGCGAGATAGACGGGGAAAGAGACAGACCTTGAAAGAGAGAGATGGGGGAAAGAGACAGACAAGGAAAAAGACAGACCAAGAAAGAGACAGACGGGGAAAGAGACAGACGGGGAAAGAGACAGAGGGGGATAGAGACAGACAGGGAAAGTGACAGATGGGAAAAGAGGCAGACAGGAAAAGAGCCAGATGGGGAAAGACAGACGGGGAAAGAGACAGATGGGGAAAGAGATAGACCTGGAACAGAGACAGACAAGGAAAGAGACAGATGGTGAAAGAGACAGACGGGGATACAGACAGACGGGGATAGAGACAGACGGGGATAGAGACAGACGGGGAAAGAGACAGACGGGGAAAGAGACAGACGGAGAAAGAGACAGACGGGGAAAGAGACAGACGGGGAAAGAGACAGACGGGGAAAGAGACAGACGGGGAAAGAGACAGACGGGGAAAGAGACAGACGGGGAAAGAGACAGACGGGGAAAGAGACAGACGGGGAAAGAGACAGACGGGGAAAGAGACAGACGGGGAAAGAGACAGACGGGGAAAGAGACAGACGGGGAAAGAGACAGACGGGGAAAGAGACAGACGGGGAAAGAGACAGACGGGGAAAGAGACAGACGGGGAAAGAGACAGACGGGGAAAGAGACAGACGGGGAAAGAGACAGACGGGGAAAGAGACAGACGGAGAAAAGAGACAGACCTGGAACGAGACAGACCTGGAACGAGACAGACCTGGAACGAGACGGACCTGGAACGAGACGGACCTGGAACGAGACGGACCTGGAACGAGACGGACCTGGAACGAGACGGACCTGGAACGAGACGGACCTGGAACGAGACGGACCTGGAACGAGACGGACCTGGAACGAGACGGACCTGGAACGAGACGGACCTGGAACAGAGACAGACAGGGACAGAGACAGACAGGGACAGAGACAGACAGGGACAGAGACAGATGGGAAAAGAGACAGACCTGGAACGAATAGAAAGAGGGGAAAGACACAAACGGGAAAGAGAAAACCACGAAAAGAGAGACGCGGAAAGAGACAGATGGGGAAAGAGACAGACGGAGAAAAAGACAGACGGGGAAAGAGACAGACGTGGAAAGAGTCAAAGGGGGAAAGAGTCAGAGGGGGAAAGAGTCAGACCTGGAAAGAGACAGAAGAGCAAAGAGACAAATGGGGAAAGAAACAGAGGGGGAAAGAGACACAGAGGGGGAAAGACACAAAGGAAGAAAGAGACAGAGGGGGTAAGAGACAGACAGGGAAAGAGACAGTCGGGGAAAGAGACAGACGAGGAAAGAGACACTCGGGGAAAGAGAGAGTGGGGGAATGAGACAGTCGGGGAAAGAGACAGTTGGGGAAAGAGACATAAGGGGACAGAGACATAAGGGGACAGAGACAGAAGAGGAAAGACAAAAACGGAGAAAGAGACAGATGGGGAAAGGGACAGACGAGGAAAGAGACAGAGGGTGAAAGAGACAGAACTGGAAAGAGACAGAAGAGAAAAGACACAAATGGGGAAAGAAACAGAGGGGGAAAGAGACACAGAGGAGGAAAGAGACAGAGGGGGTAAGAGACAGACAGAGAAAAAGACAGACAGGGAGAGAGACGGACAGGGAGAGAGACGGACAGGGAGAGAGACGGACAGGGAGAGAGACGGACAGGGAGAGAGACGGACAGGGAGAGAGACAAACAGGGAAAGAGAAAGACAGGGAAAGAGACAGACAGGGAAAGAGACAGACAGGGAAAGAGACAGACAGGGAAAGAGACAGACAGGGAAAGAGACAGACGTGGAAAGAGACAGTCGGGGAAAGAGAAAGTCGGGGAAAGAGAAAGTCGGGGAAAGAGAAAGTCGGGGAAAGAGACTTACATGGAAATAGACAAAAGGGGAAAGAGACAGATGGGGAAAGAAACAGACATGGAACGAGACAGCAGGGGATAGAGACAGATGGGGAAAGAGACAGACATGAAGTGAGACAGAGGGGGATAGAGACAGACGGGGAAAGAGACAGACGGGGAAAGACAGACGGGAAAAGAGACAGAGGGGGAATGAGACAGAGGGGGATAGAGACACAGGGGGAGAGAGACAGAGGGTGAAAGAGACAGACGGGGAAAGAGACAGACGGGGAAAGAGACAGACGGGGAAAGAGACAGACGGGGAAAGAGACACAGAGGAGGAAAGAGACAGAGGGGGTAAGAGACAGACAGGGAAAAAGACAGACAGGGAGAGAGACGAACAGGGAAAGAGACAAACAGGGAAAGAGACAGACAAGGAAAGAGACGGACAGGGAAAGAGACGGACAGGGAAAGAGACGGACAGGGAAAGAGACGGACAGGGAAAGAGACGGACAGGGAAAGAGACAGACGTGGAAAGAGACAGACGTGGAAAGAGACAGACGTGGAAAGAGACAGACGTGGAAAGAGACAGACGTGGAAAGAGACAGACGTGGAAAGAGACAGACGTGGAAAGAGACAGACGGGGAAAGAGACAGACGGGGAAAGAGACAGTCGGGGAAAGAGACATAAGGGGACAGAGACAGATAGCGAATTGGACAGACGGGAAAAGAGAAAGACGGGGAAAGAGAACGATGGGGAAAGAGACAGACGGAGAAAGAGACAGACAAGGAAAGAGTCAGAGGGTGAAAGAGACAGACAAGGATAGAGACAGACCTGGAATGAGACAGACGAGGAAAGAGACAGACGAGGAAAGAGACAGACGAGGAAAGAGACAGTCGGGGAAAGAAACAGTCGGGGAAAGAAACAGTCGGGGAAAGAAACAGTCGGGGAAAGAAACAGTCGGGGAAAGAAACAGTCGGGGAAAGAAACAGTCGGGGAAAGAAACAGTCGGGGAAAGAAACAGTCGGGGAAAGAAACAGTCGGGGAAAGAAACAGTCGGGGAAAGAGACAGTCGGGGAAAGAGACAGTCGGGGAAAGAGACAGTCGGGGAAAGAGACAGTCGGGGAAAGAGACAGTCGGGGAAAGAGACAGTCGGGGACAGAGACAGTCGGGGACAGAGACAGAAGAGGAAAGACAAAAACGGAGAAAGAGACAGACCTGGAAAGAGACAGAAGAGAAAAGACACAAACGGGGAAAGAAACAGAGGGGGAAGAGACACAGAGGAGGAAAGAGACAGAGGGGGTAAGAGACAGACAGGGAGAGAGACGGACAGGGAGAGAGACGGACAGGGAGAGAGACGGACAGGGAGAGAGACGGACAGGGAAAGAGACAGACAGGGAAAGAGACAGACAGGGAAAGAGACAGACAGGGAAAGAGACAGTCGGGGAAAGAGACAGTCGGGGAAAGAGACAGTCGGGGAAAGAGACAGTCGGGGAAAGAGAAAGTCGGGGAAAGAGAAAGTCGGGGAAAGAGAAAGTCGGGGAAAGAGAAAGTCGGGGAAAGAGAAAGTCGGGGAAAGAGAAAGTCGGGGAAAGAGAAAGTCGGGGAAAGAGAAAGTCAGGGAAAGAGACTTACATGGAAATAGACAAAAGGGGAAAGAGACAGATGGGGAAAGAAACAGACATGGAACGAGACAGCGGGGGATAGAGACAGATGGGGAAAGAGACAGACATGAAGTGAGACAGAGGGGGATAGAGACAGACGGGGAAAGAGACAGACGGGGAAAGACAGACGGGAAAAGAGACAGAGGGGGAATGAGACAGAGGGGGATAGAGACAGATTGGGTAAGAGAAAGACGGGGTAATAGACAAACGGGGAAAGATAAATGTGGGGAAAGAAACAGCTAGGGAAAGAGACAGCTAGGGAAAAAGACGGCTGGGGAAAGAGACAGCTGGGGAAAGAGACAAACCTGAAACAGAGACAGACAGTGAAAGAAACAGACGGGAAAAGAGGCAGATGGTAAAAGAGGCAGACGGTGATAGAGACATACGGGAAAGAGACATAAGGGGAAAGAGACAGATAGCGAATTGGACAGACGGGGAAGAGACAGATGAGGAAAGAGACAGATGGGAAAAGAGAAAGACGGGGAAAGAGAACGATGGGGAAAGAAACAGACGGGGAAAGAAACAGACGGGGAAAGAGACAGACGGGGAAAGAGACAGACGGGGAAAGAGACAGACGGGGAAAGAGACAGACGGGGAAAGAGACAGACGGGGAAAGAGACAGACGGGGAAAGAGACAGACGGGGAAAGAGACAGACGGGGAAAGAGACAGACGGGGAAAGAGACAGACGGGGAAAGAGACAGACGGGGAAAGAGACAGACGGGGAAAGAGACAGACGGGGAAAGAGACAGACGGGGAAAGAGACAGACGGGGAAAGAGACAGACGGGGAAAGAGACAGACGGGGAAAGAGACAGACGGGGAAAGAGACAGACGGGGAAAGAGACAGACGGGGAAAGAGACAGACGGGGAAAGAGACAGACGGGGAAAGAGACAGACGGGGAAAGAGACAGACGGGGAAAGAGACAGACAACCAGGGAAAGAGACAACCAGGGAAAGAGACAGACAACCAGGGAAAGAGACAACCAGGGAAAGAGACAACCAGGGAAAGAGACAACCAGGGAAAGAGACAAGAGGGGAAAGAGACAGATGGGGAAAGTTACACACCTGGAAATAGACAGAAGGGGAAAGAGACAGACGGGGAAAGAGACAGACGGGGAAAGAGACAGACGGGGAAAGAGATAGACGGGGAAAGAGATAGACGGGGAAAGAGACAGACGGGGAAAGAGACAGATGGGGAAAGAGACAGATGGGGAAAGAGACAGATGGGGAAAGAGACAGATGGGGAAAGAGACAGACAACCAGGGAAAGAGACAACCAGGGAAAGAGACAACCAGGGAAAGAGACAAGAGGGGAAAGAGACAAGAGGGGAAAGAGACAAGAGGGGAAAGAGACAGATGGGGAAAGTTACACACCTGGAAATAGACAGAAGGGGAAAGAGACAGACGGGGAAAGAGACAGACGGGGAAAGAGACAGACGGGGAAAGAGATAGACGGGGAAAGAGATAGACGGGGAAAGAGACAGACGGGGAAAGAGACAGATGGGGAAAGAGACAGATGGGGAAAGAGACAGATGGGGAAAGAGACAGATGGGGAAAGAGACAAGCGGGGAAAGAGACAGATGGGGAAAGTTACAGACCTGGAAATAGACAGAAGGGGAAAGAGACAGATGGGGTAAGAGACAGACCTTAAAAGTCGAAGGAAGGAAAAGAGACAGGTGGAGAAAAGAGACAGACCTGGAATGAGATAGACCTGGAAGGAGACAGACCTGGAACAGAGACAGACCTGGAACAGAGACAGACACGGAAAGAAACAGATGGGAAAAGAGACAGACCTGGAACAAAGAGAAAGAGGGGAAAGAGAAAAACGGGAAAGAGAAAAACACGGAAAGAGAGACGCAAAAAGAGACAGACGGGGAAAAAGACAGACGGGGAAAAAGACAGACGGGGAAAGAGACAGACGGGGAAAGAGACAGACGGGGAAAGAGACAGACGGGGAAAGAGACAGACGGGGAAAGAGACAGACGGGGAAAGAGACAGACGGGGAAAGAGGAAGACGGGGAAAGAGGAAGACGGGGAAAGAGGAAGACGGGGAAAGAGGAAGACGGGGAAAGAGGAAGACGGGGAAAGAGGAAGACGGGGAAAGAGGAAGACGGGGAAAGAGAAAGACGGGGAAAAAGACAGACGGGGAAAGAGACAGATGGGGAAAAAAACAGAGGGGAAAAGAGACAGACGAGGAAAGAGACAGACGAGGAAAGAGACAGACGAGGAAAGAGACAGACGAGGAAAGAGACAGACGAGGAAAGAGACAGACGAGGAAAGAGACAGACGAGGAAAGAGACAGACGAGGAAAGAGACAGACGAGGAAAGAGACAGATGAGGAAAGAGACAGACGAGGAAAGAGACAGACGAGGAAAGAGACAGACGAGGAAAGAGACAGACGAGGAAAGAGACAGACGAGGAAAGAGACAGACGAGGAAAGAGACAGACGAGGAAAGAGACAGACGAGGAAAGAGACAGATGAGGAAAGAGACAGTCGGGGAAAGAGACAGTCGGGGAAAGAGACAGTCGGGGAAAGAGACAGTCGGGGAAAGAGACAGTCGGGGAAAGAGACAGAGGGAAAAAGAGACAGAGGGAAAAAGAGACAGAGGGAAAAAGAGACAGAGGGAAAAAGAGACAGAGGGAAAAAGAGACAGAGGGAGAAAAAGACAGACGAGGAAAGAGACATAAGGAGACAGAGACAGAAGAGGAAAGACAAAAACGGAGAAAGAGACAGATGGGGAAAGGGAAAGACGAGGAAAGAGTCAGAGGGTGAAAGAGACAGACCTGGAAAGAGACAGAAGAGAAAAGACACAAATGGGGAAAGAAACAGAGGGGGGAAAGAGACACAGAGGAGGAAAGAGACAGAGGGGGTAAGAGACAGACAGGGAAAAAGACAGACAGGGAGAGAGACGGACAGGGAGAGAGACGGACAGGGAGAGAGACGGACAGGGAGAGAGACGGACAGGGAGAGAGACGGACAGGGAAAGAGACAAACAGGGAAAGAGACAGACAGGGAAAGAGACAGACAGGGAAAGAGACAGACGTGGAAAGAGACAGACGTGGAAAGAGACAGACGTGGAAAGAGACAGACGTGGAAAGAGACAGACGTGGAAAGAGACAGACGTGGAAAGAGACAGACGTGGAAAGAGACAGACGTGGAAAGAGACAGACGTGGAAAGAGACAGACGTGGAAAGAGACAGACGTGGAAAGAGACAGACGTGGAAAGAGACAGACGTGGAAAGAGAAAGTCGGGGAAAGAGAAAGTCGGGGAAAGAGACTTACATGGAAATAGAGAAAAGGGGAAAGAGACAGATGGGGAAAGAAACAGACATGGAACGAGACAGCAGGGGAATAGAGACAGTCGGGGAAAGAGACAGACGGGGAAAGAGACAGACGAGGAAAGAGACAGACGGGGAAAGAGACAGACGAGGAAAGAGACAGACGGGGAAAGACAGACGGGAATAGAGACAGAGGGGGAATGAGACAGAGGGGGATAGAGACAGATTGGGTAAGAGAAAGATGGAGTAATAGACAGACGGGGAAAGATAAATGCGGGGAAAGAAACAGCTAGGGAAAGAGACAGCAAGGGAAAAAGACGGCTGGGGAAAGAGACAAACCTGAAACAGAGACAGACGGTGAAAGAAACAGACGGGAAAAGAGGCAGATGGTAAAAGAGGCAAACGGTGATAGAGACAGACGGGGATAGAGACAGATGGGGAAAGAGACAGACCTGGAAAGAAGAAGATAGAGTAAGAGACATAAGGGGAAAGAGACAGATAGCGAATTGGACAGACGGGGAAGAGACAGATAGGGAAAGAGACAGACGGGAAAAGAGAAAGACTGGGAAAGAGAACGATGGTGAAAGAGAAAAACGGGGAAAGAGAAAGACAGGGAAAGAAACAGATGGGGAAAGAAAAAGACGGGGAAAGAAACAGACGGAGAAAGAAAAAGACGGAGAAAGAAAAAGACGGAGAAAGAAACAGACGGGGAAAGAGACAGACGGGGAAAGAGACAGACGGGGAAAGAGACAGACGGGGAAAGAGACAGACGGGGAAAGAGACAGACGAAGAAAGAGACAGACCTGGAAAGAGACAGTTTAGTGCTGTAGTGCACATTTGGTGCTGCTTTTTGTTTTTTCTTCATTGAATTGGTCGGTGGTTGACCTCCACCTTGCTTTGCACCCCAATTTGGGATGTATTCCATCTGTCTAGATTTTGGCGGTTGGTGACTGTTCACATTAAGTCATCAGGCTTTGTCCACAGGCTATTTACTTCATGCAGCATTTGCTTGGACCTGTCCCGCCCACAGCCATGACTTAGTCATGGGTACGGGATTGAAATAGACCAGGTGAGTGCTGCTAAGAGCAGTTCTACTATTCATATGTGAGGCCGTATGGCACATTTTATAAAAAATATTTTAGTGTAGGACTGCTTCAAATGAGATTTGCCGTGACGTGGCGAAGCAGCTCAAGAAATTGCAATTTTTTGCCAAAAATCTCAAAATTTTTTAAAATAAGTACAGTTTGGAATGTTTAGTGCTGTAGTGCACATTTGGTGCTGCTTTTTGTTTTTTCTTCATTGAATTGGTCGGTGGTTGACCTCCACCTTGCTTTGCACCCCAATTTGGGATGTATTCCATCTGTCTCGATTTTGGCGGTTGGTGACTGTTCACATTAAGTCATCAGGCTTTGTCCACAGGCTATTTACTTCATGCAGCATTTGCTTGGACCTGTCCCGCCCACAGCCATGATTTAGTCATGGGTACGGGATTGAAATAGACCAGGTGAGTGCTGCTAAGAGCAGTTCTACTATTCATATGTGAGGCCGTATGGCACATTTTATAAAAATATTTTAGTGTAGGACTGCTTCAAATGAGATTTGCCGTGACGTGGCGAAGCAGCTCAAGAAATTGCAATTTTTTGCCAAAAATCTCAAAATTTTTTAAAATAAGTACAGTTTGGAATGTTTAGTGCTGTAGTGCACATTTGGTGCTGCTTTTTGTTTTTTCTTCATTGAATTGGTCGGTGGTTGACCTCCACCTTGCTTTGCACCCCAATTTGGGATGTATTCCATCTGTCTAGATTTTGGCGGTTGGTGACTGTTCACATTAAGTCATCAGGCTTTGTCCACAGGCTATTTACTTCATGCAGCATTTGCTTGGACCTGTCCCGCCCACAGCCATGACTTAGTCATGGGTACGGGATTGAAATAGACCAGGTGAGTGCTGCTAAGAGCAGTTCTACTATTCATATGTGAGGCCGTATGGCACATTTTATAAAAATATTTTAGTGTAGGACTGCTTCAAATGAGATTTGCCGTGACGTGGCGAAGCAGCTCAAGAAATTGCAATTTTTTGCCAAAAATCTCAAAATTTTTTAAAATAAGTACAGTTTGGAATGTTTAGTGCTGTAGTGCACATTTGGTGCTGCTTTTTGTTTTTTCTTCATTGAATTGGTCGGTGGTTGACCTCCACCTTGCTTTGCACCCCAATTTGGGATGTATTCCATCTGTCTAGATTTTGGCGGTTGGTGACTGTTCACATTAAGTCATCAGGCTTTGTCCACAGGCTATTTACTTCATGCAGCATTTGCTTGGACCTGTCCCGCCCACAGCCATGACTTAGTCATGGGTACGGGATTGAAATAGACCAGGTGAGTGCTGCTAAGAGCAGTTCTACTATTCATATGTGAGGCCGTATGGCACATTTTATAAAAATATTTTAGTGTAGGACTGCTTCAAATGAGATTTGCCGTGACGTGACGAAGCAGCTCAAGAAATTGCAATTTTTTGCCAAAAATCTCAAAATTTTTTAAAATAAGTACAGTTTGGAATGTTTAGTGCTGTAGTGCACATTTGGTGCTGCTTTTTGTTTTTTCTTTTTTGTTTTTTCTTCTGGAAAGAGACAGACCTGGAAAGAGACAGACCTGGAAAGAGACAGACGGAGAAAGAGAAAAACGGTAAAAGAGACAAACGGAGAAAGAGAAAGACTGGGAAAAAGACAAACCTGGAAAGAGGCAGATGGGGAAAGAAACAGACGGGGAAAGAAACAAACGGGGAAAGAAACAGTCGGGGAAAGAAACAGTCGGGGAAAGAAACAGTCGGGGAAAGAAACAGACGGGGAAAGAAACAGACGGGGAAAGAAACAGACGGGGAAAGAAACAGACGGGGAAAGAAACAGACGGGGAAAGAAACAGACGGGGAAAGAAACAGACGGGGAAAGAAACAGACGGGGAAAGAGACAGACGGGGAAAGAGACAGACGGGGAAAGAGACAGACGGGGAAAGAGACAGACGGGGAAAGAGACAGACGGGGAAAGAGACAGACGGGGAAAGAGACAGACGGGGAAAGAGACAGACGGGGAAAGAGACAGACGGGGAAAGAGACAGACGGGGAAAGAGACAGACGGGGAAAGAGACAGACGGGGAAAGAGACAGACGGGGAAAGAGACAGACGGGGAAAGAGACAGACGGGGAAAGAGACAGACGGGGAAAGAGACAGACGGGGAAAGAGACAGACGGGGAAAGAGACAGACGGGGAAAGAGACAGACGGGGAAAGAGACAGACGGGTAAAGAGACAGACGGGTAAAGAGACAGACGGGTAAAGAGACAGACGGGTAAAGAGACAGACGGGTAAAGAGACAGACGGGTAAAGAGACAGACGGGTAAAGAGACAGACGGGTAAAGAGACAGACGGGTAAAGAGACAGACGGGTAAAGAGACAGACGGGTAAAGAGACAGACGGGTAAAGAGACAGACGGGTAAAGAGACAGACGGGTAAAGAGACAGACGGGTAAAGAGACAGACGGGTAAAGAGACAGACGGGTAAAGAGACAGACGGGTAAAGAGACAGACGGGTAAAGAGACAGACGGGTAAAGAGACAGACGGGTAAAGAGACAGACGGGTAAAGAGACAGACGGGTAAAGAGACAGACGGGTAAAGAGACAGACGGGTAAAGAGACAGACGGGTAAAGAGACAGACGGGGAAAGAGACAGACGAGGAAAGAGACAGACGAGGAAAGAGACAGACGAGGAAAGAGACAGACGAGGAAAGAGACAGACGAGGAAAGAGACAGACGAGGAAAGAGACAGACGAGGAAAGAGACAGACGAGGAAAGAGACAGACGAGGAAAGAGACAGACGAGGAAAGAGACAGACGGGGAAAGAGACTTACCTGGAAATAGACAAAAGGGGAAAGAGACAGATGGGGAAAGAAACAGACAAGGAATGAGGCAGAGGGGGATAGAGACAGTCGGGGAAAGAGACAGACGGGGAAAGAGACAGACGAGGAAAGAGACAGACGGGGAAAGAGACAGACGGGGAAAGAGACAGACGGGGAAAGAGACAGACGGGGAAAGAGACAGACGGGGAAAGAGACAGACGAGGAAAGAGACAGACGAGGAAAGAGACAGACGAGGAAAGAGACAGACGGGGAAAGAGACAGACGGGGAAAGAGACAGACGGGGAAAGAGACAGACGAGGAAAGAGACAGACGAGGAAAGAGACAGACGGGGAAAGAGACAGACGGGGAAAGAGACAGACGGGGAAAGAGACAGACGGGGAAAGAGACAGACGGGGAAAGAGACAGACGGGGAAAGAGACAGACGGGGAAAGAGACAGACGGGGAAAGAGACAGACGGGGAAAGAGACAGACGGGGAAAGAGACTTACCTGGAAATAGACAAAAGGGGAAAGAGACAGACGGGGAAAGAGACAGACGAGGAAAGAGACGAGGAAAGAGACACAGGGAAAGAGACAGACGAGGAAAGAGACAGACGGGGAAAGAGACAGACGGGGAAAGAGACAGACGGGGAAAGAGACAGACGGGGAAAGAGACTGACGAAGAAAGAGACAGACGAGGAAAGAGACAGACGGGGAAAGAGACAGACGGGGAAAGAGACAGACGAGGAAAGAGACAGTCGGGGAAAGAGACAGACAGAGAAAGACAGACGAGGAAAGAGACAGACGGGGAAAGAGACAGACGGGGAAAGAGACAGACGGGGAAAGAGACAGACGGGGAAAGAGACAGACGGGGAAAGAGACAGACGGGGAAAGAGACAGACGGGGAAAGAGACAGACGGGGAAAGAGACAGACGGGGAAAGAGACAGACGGGGAAAGAGACAGACGGGGAAAGAGACAGACGGGGAAAGAGACAGACGGGGAAAGAGACAGACGGGGAAAGAGACAGACGGGGAAAGAGACAGACGGGGAAAGAGACAGACGGGGAAAGAGACAGACGGGGAAAGAGACAGACGGGGAAAGAGACAGACGGGGAAAGAGACAGACGGGGAAAGAGACAGACGGGGAAAGAGACAGACGGGGAAAGAGACAGACGGGGAAAGAGACAGACGGGGAAAGAGACAGACGGGGAAAGACAGACGGGGAAAGAGAAAGACGAGGAAAGAGAAAGACGGGGAAAGAGAAAGACGGGGAAAGAGACAGATGGGGAAAGAGACAGATGGGGAAAAAAACAGAGGGGAAAAGACACAGACGAGGAAAGAGACATTAGGTTACAGAGATAGAAGGGGAAAGACACAAACGGAGAAAGAGACAGATGGGGAAAGAGACAGACGAGGAAAGAGTCAGAGGGTGAAAGAGACAGACGAGGAAAGAGACAGACGAGGAAAGAGACAGACGAGGAAAGAGACAGACGAGGAAAGAGACAGACGAGGAAAGAGACAGACGAGGAAAGAGACAGACGAGGAAAGAGACAGACGAGGAAAGAGACAGACGAGGAAAGAGACAGACGAGGAAAGAGACAGACGAGGAAAGAGACAGTCGGGGAAAGAGACAATTGGGGAAAGAGACAGACGAGGAAAGAGACAGTCGGGGAAAGAGACAGTCGGGGAAAGAGACAGACAGGGAAAGAGACAGACAGGGAAAGAGACAGACGGGGATAGAGACAGATGGGGAAAGAGATAGACCTGGAAAGAGGAAGATAGGGAAAGAGACGTAAGGGAAAGAGGCATAGAAGGAAAAAGACAAATGGGGAATTAGACAGATGGGGAAAGAGACAGACGTGGAAAGAGATAGTTGGGGAAAGAGACAGTCGGGGAAAGAGACAGTCGGGGAAAGAGACAGTCGGGGAAAGAGACAGTCGGGGAAAGAGACAGACATGGAACAAGACAGAGGGGGATAGAGACCGATGGGTAAAGAGACAGACCTGAAAAGTCGAAGGTAAGGAAAGAGATAGAAGGGGAAAGAGACAGGTGGAGAAAAGAGACAGACCTGAAAATAGACAGAAAAGGAAAGAGACAGAAGGGGAAAAAGACAGAAGGGGAGAAAGACAGACCTGCAACGAGAAAGACCTGAAACGAGACAGACCTGAAACGAGACAGACCTGGAACAGAGACAGACGGGGATAGAGAAAGACAGGGAAAGAGCCAGACAGGGAATTAGAAATTCTGACGGTAAATTAGACAGATGAGGAGTTACACAGACAGGCAAAGAGACAGACCAGGAAAGAGACAGACAGGGAGAGAGACAGACGGGGAAAGAGACAGACAAGGAAAGAGACAGACAAGGAAAGAGACAGACAAGGAAAAAGACAGACGAGGAAAGAGACAGAGGGGGAAAGAGACAGACCTGGAAAGAGACAGAAGAGGAAAGAGACAAACAGGGAAAGAAACAGAGGGGGAAAGAGACAGACAAGGAACGAGACAGACCTTGAAAGAAAAAGACACAGAATTGGAAAGAGACAGACGGGGAAAGAGACAGATGGGGGAAAAAACAGACCTGGAAAGAGACAGACCTGAAAAAAGACAGACGGAGAAAGAGAAAGATGGGGAAAGATAAAGACAAGGAAAGAGACAGACTGGGAAAGAGACAGACGGGGAGAGAGACAGATGGGGAAAGAGACAGATGAGGAAAGAGACAGACGAGGAAAGAGACAGATGAGGAAAGAGACAGACGAGGAAAAAGACTGATGAGGAAAGAGACAGAGGGGGAAAGAGACAGAGGGGGAAAGAGACAGACCTGGAAAGAGACAGAAGAGGAAAGAGACAAACAGCGAAAGAAACAGAGGGGGGAAGAGACAGACAAGGAATGAGACAGATCTTGAAAGAAAAAGACACATAATTAGAAAGAGACAGACGGGGAAAGAGACAGATAGAGAAAGAGACAGACGGGGAAAGAGACAGATAGGGAAAGAGACAGATAGGGAAAGAGACAGACTGGGAAAGAAACAGATGGGGAAAGAAACAGATGGGGAAAGAAACAGACGGGGAAAGAAACAGACGGGGAAAGAAACAGACGGGGAAAGAAACAGACGGGGAAAGAAGCAGACGGGGAAAGAAACAGACGGGGAAAGAAACAGACGGGGAAAGAAACAGACGGGGAAAGAAACAGACGGGGAAAGAAACAGACGGGGAAAGAAACAGACGGGGAAAGAGAAAAACTGGGAAAGAGACAGACAAGGAAAGAGACAGACCTGGAAAGAGGCAGACGAGGAAAGAAACAGATGGGGAAAGAAACAGACGGGGAAAGAAACAGACGGGGAAAGAAACAGATGGGGAAAGAAACAGACCTGGAAAGAGACAGAAGGGGAAAGAGACAGATAGGGTAAGAGACAGACCTGAAGAGTCAAAGGTAGGGAAAGAGATAAAAGGGGAAAGAGACAGGTGAAGAAAAGAGACAGACCTGGAAATAGACAGAAAAGGAAAGAGAAAAAGAGGAAAAAGAAAAAAAGGGGAGAAAGCCAGATGGTGAAAGAGACAGACCTGGAACGAGAAAGACCTGGAACAAGACAGACCTGGAATGAGACATACGGGGATAGAGACAGACAGGGATAGAGACAGACAGGGAAAGAGACAGACAGGGAAAGAGACAGACGGGGAAAGAGACAGACGGGGAAAGAGACAGACGGGGAAAGAGACAGACGGGGAAAGAGACAGACGGGGAAAGAGACAGACGGGGAAAGAGACAGACGGGGAAAGAGACAGACGGGGAAAGAGACAGACGGGGAAAGAGACAGACGGGGAAAGAGACAGACGGGGAAAGAGACAGATGGGGAAAGAGACAGATGGGGAAAGAGACAGATGGGGAAAGAGACAGATGGGGAATGAGACAGATGGGGAATGAGACAGATGGGGAATGAGACAGATGGGGAATGAGACAGATGGGGAATGAGACAGATGGGGAATGAGACAGATGGGGAATGAGACAGATGGGAAAAAAGACAGATGGGAAAAGAGACAGACCTAGAACAAAGAGAAAGAAGGGGAAAGAGACAAATAGGAAATAGAAAAACACGGAGATACTGGGAAAGAGAAAGACGGGGAAAGAGACAGACAGCGAAAGAGACAGAGGGGGAAAAGATACAGACGAGGAAAGAGACATTAGAGGAAAGAGACAGAAGGGGAAAGACACAAACGGAGAAAGAGACAGATGGGGAAAGAGAAAAGGAAAGAGACAAACGGAAAAAGAAACAGACGGGGAATGAGACACAGGGGGAAAGAGACAGAAGGGAAAAGAGACAAACAGGGAAAGAGACAGACAGAGAAAGAGACAGACAAGGAAAGAGGCAGACAGGGAAAGAGACAGACAGGGAAAGAGACAGACAGGGAAAGAGACAGACAGGGAAAGAGACAGACAGGGAAAGAGACAGACAGGGAAAGAGACAGACAGGGAAAGAGACAGACAGGGAAAGAGACAGACAGGGAAAGAGACAGACAGGGAAAGAGACAGACAGGGAAAGAGACAGACAGGGAAAGAGACAGACAGGGAAAGAGACAGACAGGGAAAGAGACAGACGGGGAAAGAGACAGACGGGGAAAGAGACAGACGGGGAAAGAGACAGACGGGGAAAGAGACAGACGGGGAAAGAGACAGACGGGGAAAGAGACAGACGAGGAAAGAGACAGACGAGGAAAGAGACAGACAAGGAAAGAGACAGAAGAGAAAAGACACAAATGGGGAAAGAAACAGAGGGGGAAAGAGACAGAGGGGGACAGAGACAGAGGGGGTAAGAGACAGACAGGAAAAAAGACAGACCTGGAATGAGACAGACGAGGAAAGAGACAGACGAGGAAAGAGACAGACGAGGAAAGAGACAGACGAGGAAAGAGACAGACGAGGAAAGAGACAGACGAGGAAAGAGACAGACGAGGAAAGAGACAGACGAGGAAAGAGACAGACGAGGAAAGAGACAGACGAGGAAAGAGACAGACGAGGAAAGAGACAGACGAGGAAAGAGACAGACAAGGAAAGAGACAGACAAGGAAAGAGACAGAAGAGAAAAGACACAAATGGGGAAAGAAACAGAGGGGGAAAGAGACAGAGGGGGACAGAGACAGAGGGGGTAAGAGACAGACAGGAAAAAAGACAGACCTGGAATGAGACAGACGAGGAAAGAGACAGACGAGGAAAGAGACAGACAAGGAAAGAGACAGACAAGGAAAGAGACAGACGAGGAAAGAGACAGTCGGGGAAAGAGACAGTCGGGGAAAGAGACAGTCGGGGAAAGAGACAGTCGGGGAAAGAGACAGTCGGGAAAAGAGACAGTCGGGAAAAGAGACAGTCGGGAAAAGAGACAGTCGGGGAAAGAGACAGTCGGGGAAAGAGACAGTCGGGGAAAGAGACAGTCGGGGAAAGAGACAGTCGGGGAAAGAGACAGACGGGGAAAGAGACAGACGAGGAAAGAGACAGACGGGGAAAGAGACTTACCTGGAAATAGACAAAAGGGGAAAGAGACAGATGGGGAAAGAAACAGACAAGGAATGAGGCAGAGGGGGATAGAGACAGTCGGGGAAAGAGACAGACGGGGAAAGAGACAGACGAGGAAAGAGACAGACGGGGAAAGAGACAGACGGGGAAAGAGACAGACGGGGAAAGAGACAGACGGGGAAAGAGACAGACGAGGAAAGAGACAGACGAGGAAAGAGACAGACGAGGAAAGAGACAGACGAGGAAAGAGACAGACGGGGAAAGAGACAGACGGGGAAAGAGACAGACGGGGAAAGAGACAGACGGGGAAAGAGACAGACGGGGAAAGAGACAGTCGGGGAAAGAGACAGACGGGGAAAGAGACAGACGAGGAAAGAGACAGACAGGGAAAGAGACAGACGGGGAAAGAGACAGACGGGGAAAGAGACAGACGGGGAAAGAGACAGACGAGGAAAGAGACAGACGAGGAAAGAGACAGACGGGGAAAGAGACAGACAGGGAAAGAGACAGACAGGGAAAGAGACAGACAGGGAAAGAGACAGACGGGGAAAGAGACAGACGGGGAAAGAGACAGACGAGGAAAGAGACAGACGGGGAAAGAGACAGACGGGGAAAGAGACAGACGGGGAAAGAGACAGACGGGGAAAGAGACAGACGGGGAAAGAGACAGTCGGGGAAAGAGACAGACGGGGAAAGAGACAGACGAGGAAAGAGACAGACAGGGAAAGAGACAGACGGGGAAAGAGACAGACGGGGAAAGAGACAGACGGGGAAAGAGACAGACGAGGAAAGAGACAGACGAGGAAAGCAACAGACGAGGAAAGCAACAGACGAGGAAAGCAACAGACGAGGAAAGAGACAGTCGGGGAAAGAGACAGTCGGGGAAAGAGACAGTCGGGGAAAGAGACAGTCGGGGAAAGAGACAGTCGGGGAAAGAGACAGACGGGGAAAGAGACAGACGGGGAAAGAGACAGACGGGGAAAGAGACAGACGGGGAAAGAGACAGACGGGGAAAGAGACAGACGGGGAAAGAGACAGACGGGGAAAGAGACAGACGGGGAAAGAGACAGACGGGGAAAGAGACAGACGGGGAAAGAGACAGACGGGGAAAGAGACAGACGGGGAAAGAGACAGACGGGGAAAGAGACAGACGGGGAAAGAGACAGACGGGGAAAGAGACAGACGGGGAAAGAGACAGACGGGGAAAGAGACTTACCTGGAAATAGACAAAAGGGGAAATAGACAGACGGGGAAAGAGACAGATGAGGAAAGAGACAGACGAGGAAAGAGACACAGGGAAAGAGACAGACGAGGAAAGAGACAGACGAGGAAAGAGACAGACGGGGAAGGAGACAGACGGGGAAAGAGACAGACGAGGAAAGAGACAGACGAGGAAAGAGACAGACGAGGAAAGAGAAAGACGAGGAAAGAGAAAGACGAGGAAAGAGAAAGACGGGGAAAGAGAAAGACGGGGAAAGACACAAACGGAGAAAGAGACAGATGGGGAAAGAGACAGACGAGGAAAGAGTCAGAGGGTGAAAGAGACAGACCTGGAAAGAGACAGAAGAGTAAAGACACAAATGGGGAAAGAAACAGAGGGGGAAAGAGACAGACAGGGAAAGAGACAGACAGGGAAAGAGACAGACAGGGAAAGAGACAGACAGGGAAAGAGACAGACAGGGAAAGAAACAGACAGGGAAAGAGACAAACAGGGAAAGAGACAGATGAGGAAAGAGACAGTCGGGGAAAGAGACAGTCGGGGAAAGAGACAGTCGGGGAAAGAGACAGTCGGGGAAAGAGACAGACAGGGAAAGAGACAGTCGAGGAAAGAGACAGACGAGGAAAGAGACAGACGAGGAAAGCGACAGACGAGGAAAGCAACAGACGAGGAAAGAGACAGTCGGGGAAAGAGACAGTCGGGGAAAGAGACAATCGGGGAAAGACACAGTCAGGGAAAGAGACAGTCGGGGAAATAGACAATCAGGGAAAGAGACAATCAGTGAAAGAGACAGACGGGGAAAGAGACAGACGGGGAAAGAGACAGTCGGGGAAAGAGACAGTCGGGGAAAGAGACAGTCGGGGAAAGAGACAGACGGGGAAAGAGACAGACGGGGAAAGAGACAGACGGGGAAAGAGACAGATGGGGAAAGAGACAGATGGGGAAAGAGACAGATGGGGAAAGAGACAGTCGGGGAAAGAGACAGTCAGGGAAAGAGAAAGACGGGGAAAGACAGACGGGGAAAGAGAAAGACGAGGAAAGAGAAAGACGAGGAAAGAGAAAGACGAGGAAAGAGAAAGACGAGGAAAGAGAAAGACGGGGAAAGAGAAAGACGGGGAAAGAGAAAGATGGGGAAAGACACAAACGGAGAAAGAGACAGATGGGGAAAGAGACAGACGAGGAAAGAGTCAGAGGGTGATAGAGACAGACCTGGAAAGAGACAGAAGAGTAAAGACACAAATGGGGAAAGAAACAGAGGGGGAAAGAGACAGACAGGGAAAGAGACAGACAGGGAAAGAAACAGACAGGGAAAGAGACAGACAGGGAAAGAGACAGACAGGGAAAGAGACAGACGAGGAAAGAGACAGACGAGGAAAGAGACAGACGAGGAAAGAGACAGACGAGGAAAGAGACAGACGAGGAAAGAGACAGACGAGGAAAGAGACAGTCGGGGAAAGAGACAATTGGGGAAAGAGACAGACGAGGAAAGAGACAGTCGGGGAAAGAGACAGTCGGGGATAGAGACAGACAGGGAAAGAGACAGACGGGGATAGAGACAGATGGGGAAAGAGATAGACCTGGAAAGAGGAAGATAGGGAAAGAGACGTAAGGGAAAGAGGCATAGAAGGAAAAAGACAAATGGGGAATTAGACAGATGGGGAAAGAGACAGACGTGGAAAGAGACAGTCGGGGAAAGAGACAGTCGGGGAAAGAGACAGTCGGGGAAAGAGACAGTCGGGGAAAGAGACAGTCGGGGAAAGAGACAGTCGGGGAAAGAGACAGTCGGGGAAAGAGACAGTCGGGGAAAGAGACAGTCGGGGAACAAGACAGAGGGGGATAGAGACCGATGGGTAAAGAGACAGACCTGAAAAGTCGAAGGTAAGGAAAGAGATAGAAGGGGAAAGAGACAGGTGGAGAAAAGAGACAGACCTGAAAATAGACAGAAAAGGAAAGAGACAGACAAGGAAAGAGACAGACAAGGAAAAAGACAGACGAGGAAAGAGACAGAGGGGGAAAGAGACAGACCTGGAAAGAGACAGAAGAGGAAAGAGACAAACAGGGAAAGAAACAGAGGGGGAAAGAGACAGACAAGGAACGAGACAGACCTTGAAAGAAAAAGACACAGAATTGGAAAGAGACAGACGGGGAAAGAGACAGATGGGGGAAAAACAGACCTGGAAAGAGACAGACCTGAAAAAAGACAGACGGAGAAAGAGAAAGATGAAGAAAGATAAAGACAAGGAAAGAGACAGACTGGGAAAGAGACAGACGGGGAAAGAGACAGACGGGGAAAGAGACAGACAAGGAAAGAGACAGACAAGGAAAGAGACAGACAAGGAAAGAGACAGACAAGGAAAGAGACAGACAAGGAAAAAGACAGACGAGGAAAGAGACAGAGGGGGAAAGAGACAGACCTGGAAAGAGACAGAAGAGGAAAGAGACAAACAGGGAAAGAAACAGAGGGGGAAAGAGACAGACAAGGAACGAGACAGACCTTGAAAGAAAAAGACACAGAATTGGAAAGAGACAGACGGGGAAAGAGACAGATGGGGGAAAAACAGACCTGGAAAGAGACAGACCTGAAAAAAGACAGACGGAGAAAGAGAAAGATGAAGAAAGATAAAGACAAGGAAAGAGACAGACTGGGAAAGAGACAGACGGGGAGAGAGACAGATGGGGAAAGAGACAGATGAGGAAAGAGACAGACGAGGAAAGAGACAGATGAGGAAAGAGACAGACGAGGAAAAAGACTGATGAGGAAAGAGACAGAGGGGGAAAGAGACAGAGGGGGGAAAGAGACAGACCTGGAAAGAGACAGAAGAGGAAAGAGACAAACAGCGAAAGAAACAGAGGGGGGAAGAGACAGACAAGGAATGAGACAGATCTTGAAAGAAAAAGACACATAATTAGAAAGAGACAGACGGGGAAAGAGACAGATAGAGAAAGAGACAGACGGGGAAAGAGACAGATAGGGAAAGAGACAGACTGGGAAAGAAACAGATGGGGAAAGAAACAGACGGGGAAAGAAACAGACGGGGAAAGAAACAGACGGGGAAAGAAACAGACGGGGAAAGAAACAGACGGGGAAAGAAACAGACGGGGAAAGAAACAGACGGGGAAAGAAACAGACGGGGAAAGAAACAGACGGGGAAAGAAACAGACGGGGAAAGAAACAGACGGGGAAAGAAACAGACGGGGAAAGAAACAGACGGGGAAAGAAACAGACGGGGAAAGAAACAGACGGGGAAAGAAACAGACGGGGAAAGAAACAGATGGGGAAAGAGAAAAACTGGGAAAGAGACAGACAAGGAAAGAGACAGACCTGGAAAGAGGCAGACGAGGAAAGAAACAGATGGGGAAAGAAACAGACGGGGAAAGAAACAGACGGGGAAAGAAACAGATGGGGAAAGAAACAGACCTGGAAAGAGACAGAAGGGGAAAGAGACAGATAGGGTAAGAGACAGACCTGAAGAGTCAAAGGTAGGGAAAGAGATAAAAGGGGAAAGAGACAGGTGAAGAAAAGAGACAGACCTGGAAATAGACAGAAAAGGAAAGAGAAAAAGAGGAAAAAGAAAAAAAGGGGAGAAAGCCAGATGGTGAAAGAGACAGACCTGGAACGAGAAAGACCTGGAACAAGACAGACCTGGAATGAGACATACGGGGATAGAGACAGACAGGGATAGATACAGACAGGGAAAGAGACAGACAGGGAAAGAGACAGACGGGGAAAGAGACAGACGGGGAAAGAGACAGACGGGGAAAGAGACAGACGGGGAAAGAGACAGACGGGGAAAGAGACAGACGGGGAAAGAGACAGACGGGGAAAGAGACAGACGGGGAAAGAGACAGACGGGGAAAGAGACAGACGGGGAAAGAGACAGACGGGGAAAGAGACAGACGGGGAAAGAGACAGACGGGGAAAGAGACAGACGGGGAAAGAGACAGACGGGGAAAGAGACAGACGGGGAAAGAGACAGACGGGGAAAGAGACAGACGGGGAAAGAGACAGATGGGAAAAAAGACAGATGGGAAAAGAGACAGACCTAGAACAAAGAGAAAGAAGGGGAAAGAGACAAATAGGAAATAGAAAAACACGGAGATACTGGGAAAGAGAAAGACGGGGAAAGAGACAGACAGCGAAAGAGACAGACGGGGAAAAGATACAGACGAGGAAAGAGACATTAGAGGAAAGAGACAGAAGGGGAAAGACACAAACGGAGAAAGAGACAGATGGGGAAAGAGACAGAAAAGGAAGGAGACAAACGGAAAAAGAAACAGACGGGGAATGAGACACAGGGGGAAAGAGACAGAAGGGAAAAGAGACAGACAGGGAAAGAGACAGACAAGGAAAGAGGCAGACAGGGAAAGAGGCAGACAGGGAAAGAGGCAGACAGGGAAAGAGGCAGACAGGGAAAGAGACAGACAGGGAAAGAGACAGACAGGGAAAGAGACAGACAGGGAAAGAGACAGACAGGGAAAGAGACAGACAGGGAAAGAGACAGACAGGGAAAGAGACAGACAGGGAAAGAGACAGACAGGGAAAGAGACAGACAGGGAAAGAGACAGACAGGGAAAGAGACAGACAGGGAAAGAGACAGACAGGGAAAGAGACAGACAGGGAAAGAGACAGACAGGGAAAGAGACAGACAGGGAAAGAGACAGATAGGGAAAGAGACAGATAGGGAAAGAGACAGATAGGGAAAGAGACAGACAGAGAAAGAGATAGACCTGGAACGAGACAGACAAGTAAAGAGACAGATGTGGAAAGAGACAGTCGGGGAAAGAGACAGTCAGGAAAGAGACAGTCGGGGAAAGAGACAGTCAGGAAAAGAGACAGTCGGGGAATTAGACTTACCTGAAAATAGACAGAAGGGGAGAAGGGAAAAGAGAATGACGGGGAAAGAGACATTAGAGGAAAGAGACAAAAGGGTTAAAACACAAACGGAGAAAGAGACAGATGGGGAAAGAGACAGAAGAGTAAAGAGTCAAACGGTAAAAGAAACAGACGAGGAATAAGACACAGAGGGGGAAAGAAACAGAAGGGGAAAGAGACAGAGGGGGCAAGAGACAAACAGGGAAAGAGACGGACAGGGAAAGAGACAGACAAGGAAAGAGGCAGACAGGGAAAGAGTCAGACAGGGAAAGAGACAGACAGGGAAAGAGACAGAGAAAGAGACAGACAGAGAAAGTGACAGACAGAGAAAGACAGACCTGGAACGAGACAGATGAGGAAAGAGACAGACGTGGAAAAAGACAGTCGGGGAAAGAGACAGTCGGGGAATTAGACTTACCTGAAAATAGACAGAAGGGGAAAGAGACAGATGGGGAAAGAAACAGACATGGAACGAGACAGCGGGGGATAGAGACAAATGGGGAAAGAGACAGACATGGAATGAGACAGAGGGGGATAGAGACAGACATGGAATGAGACAGAGGGGGATAGAGACAGACAGGGAAAGAGACAGACGGGTAAAGAGACAGATGGGAAAAGAGACAGACGGGAAAAGAGACAGACGGGAAAAGAGACAGACGTGGTAAGAGAAAGAAGGGGAAAGATAAATGCGGGGAAAGAGACAGCTGGGGAAAGAGACAGCTGGGGAAAGAGACAGCAGGGGAAAGAGACAGCTGGGGAAAGAGACAGCTGGGGAAAGAGACAGGAGGGGAAAGAGACAGGAGGGGAAAGAGACAGGAGGGGAAAGAGACAGGAGGGGAAAGAGACAGACCTGGAACAGACATTCAGACCAGTGTTTATGTAAGATAATATATGAAAAGCAGAAACTGATGTGTGAATACTGACATGAAAAATCCAATAGCTATGTGTAAGAATGAAAATATGAAAATGGAATCTGCATTACTGCCATGAACATATGAATAAAGAGAAATGTAGCTATTGAATTGATCAATGCAATAGATCCCCAACACTACACCAAAGTATTTCTCTACGTTGGGGTCCCTAGGTAGTGTGTGTCCTCTCATGCAGTTAAAAAACTTACCGTGTTGGGAAGCTGAGACCCAGGCTATATATGCGTATAAGGTGGACTGGCAATAGATTTGGTGGGTCCCGGGTTCACAAACGAGAGATATAGCTATTGTGTGCATACCTTCTCTTCATATAGTGTAGACTTTTTAGGTTTTTGCACCCAGTTCAGACTCAGAATTGGTGTTCCAGATGTTATTTCTTAATTGATTTGTAGTTTTTCGTTTGTGAACCCGGCCCCACCACACCTATTGCCAGTCTACATTATACGCATATATAGCCTAGGTCTTAGCTTCCCAACACAGTAAGTTTTTTAACTGCATGAGAGGACACACACTAGCTAGGAACACCAACGTAGAGAAATACTTTGGCGTAGTGTTGGGGCTCTATTGCATTGATCAATTCAATAGCTAAATTTCTCTTTATTCATATGTTCATGGCAGTAATGCAGATTCCATTTTCATATTTTCATTCTTACATATAGCTATTGGATTTTTCATGTCAGTATTTACACAGCAGTTTCTGCTTTTCATATATTCCCCTTACATAGTCACTGGTGTGCATACCTTCTCTCCATATAGTGTAGATTTTTTAGGTTTTTGCACCCAGTTCAGACTCAGAATTGGTGTTCCAGATGTTATTTCTTAATTGATTTGTAGTCTTTCGTCTGTGAACCCGGCCCCACCACACCTATTGCCTGTCCACATTATACGCATATATAGCCTGGGTCTCAGCTTCTCTACACGGTAAGTTTTTTAACTGCATGAGAGGACACACACTATCTAGGGACCCCAACGTAGAGAAATACTTTGGCGTAGTGTTGGGGCTCTATTGCATTGATCAATTCAATAGCTAAATTTCTTTTTATTCATATGTTCAGGGCAGTAATGCAGATTCCATTTTCTTATTTTCATTCTTACATATAGCTATTGGATTTTTCATGTCAGTATTCACGCAGCAGTTCCTGCTTTTCTTTTTTTGTTTAAATTCTTTATTTAACCAAAAACATGGCATCTTTAGAAACATATTCAATTGCATTACATTTTATAACCCCTGAGTGATCACATGTCTGGCTAACGGTAACAAATGTATAAAATAAGAAATACAACATTTTGACTCCTCCACGTTTACCCGGCACTTTTTGAAATACAAGAAAACTATGGTAAATTAAGAAGAAGAGAAGAGAGAAACCATCAGGGCAAGAAAGATTAAGAGGCAATGAGTGGGGGGGACACACAAAAGGAAAGGGGGGAAGGGAAGAGAGAGACACTGGGAAATGAGTAGTTACGAAGTAGAAGACCAACTTCTCAGAACACCTTTATCTGGCGGCATCAGTGGGCTACCCCCCTCGGGGAGGATCCAGGTACCGTAGTCATCAGAGTACTTAAACTCGATCCAGGGGAAACATGTCTTGTGGAAAGCCTCTTGTCCGTCATGGAGAGATGCCGTCAGGTCCTCCATGTTCAACAATTCGTTCACCCTATTTGCCCACATAGATAACGTCGGCGGAGCGTCGGATCTCCACCTCAGGGGGATGCACGTCCTGGCGGCCATCATCAGGAAGCATAACAGAGACCCTTTGTATGCATGAACAGAGGACTCAGATAGTTGGAGCAGGAATAGTTCCGGGCCCAGGGTCTGCGAGTATCCAGTCACGAGCCTAATCACTCCCCGTACCCCCTCCCAGAACCGCTGCAACACTGGGCACTCCCAAAATATGTGCAGGAAGTTTCCTTCTTCTGCACAACATCTCCAACATCTAGAGTCCACCGTTGGGAACATCCTGTGGAGTTTTGTCGGGACCCTGTACCACCGAGAGAGACATTTGTAGTTGGCTTCTTGCAGTTTTGAACTGATGGATGCTTTGTGAGCGAGTGACAGCACTTTATTTCTCTGTGGGGTCGAAAGGGTAAGGCCCAAGTCAGACTCCCATTGCAAAAATAACCTAGGCGGAGGCAAGTCCGAGGTGTTGTTTAGTATGGTGTGCGAGATGGCCAGTGAGTGTCTAAGGGACCACTTCTCCATGCATAGCTTCTCGAATTCGGTGAGGGGTCTGTCAAACTGACTATAGTCGGGTAGAGAACATAGAAAGTGTCGAAGCTGCATAGAGCGCCACAAGCCCAAAGGTCCGGGGACACTGAAGTTCCGTAGTTCCTCCATTGTTGGCCAGTGCCCCCCAGCTCCAATTTGGTGGGCTCAGTATCTATTTCGGGAAATCCATAGACGAAATACCGGGTCAGAGAGACCCAATAAGAAATCCGGGGCGTCAACGATCGGGGAGAGGGGTGAGAGCAAAGGAATTAGGGATCTCCGGACCACCTCTTGAGAACAACAAGAAAGCGTAGCGCCAATCGTAGGATGAGACTTGAGTTCCGTGCCTAAGGGGGAAATCACCCAGGGGAGCGCCGCCAGAAGAGTATCAGTGAAGCTGTGTTCCACCGGCACCCATGGTTTGACCTTAGAATGCCTGCACCAGTCCACCACTCTGGCTAAGTGAGCGGCAATGTAGTATGACTTGAGGTCCGGGAGACCCAGCCCGCCCGGGTTCTTGGTCTACACAACAGCGACCGCGCCAATCTCGCCGGCTTGTTTGCCCACAGAAACCTCGTTTGTAAGGAAGAAACTTCTTTAAAGAAGGACTTGGGGATCCTGATGGGCAGTGTCTGGAGGAGATATAGCAGTCTTGGGAAGATATTGATCTTGAGAATCACGGATCGTCCGAACCACGTAAACGTGCCTTTTGACCAGGTTTTACAGTCTTTTTTAATTCTTTGGAGAAGAGGAGTAAAGTTCAACTTGAATAAGGAGCTCACGTTGGCCGACAGTTTGAGTCCCAGATATCGCAGGTACTGAGGGGCCCATTGGATATCGAGGGCTCCCCGTAGTTGCGAGACTACCTCCGAGGGGAGGTTCACGTCCAGTGCTTCCGACTTAGACAAGTTGATCTTAAAATTAGAGAGTAGGGAGTAACAATTAAGTTCCTGCATTAACGCTGGGAGCGAGTTGACTGGGTCTGTGATGAAAAATAATAAATCGTCCGCAATGGCCGCTATCTTGTATGTTACACCTCTTATCTCTGGTCCCCTAATACTCACGTTCTTCCGTATGTGTCGCAGCAGGGGCTCTAATGTGAGGATGAAAATCAGTGGGGAGAGAAGGCAGCCCTGCCGCGTGCCGTTGGTGATAGGGAATCTCTCCGACAACACCCCATTGACCCGTATGCACGCCGATGGTGAGCTATAAAGAGAACCTATCCATCTGAGCATGTTTTCCCCCAGCCCCAGGGAAGCAAGGACTCCATCCAGAGACATCCAACCGACTCGGTCGAACGCCTTTTCGGCATCTGTTGACAACAGCATAAGAGATCCACCGTCTGTCCTGGCTCTGTGGATCAGGTTAATGGCCCTCGTGGTGCTATCCCTGGCCTCCCTGCCCAACATGAAACCAGCCTGATCCGGATGGACTATGCCCCCCAACATGGGGGACAGCCGATCAGCTAGAATCTTGGCAAACAGCTTTAATTCCACGTTGAGCAGGGAGATAGGGCGATAGTTGGCACAGCAAGCAGGATCCCTCCCCTCCTTGGGAATGACCACTATGTTAGTCGTTAGAGAGTCCCTGGGTAGAGGCGAGTATGGACATGCTGGGATATTGTCGAATGCTGCTAGGAAATGTGGGGGGAAGTATGGGGCCCAACTTCTTGTAGTAGGACAGCGGGAGTCCATCCGGACCCGGTGCCTTACCCGAGGGGGAATTCTTTAGAACCGAGGCGAGCTCAATATCGGATATCGGTGCCTCCAATGTTTCTATATCTTCTAGGTTAAGCCTCGGGAGACCTGATGATCTAATATAGTCCTGAATTCGTTCCCTAACTGTCTTCCTATCATCCTCCGTCAGATTATCGTCAATCGAGTATAGGGCAGAGTAAAAGTCCCTGAATACTGAGGCAATGTCGGTCGGAAGTGAGACTCTCTCTCCCGATTGCTTCTGTATGTGGGTTATGAACCCCTTCGACCTCTGGGTCCGCAACGCCCTGGCCAGCGTTCTACTATTTTTGTTACCAAATTCGTAAAAATGCCTCTGGCATCTTGCTAGTGAGGCCTTGGCTTTATTAGAGAGTAGCGACTTGAGCTTCTCTCTTTTTTGAATGAGGAGGGTTTTGGCCCCGTCATCTATCCGGTCTTTGTGGATCCTCTCCAAGGTGTGGATGTCAGCTAGTAGCGATTCCATTTCCGTGTTCCTCTCCCGCTTCAAATGGGCTCCATGTTTAATAAATAGGCCTCTAACTACACATTTATGGGCCTCCCATGTTACAGCAGGCTTGGTGTCTCCCCCTGCGCAAAGATCAAAGTACTCTTTTACCGCCTCCTGTATCTCCTGCATGGTCCCCTGATCAGCTAGGAGCGAGGTATTCAATGTCCATTGGCCGTGTTTGACAATCGAGCGTGTCAGGGAGACATCAAGGATTAATAAGGCATGATCGGAAAACACGATCTCATCTATTTCAGTGTCCAGCAGACAGTGGAGGTCCCTGTTTTTGATAAAGAAATGGTCCAGCCTTGAGTAGGAATCATGGACAGTAGAATAAAAGGAGTAGTCCCTGTCTGTCGGGTGCTGAACTCTCCACGTATCTACTAGCTGATGTTCGTGTAGACCACGTTTGATCCGACTATGGGTGGCCCTGGACATGCTGGCGACTCCCCTGGAAGTGTCCATCTCTGGATCCATTGCGAAAATTAAAGTCCCCACCCACTATCAGGGTGCCCTCTGAAAACTCGTCCAAGGTGTTCAGGAATCTCAGCAGTGTGGAGCACTGTCCCGTGTTGGGGAGGTAGAGGGACGCAAAAGGTGAAGACCTGTGACTGCACCCGTCCCTTTATCATGATCAATCTCCCGTCCCTGTCCGTGCGGGTCTCTATCAACTCCCATGGCAATGAGCTCGCTATTAGGATGCTAGTCCCCCTGGACCGCGGGTCAGGAGATGGCGAGTGGTAGACCGTCGAGTATCTCCGGTCGGATAGCTTGTATGGTTTGTCTAGACAATAATGGGTTTCTTGTAAAAAGATTACCTGAATTCGTCTTCTCCACAACAGATTCAAGAGGATCAAGCGTTTATCTGGACTGTGCAGGCCCTTGACATTCAGGGACCCCACTCTTAGATCAGGTTTGGACATCTGCTTCCTGATGTCAGCCAGGTCCTACAGAAAAACGACAAGGACAGGACACACAAACACACCACAAAGGAAAACTCAGAGAGCGGAAGGGAGAGGAGAAAAGGAGAGGAAACCCTGGAGGGGGTTAGGGGTAAAAAAGAGCAAGGGGGTAAAGGGAGCACGAGGATTCAGAGAGTAGATGGGGTGGTGGGGAGGTCCCCCCCTCTCTAGATTGAGAGTCTCAAAGGGAGATTGGGAGGCAATAGGACAGCCGTAAAATTAGAGAAGAAGAAGAGAGAAGAGAAAGGAGGAAAAATAGGAGGAAAAAATGAAGAAAAGCTGCTCACAAGGAGCTCGCAGACCTATGGACCCACCCTAGGCCTACTAGGGCACTGTCAACGGAGACGGTTATGAACATGCATGTGGAGCCCACCCACCCTCCCACCCCTAGATAAATTGACTACCGCCCCTGTGAACCCACAGGAAACGATACTTATTTGTAACTCTAACGGCCTCTCCTCCACTGCCACCCCCCTTACCGTGAAGCCAACCCCCACAACTCCACATGAGAGGCGAAAAAGGAAGAAAATCCCGCAGGGTCCTCTCCCATTTGTTAGACCGGGGACACTAGCTAGTACAATTGAGCACATTACACCCTCCCCAATATCAAATAACAGAGCCGTACAGGTTTCTCAGCCACTTCCGCCTGATGACGTGGAGCCTGGGTCCTTTCCCCTCCTCTGCGCCTGGGGACCCAAGGACTGCCAAGATAGCCAGTCTGGGATGGAGAGGTCAGGCAGATGCAGGAATTTATACAGTCCCGGTAGCTCTGCAGGATGTCTCAGCGCAAATGTAGACGACCCCTTCCGGACAATAAGGTGGAACGGGTGGCCCCAGCGATATGAGGCATTAATCTCCTTGATTTTGATCAAAAGCGGGTGAAGCTGACGTCTCATGTAGAGGGTGCGGCTGGAAATGTCTGGGAAGAGTTTTATAACAGCGCCATCTATCTTTACCAGCCCGCACTCCCAGGCCCTCCTCAGGATCTGTTCCTTGTCCGTGAAATAATGCAGACGGCAAAGAACGTCTCTTGCTGCAGATGTATTGGCGCCTTGATTGGCCCTGGCAACTCTATGTACTCTGTCGCAGAGAAAGGTGGCATCCAGTGGTCTATCAGTGACCTTGTTGAATATTTCTTGGACCTTAGAACGGAGTGACTCTATGGGCCAGTCCTCTGGAATACCCTTTATCCTAATGTTGTTGCGACGACCTCTGTTCTCTTGATCGTCCAACAAAAGTGCCATATTCTTAGACTGGTTGTTATAAGCCTCACACTCTTTCTCCAACCGTACGACTCTGCTCTCCAAAGACTTCTGGGCCTGTTCAGTTGCAGTGACTCTATCATCCAGGGCACCTATTTCTTCTCTCACAGAGGTAATAGCTTGCTGATGGGATTGCTCTATTCTACAGACCAGAGCATCCAGGTCACTTTTGCTTGGAAGGGCCAGAATTAGCTCCCTCAGTGCCTACATATCTGGTGCATTATAGGAATGGCACACATGTGTGAGGGAAGGGGCTGAGCTGCGCAGGGGAGGCCCCTCCATGGGGAGGAAGATAGCTGGGGTATCCCTGCCTGGCGAGGGCAGGGGACTATGCTCCTTCTCAGGGCTTCTAGTGGCCAGGGATTGTGGCACAGTTAGTGACCCCATGTTCTGGGCCTCCCCCCCACTCCTCCGGGCCTCCTCACATTCCTCCTCGTGGTGCCGTGCGCCCATCATGGCCCCCTGGCGGTCACCGCTGTGGAGCTTATTAGTAGCATTGCTTCTCCTCACTGGCGGGATCCTGTTCTCTGCTGCTTCTCGCGTCTCCGCTTACTCCCGCGGTCTCGCGCTGCCAGCCGGTGTCCTCTGCAGTCTCACAGCCTCTGGGGATTCCCCTCCAGGAGAATGCGGCGTGGGAGCTGGCACCATCTTGCAGCTGCTGCCCGCACGCTTCATATCGGGTGCCAGCCCGCTGAAGAATCGCTCCATCCTTCCTCCCAGTTTCACGTGTGCAGCTCCTGCTGACGCGGTGAGTGACCCCTGGGGCTTTTTTTCAGGAGGCATTTAGTGCCGGAGAGGCCGCGGTGTTGATTTTACGGGCGGTGGGTGCGGGAGCTCACCAGGGATGCCTCCTCACGCCGGCATGTCCAAGCCACGCCCCCCCAGTTCCTGTTTTTCTTATATTCCCTTTACATAGTCACTGGTGTGCATACCTTCTCTCCATATAAAACTGGAACAGAGACAGACGGTGAAAGAAACAGACGGTGAAAGAGACAGACGGGGAAAGAGACAGACGGGGATAGAGACAGACGGGGATAGAGACAGACTGGGATAGAGACAGACTGGGATAGAGACAGACTGGGATAGAGACAGACTGGGATAGAGACAGACTGGGATAGAGACAGACTGGGATAGAGACAGACTGGGATAGAGACAGACTGGGATAGAGACAGACGGGGATAGAGACAGACGGGGATAGAGACAGACGGGGATAGAGACAGACGGGGATAGAGACAGACGGGGATAGAGACAGACGGGGAAAGAGACAGACCTGGAAAGAGGAAGATAGGGAAAGAGGCATAGAAGGAAAAAGACAAATGGGGAATTAGACAGATGGGGAAAGAGACAGACAGGGAAAGAGACAGACCTGGAACGAGACAGACGAGTAAAGAGACAGACGTGGAAAGAGATAGTCGGGGAAAGAGACAGTCCGGGAAAGAGACTTACCTGGAAATAGACAGAAGGGGAAAGAGACAGATGGGGAAAGAGACAGACATGGAACGAGACACAGGGAAATAGAGACAGATGGGGAAAGAGACAGACATGGAACGAGACAGTGGGGGATAGGGACAGACAGGGAAAAAGACAGACCCAGAAAGAGACAGACGGGGAGAGATAAATGCGGGGAAAGAGACAGCTGGGGAAAGAGAAAGACCTGGAACAGAGACAGACGGGGAAAGAGACAGACAGGAATAGAGACAGATGGGGATAGAGACAGACAGGAATAGAGACAGATGGGGATAGAGACAGACCTGGAAAGAGGAAGGTAGAGAAAGAGACATAAGGGAAAGAGACATAAGGGGAAAGAGACAGACGGGGAATTAGACAGATGAGGAAAGAGACAGATGGGGAAGAGACAGACAGGGAAAGACAGATCTGGAAAGAGACGGGGAAAGAGACAGATGGAGAAAGAGACAGACGGGAAAAGAGACAGACGGGAAAAGAGACAGATGGGAAAAGAGACAGACCTGGAAAGAGACAGACCTGGAAAGAGACAGACTTGGAAAGAGACAGACTTGGAAAGAGACAGACCTGGAAAGAGACAGACCTGGAAAGAGACAGACCTGGAAAGAGACAGACCTGGAAAGAGACAGACCTGGAAAGAGACTGAGGGGGAAAGAGACAGAGGGGGAAAGAGACAAAGAGGAAAAGATACAGACGAGGAAAGAGACATTAGGGGAAAGAGACAGTAGGGGAAAGACACAAACAGAGAAAGAGACAGTTGGGGAAAGAGACAGAAGAGGAAAGAGAGAAACCGGAAAAGAACAAGACGGGGAAAGAAACAGACGGGGAAAGAGACAAACCTGGAAGGAGACAAAAGGGGAAAGAGACAGATGGGGATAGAGACAGATGGGGATAGAGACAGACGGGGATAGAGACAGATGGGTAAAGAGACAGATGGGGAAAGAGACAGATGGGGAAAGAGACAGACCTGGAAAGAGGAAGATAGGAAAAGAGGCATAGAAGGAAAAAGACAAATGGGGAATTAGACATATGGGGAAAGAGACAGAGAGAAAAAGAGACAGACCTGGAACGAGACAGACGAGGAAAGAGACAGATGTGGAGAGAGATAGTCGGGGAAAGAGTCAGTCAGTTAAAGAGACAGTCGGGGAAAGAGACAGTCGGGGAAAGAGACAGTCGGGGAAAGAGACAGTCGGGGAAAGAGACAGTCGGGGAAAGAGACAGTCGGGGAAAGAGACAGTCGGGGAAAGAGACAGTCGGGGAAAGAGACAGTCGGGGAAAGAGACAGTCGGGGAAAGAGACAGTCGGGGAAAGAGACAGTCGGGGAAAGAGACAGTCAGGGAACGAGACAGACATGGAACGAGACAGACATGGAACGAGACAGACATGGAACGAGACAGACATGGAACGAGACAGACATGGAACGAGACAGACATGGAACGAGACATAGGGGGATAGAGACAAATGGGGAAAGAGACAAATGGGGAAAGAGACAGACCCAGAAAGAGACAGACAGGTTGAGATAAATGCGGGGAAAGAGACAGCTGGGAAAGAGACAGATGAGGAAAGAGACAGAAGGGGAAAAAGACAGACCTGGAACAGAGACAGACGGGGAAAGAGACAGACGGGTAAAGAGACAGACAGGAATAGAGACAGATGGGGATAGAGACAGATGGGGATAGAGACAGATGGGGATAGAGACAGACGGGAAAGAGACAGACCTGGAAAGAGGAAGATAGGGAAAGAGACATAAGGGAAAGAGACAAAAGGGGAAAGAGATAGATGGGAAAGAGACAGACGGGAAAAAGACAGAAGGAGAGAAAGACAGATGTTGAAAGAGACAGACCTGGAACGAGACAGACCTGAACGAGACAGACCTGGAACGAGACAGACCTGGAACGAGACAGACCTGGAACGAGACAGACCTGGAACAGAGACAGATCTGGAACAGAGACAGACCTGAATAGAAACAGACCTGGGAAGAGACAGATGGGAAATAAACAGACCTGGAACGAAGAGAAAGAAGGGGAAAGAGACAAACGGGAAAGAGACAGATGGGGAAAGAGACAGACGGGAAAGAGACAGACGGGAAAGAGACAGACGGGGAATTAGACAGACGGGGAATTAGACAGACGGGGAAAGAGACAGACAGGAAAGACAGATCTGAAAAGAGACGGGGACAGAGACAGATGGGAAAAAGACAGACGAGGAAAGAGACAGACCTGGAAAGAGACAGATACCACACAATAGGTCAAATCCATCTATGGACACTCCAATGATCAGACTATATCCCAACAGGAAGAAATACGAATTTTTTCATCCCAAAAAAGAGTATATAATGTCTCAATAATTCAAAAAAGTATAATTTTATTGACATTCAAATTAAGAACAACACCACACAATAAAATAGTAAATTGCAGTCAAAAAAAGTGTATATCAGGGTGTAGCGGTATCGATATTGCTCATAATATCCAATACAGTGTCAGTGCTGTATCTATATACACATAATCAAAGTTATCAAAAAATATCGCTTCAGATTCTTAGATTAACAAGATGACTAGTGCAAATCAACGAACTTCATATGTGGACCAGATTTCAGCACAAAGGTCACCATATTATGACATTGTAAATATTGCATAGCTTCAGGTGTTCAATGTTATGCTAAAAATATACTTATAAACCCTCCTCCCATGCTGAATCAGAGTCACTCCATCCGGTGTTACCGTGTGTGTGCGCCATACAGTGACCGCAGTGCAGCTCCACTACGTGTCACTTGTGAATTGATTATACAGCAAACAAGGGATGGAGAGAGCTGAATCAGCATGGATAGGTGTATAAAATTGTTCCAATCAAGACACCAAATTTGTAAAAAATATATGTGTCGCCCGTTAGATATGTGCTACGTCCGTATACATATAATAAAGATTTTAATAGTAAATATCGCATTAGGTTCTTGGTTTGCCAAGATAACTAGTGCAAATAAACCTGATGTGTGGAACAATGATCACTATATTAAAGCTTTGTTACTATTGAACAACCCCGGGGATATCGATGTTGTGCTGAAATATGCCTATCACAGCCCTCCTCCCATACTGAATCAGAGTCGCTCCATCTGATCTCACTGCTTGTATGTGCTGATCCGTGACACCCGTGCTACAACACAGCGTGCCACTTGTAAATAATAATTACAGCAGACAAGGAATGGAGAGAGCTAGATCAGCATAAAAGGGTATGTAAGTTGATCCAACCGGGACACCTGAACTTAGATCACCCATTGGAATAAGTACTAGGTTACTAATGCTACATAACAGTGCCGCATTCCAGCAGCCTCCTAGATGTCAGCTGTAATCACTAATGAGAATTACGCCTTAAGTTTACCATCCGGCAAAATACAAGACCTCCAATACAACGTGCTGGCATGACATCATACAAGTGGAGCAAAGTTACCTTAGTGTGTACACCGCAAACACCCGATCCCTGACACGTGTTTCGCTCCCGGCTTCTACAGGGGGCATGTCGGGTCACGGTAGCTGAAGGGATTATATACACTGAACCCACCTATCAGGGATCCTTTGGGCGCTTGCGTAAATCCGTCACCTCCTATCATAAAAGGAACTTCCTGCCAGGCGATAGTGGAACGCACCCTGCGTGTCAAGCACCGGATGTGTGCAGCGACACAGAGAGCGTCCCCTATTCATCACGCCTATTATTCAGTCCGAGGAGGATTCTTGGACTTCTGCAAGCGCTCCGTCCCAAGTATATTGATTCTATCTATACAAGTACATCACATCCGGCAGAACAGAACATCATATATACATATGGAACATAATTATTTCCAAACGCTATCATATTCTTATATAGCTATTACACAAATATTTATAATGTATGCTCCTCCTCTTCGAGCTCGATACTTCATTCCTACTCCGGAAAGAGAAGATGGTTCCATCTCGGATATTTTCAATAAATTTCAATCTCATCATTTGATCATGGAACCAACATCACTATGGTGGGTACAAATTTTGATATACAAATATGCAATTTATCTACAAAAAAAAAGTAAAGAACAAACAAATGAATACTCACTATAAACATGTCATACATATATACCCTTCCCCCACTAACGAAAACCAGACATGAAATAAAATTATATACAACTAATATTAAAATTTGTTAAAAACCACGGATTGACTAGGAGACAAAGAAAAGGTCTACCAAGTGTCTACATAGGATCTACAGGAACGCTCCGAATCCCAGGGTCTCATTGAGACCCTGTGGATTCAGCGTACCCAACCTGAAGATCCATCGACTCTCCACCCTTGCCAGAATTTTACTCAAATCACCCCCCCTTATACCCAATTCCACTTGGTCGATTGCCTTTACTTTAAGGACATGAGGGTTGCTGTTATGCATTTCCTTGAAGTGACGTGGGAGCGTTTTGAGTTGAGTATTGTCTTCCACCGTTCTTGCCTTAGCAATGTCCCTACAGTGTTCACCGTATGCCAACCTTGAATTCACGGGTCGTAAGACCCACGTACAGTTTTTTGCATGGGCATTCACCTACATAAATTACCCCCTTGGAGGAACAAGTTAAGGCGTTTCCGTATATCAAATTGTTTGGTACCATCAAAATTAGAGAAAGTTCCTGATTTGACGCAATTGGCGCAGGCCTTACAAAGGCCACATGGGAAAAAGCCCTGATCCGATACCGGTATCTCCTTTTATTTATTTTCTCCCGATCAAAATGGCTATACACCAATGTATCCCTAGGCTTTTTGACCTACGTGCTGTAATAAGGGGTCTGGGAGGGAGAAACTTCCTTATAATAGGGTCCGATTGTAAAATCCCCCAATGCTTAATCATTATTTCCCTCATCTCCATTCCATTTATTATGATACGTGGTGATAAATCGTATAGGTTCTTTCTTCTCCATAATACCACTTCTTCAAACTCTTGACTCCTGGAAATAACAAGATGTTCCTTGGGGTATGTATGGCCCGTTGAAAACCCTTCCGGATCATTTTTTTACTATAGCCCCTTTCTATGAATCTATTGGCCAGTTCACCTGATTGTCTCTCAAACGATTCTTGATCTGAACAGATACGTTTGGTTCTCAAAAACTGGCCCACGGGTATCCCTGAGATCACTGACTTTGGATGCGAAGAAGAGGCATGCAGCAAACTGTTAGTAGCTGTGCTCTTTCTAAAGACGGAAGTTGAAAGAAAACCATCGTCCTGGTTTGAATTAGAATATCAAGGAAGTCAAGTTCTCTCCCTTGTTTGAATGTTAATTTGATGTTTAACTGATTATCATTAAGTGATCGCATCACTTGATCAAGACCACCAGGGGGCCATCCCAGATGAACAGTACGTCATCAATGTAGCGCATCCAATTAAGGATGCAACTACAACCCGGGATGGTCTCCACCAAAAATATTTCCCGCTCCCACGCCCCAAAAAAAGGTTCGCATACGAGGGGGCGCACGCCGCCCCCATCGCAGTTCCCTGTGTTTGCAAGAAAAATTTTTGATCAAATGTAAACACGTTATGCGTGAGTACAAATTCCAATAGCAACAATAACAACTCTATCATGGGTTTTTCAATGCTGCTATTGTTAAGGAAATAAGAGACTGCCCGCAGCCCATCCGCATGTTTGATAGAGGTATACAAGGACTCGACATCGGCCGTGACCAACGTCATATTTGGTCCCAACTGTATACCATCCAGTCTACACAAGGCCGATGTCGTGTCCTTGATAAATGATGGTAATTCATTGACCAATGGCTGCAGGTAATGGTCAATGATGTTGCAGATGACCTCACACAGTCCCCCATTTCCCGCCACAATAGGCCTACCCGGCGGATCAGTTATACTCTTGTGTACCTTCGGTATCAGGTAGAATGTTGCTAACCTAGGGTGCAATTTTTTAATATAGTCCACTAATTTCTTGGGTACCACTCCCTGTCCAAAGCCCGCTTCAATAATAGATAATAACTCCTCCTTAAACGAGGGGAGAGGATTGGTGGTCAATCTCTTGTAGCATTGTTTCCTATTGAGTAACTTGTACGCTTGGTGCTCATACATAGTGGTAGGCCATACCACTATGTTCCCGCCTTTATCGGCGGGGCTTGAACACAACGTCATCCCATGTCTGTAACTCCGTCAACGCTGCCCTTTCTCCTTTAGTTAAATTCGAAGGACCAAAGGGTCCCGTGAATTTTGCTGAAACTCCTTTGCAACCATACGTGTAAATATTTCTATGGCTGGACACGAGTTAAAGGCAGGGAATTTGGTGGATTTGTTTAAAAGATCATGCGGAAAAGCACTCACCATCTGTGATTGACTCTCCTCCTCCAATGATTCCAAAATGGCCAAAGCTTCTTCCTCCCGTGTGGACCACTGATCTTGAGATTGTTCAGTTCTGCTATATAGACGTCTAAAAAATAGTTTCCTTGCAAACATGTGCAAATCCTTTACGGATGTGAATGGGTCTGCTAAACAAGTAGGAGAGAATGATAAGCCTTTACTCAGAAGTAATATCTGTGATTCTGTCAAATTATGCTGAGAAAGATTAATCACCTTAAGTTGTTGCTGATTTTCCGCATTGTCCCTATTGAAAATATCATATGAGCGCTTAGTGAATTTTTGTTTGTTCCTTGAACGTGTATTCACCCCCGTGACTGCGATCCATAGATGCACTACTACTTGCAACACTAGATGACATAGACTGCACCGATGAACTCCTAGACCGATCCTTTCCCTGCTCCGCCTTCTTATACTGCCACCGAAAAATTCTATTGCTTTCAAAATCGCCCACATCACGTAAATATTTCTTCTGTTTGTCACTAGATATATCCTTTTCCCATTTCTCAAAGTCTTTTTCCAACATAGTTGCCAGATTTTGAAAGGACTCTACACTCATCTCCTTTTGAAGACTTTGTTGGGCCAATTCAATTTCCTTCTCCATTTCTCTAAGGTCATACTGTTCTTTTCGATAATAATACGGATAAACTCCAACGAACAAGTTGTCGCTGCCGCCATCCATCTCTGATTAAGGCCGTCATCCTCTAAATCAAAGGCTGGGTAAATTTGTACGCGGAGCCCTCTTGGAACAATTTTTGCTCCAAGTAACTCTCCAAGGACATCCGAGTCCAGCATAACTTGGTTTTCTTATGTAGCATATTTCTATATCTCCTAGTCAATTCCTTTTGTGTACTATTAGAATCCGCATTGACTGCAACACCTCGATTAAAAATACCAGCGGCTTTGGACTGCCATGCTGTCAGCCTGGCTTCAAAGTCCATAATTTCAACACGACCACTCTGTAATAGAAACAGAACAAAGTATAATACCACACAATAGGTCAAATCCATCTATGGACACTCCAATGATCAGACTATATCCCAACAGGAAGAAATACGAATTTTTTCATCCCAAAAAAGGAGTATATAATGTCTCAATAATTCAAAAAAATATAATTTTATTGACATTCAAATTAAGAACAACACCACACAATAAAATAGTAAATTGCAGTCAAAAAAGTGTATATCAGGGTGTAGCGGTATCGATATTGCTCATAATATCCAATACAGTGTCCAGTGCTGTAATCTATATACACATAATCAAAGTTTATCAAAAAATATCGCTTCAGATTCTTAAGATTAACAAGATGACTAGTGCAAATCAACGAACTTCATATGTGGACCAGATTTCAGCACAAAGGTCACCATATTATGACATTGTAAATATTGCATAGCTTCAGGGTGTTCAATGTTATGCTAAAATATACTTATAAACCCTCCTCCCATGCTGAATCAGAGTCACTCCATCCGGTGTTACCGTGGTGTGTGCGCCATACAGTGACCGCAGTGCAGCTCCACTACGTGTCACTTGTGAATTGATTATACAGCAAACAAGGGATGGAGAGAGCTGAATCAGCATGGATAGGTGTATAAAATTGCTCCAATCAGACACCAAATTTGTAAAAAATATATGTGTCGCCCGTTAAGATATGTGCTACGTCCGTATACATATAATAAAGATTTTAATAGTAAATATCGCATTAGGTTCTTGGTTTGCCAAGATAACTAGTGCAAATAAACCTGATGTGTGGAACAATGATCACTATATTAAAGCTTTGTTACTATTGAACAACCCTGGGGATATCGATGTTGTGCTGAAATATGCCTATCACAGCCCTCCTCCCATACTGAATCAGAGTCGCTCCATCTGATCTCACTGTTTGTATGTGCTGATCCGTGACACCCGTGCTACAACACAGCGTGCCACTTGTAAATAATAATTACAGCAGACAAGGAA
Source organism: Anomaloglossus baeobatrachus (assembly GCF_048569485.1). Lineage (NCBI taxonomy): Eukaryota > Metazoa > Chordata > Amphibia > Anura > Aromobatidae > Anomaloglossus > Anomaloglossus baeobatrachus. Next base: position 118,443,284 of record NC_134362.1, on the reverse strand, counting down.
TGGAGAGAGCTAGATCAGCATAAAAGGGTATGTAAGTTGATCAACCGGACACTGAACTTAGATCACCCATTGGAATAAGTACTAGGTTACTAATGCTACATAACAGTGCCGCATTCCAGCAGCCTCCTAGATGTCAGCTGTAATCACTAATGAGAATTACGCCTTAAGTTTACCATCCGGCAAAATACAAGACCTCCAATACAACGTGCTGGCATGACATCATACAAGTGGAGCAAAGTTACCTTAGTGTGTACACCGCAAACACCTGATCCCGACACGTGTTTCGCTCCCGGCTTCTACAGGGGGCATGTCGGGTCACGGTAGCTGAAGGGATTATATACACTGAACCCACCTATCAGGGATCCTTTGGGCCGCTTGCGTAAATCCGTCACCTCCTATCATAAAAGGAACTTCCTGCCAGGCGATAGTGGAACGCACCCTGCGTGTCAAGCACCGGATGTGTGCAGCGACACAGGAGTGTCGGATGTGTGCAGCGACACAGGAGTGTCCCCTATTCATACGCCTATTATTCAGTCCGAGGAGGATTCTTGGACTTCTGCAAGCGCTCCGTCCCAAGTATATTGATTCTATCTATACAAGTACATCACATCCGGCAGAAAAGAACATCATATATACATATGGAACATAATTATTTCCAAACGCTATCATATTCTTATATAGCTATTACACAAATATTTATAATGTATGCTCCTCCTCTTCGAGCTCGATACTTCATTCCTACTCCGGGAAAGAGAAGATGGTTCCATCTCGGATATTTTCAATAAATTTTCAATCTCATCATTTGATCATGGGACCAACATCACTATGGTGGGTACAAATTTTGATATACAAATATGCAATTTATCTACAAAAAAAAAAAAAAAAAAAAAAGAGCACAGCTACTAAGAGTTTGCTGCATGCCTCTTCTTCGCACCCAAAGTCAGTGATCTCGGGGATACCCGTGGGCCAGTTTTTGAGAACCAAACGTATCTGTTCAGATCAAGAATCGTTTGAGAGACAATCAGGTGAACTGGCCAATAGATTCATAGAAAGGGGCTATAGTAAAAAAATGATCCGGAAGGGTTTTCAACGGGCCATACATACCCCAAGGAACATCTTGTTATTTCCCAGGAGTCAAGAGTTTGGAAGAAGTGGTATTATGGAGAAGAAAGAACCTATACGATTTATCACCACGTATCATCATAAATGGATGGAGATGAGGGAAATAATGATTAAGCATTGGGGGATTTTACAATCGGACCCTATTATAAGGAAGTTTCTCCCTCCCAGACCCCTTATTACAGCACGTAGGTCAAAAAGCCTTAGGGATACATTGGTGTATAGCCATTTTGATCGGGAGAAAATAAATAAAAGGGAGATACCGGTATCGGATCAGGGCTTTTTCCCATGTGGCCTTTGTAAGGCCTGCGCCAATTGCGTCAAATCAAGAACTTTCTCTAATTTTGATGGTACCAAACAATTTGATATACGGAAACGCCTAACTTGTTCCTCCAAGGGGGTAATTTATGTAGGTGAATGCCCATGCAAAAAACTGTACGTGGGTCTTACGACCCGTGAATTCAAGGTTGGCATACGTGAACACTGTAGGGACATTGCTAAGGCAAGAACGGTGGAAGACAATACTCAACTCAAAACGCTCCCACGTCACTTCAAGGAAATGCATAACAGCAACCCTCATGTCCTTAAAGTAAAGGCAATCGACCAAGTGGAATTGGGTATAAGGGGGGGTGATTTGAGTAAAATTCTGGCAAGGGTGGAGAGTCGATGGATCTTCAGGTTGGGTACGCTGAATCCACAGGGTCTCAATGAGACCCTGGGATTCGGAGCATTCCTGTAGATCCTATGTAGACACTTGGTAGACCTTTTCTTTGTCTCCTAGTCAATCCGTGGTTTTTAACAAATTTTAATATTAGTTGTATATAATTTTATTTTCATATCTGGTTTTTCGTTAGTGGGGAAGGGTATATATGTATGACATGTTTATAGTGAGTATTCATTTGTTTGTTCTTTACTTTTTTTTTGTAGATAAATTGCATATTTGTATATCAAAATTTGTACCCACCATAGTGATGTTGGTTCCATGATCAAATGATGAGATTGAAAATTTATTGAAAATATCCGAGATGGAACCATCTTCTCTTTCCCGGAGTAGGAATGAAGTATCGAGCTCGAAGAGGAGGAGCATACATTATAAATATTTGTGTAATAGCTATATAAGAATATGATAGCGTTTGGAAATAATTATGTTCCATATGTATATATGATGTTCTTTTCTGCCGGATGTGATGTACTTGTATAGATAGAATCAATATACTTGGGACGGAGCGCTTGCAGAAGTCCAAGAATCCTCCTCGGACTGAATAATAGGCGTATGAATAGGGGACGCTCCTGTGTCGCTGCACACATCCGGTGCTTGACACGCAGGGTGCGTTCCACTATCGCCTGGCAGGAAGTTCCTTTTATGATAAGAGGTGACGGATTTACGCAAGCGCCCAAAGGATCCCTGATAGGTGGGTTCAGTGTATATAATCCCTTCAGCTACCGTGACCCGACATGCCCCCTGTAGTAGCCGGGAGCGAAACACGTGTCGGGGATCAGGTGTTTGTGGTGTACACACTAAGGTAACTTTGCTCCACTTGTATGATGTCATGCCAGCACGTTGTATTGGAGGTCTTGTATTTTGCCGGATGGTAAACTTAAGGCGTAATTCTCATTAGTGATTACAGCTGACATCTAGGAGGCTGCTGGAATGCGGCACTGTTATGTAGCATTAGTAACCTAGTACTTATTCCAATGGGTGATCTAAGTTCAGTGTCCGGTTGGATCAACTTACATACCCTTTTATGCTGATCTAGCTCTCTCCATTCCTTGTCTGCTGTAATTATTATTTACAAGTGGCACGCTGTGTTGTAGCACGGGTGTCACGGATCAGCACATACAAACAGTAAGATCAGATGGAGCGACTCTGATTCAGTATGGGAGGAGGGCTGTGATAGGCATATTTCAGCACAACATCGATATCCCCGGGGTTGTTCAATAGTAACAAAGCTTTAATATAGTGATCATTGTTCCACACATCAGGTTTATTTGCACTAGTTATCTTGGCAAACCAAGAACCTAATGCGATATTTACTATTAAAATCTTTATTACGGTATATGTATACAGATGTAGCACATATCTTAACGGGCGACACATATATTTTTTACAAATTTGGTGTCTGATTGGAGCAATTTTATACACCTATCCATGCTGATTCAGCTCTCTCCATCCCTTGTTTGCTGTATAATCAATTCACAAGTGACACGTAGTGGAGCTGCACTGCGGTCACTGTATGGCGCACACACACGGTAACACCGGATGGAGTGACTCTGATTCAGCATGGGAGGAGGGTTTATAAGTATATTTTAGCATAACATTGAACACCCTGAAGCTATGCAATATTTACAATGTCATAATATGGTGACCTTTGTGCTGAAATCTGGTCCACATATGAAGTTCGTTGATTTGCACTAGTCATCTTGTTAATCTAAGAATCTGAAGCGATATTTTTTGATAAACTTTGATTATGTGTATATAGATACAGCACTAGACACTGTATTGGATATTATGAGCAATATCGATACCGCTACACCCTGATATACACTTTTTTTGACTGCAATTTACTATTTTATTGTGTGGTGTTGTTCTTAATTTGAATGTCAATAAAATTATATTTTTTTGAATTATTGAGACATTATATACTCCTTTTTTGGGATGAAAAAATTCGTATTTCTTCCTGTTGGGATATAGTCTGGAAAGAGACAGACCTGGAAAGAGGCTGAGGGGAAAAGAGACAGACGAGGAAAGAGACATTAGGGGAAAGAGACAGAAGGGGAAAGACACAAACTGAGAAAGAGACAGATGGGGAAAGAGACAGAAGAGGAAAGAGACAAATGGGGAAAGAAACAAAGGGGGAAAGAGACAGACGGATGACCCGCCCCCTTAGAAAGGAGGCGGTTCGCCGGCCACAGCAACGTCGCTAAGCAGGTAACTATGTGTGACGGGTGTTAGCGATGTTGTGCGCCACGGGCAGCGATTTGCCCGTGACGCACAACCGACGGGGGCGGGTGCCTTCAGCAGCAACATCGCTAGCGATGTCTCTGGGTTTAAAGTGGCCTTTACCTGGAAAATAAACAGAAGGGGAAAAAGATAGATGGGGAAAGAGACAGACGTGGAACAGAGACAGATGGGGATAGAGACAAACATGAAAAGAGACAGACAGGGAAAGAGACAGATGGGAAAATACACAAAAGGGGAAAGAGACAAATGGGTAAAGAGACAGACCTTGAATGACACAGACGGGGAAAGAGAAAGATGGGAAAGAGGCATACCTGGAACGAGACAGACGGAGAAAGAGAAAGACAGGAAAAGAGACAAATGGGAAAGAGATAGAAGGGGAAAGACCCAAACAGGGAAAGAGACAGATGGGGAAAAACCCAAACAGGGAAAGAGACAGATGGGGAAAGAGAAAGACGGGGAAAGAGAGAGAAGGGGAAAGACACAAACGGGGAAAGAGATAGACAAGGAAAGAGACAGACGGGGTAAGAGAAATGCAGGGAAAGAGACAGACGAGGAAAGACACAGCTGGGGAAAGAGACAGACCTGGAACGAGATAGATGGGGAAAGAGACAGACCTGAAAAGAGATAGATGGGGAAAGAGACAGACCTGAAAAGAGACAGACCTGGAAAGAGACAGACCTGGAAAGAGACAGACGGGTAAAGAGACAGACCTGGAATGAGTCAGACGAGGAAGAAGACAGACGTGTAAAGAGACTGACCTGGAAAGAGATAGATGGGGAAAGAGACAAGTTTGGAAAGAGACAGACCTGTAAAGAGACAGATGGGAAAAGAGACAGATGGGGAAAGAGACTGACCTTGAAAGACACAGACGGGGAAAGAGAGACTTGTTCATCTTGATGAACGATAGTCTGTCCACATTGTCACTGGACAGATGCGTGTGCTTATCTTACCCTATCTTATCTGTCAGCAGCACTGAATACACGTTCCGAGAGAATGCTGGCTGCGGGAAACGACAAGATCTCCAAGGCGCAAGTGGCGAGCTAAGGTCATTTTTCCAGATTGGAAGTCCAAAATGAGTAAGGCTCTAGTTGCACAGTCATGGCATCGATATTCACTTGGAGATACTCCTGTATCATTCTCTCCAGGTGTTGACTGTGTGTCAGACTTCTTGTGTCTTGTGGCCTTGCAAAGGATGGTCTAAAAAATTCATGGAACGATTCCATAAAATTGCTGTTACCACCAGATACGGTGTTGCTGGTATGGTATGAGTGATGATGACTCGACAGTACCATGGTTGGTATGTTAGAACTGTGAGATTCACTCTGTGCACCACTGGTGTTTAGTGGAAAAGCCAATCTCATATTGTGTAACAGCTTCTGCTGATACTCCTGCATACGTGCGTCCCTTTCTATGGCAGAAATTATTTGTCCAAATTTTGACTTTTACCGGGGATTTAAGAGTGTGGCAACTTAGTAGTCAACATTAATTTGAATGCTGACAATCCGAGGGTTATGTTGTAGGTAGTGCAGCAAGAAGGCACTCATGTGTCTTGCGCATCCAGGAGGACCAAATCCTTGCTGAGTTGGTGACGGCGAGGTGAGAATCATGCTTCCTTCCTCTGTCCTCTCCCCCCAACCTCGCACAACAGAAATGTGATCTAGGTCTCCCTCATCTGCTGAGTCTTCCATGCCCATCGCCAGTTCGTCCTCCATTTCTTTCTGGGCTCCTGCACCTTCCTCAACAGTTTGACTGCTACCATGCGCCCTTGTTAATCCCTCTCCCCCACCGTCCCATGCCTGCCGCCTTGATGCTGCTGACCGTCTGGACCTTGTAGATCTTGGTATCCCTTCCGTATATGAATCCTCCTGTACTTCCTCCCCTTCCTGTTGTCCCACCACCTCACTCTGAATACTGTTTAGAGTGTGCTCCAGCATGTAAATGACTGGAATTGTCATGCTGATAATGGCATCGTCAGCGATAAACATCTTCGTTGCAAACTGTGCAGAATGGTGCATAGGTCCTTGATCTGAGACCACTCCAGCAGCGTGATCTGCCCCACCTCTGGATCTCGTTGGCCCAGGCTACACGTCATAACGTATTGCACCAGGGCTCGGCGGTGCTGCCACAGTCGCTGCAACATTTGGAGAGTCGAATTCCAGGGTGTCGGCACATCGCATTTCAGCCGGTGAACCGGCAGGCTGAAAGACTTCTGGAGCGATGCAAGACGTTCAGCTGCGCAGTGTGAACGGCGGAAGTGAGCACATAGTGACCGTGCCCTCTGCAGAAGCCCATCTAGGCCGGGATAGTGGGTTAAAAATTGCTGTACAACAAGGTTCAACACGTGAGCCATACAAGGCACGTGTGTCACATTGCCCTGATGAAAGGCCGCACCCAGGTTTGCAGCATTGTCGCGCATGGCCTTCCCTGGCTGCAGGTTGAGTGGAGACAACCATTGATGAAACTCTGTCTCCAGAGCTGACCACAACTCCTCAGCTGTGTGACTCACATTTCCCATACATTTCAACGTAAAGACTGCCTGATATCCTTGAGCTCTGCTGTCAGCATAGTAAGGAGGTGTGCGGGATTCCTTGTGCACAGTTACAACGCGGGTGGCCTGACCAGACAGGCTTTGGGCGGAGGTGGAGGACCCAGACGAGGTGGAAGAGACAGAAACAGTGGAGGAACTTCTACATACAGAGGATTGACGAACAACTCGTGGGGACGGCAAGACTTGTACAGCAGACCCTTCTCCATCTCTCACCATAGTTAGCCAGTGCCCAGTCAGCGACATTTAACGCCCCTGTCCATGCTTACTGGTCCAAGTATCTGTGGTGAAAGGCACCCTGTCACACACAGAGTTTCTCAAGGAAGCGGTGATGTTGTGTGCGACATGCTGGCACACCTTTCTTGGAGAAGTAGTGGTGACTGGGCATCTGGTACTGGGGCACTGCGACGGACATAAGGTCTCGAAAATCCTGTGTGTCCACCAGGCAGAAAGGCAGCATTTCTGTAGCCAACAGTTTGCAGATCCTGAAAGTCAACCTCTTAGCTTTGTCATGGCTAGGAGGAAATGGTCTTTTACTTGTCCACACCTGAGGAACCGAGGGCTGGCTGCTGTGCTGAGACGGCGTTGAGTAGAGTGTCCCTGGCAAACTACTGGTCGGTGAGGAAAGTGCAGGCGGAGATAGAATGTTGCCTTCATCCAAAGGGGGTGCTCTCGATGTCTGAGAGAGCTCAACACCAGCAGCTGTTTCCACTTCCAAAACAACTGACGACCTGCCAATCACACTGCCTGTTGCAGGTAAAGAGGTGGAAGGTCTGCGTAGAAAAGCATGTGTGACTGCTGTCCCCACAGTCACAGAGGATGAAGAGCGCGCAGATGCACTTGATGGGGCAGACGGTGGTTGGCCAACCCCGCTAGGCCGCATTGTAGCACAGTGAGCTTCCCACTGCGACTTATGCTTCAGATCCATGTGACGGTTCATGGACGAAGTACTCAAACTAGTGAGTTTTTGGCCTCTACTTAGACATTGGTGACAAATCTTACAGATGACATGAGTTTTAGTGATCCTTTGCGATGTTAAAAAAGGCCCAGGCTAGGCAAGACTTAGAGCCCAGGTGACCTGCAGAGCCACCATCACTTCTGCTCAGAAGCAGAGATGTGGATGAGGATGCAGTTTTTGACGTGCTTCCAGTACTCTGTCTCTGTCCAGGAAGGCGCAACCTAACCTCGTCGTCACTAGCATCCTCCTTCACCTCCTCTGCTGACCTCATCGACTGACTGACTGTGGGTTGACAGTAAGTGGGATCTACAACCTCATCATCACCCTGTGTGTTCTCACTCCCTTTGTCTTCAGAGCCAACCTTTTCTTGCCCTGACCGAATAGTCAAGTTGTCGTTCCAATCAGGTATCTGAGTCTCATCGTCATCAGCATGTTCCTCATTGTCTCCACCAACAGGAGTTACAGTTTGGGAATGAGGGTCTACATTATGCTCAGAACCTTGCTTTACCACCTACCCCACGGACACAAACTTTTTTTCCCTTTCCAACACACCTGTTCCCCTTTCCATCAGCATCTGGCCTTTTGCCACTCATTTTGTATGTGAACAAATTGGCAACTTTTTGTTGCAATTAACAATTGGCTACTACAGATGGAGAGGTTGTGTAGCTTTCTTGACAGCAGTGCTACGCCACTGACTATCACACACTGATACTATGCCCAAGGGATTGCCTGGACTAGCTGCAGTTAAAAATTGGCTACTAGAGATGGAGACAGGTGGTGTATCTTACTTTACAAGACTGCTACACCGCTGACTATCACACACTGATACTATGTCCAAAGGAATTGCCTAAGCTGATTTGGACAGATGCTGTTGTCTATGTTTAGGTAGATAAGTTGTAAGCTCTTGTGCTGCGCCACTGGTAGGTCGTGTCCACACACACACATACACACACAATTATTCCTGCTACCCAGAGGGATTACCAGGTATTAGGCGACTGTTTAGACAGTCCCTTGGTTAGGCAAAGGTTGGTGAGAAGGCAGTATAAATCGCCATTACTAGTGGCGCAGCATAGGGGTGTAGGCTTTTGGCCTTGTGAATAGATTGCTCTATTCTTTCTGTTTTATGCATGTTTTTTTTTGTTTTGGTAAAGTAAAACAATCATTTATCGACCCAACTGCCTAGAGTCCTTTTCCTAGTGAATGGTTTAGCTGTATACTGGGGAGCCCACCCTGTACATGACTTTCACTTTCAATGGAGCATAAGTTGCAGTGGGAAGGTCACTGTGCTACAATGTGGTCTAGCGGGACGGGCCAACCACCGTCTGCCACATAAATTGCATCCGCGTGCTCTTCATCCTCTATGACTGTGGGGACAGCAGTCACACATGCTTTTGGACGCAGACATTCCACCTCTTTACCCGCAACAGGCAGTGTGATTGGCAGGTCGTCAGTTGTTTTCAAAGTGGATAGCAAAAAAAAAAAAGGGGAAAATACCACGGTATCGGCCGCGCTGCTCAGAAGAAGGTAGTGATAAGATTATTATTGAAGACTTATTAAGGATTAATATGCCACTACGCGTTACGGGGGTGCATCCTCCCCCTTCCTCAAATAGGTTACCTGAGGAAGGGGGAGGATGCACCCCCGTAACGCGTAGTGGCATATTAATCCTTAATAAGTCTTCAATAATAATCTTATCACTACCTTCTTCTGAGCAGCGCGGCTGATACCATGGTATTTTCCCCCCTTTTTTTTTTTTGCTCTCCACTAAATTATCTCCCTCTGGGAGCTCACGGGGCTGCTGCAGCCAGATCAGGATCCTGCGATCCAATTGATGTGCATGCAAGGGGCTGGTGAATCACTGCTACTGGGATCACGGGACCATCCGTCTCGGAGGAGGAGCTACTGTCAGACGCCGGTCCGGCGGCTTCACACTACACGTGGAAGTTCCGATTGTGTGAGCAGATTCCTGCGGGTCTTAAAGGACGGGATCCCCGCTGATGAGGAGCGGTGAACCAGGATTCCCCCTTCAGCATCATACAGTGTTGTACCTGCTGTACAACACTATCAGGTGAGTGTGTATCTCACACCACTTAAATCTTGTGCTTTTAAGGTTCCACACAGGAGCGCCCTCTCCTTTTTCATTTTGTTTTCAAAGTGGAAACAGCTGCTAGTGTTGAGCTCTCTCACACATCGAGAGCACCACCTTTGGATGAAGGCAATATTATATCTACGCCTGCACCTTCCTCACAGATTGCCTGGGCTAGCTGCAGTTAAAAATTGGCTACTACAGATGGAGAGGTGGGGTAGCTTTCTTAACAGCAGTGGTACGCCACTGACTATCACACACTGATACTATGCCCAAGGGATTGTCTGGACTAGCTGCAGTTAAAAATTGGCTATTACAGATGGAGAGGTGGGGTAGTTTTCTTGACAGCAGTTGTATGCCACTGACTATCATACACTGATACTATGCCCAAAGGAAATGCCTGGACTATTTGCAGTTAAAAATTATCTACTACAAATGGGGAAGTTGGCTAGCTTTCTTGACAGCAGTGGTACGCCACTGACTATCACACACTGATACTATGCCCAAAGGAATTACCTGAGCTGATTTGGACAGATGCTGTGAAAAACACTTGCACAGCGCTGGCACGGACCTGCCTAGCAAAAATTGCTATGAACTGCTCTAATCTAGCCCTGAAAAGGGCTGAAACTACAACTAGTCCCTATTCCCTAAACCGATGTCTCGATTGCACTTTATAGCGCCCACAGCAGCAGCAGTAGCGGGAGCGGTGACTGACACACAACCGCAGCCCTGGATAATGGAGGCGATGGGGAAAATCGTTTAGGGCAAGGACATGTGACATACACAGCCAATGACACATGCCCTTGCTTGTCTGCCAAAAATGCACTTTGCTGTGTGTGTGTCTGTGATTGGCTGACAGCCTGTCCTGCCCCACTGGACGCGCGGTTAGGAAAAAAAAATGCCGATCGCCATTCTTTCAACACTCAGCAGCAATGATCTAAACCCCGTTTCCCCTGCACACTATACGCTGAATTTGGATAATATTATTATGAACATTGAATGACAGTATTCCTGTGAAAAGCCAGCTAGTAACTAGCTACACTTTTGGTGAACGAACCGTTATCGAACGGTAACTCGAACTGTCGAACGTGAAGCTAATCGTTCGAGTTCGTCGAACGTCTTGACCATCGCCAAAAACAGGTCGAATTTGAGATTGGCGAACAGTTCAATTCGAACACCGCTCATCTCTAATCGTGACTCCACCTGTGGTACACAGCCAGGAATGGGGGGGGTCGCCGCTGCAGGTGCTGTTCTCCGCTCCTGATGGTGAAGGTCGCTGCTGGGATGGTGTCGCTTCTCACAGGCGGAGCCAGAATTACCCCGGGGAGGATGAAAAAGGTTGACGAGGGAGGTGGTTGTTGGCTCCATAAAAACTATGCTAATAAAACGCTGCTTTTTACAGTTTCAGCAAAGTCTATGAGACTTCTCAAATCTCATGCACACACACACAAACACATCAGGATTTTTTCCTGATGGTTTTGTGAAATACCTCCGGTTTTGCTGTGATCTGAAAAGAATGAACATGTCAATTCTTTTCAGCACTTTTGCTACGGTTTTTCACCCTAGTGACAGGTGGACTCGCAGGCTGCCACTAGATACCCGGAATTGATCTAGGGTATCTGGCTAGCACTTAAATGGTGCTGGGGATAGGGGGATTGTAGCAGGTGCGGTATTTTTACCGAATCACCGGCGCTGCTGTACGCTCCCACGGCTCCTTCACTTCCCCGCTCATTCCATATTCACTGCTTTCATCTGTGATTGGTTGCAGTCAGACGCGCCCCCAGCATCTGAGTGCAACCAGAGATCCGGGTTTGAAGGTCTATACAGAGAATGAGCAAGCCGCGCATTCAGCGGTGACCTCACTCAGGCTATTTATGGTCACAGGTATTGCCAGCTGTGATGGAGAATCATCTGATTGAAGTGACCGGTGATCGTGTGGCTCAGTCTTCCTCTGGAGCTCACAGTGAGCAGTCCTGTTCTATGGCCGTTCATTGTAATCTTCAGATGTAGCAGAGCTGAATCGTCGTGGGACCTTGTGTGGATTATGTCAGACCTGAAAGGGAGATTATTGGGTTAATAAAGTGGAGAAAGAGGGGACTTTTTATATTTTATTTCAAATAAAGGACTTTTTTGGCGTTTGTGTTTATTTCTTCTCACTTATTACAAATTGGTAATGGTGGTGTCTCATAGACGCCTGTCATTACCAATGTAGGGCTTAGTTGCAGCTGTGAGCTGTGATTAACCCTTTATTACCCCGATTGCAAACACACCAGGGCAATTCTGGAAGAGCCGGGTAAAGTGCTTGGATTGTCACATCTAATGGATGTGACAATCCTTGGCGCCTGCAGGCTGATATTTTTAGGCTGGGTCTCTCCAGCCTGAGAATACCAACCCCCAGCTGTGAGCTGTATCTTGGCTGGGTATCAATATAGAGGGGGACCACACGCTGTTTTTTTTTAAATTATTAATTTAAATAATTAAATAAAACAGCATGGTGTCCCTCTTACTTTGATACCAAGGAAAGATAAAACCCACAGCTGGGGGCTGTATGCTTTATCTGTGCTGGGTATCAAAATATGGAGGGACCCTACATCATTATTTTATTAATTTATTTTTTACTGTATGATAGACCCCCAGACTCTAGTGGGAGGAAGGGGGAAGCAGTGAATATGCATGAGGCTAATGAGCAGCATCGGAAGTAGGAGGGGGCAAGGAAGCAGGTACGGATAATCCTAGAATGTATGGGCTCCTTCCAGGATAGTGGACGTGACAAGCTGGGTTAGTGAGCTTAGCAAGGTTTTCTCCCTTGCACCAAAATCATGCTTCGCCCCCCTGACTCCCATGTGATAGGGGCCTGTTGAAGATGTGATACCTGGAAGGAGCCCATACACTCTAGCATCTACCGGAGACTGGTAAGTATACCACGCTTGCTTTTTTTTCTTTATTTCTACCTTTTTTTTTTTTGAGTGCCGGATCAAGTTCAATATTGACCCAGTCCAGTACTCGGGTACTCTTGAATCCTTGCAGGTCTTGATGTAGCACCCCTGAACCCCTCAGGGCACTACTAGGTACTGCATCCTGACAAGGATAAGAGTCAAAAAAAGTGCAGAAAAAGTATATTTTTATTTGATATAATTTTCTATATATAAGTGCAAACAGCAAAACAGGAAGATAAAAACACAAGGGAGTGTGGGTCACATAAACAGGACAGCCAGAGCAGGTAGTACAGAGAAATGACCGGTCACAGTAGCATGACAATGGTGGATAACAAGGCTAATACAGGCAATAAATGCATTATAAAGTGCAAGTGCATAAGCAGTAAATATCCGCATAAGCCAATCCAGGCACCCCCAATAGGTCAAAAATACCAGGTCAGATCAATGAATCAAGCGGTTTGCTAATTTAAGATGAAGTGGCCAGTGCATTTAAAGTGGCCAGTGTATAGTCCTGAGAATGGGAAAGAGGAGCTTCCCCATACCCCACCAACGTACGTTTCGCCTGCTTAGGGCAAAATGCCCAAGTTCGGCTTCCTCAGCGAGGGAAAAGGCAGCGCCATGCTCGATGTGTCCAGGGGATTTTTATATATCGCGCCCACTGTGCTTTCGCATACGTCACCTCCTTGGATGACGCGCACACGCGCCGGCGGCGTCATGGTGAAGGCGGCCCAGCCGTCGGGCGGCAATGCGCAAGCGCGGGAGCGGGGACGCGTCATCACGCTCCCGCAAGAGCGCAGCCACCATAGCGACGGCGGGCGCGTCGGCAACAGGAGGACACAGCAGGCGCGCCGCGCGTGCAGAGGTAAGTAAATGTAAACATAGGAACCGGACTGTAAACCACAGCGGAATACAAGGGAATATTTAACATCACAGATGAATACAAGCAATATGGACATAGCGCAAGTGCAGAGGTCAGGTCCAGTATTCTCAATAACTTGATTGCTGTCATAATGCAGTAAATCCAGGAGAGGCAAAAGTCCAATTTCCAGAAAAGAAAAGAGGGACAACAATCCAGGCAGACAGAGTGCTGGAAGATAATGTATAAAAAGTATAGAATTTACAAAACTGGGCACAGATACTAGATATATTGGATTTTTAGGCTATATTAAACCTTTTTGTCTCCTGTGATACACATACGGGCATGGCATATAATAAAAGAGAAAGGGAAATCAGAGACAATAAGAGAGAATAAAAACAAGAATAAGGATAAAAACACACAAAACCCTAGGATAAACATAAAACCAGACCGGTGATGATAAGAACTAGGAGAGGAAGGTATCAGAGGAACAGGGCAAAACTCAATGATTCATTAAGTCCTTTTGGGACCAGGGTATCCAGGCAGTGGATCCAAGGAGCCTCACATTGGGCTAATACCTTCTTAAGATTACCACCCCTGGACCCACTGTTCACAATATCAATGCCCCGCACCTCCAAAAGTGCTGAGTCACAGTCATGGTGGGCCTTGAAGTGCCGGGGCAGGGTTTTAAGTAATGTGTTATCTGTGACTATTCATTGATCTAACCTGGTATTTTTGACCTATTGGGGGTGCCTGGATTGGCTTATGCGGATATTTACTACTTATGCACTTGCACTTTATAATGCATTTATTGCCTGTATTATCCATGTTATCCACCATTGTCATGCTACTGTGACCGGTCATTTCTCTGTACTACCTACTCTGGCTGTCCTGTTTATGTGACCCACACTCCCTTGTGTTTTTATCTTCCGGTTTTGCTGTTTGCACTTATATATAGAAAATTATATCAAATAAAAATCTACTTTTTCTGCACTTTTTTTGACTCTTGTTCTCTTGCCTAAAAATGTTGGTTTGAGTCTGTGCCATGGTCTTATGGACCATTTTGGGCTAAATCATGCCCAGTTTAAATATTTGTATTGCTGTATGGGGACCCCTATACTTAACCTGTCTGCTTTCTGTGTTTTTCACAGCTTCCCTTAAAGCAACTATGGACTTCAGGGCACGTGATCGTGTGTGGAGTACCAGGTTTGATGACTTTCTGTGCAAATCCAGCGAAACCAACCCTCCCGGTGATGATGTCTGCCCCCAGGAAATTCTTGTCTCACGATACGGGGACCTTCTCAAAAAGAGATTAAGGTTGTCATGGAATCGGGCACTTCTCATTAGGTACATGGAGAAGGATATGATCCCTCGGGGCCTGAGGATCCAGATCTTCCCATCTTTTCCCATTGATGAGGATGATTTCAGGGATAGATGGGAGGATCTGGCCCAGACCTGTTCCAAGGGTTTTCTGGCACTCCTCAAAGATCATAATAGCCGTTCCTTGACAACCATGGAGGCTGATCTGGAGACCATCGAAAAATCTATTAAGGAAAGGTGCACTCCTGAACAGCTCTCCAAGATTAATGAGGATATTGAGAGGGAACTTACCCGTATCGAGAAGGAGACTAAAGATTATAAACTACGCAAATTTAATAGAGATGCTGCGGACTACGGTTCTCACAGCGCCTACAGGTGGCATTCTGGTTTTTCCAGAGTACGTGGTGGCTCGCAATCTAGGGTCCCTCTTCGGGATCGGTCCCCCTCTGCATGCTCCCTTACTTTTGGCGAGGGATCTTCATCTGAGGCATCTGGTGGCACACTTGATGTGGACGAGAGTGTCGGCGCCAGGGTCAAAGGTCGTCGCAAGCAACAATCTGCGTGGAAGAAACTCTACCAGTACGTTGACAACCGTCTTCAAAATTATTAATCTTTCTGAACGTGTGCTTACAGATGCCCAAATTAAGGTCCTCTCTAAAGGATTATCTTTTTCACAGACTAATGGTTTCCATCTATTCACAGCGGTAAAAGATATTAACCTCTTCGCCAGAAGAATACTCCTCAAACGTTTACATCATAGGAGGGGTGTGGAGGCGAACAGTCCCTTGGAAAGAAAGGCACTTCAGGCTCTTGAGGACCTTCTACGTGAACAGACATCTCCACATGCAGGTGTGTTCTCAGATTCTCTACTACCCAGATCGACCAGATTCCCCCCCTTGTCCCTCTGCCCATCACTGGAAGTATTTGTTAGGCTAGTCACCAGTGACCTTAAAAAGATCCCAACAAGAAGAACTAGGGATAATCTTACACATAAGCAGCGTATGGATAAAAAAATTAAACAAGGGAGCGCATGTGAAGGTTCTGGGAGATAGCGGTGAGGAGGAGAAAAGGAATCTGCTCACCTGATGTGGTTGTGCAGCGCTCGCACAACCACGGTATAAGACGGGAGTGTGGTGTCAGAGCTCTTCTAACCTGTTAGCCCTCGATGTCCATCCAGGGAAGCAAATTCCTGAAGAGCTGGTCACATGACAGATCACTGGGCGTCTCTGGTAATCTGACCACCGTATCAAGCAGCTCTTGCCGTGAACCCACAGAGGGGAAGATCAGCAGTAAAGTATAGAAGCACGGTCTGATAGAGCGCTAAGGAGGCCACAGTATTAGATTATTTTTTTTAGAATTTATTGTTTTCTATCAGCCACAACGCGTTTCGATATACACAATATCTTCATCAGGTGGATATCATTATCCACCTGATGAAGATATTGTGTATATCGAAACGCGTTGTGGTTGATAGAAAACAATAAATTCTAAAAAAATTAATCTAATACTGTGGCCTCCTTAGCGCTCTACCAGACCGTGCTTCTATGCTTTACTACATAAGCAGCGTATGGCACGGGAAGAACTACGCTCCTACAATGATATCGTAATTAAGGCAGTGGACAAGGGGGGAAATGTTGTGATCTGGGCGGTGGAAACGTATGAAAAGGAGGCAATGAGGCAACTGAGGGATAGGGACACCTACACGAGACTACCTAGTAGCCCCCTGAATATCTACTCTAACGAGCTGGCTTGTATCCTGGAGGCGGCCTTAGAGAAAGGCATTATAGACCAGAAGATGTTTGACGGACTCTCCAATAAGACACCCAAGATCCCTACTTTATATTTTTTGCCGAAAATCCACAAGGATCCTGTCAATCCTCCGGTGCGTCCGATCCTGTCCGGCATCGAGGGGTTGTGTGAACCCATTTGTAAACTGGTTGATTTCTATCTAAAACCTTTGGTTGAGACACTCCCCTCATATGTAAAGGACACGACGGACGTCCTGAACAGGATTGATGGTATCTTTGTGGAGGACGATGTTTTGATTGTAACAGTCGACGTGGAGAGTCTGTACACTTGCATCCGGCATAAGGACGGTCTGGCGGCGGTTCGCTTCCTCCTGGGAATGGACGGTCGCTGCGGCAGGATGGGGGACTTTATTCTTGAGTTGCTCCACTTTGCCCTTACTCATAATTTTTTTGTGTTTAATGATCAATATTACCTTCAGGGGCGTGGCACTGCGATGGGCGTGGCCTGCGCGCCTTTGTACGCCAACCTCTTCCTAGGTGTTTGGGAGAGGTTGGTTTTTGCTGATGGAGGTGCGGGCGCTCATGTGCAGTGCTGGCTAAGGTATATCGACGATATTTTGATTTTTTGGCAGGGCACTGTGGAGCAGCTCGAGAGCTTTATGGGGGAATTAAACAACAACATTTTTAACATCAAATTGACGCATAAGCATAGCAGCAGTTGCGTTGACTTTTTAGACATCAAAATTTCAGTTGGTCCTGAACGAATCATACATACCGACGGTCACAGAAAGGACACATAAGTCAACGCACTGCTGCATGCTTCCTCTGCTCATACCCCCTCCACCATCCGGGCCGTACCGACCAGCCAGTTCCTTAGGATGAAGCGGATTTGCTCGTCAGATGCCGCCTTCGAACATCAGTCTGACGATCTCTGCCGCCGCTTCCGGGATCGAGGTTACAGTAATCGGGCCATCAAAAGAGGATATCTTCGTGCTAGGAACACCCCTAGATCTCAGTTGCTCTCATACAAGTCCAAGAAAGGTCCTTCGGAGCCCGAACTGCGTTTCTTTGGCACCTTTAATCACGAGTGGGGTACTGTGAGGGGGATTCTTAATAAGCACTGGCCGGTACTTTTATCGGATCCTTTCCTTTCGGATTTCCTCCCACAGACCCCACTGGTTACAGCACAACGTGCTAAAAATCTGAGGGACATCCTGGTGTCGAGCCACTACATCCCCCCTATCCGTAATCCTTTCGGCACTAGGAGCCCATTGGTTGGTTGCCACAAATGTGGCCACTGTTTGGCGTGTAGAAACGTGGTCCGTAGCATGACTTTTCATTCTTCTGATGGGGCTAAGATATTTCAAATTATGAAGTATATAACGTGCAGTTCCACACACGTGGTGTACTTTGCTGTCTGTTCATGTTCCCTGATCTATGTGGGGCTCACCTCCTGTGAGCTCCGCATTAGGGTCAGGGAACATGTCTGTGATATTGAGGCAGCCAGGCTAGTCACAGATAACACATTACTTAAAACCCTGCCCCGGCACTTCAAGGCCCACCATGACTGTGACTAAGCACTTTTGGGGGTGCGGGGCATTGATATGGTGAACAGCGGGTCCAGGGGTGGTAATCTTAAGAAGGTATTAGCCCAATGTGAGGCTCGTTGGATCCACCGCCTGGATACACTAGTCCCAAAAGGACTTAATGAATCAATGAGTTTTGTCCCGTTCCTCTCCTACATTCCTCTCCTAGTTCTTATCATCACCGGTCTGGTTTTACGTGTATCCCCGGGTTTTGTGTGTTTTTATCCTTATTCTTGTTTTTTTTCTCTCTTATTGTCTCTGCTTTCCCTTTCTCTTTTATTATATGCCATGCGCGTATGTGTATCACAGGAGACAAAAAGGATTAATATAGCCTAAAAATCCAATATATCTAGTATCTGTGCCCAGTTTTGTAAATTCTATACTTTTTTATACATTATCTTCCAGCACTCTGTCTGCCTGGATTGTTGTCCCTCTCTTCTTTTCTGGAAATTGGACTTTTGCCTCTCCTGGATTTACTGCATTATGACAGCAATCAAGTTATTGAGAATACTGGACCTGACCTCTGCACTTGCGCTATGTCCATATTGCTTGTATTAATCTGTGATGTTAAATATTCCCTTGTATTCCGCTGTGGTTTACAGTCCGGTTCCTATGATTACATTTACTTACCTCTGCACGCGCGGCGCGCCTGTGTCCTCCTGTTGCCGACGCGCCCGCCATCGCTATGGTGGCTGCGCTCTCGCGGGAGCGGGATGACGCGTCCCCGCTCCCGCACGTGCGCATTCCCGCCCGACGGCTTGCCCGCCTTCACCATGACGCCGCCGGCGCGTGTGCGTGTCATCCAAGGAGGTGACGTATGCGGAAGCACAGTGGGCGTGATATATA
This sequence comes from Anomaloglossus baeobatrachus, assembly GCF_048569485.1. NCBI lineage: Eukaryota > Metazoa > Chordata > Amphibia > Anura > Aromobatidae > Anomaloglossus > Anomaloglossus baeobatrachus. The sequence goes on along the minus strand of NC_134362.1, from coordinate 118,424,322 downwards.
AAAATCCCCTGGACACAACGAGCATGGCGCTGCCTTCTCCCTCCCTGAGGAAGCCGAACTTGGGCATTTTGCCTTAAGCAGGCAAAACGTACGTTGGTGGGGTATGGGGAAGCTCCTCTTTCCCATTCTCAGGACTATGCACTGGCCACTTTAAATGCACTGGCCACTTTAAATGCACTGGCCACTTTAAATGCACTGGCCACTTCATCTTAAATTAGCAAACCGCTTGATTCATTGATCTGACCTGGTATTTTTGACCTATTGGGGGTGCCTGGATTGGCTTATGCGGATATTTACTGCTTATGCACTTGCACTTTATAATGCATTTATTGCCTGTATTATCCATGTTATCCACCATTGTCATGCTACTGTGACCGGTCATTTCTCTGTACTACCTGCTCTGGCTGTCCTGTTTATGTGACCCACACTCCCTTGTGTTTTTATTTTCCTGTTTTGCTGTTTGCACTTATATATAGAAAATTATATCAAATAAAAATATACTTTTTCTGCACTTTTTTTGACTCTTGTTCTCTTGCCTAAAAATGTTTGTTTGAGTCTGTGCCATGGTCTTATGGACCATTTTGGGCTAAATCATGCCCAGTTTAAATATTTGTATTGCTGTATGTGGACCCCTATACTTATCCTGACAAGGATGCAGGGCCTACCCCCAGGGACCTGGAAGACCAGTGCCAGCACCAATTAAAACACATAACATCCCCAGTTTCCCACTCCCAATTAGGGATGACTGACTAGCCCGAGACCCAATGGATGGCCACCCGGAGGTGAAGCCAGTCCAGTTCCCTAGCCGACAACCCGATGGGAGGGGAAAGACACTCAGACAGTAGAGAGTCCGGTAGTGACAGTTGGAGGGGACAGACATGTCTCCAGAGGGGGTGGTGTAGCAGTGACCAAGGTGGTGTAGGACAGTGGTTGCCAGGGAGGTTACAGCCAGGTACCTCTGAAACAAAAGCACCAACGGGGCACAGGGCCCTAGGTCAGGCGAATGCTTCAGGCAACCTGACATATATCTGCACAGTGAGGGGACCTTCACAGACCTCACTGACCCAACAGTCCAGGGGCACCAGCAGTAAAGATTGAGCCAGGGACCTGAACAGAACACCAACCCTACAGGGTTCGCACTGCCCGCCGTCCGGATGAGAGACTGCAGACAGACAGTAAGGGATCCACAAACGCTCCAAGCTACAGGGTCCTGTCGCGGGTGGAGGGGCCGCGCTCGCTACGCTCGGGTCCGGGGCTGCTGCTGCTCGGTGGCTCGAGCGATGGGCCGGACCCGGGGACTCGAGCAGTGCTCCTCTCCCATGAGTGAAGAGGGGTGGTTTGTTTTGGGAGATAGTTTGTGACGCCACCCACGGGTCGTGGTGATAATGGGCACCACCGCTGCTGGTGATGGGGATCCCGGGAGCGATGGCAGGGAGCAGCTAGGATGTTGGTTTCCCCTCCGTGGGTAGGGGTTGGTGATCCCGGGGCCCGGTGGCGGTACGGGGAGGCAATAGGGTCGTGGTGCAGGGTTGCAGGGCAGCGCGGCGTGGTGCCGGATGGCACTGTTGTACTCACTCAGGCACAGATTCACAGAGTCTCTGGAAAACCAAACGGCTGGATGGACGGGTCCTGCAGCCGGCTGCAGTGTCTTTGCTCTCCCCGAATAGGTTGATGGTGGCTGTCTTTCCCTGCACCGTTGTAGAACGTATTGACTCCGATGGTTTCCCAACGGTAGTCCGCTCCCCGGCGTGTATATACCAAAGGAGCCCGTTTTGCCCGCAGGCGCTGGCCCTTGGATCTCTAGCCTATGGCGGTGGCTTTTTATCCTCACTGTGTGGACGGTTGCCTTCTGTCGGGTTTTGGGTGTGAGGGAACCCCTGATGTCCCGGTCACTATCTGATTTGACCGTTGTCGGCGGCTCCTAGCCTGGTCAGGGTCTGATGGCCCTGCCTTTGTGCTTGGTACAGATCTGCTCCCCGGCTCAGTACCGGCGGGCCACTGCCCGTCCCCGGTCCTACAATTCCGCTGACCTGCGCCAACTCCTGCAGACAGCCACCACCGTCTGACGACCTTGCTGATAGTGCCTGGGCTCCGACCCAGACACTAACAGTTTTTCTCCTCTCACTGTCAACTCCAAACTTCACTCCTCCACTCCACTTGAACTCCAAACTCAACTAACTGCTTTTTCCCACCTCCAGGCCTGTGAACTCCTTGGTGGGTGGGGCCAACCACCTGGTGTGGACATCAGACCCTGGAGGAGGCAACAAGGATTTTGTTTGACTGTTGTTGACTATCCAGGGGAGGGGGTGTGTGTGATGTTGTGTTTGTGACTACCTGGCTAGTCCAGTGCATCACAGTCCCACCAGTGAGAGGTGTCGGGGAAAGAGACTACCAGGTCACCACACAGGCACTGGGGCACTGGGACAAAAGGGACCAGGGGTTTGAACCATCCGTCCTCAGTGCTACAGCTCAACACCACCGTGAGTAAAAATGGAAGTTGCACTGCATCCCCATCGTGTGGTCTCCCTACTTTCTGCGCCAGATCCCACCATTCTCTCCCTGGGGTCTAGCCCTACTTACGGAGGGCCTACTATCTAGGATGCCACCACCATCATCCCCAGTGGTAACAGACTATGCAGCGGCGGTTCCATCACCATAACCCCCTATTGAGATTTGCCGTGACGTTGGCAGGGGTGGCTCAAAAAATTGATCAATTATTTGCTAAAAATCTCATTGTTTTATTGTAGTACAGTTGGAATAAATCTGTGAATTTTCACTTTTTATATGATGCATACCAATTTCAGATCGTGCTGGCTCCCCTCTCTCTCTGTTTGGTCGTAGTTATGCTACAAATTCTGGTGGCCGGTCACCACCATGCCATGCACGCCTGATTTTGGTTTGCTATGTATTCCTCCTGTTGGTAGCTGTTCAGATTCAGTTACCTCACCCCTTTCCACAGGCAATGCTAATTAAGCACCATCTTGGATCTGGTCCGCCTTTATCAATGGTTGCTGTTTGGCACTGGGAGGATCAGTTCTGATATAGTCCTGGTATGGTGCAGAGCTTGCTCCACATGCTGGGACCTGGGCTGGTCTCTATCCACAAGTGCCTTTTTTGCAACATAGAAGCGGTTATACACAGGTTACAGGTATGTGTGCTCTATTATGGTTCTGCTTTTAACTTTATCTAGGAGGCCGCATGGCACATGAAATACAGAATGTAGAGTAGGACCCCCCTATTGAGATTTGCCGTGACGTTGGCAGGGGTGGCTCAAAAAATTGATCAATTATTTGCTAAAAATCTCATTGTTTTATTGTAGTACAGTTGGAATAAATCTGTGAATTTTCACTTTTTATATGATGCATACCAATTTCAGATCGTGCTGGCTCCCCTCTCTCTCTGTTTGGTCGTAGTTATGCTACAAATTCTGGTGGCCGGTCACCACCATGCCATGCACGCCTGATTTTGGTTTGCTATGTATTCCTCCTGTTGGTAGCTGTTCAGATTCAGTTACCTCACCCCTTTCCACAGGCAATGCTAATTAAGCACCATCTTGGATCTGGTCCGCCTTTATCAATGGTTGCTGTTTGGCACTGGGAGGATCAGTTCTGATATAGTCCTGGTATGGTGCAGAGCTTGCTCCACATGCTGGGACCTGGGCTGGTCTCTATCCACAAGTGCCTTTTTTGCAACATAGAAGCGGTTATACACAGGTTACAGGTATGTGTGCTCTATTATGGTTCTGCTTTTAACTTTATCTAGGAGGCCGCATGGCACATGAAATACAGAATGTAGAGTAGGACCCCCCTATTGAGATTTGCCGTGACGTTGGCAGGGGTGGCTCAAAAAATTGATCAATTATTTGCTAAAAATCTCATTGTTTTATTGTAGTACAGTTGGAATAAATCTGTGAATTTTCACTTTTTATATGATGCATACCAATTTCAGATCGTGCTGGCTCCCCTCTCTCCCAGTGGTAACAGACTATGCAGCGGCGGTTCCATCACCATAACCGCAACCCACAAGTGGAGTCACAATACAATCTCTTTCATCTCCCCTGTACATAATCCCTTTTAAAAAAGCATCCCCAGGGTCATGGAACCGGGCATTGGCCGTTACACAACCGTGACACATCATGCCCGTACATATACGGCCCGGGACCGAGTACCCTATAGCCCAGGGCGACACGTTGACATCACAAAAAAAACCTCTGTAAAAATGCCACAAAAACTGCACCAAAACCGCAGATGACTCCCAGGAGACATCCTGCCACAAGGTCAGGTTTTAGTCATGAAAAAAACATTGCAAAAACGTCCTGTGTGAACATAGCCTAAAGGCCGCTTTACATGCAGCGACATCGCTAAAGCGATGTTGTTGGGGTAATGGAATTCGTGACGCACATCCGGCCGCATTAGCGATGTCGTTGCATGTGACACCTACATGCGATTGAAAATGGTCGCAAAATCGTGTAAAATCTTTAATCGTTGACATGCTCCCCTATTCCCAAACATTGTTGCTGCTGCAGGTACAATGTTGTTCGTCGTTCCTGCGGCAGCACACATCGCTATGTGTGACACTGCAGGAACGAGAAACCTCACCTTACCTGCGGCAGCCGGCAATGAAGGAAGGAGCTGGGCGGGATGTTCGTCCCACTCATTTCCGCCCCTCCGCTTCTATTGGGCGGCCGCTTAGTGACGTCGCTGTGACGCCGAACAAATCTCCCCCTCAGAAAGGAGGCGGTTCGCCGGTCACATCAACATCGCTAGACAGGTAAGTAGTGTGATGGGTTTGAGCGATTTTGTGCGCCATGGCCAGCGTTTTGCCCGTGACACACAAACGACGGGGGCGGGTACGCATGCTTGCCAGCGTGTAAAGTGGCCTTAAGTGTATTGTAGAGTAGTTGAAAATATGCTTGTGACTCAGAGACCATTGCTGAAGATTTCTGACATAAGTAATGTTTGTGATGAAGATGATAAAGCTGTGGCATCGCACCCCCATCACATCCCAACTATGCTAATTTTGGAGAAGTTCAGCAAAACTAGAGTGAAAATGCTAAAAGTCACTACATTTTTGTGCATCTCTGGGTTGTGCAAAAATTATTGTGGCTTTTCATAGCAATTTACGACAAAGCTACTTTGATGAATCGGTACCATAGTGCCCATGAGGTAGCAATTCTGGGGCATCTTTTCTCATTTGTCTGTACTGTGCCATTCCTTGTCATTCCTTTGGAATGTTTATAAGTATATTTGCCAGTGGTTGTCACTATTCCCCTTGTTATCAATATTTCATGGAGAATGCAAATATTTACTAAATTAACCATAAAAACAATGGTGGCAGGTCACCGACTCTTTAAAAAATTTGCTTCCTTAAGTCTAGTTATAAGAATTATCACAGTTTTCATTTTTTTGCGCTAGAGGAAAGACTTGTATTACCCAAACCATGCTTTGAGTATGCATGTGGCAATTTCTTTGGAGGAATGTGCAACTTAAAGAGAATCTTTCAGTGGGATGAACGCTCCTAAGCAGTCTTTATGGGCATGTAAGTGATAGGAACCTGAATAAAATGATACTGTGATATCTGCAATCTGATGTATTTTCCCAGAGAAATCCATGTTTTTCTTATGTGTATATGACCTATTTCAGGTTATGGGCCGGACACTGATCTGTAAGAGAATCTTCCTCCAGAGCTTATTGTACATAGGAGGCTTTAGGAGTGTAAAGCTGGTGTCACACATAACGACAACGACAATGACGTCGCTGCAACGTCACCATATTCTGTGACGTTGCAGCGACCATAGATGATCGTTAGTAAGCTGTCAAACATGCTATATGAGGCTAGCGCCACACATCCGTGCTGCCGGCACGTGTTTGTCATTTTTTACACGTACCGGCAGCACGGAGACAACTTAACCAATGCTACCCTATGGTAGCAGCCACACACACGTAAAACCACACGGAACGTGTGTCCGTGTGCGTTTGTACGTGTGTGCGTTTTTGAAAGCACTGACATGTCCGTTTTTTCACCGGCAGCACGGGTGTTACACGGCCCGCACCCGCACCACACGGGTGTAGTGTGGATGCGGTCCCGTGTGACACGCGCCGGAGAAAACACACATGTCATTGAAAAAAAAAACAAAACATTAACTCACCTTCTCCAGCCCTCCTGTCTCTGCCGCTGCTGCCTCTTGCTGCCGACCGCCGCTCATTATTCTCATTGAATATTCACTTCACTGCCTGGCAGCAGCAGCAGCGGGGAGACGGGAGGGCTGGAGACCGAGGATCAGCACCACGGACAGCAGCGCGGACATCAGGAAGGACCAGGTGAGTATAATAATTACTGATTCTACGTGTGCTATCGCGGATAGCACACGTAGAACACACGTGTCATGCACGTACCAGAGACACGTACTTACCTGCACGCAACACGCAGGGAAAATACGTGTCTCTCGGCACGTGCGTGAATTTCACGTGAGTGTGGCAGAAGCCTAAAGCAGCGACGGAGCAGCGATCATAGCGACGTCGACGGTCGTTGTGTGGTTTCAGACATGTCTGCACGACGAGTCAGACTTTGATAGAGGCGTGGTTTTAACCCCTAGACACGGTTTGCGTTATCTCTTTTCACGCCCCCTCTGTTCCTATTGGTGATCACTACAGCGCTTTGCGTTGCCTTTCTTCACGCCCCTCTGTTCCTATTGGTGATCGCTACAGCGCTTTGCGTTGCCTTTCTTCACACCCCTCTGTTCTGATTGGTCATCACTACAGCGTCGCCTGATTGGGTGACCGCATCAAACAAAGGACGACGCAGTAGCGCTTCCATTCATTCTACCTGAGCTTTTTCAGAACGCAGTTTGCTGCAGTGATTCTATCAATTTGTTGATTTCTTCTTGGATTTTTAATATTCTTCTGACTTAAAGGTAAGTAATTTTTGTGGGCAGTATTATACCAATATTCTAGTACATCGTGACATTAATATAGCAACTGTATTCTTGTATATTGGGGCAGTATTATAGTTGTTATATTTATCTATGTACATAGGGGGAAGTATTATAGCTTTTCTATTCCTGTACATAGGAATATATATCTACCGTATTTTTCGGACTATAAGACGCACCGGACTATAAGACGCACCCTGGTTTTAGAGGAGGAAAATGGGAAAATAAAACTTTAAGCAAAAAATGTGGTCATGACACACTGTTATAGGGCGAGGATCTGCTGCTGACACTGTTATGGGGGTAATGTCCCCAAATTCTCTACTAAGGTACCCCATCCTGGTAATGATCCTCCTGCCTTGTATATGATCCTGCTATAAACCCCCATCCATCCTGTTCACATACCCCCCCCATCCAGCCTGTTCACATGCTCCCCCCCATCCAGCCTGTTCACATGCCCCCCCCATCCAGCCTGTTCACATGCCCCCCCCATCCAGCCTGTTCACATGCCCCCCCCATCCAGCCTGTTCACATGCCCCCCCCATCCAGCCTGTTCACATGCCCCCCCCATCCAGCCTGTTCACATGCCCCCCCCATCCAGCCTGTTCACATGCCCCCCCCCATCCAGCCTGTTCACATGCCCCCCCCCATCCAGCCTGTTCACATGCCCCCCCCATCCAGCCTGTTCACATGCCCCCCCCATCCAGCCTGTTCACATGCCCCCCCCCATCCAGCCTGTTCACATGCCCCCCCCCATCCAGCCTGTTCACATGCCCCCCCCCATCCAGCCTGTTCACATGCCCCCCCCCATCCAGCCTGTTCACATGCCCCCCCCATCCAGGCTGTTCACATGCCCCCCCCATCCAGCCTGTTCACATGCCCCCCCCATCCAGCCTGTTCACATGCCCCCCCCATCCAGCCTGTTCACATGCCCCCCCCATCCAGCCTGTTCACATGCCCCCCCCATCCAGCCTGTTCACATGCCCCCCCCCATCCAGCCTGTTCACATGCCCCCCCCATCCAGCCTGTTCACATGCCCCCCCCCATCCAGCCTGTTCACATGCCCCCCCCATCCAGCCTGTTCACATGCCCCCCCCATCCAGCCTGTTCACATGCCCCCCCCATCCAGCCTGTTCACATGCCCCCCCCATCCAGCCTGTTCACATGCCCCCCCCATCCAGCCTGTTCACATGCCCCCCCCATCCAGCCTGTTCACATGCCCCCCCCATCCAGCCTGTTCACATGCCCCCCCCATCCAGCCTGTTCACATGCCCCCCCCATCCAGCCTGTTCACATGCCCCCCCCATCCAGCCTGTTCACATGCCCCCCCCATCCAGCCTGTTCACATGCCCCCCCCATCCAGCCTGTTCACATGCCCCCCCCATCCAGCCTGTTCACATGCCCCCCCATCCAGCCTGTTCACATGCCCCCCCCATCCAGCCTGTTCACATGCCCCCCCATCCAGCCTGTTCACATGCCCCCCCATCCAGCCTGTTCACATGCCCCCCCCATCCAGCCTGTTCACATGCCCCCCCCATCCAGCCTGTTCACATGCCCCCCCCATCCAGCCTGTTCACATGCCCCCCCCATCCAGCCTGTTCACATGCCCCCCCCATCCAGCCTGTTCACATGCCCCCCCCATCCAGCCTGTTCACATGCCCCCCCCATCCAGCCTGTTCACATGCCCCCCCCATCCAGCCTGTTCACATGCCCCCCCATCCAGCCTGTTCACATGCCCCCCCATCCAGCCTGTTCACATGCCCCCCCATCCAGCCTGTTCACATGCCCCCCCCATCCAGCCTGTTCACATGCCCCCCCATCCAGCCTGTTCACATGCCCCCCCATCCAGCCTGTTCACATGCCCCCCCCATCCAGCCTGTTCACATGCCCCCCCCATCCAGCCTGTTCACATGCCCCCCCCATCCAGCCTGTTCACATGCCCCCCCCATCCAGCCTGTTCACATGCCCCCCCCATCCAGCCTGTTCACATGCCCCCCCCATCCAGCCTGTTCACATGCCCCCCCCATCCAGCCTGTTCACATGCCCCCCCCATCCAGCCTGTTCACATGCCCCCCCCATCCAGCCTGTTCACATGCCCCCCCCATCCAGCCTGTTCACATGCCCCCCCCATCCAGCCTGTTCACATGCCCCCCCCATCCAGCCTGTTCACATGCCCCCCCCATCCAGCCTGTTCACATGCCCCCCCCATCCAGCCTGTTCACATGCCCCCCCCATCCAGCCTGTTCACATGCCCCCCCCATCCAGCCTGTTCACATGCCCCCCCCATCCAGCCTGTTCACATGCCCCCCCCATCCAGCCTGTTCACATGCCCCCCCCATCCAGCCTGTTCACATGCCCCCCCATCCAGCCTGTTCACATGCCCCCCCCATCCAGCCTGTTCACATGCCCCCCCCATCCAGCCTGTTCACATGCCCCCCCCATCCAGCCTGTTCACATGCCCCCCCCATCCAGCCTGTTCACATGCCCCCCCCATCCAGCCTGTTCACATGCCCCCCCCATCCAGCCTGTTCACATGCCCCCCCCATCCAGCCTGTTCACATGCCCCCCCCATCCAGCCTGTTCACATGCCCCCCCCATCCAGCCTGTTCACATGCCCCCCCCATCCAGCCTGTTCACATGCCCCCCCCATCCAGCCTGCTCACATGCCCCCCCCATCCAGCCTGCTCACATGCCCCCCCCATCCAGCCTGCTCATATACTCCCATCCTGCTATATGCCCCCATCGTGCTCATATACCATCCTGGTATATGGCCTGTATCCTATAGCACAGAGAAAAAAATAAACGTTTATACTCACCTTTTCCTCACTCCCTGCAGCACCGATCACATCTTCCTCTCTGGCACGCTGATCTGTGTGTGTGGAGCCGTTCCCCTGCAGCACGCGATGTCTTCCTGTCTGTGCCGATCAGCTGACCAGCTCAGCACAGATCAGCTGACCGGCACAGATCAGCTGACCGGCACAGACAGGAAGTCATCGCGTGCAGCAGGGGGGCGGCTCCACACACGGGGACGGGTGAGTGTAGTGATTCACTGCACCCCGCGCTGGTAATGACGCGCGGGGAGCAGTGAATACAGCCGCACATGATCACTCCAGGCTGTAATTGCCAGGGGTGATCATGCCGGCTCTTTACTATGCGCGCGTCCCCGCTCGTCCTCCCGCCCACCTGTCAGTGCCGGCTTCAGCGCTGAGAGATGGGCGGGAGGATGGGCGTGCATATGTAATGAGCGGGCCCACGTGGTCACGAGCAGGCGCTGCTGCTGCCTGCTCGTGCCCCCGATGACCCGCAGCACCCTCATTCCCAGCCGCAGCCCTATAGTCAGACCATAAGACGCACCCCCAACTTTCCCCCAACATTTGGGGGAAAAAAAGTGCGTCTTATGGTCCGAAAAATACGGTATATAAAAATATATATATATATATATATATATAATATATATATGGGGCCAGTATTATAGTAATTATATTCTTGAACATATAGCTATTTTCTACATATATATATATATATATATATATATCTATATCTATAGATATATATGTATATATATTTATATATTCAATACCGCTGTACATATAGTTATGTTCTTGTACATAGGGGCTGTATTATAGTAGTTATATTCTTGTGCATAGGGGCAGTATTATAGTAGTTAAATTCTTGTATATAGGGGGCAGTATGATAGTAGTTATATTCTTGTACATAGGGGGCCGTATTATAGTAGTTAAATTATTGGACATAGGAGCAGTATTAAAGTAGTTGTACATAGGTGGCAGTATTATAGCAGCTATATTCTTGTGCGTAGTTTCTAACAATGTAGTAATACATTAATTTTCTTTTTTTTCAGATGTCTTCCAATAAGCAAGAATTTATAAGGGAGGTGATTGATATGTATCGATCCCTGCCTTGTTTGTGGAAGATTAAGTCAGTAGATTACAGCAATCGATATAAGAAAAAGCTGGCCTATGAGCAGCTTGTTGAATTGTTCCAGCGGCATAACCCTACGGAGACCATTACGTCTGAGATTGTGCGAAAGAAAATCCAGGGTCTTCGGACCGTTTTTAAAAAGGAACTCAATAAGGTGGAGAAGGCCAGCAAATCTGGTGCCGGAACGGAGGAACTTTACGTTCCAAAGCTTTGGTACTACGATTTGCTGGCCTTCATCAGAGACCAAGAGGTCCCACGTACAATAACATCGCTGTCCTTTTGTCCCGAAACACAGCCTGAGGTCCGGCCTGACACCCCAGTTGGAGATGTAAGTACCTTTGTGAAACTTTTGATGTACATGGCATTATTTAATTGAAAATAGTTACTACGGTTTTCTATGATTACTGTTGCAGATTTCAAAATGTATCCCTTCCAGTTCAGATAAGTATACTCCTTTACTAGTTTCACCACACTCTATTTTCATACCGTGTAATGACATTTCATATCTTGTAGTACTAGTCTGCCCCTCCCATTAGTTTCCAGTGCATGTGTATCCCTGTGCCTGCTGCTCATGATATCTGAGTTTAACATCATTTTTATTGTTCCGCAGGATCGGTGTGAAGCTGTGCCAACAGCGACTGGTGGGGAAGATGAAATTTCCGGGACTTCAGAGGAGACAGCAGAAGCACCATTACCACGGCGGATCTCCTCAACCCGTAAAAGGCAGCCGAACAACACATCATCAACAGAACTTATGGATATGGCGAAGAAAATCCTAGAGCAGCACAGCATACCATCCATTTGCGGATTTGCCCAGCTTATGGATGAAAGACTCCGTAAGCTGGATGACAAACAAAGAGGTCATGTAGAAAGGGTCATGCTGGAGGCCCTCAACAAGGCGGCATTGGGGAAACTGACAGACTCCTCAAAAGTGTGGGAAGTAGATCATCGACAACACTCTTCATGGGACCAAGTGCCATGGATGAGGATGGAGCCTCCACCACACCTCCAGCATGACCCCCCCGCACAGTATCCCATGTTCCCCCCCAACGAACCAATTTTTCAGCCCACAGAGGCAACATTTAAATGACTCTAGTAACCAATACCAAAATGTATAGTTTTTGTTTTTTGTTATAATATTTATGCTGTTTTTGTTGTAGTTTAAGCAATGTTAGGGAATTGTAATAAAAAATGTCTTTGATTTCAAACTTTTGTACAGCTTTCATGAATTCTGCATAACATTATTCACGGGGTAAAGGGCTGGGTGGAGGTCAGGGCCGCCATCATGGCACAACTCTACAGATGCACATATATAATGTGTGTGTGTGTGGTTTTTTTTTAAATTAAGAATGTTTTTGTGGGTTCTTTGTTTTAAAGCTGTGGTGGGGAACATAGTGCTCTCCCTGCTGCCTTATAGTGCTGTCACCTAATGCTCTCCGAGCTGCCTTCTAGTGCTGTCACTGTCAGTGCTGTTTTTGTTATGCCACCTACAGCTCTTTGTGCTGCCACCTATTGCTGTGTCGCCCAGGGATTGGGGGGGAAATGAGATCCTGGCCAAGGGGTTACTTCTGCAGGTATCCCGGTGTCGTGACCCGGTCTGTGATGTCAAGCTCCCAAAAAAGAGGGGGATTAGGTAGGGGGAATTGTCTGTCACGCCACCTGTGGGTTGCGTTGATAAGGTGGTGGCACCGCCACTGCCTCTGGGGACCGTGCCCGGGACTGATGATGTGGGGCAGCTAGGTGGGATACCCTCCACGGGTAGGGGGATTTATAGTCCCAGGGCCCAATTGGGAGAGGTAGTTTGTAGAGTAACGGGTACAGTCCTCGCCTTGTACCGGGTGGTGCAGGAGTACTCACAGTATAAACCAATAACTAACCCCAGTCCAGTAATTAACCAAGTTGCTGGTAACAGGTGCCAACGGCCCGCTGCTGTGAAGACGGGTCCCACACCCGTGTGTGTAATTCAGGTGATCTTTTCCTGCCCGAGGTATGTGTCTTCTTTTCACACTGGTCCGTACTGGGTCCCGACAGCTGGCACCCCTCTCCTGGTCCACTTCGGGTCCCACAAGAGGCTGGCCCATTACTGAGGCCGTGAGTACCACTCACCCCAGCCCCACACAGGGGCTGCTTATGTGACGCCCTGGACTAGCCAGGTGGTCTCAGAGGTAACATCACACACACACCCTCCCCTGGACAGTCAAGATCATTGAAAAAAAAACAAACCTTGTTGGCACTCTAGAGTCTTGATGTCCTCCCGTTTTCGTGGGGAGGGGGTGAGTGGGGTCTGATTGGCTGGTGTGTGTTTGTGTGGGAACCTCCCCAAGGGAGAGTGAAATCAGCATCAAAAACATGTATGCAGACCTCTGTAACACCCAGGTTTTGCCAGGGCGGCACAGTGCTCTTTGTGCTGCCAACACAGCTCAGGGTGATGTATATGCCCCATATTCTTAAGGGATGTATATGACGCAGCCTCTCCTGGGATGTATATGCCTCAGTGTTTCCTGTGATGTATATGCCCTAGCTTCTCCTGTGTTGTGTATGCCCCCAGCCTCTCCAGACCAAGACAAACATGGCAATGTAGTGGTGAGAATCAAAATGATCAATATCACCGAACATCACAGTCTCTCCAGCCACCACTCTGGGGCTGATTTTATTAATTATTTTAACAAATATAGCCTGGTCGTGTTCAAGTTGATAATTTGGTGTGGCCCTCGTTGGTTGGTAGAAAATTCCAAATGGCCCACGGCAGTAAAAAGGTTCCCAAACCCTGTTTGAAAGTTTTGTCCAAAAATGTAAACAACAGCGAAAATAAACTAGAAAGATTTATGTGAAATACAAAACAAAAAAACATTTAAATCACAAACAGATTCACATTTAGTGGTGTTGTTGTTGGGCTGCCAAAAACTGCGTTAGCATCTCCCCATGACGCCGGACGGCTTCGGACAAACGCCGGTGGGAGTCCACCCGGTCCTGTACTGTGGGGATTTCTGTGGAGGGAATGGGAAAAGTTAACCATCCTTGTTCCAACATCGAACTGACAGGTATATGTTTTTTGTTGACCACTTACGGTTCTGGGGTTCATCACCTTCATCCTCCGAGGCGCTGACGGCCCAACCAGATCCTGTGGCTAGGGAACACAAATCAATTATTAGTACACGACAGCCAACCATTATTTTAACATAACATCCATGTATCCTTTACAACTTGTAGGGACACCATGTTATGTGCATAAATTACAGGAAGGGTAGCCTGCACAAAACTCAACTGATGCGGGGGAGAAGGCATCAGTAGAATGAGAAGTATGGGGAGACAGGGTATACAGTGGCGATGGGGTTGAAGGAAGAGATGGGGTTGCAGCAGGTGATGGGGTTGGAGAAGGAGAGGGTGTCCCAGCAGGTGCAGCAGGCGGAGGTGGTGGATCTGCAGCAGGAGATGGTGGAGCCGGCGGAGATGGTGGATCCGCAGCAGGAGATGGTGGATCCGGCGGAGATGGTGGATCTGCAGCAGGAGATGGTGGAGCAGGCGGAGATGGTGGATCCGCAGCAGGAGATGGTGGAGATGGTGGAGCTGCCTGTGCAGCTGGAGGTGATCCTAGGTATAGGAGAAAACTTTTATTGAGCGCATAACTCCAGGCCACCATGGCTTACGCCTACTTTACACCATACAATTCTGCATACGATATCGTATGTGATGTGACACGCCCCCATCTTATGTGCGACAACTGAAATTTGTTGACCGTGTCGCACCTATGCTTTGTTCCTGTCACAAGTATTTACCCTTCTATACGACCATCCATATGTAAGAAGCGGGACGCAGGTAAGTTGCAGTTCATCATTCCCGGGGTGTCACACACTGCGATGTGTGCTGCCTCGGGAACATTGAACAACCAGACGTTCAATTTTTAGTAATTGAATGACGTGTATGCGATGAACGGTTATTCGTTTAATCGTAATCGCATGTAGGTTTTACACACTACAATATCTCTAACGATGCCGGATGTGAATCACTTACAACGTGACCCCGCCGACACATCGGTAGATATATTGTAGCATGTAATGCCCGTGTAAAGACTGCTTTTTTACGTATGTTTGACAAACCTTTTTCTCGGGGTACCAGACACATGGGGACCACTTGCCTCAAAGCAGCAGACATGCTGCATTCATTGGAAAAACAAGGCACAAAAATCAATCACTTAAATTCTTCTATTTTATTCTGTTCTGTAAATAGTATAACATATGGCTTGTACTCAAGGCTTCTTATGTCACTCTGATATGCACCGAGATAACAATGATAATCAGGTCAATGGACAATACTCCAAACGAGATTACACAGCATGGTTTATTGCGAAATGGTTTTTGCAAAGACTGATCAAATGCTAATATATGCAAAGAGAAAATAATCCCATTATACCCCAGGAGCATTGAAGTTTTTAGGTATCTGTAATTTAGGGGTGCTTCACACACAGCGAGCTCGCTGCCGAGATCGCTGCTGAGTCACGCTTTTTGTGACGCAGCAGTGACCTCATTAGCGATCTCGCTGTGTGTGACACTGAGCAGCGATCTGGCCCCTGCTGCGAGATCGCTGCTCGTTACACACAGCCCTGGTTCGTTTTCTTCAAAGGCGCTCTCCCACTGTGACACACAGATCGCTGTGTGTGACAGCGAGAGAGCAACAAATGAAGCGAGCAGGGAGCAGGAGCCGGCGTCTGACAGCTGCGGTAAGCTGTAACCAAGATAAACATCGGGTAACCAAGGTGGTTACCCGATATTTACCTTAGTTACCAGCCTCCGCAGTTCTCACGCTGCCTGTGCTGCCGGCTCCGGCTCTCTGCACATGTAGCTGCTGTACACATCGGGTTAATTAACCCGATGTGTACAGCAGCTAGGAGAGCAAGGAGCCAGCGCTAAGCAGTGTGCGCGGCTCCCTGCTCTCTGCACATGTAGCTGCATTACACATCGGGTTAATTAACCCGATGTGTACTGTAGCTAGGAGAGCAAGGAAGCGGTGTGCGCTGGTAACTAATGTAAACATCGGGTAACCATACCCGATGTTTACCTTAGTTACCAGTGTCCGCAGCTTCCAGACGCCGGCTCCGTGCAAGCGCAGCGTCGCTTGCACGCCGCTGCTGGCTGGGGGCTGGTCACTGGTCGCTGGTGAGATCTGCCTGTTTGACAGCTCACCAGCGACCATGTAGCGATGCAGCAGCGATCCTGACCAGGTCAGATCGCTGGTCGGATCGCTGCTGCATCGTTAAAGTGTGAAGGTACCCTTACCTATGATCAAGTTTGCATACCATACATTTTACAAAGGATAATTAGCTCTTTTTCGCCACCTTGTCCCTCTGATATGCACACTAGATATCTTGGTTTAATGTTATTATTTTCTTTGGAACATATTGCATTTGAACTACAATGTGCTTTCCAAGCAACCTTGCTCTAATCGCGTTTGGAGCATTGTCCAGTCATCTGACTATCCTTCTTATCTCGGTGCATATCTGAGTGAGCAAGTTTAGAAGCCATATGTGTGTGTATATTTCTAGTGCATATGTTTCAGAAATAAATCCCCTCCTTTGGGTCCTCGCCAAACTACCTCATATTTTACACAATTGTATTATTATTGTTTGTAAATTTTATATACATTAAGATTTTTTTTTTTATTTCAATAATTGGTCATTGGCATTTTGTGCCATGTTTTTTCAATTGTAATCACTGGGTCACCAGTGTCGGGGAAGAATATCCCAGTTAATGTCCATGTTATGAAAGTATGTATGCTGCATTCATTGCTGCACTTATGCATGCGTGGGGAGTGGGTGACAGGTCCTCGTTAACTCGTTCAGCACCCATGTGTTCTATTTTTTTTGTTTTACTGATTTTTTTCAATACCTTTCATTTTTCCACCAGACAGAACTTTTCAGAATTTTCAGTCAATGTTCCCATATGTTTTCTGCGGGAACCTCACACCACTTTTTATTGCTGTAAGCTGCGTCCAACACCATTAAAGGGGGCTTTACACACTACGACATCGCAAATATAAGTCGATGGCATCACGGAATTCTTGACGCACATCCGGCCGCATTAGCGATGCCGTCTGTTGCGTGTGACTCCGATGAGCGATTTTGCATCGTTGCAAAAACGTGCAAAAACGCTAATCGGCGACATGGGGGTCCATTCTTAAAAATCGTTAATGCAGCAGTAACGAAGTTGTTCCTCGTTCCTGCGGCAGCACACATCGCTGCGTGTGACGCTACAGGAACGAGGAAGCTCCCCTTCCATGCCTCCCGGCCACATTGCGGAAGGAAGGAGGTGAGCGGGATGTTACGTCCCGCTCATCTCCGCCCCTCCGCTGCTATTGGGCGGCGGTTCAGTGACGTGGCTGTGACGCCGTACGGACCGCCCCCTTAGAAAGGAGGCGGTTCGCTGGTCACAGCGACGTCGCCGGACAGGTAAGTATAGGTGACGGCTCTGGGCGATGTTGTGCGGCACGGGCAGCGATTTGCCCGTGTCGCACAACAGATGGGGGCGGGTACCCACACTAGCGATATCGGGACCGATATCGCAGTGTGTAAAGTAACCTGTAGGCCAGGGGTGGGCAATTAATGTTCCCATGGGGCCGCATGAGAAATTGGGATGGTTTTAGAGGGCCGGACTAATATAATTAACTCAGTTTTACCCAATACTGTATATAGCATATATACTATCCCTTCATACACAAACAGTAAGTTACAGACTGTGTGACCCCTCGTGGCCCTGCACGCACACATATCCTTTTTTTCTCTGGCAGCACAGGTGTCACACGGATCGCACACTGATGTGATCTGTGTGACATCAGTGTGACAAATACCAGAGAAAACACTGATCTTTTTAATAAAAAGATTTTCTATATTTACCTCTCTCCAGCGCTGCTGTCTCTGGCTCTGCTGCCTCCCGCTCCTTATCGCTGGTAATTATACTCACTGAATATTCACTGCAGTGAGCAGCTGGAAGCAGGGACAGTGCTGGGGACCGCATCGCTGAGTGAGTATACAGGTGTGTGTGTATGTTGAGAACCTGGAAGCCGGAGCATCTCGGGGACTCGTCACAGTTCCCAATGAACTCTGATGAACCCATGAAGCTGTAGCGTGGGTGTCGCAGGATGGTCATCAAAGTTCATTGGAAACTCTGATGACCTCCTGGAGGCCACTGTGCTTGCAGAATACTCACCTGTCCCTGCGGTGATGCCCTCAACGGTGCTGTGCCCGGTGCTGTCATCGCGATGCTCCGGCTTCCAGGTCCTGAGTGCGGTGAATAATCAATGAATGAGCAGTGGTCAGGAGCGGGAGGCAGCAGAGCTGAAGAAAGCAGGTAAATATGGAAAATCTTTTTATTTCACAGACTCGTGTTTTCGCCGGTAACTGACACATGTATGCAAACAGGTACCGGAGAAACATAATCAGGCCCTGTAATGGCGGTATGGCGCTGCAGGGGGCGGGGAGAGAGCACGTGGTACCACTCGCAGTTACGGGCTTTTCTCTCTGCATCTTCTTGGGTCCGGCTGCTGCATCTTCTTCTCCTGCCGGGGCGGGAACTTTTCAAATGACACACACGCGCGACGTTCTGACGACATCAGTGCGCGTGCGTGTGTGTCACAGAGAAAGTGCCGGCAGGAAACAGAGGACAGATTCCTGCGTTCCGCTGCTGCACTGTGCGGTGCTGCAGTATCTGTCCTCTGTTCCCTGCCGGCACGCAGCATGTGATGAGGGCAATCTGACCACGGGCCGCCCGGAGCCTGGAGCTCTGGACAACAGGTCAGATTGCCCTCATCAGTGACCGGCCATCAAGGATGCTCGGAGCCAGGCGGGCCGGTCACAGAGAGTAGGCGGGCCGGATGTGGCCCGCGGGCCGCCCCTTGCCCAGGTATGCTCTAGGCCATAAAAGGTGATCCTACAATATCTTTTTGGGGATATTATATTTAACATGTTTACTAAATGGTAACACCGATGTTTCGATCCATGATCCATGAACCATAAAGTCATGGGTTGTTCATGGGTAAACAAAACCGAATCGGACCAAAGCCGCTAAACAGCACTCACCATGACGCCTCTCGATGTCTGCTCAGATGCTGGCGAGGAGATCACTGGACTTATAGCGAAGGTCTGCCAGTTTCTTCCTGATTTGGGTTGTGGATCGCTCCACCCCAAATTTACGGGCCAGGCCTCTGCTAATTAGCCTCAGCACAGTCTGCTTGTGAAGCATGGGATGGTCATACTCTGCGTCACAAAAATAATCTTTTTTGACCATCATTTTAATCAATAACGGACCTCAACAGGCCCCCATGGGGAACTGCGAATCCTGGCCGCCATGTTCCCACCTCTGAGCATTAACAGAACATGTACGCCGCCCAACAGACTTCAAAGGCGACGTAAGCAACGTCATCACGTCACGTTCTGAACAACGTCGCAGTAGCGATCCCGCTAGCGGTCTCGTTGTCAACGAGCCGCTCGAACCGCGTCACAGTAGCGTTCCCGTTCGTGAAACTAGTGGTCTGAATAAAGCTAGCACAGAGTCACAGTAGCGTTCCCGTTCGTGAAACTAGCGGTCTGAATAAAGCTAGCACAGAGTCACAGTAGCGTTCCTGTCTGTAACCGAGTCAGACAGCAAAAGGCATAGATAGCACTTAAATTTTTGATTTATGTTTGTGTATTGGATTTTTGTGTTATGGAATTATGGAATGGAAAGTTATGGAATATTCTTGTACATAGGGGCAATATTATAGTAGTTATATTCTTGTGCATAGGGGCAGTATTATAGTAGTTATATTCTTGTACATAGGGGCAGTATTATAGTAGTTATATTCTTGTACATAGGGGCAGTATTATAGTAGTTATATTCTTGTACATAGGGGCAGTATTATAGTAGTTATATTCTTGTGCATAGGGGCAGTATTAAAGTAGTTATATTCTTGTGCATAGGTGGCAGTATTATAGTAGTTATATTCTTGTGCATAGGGGCAGTATTATAGTAGTTATATTCTTGTACATAGGGGCAGTATTATAGTAGTTATATTCTTGTACATAGGGGCAGTATTATAGTAGTTATTTTCTTGTACATAGGGGCAGTATTATAGTAGTTATATTCTTGTACATAGGGGCAGTATTATAGTAGTTATATTCTTGTACATAGGGGCAGTATTATAGTAGTTATATTCTTGTACATAGGAGCAGTATTATAGTAGTTATATTCTTGTACATAGGTGGTAGTATTATAGTAGTTATATTCTTGTGCATAGGGGCAGTATTATAGTAGTTATATTCTTGTGCATAGGGGCAGTATTATAGTAGTTTTATTCTTGTACATCGGGGCAGGTGGGACACCACCGCTGCTGTTGTGGGGCACCAAGGGGAGAGTTAGTGGCAGCTGGATGTTAACCCCTCCGCGGGTAGGGATGGTTGTCCCGGGGCCCAATGTCTTTTTGCTGGGTATAGCAATGGCATAAAGTGTTAGTGGTATCATTTTGATTTACAAATCTATTATGGGAAGGAGAATAGAGCGGACATGGGATTATACTCTATGGGCTATCGGTACAGAGGACCTAAATGGTTGTTGGTACAAATGACAGTCAATGTAATAAAAGTCATCAACCATAATAGTATATATAACATTTTATTGAACAAATGCAAACATTATAAAATTCAGAAAGATTAAAATAAAACGGACAACAAAAATATATTATTAAAAAAACAGTATAGACAGCAAAATGCTCAGTAGGCCTCTATAACATCTGTTGCTGCCAACTTACAGCACCAGGACCGTTAAAATATTGGCAGTAGTTTTCTCGGCAGGCCTTCGCATCATCCTTGTTTCTGCCATGTATGACCGGTTGAAGGCCTGCGATTGCGGGAGCGTTAGCACGCCACTCACCAAGAACCACTTCCCCATTTGTTGGTTCCACAGAGTCCACGAAACCAGGCGGACTGTACGCATTTACATCTTGACGACGAAGGAAGTTGTGCAGCGTGCAACAGGCCAAAACAACAGAGTCTATTGATTGTAGCTTTAGGTTAATCGGAGTGTGGAAAAGTCTGAAGCGGTTGGCCATGATCCCGAAGGCATTTTCTACTACCCGACGTGCCCTTGACAAGCGGTAATTGAAAATGCGTCTTTCCTGCGTAAGAGAGTTTTGTGGAAACGGTTTCAGAAGATTGGCATGAAGCGGGAAGGCTTCATCGCCGACAAAAACAAAATTAAGGTTTCCTGTGGTCTCAGAGTTGGGTGGCAAGTGCAGGGCACCGTTCTGCAAATGCTCACCAAATGCTGTGTGCTCCAAAACACCACCATCAGAAACCCTGCCGTTCATGCCAACATCGACATTTATGAATTCATAGTTTGCATTAACAAGGGCCGTCATGATGAGGCTGAAATAGCCCTTGTAATTGTAGAAATAGGATCCGCTGTTCCGTGGTTGCGTGATGCGCACATGTTTTCCATCCAAAGCCCCACCACAGTTTGGGAACTGCCAGAGCTGCTCAAAATCCTTGGCAATTTTTTTCCATGCCTCCACTGTTTTAGGAAATTGATTATCGCTGCGTAGACTGCGAACAATTGCATTACATGTCTCAGGAATTATTACGCTGAGCAGGGACCTTGAAACAGCAGCAGAAAAATGCAAGTCTTGGAGGGAGCGTCCTGTAGCCAGGAATCGCAGTGTGACTGCCAATCTTTCATCTGTGGGGACGGCAGCACGCATCTTTGTATCCTTCCGTTGAATGAGTGGCGTAACTCTTTCCAGTAACAGTTTGAAGGATTCCTCTGACATCCGCAGATAGTTGCGGAAATCATGAGGATCCTTCTCCTGCAGCTCTCTTATAAGTTGCATGTGTGAGAATTCGGACCTCCTCTGCAGCCACTCTCTGGTCCACATGCGACGCTTTCGCTTTGAACGCCTCTCTAGCATCCGTGCCTCATCTTGTCGCCGAGCTTCCTCCACCAGCATTGCAGCAACTACAACAGAACACTGCGTATCATCCATGATGTGCAAACTGCTAAAATAAAACAAAATAAGAGAATTTTAAACAATATGTATGTATATTCCTATATACCGGAATATAAAAGCTAAAATACTTCCAGCTATGTAAATAAATTAATATAACAACTATGATACTGCCTCCTATGTACAAGAATATAAGTACTATAATACTGCCCCCTATATACAACAACCTAACAACTATAAAACTGCCCACTATATACAAGAATCTAAGTACTATAATACTGCCCCCTATATACAAGAATATAAGTACTATAATACTGCCCCCTATGTACAAGAATATAACTACTATAATACTGCTCCTATGTACAAGAATATAACTACTATAATACTGCCCCTATGTACAAGAATATAACTACTATAATATTGCCCCCTATATACAACAATATAACAACTATAAAACTGCCCACTATATACAAGAATGTAAGTACTATAATACTGCCCCCTATATACAAGAATATAAGTACTATAATACTGCCCCCTATATGCAACAATATAACAACTATAATACTGCCCCCTATATCCAAGAATATAACTACTATAATACTGACCCAGAATACAACTATAATATTGCCCACTATATCCAAGACTATAACTACTTCTCCCTGTGTATAAGAATATAAATATTATAATATTGGTTCCCTAAGTACAAGAATTCAAGTAGTACAATACTGTTCCCATATACAAAAGTACTATCCTATATACAACAATTTCAAAGCATACCTACCTTTTCAATCACAAGGTCTGATAAGAGGTCTGATGAAAGATCCAGAAAACACGACACACTAGCGACGCCAGACAGAGAATGTACTTCGTAGAACAAAAAATGGATGTAATAACAGTGACGCCTTCGGCAAGGTACCCAATCGGAACGCTGTTGTAACCACCAATCGGAGTCGTAGGGGCGTTGCAAAATAGACCGCAAAAACACGCCCTTATCCTGCCTTCAGTACTACTGTTTTCAGCGTCGTAGCGATGGTCGCTGCTGTGGTGTCAAACACAAGGATGCAGCGCTTATCAGCATGGCGCAGTGGGATAACAGCGATCAAAAAATGACCTGGAACATTCAGGAGCGAGCAGCGATTTCGCAGAAGGGGTCTCATCATTGTTATGTGTCACACACAGCGACGTCGCTGTTGAGGTCGCTGCAACGTCACAGAATATGGTGACGTTGCAGCGACGTCGTTGTCGTCGTCGTCGTTATGTGTGACACCAGCTTAAGACATGTAATGACTGACAGACTGCTTTCCTGATCTACATGTCTCACACTGTTAACTCCCCTTTTTAATTACAATTATCTCTGGAGGCTGATTCTCAGAGAGATCAGAGTCTGGTCAATAGTTCTTAAAAGCTTATTGACGTACAGTATAAGAAAAATGTGGATATCTCTGGATGACGATATAGGATTGCAACTTTTAAGGTATCACTTTATTCAGTTTCCTATAAGTTATATGCCCATATACAGTGTAATATATATATATATATATATATATATATATATATATATATATATGACGGCTTAGGAGGGTTGATCCTAGAAACAGAATTCCTTTAATTTGATTGGCTAGCAACAAAGCAATAATGTCAGAATCACTTTATCTTTGGATCACTGTTATTTTAAAAGGGTGGCGAGGGCGGCTAACAGCTGATCATTTGAGATTGACGACATGTTCTAGGGATGTCATCAATATCCTCTGACTTCTATCCTCGAAGCACTTTATATATTTCACCATTAAGGTGTGTTTCACACATTTGTTTTTTTATGGTCAGAGACCGAACAGTGATTTATGGACTGGCTGTGGATTCCTTAACCTGAACTTTACAGCCTTATGGGCATATTTGAGGCTGCAGGGGTCAGGAGACCCGTGATGGATCCGTACATCGTTGATTGTACTCAGTCTTTGATACATTAGTATGTACTAGGATTGTGAAATATGATCGTGCAGTAGGTTGGACCGTTCAATATTTTTCCATCAGATTGTGCAATGATGATAACTTCATTCATCCCCCGATGTTACGGTGTGAACAAACGTCAGCTCTATAAGCACTGAACATGACTCAAGGAGCTCTCACCCATCTAATAAATCTGTGCACTAAATATAGGTTTACTTTCAGGGTCTTAAATAGCTAAACTCTAGCAATAGGTTACTATGTGATCTTCGCCTCCCAAAAATTGTAACACAGACAAACCTAAAAGCAAAAAGGGAAAATGTAGCTTAGTACCTACAGTAACTATAGGCTGTGGGAGGAATGTGCATGATTCACTCTCAGCCTGTGAGCTCAGACTAGAGCAGATTTGAGCTGGATGTCTAGGAGACAGCAGTGTCCCCTGTGCTCTGCTATTTCACTAAACCCTGTGAATTCTGCTGGCTAAGTAAACATTGCTGATAATCACATCCAGGAAAGAAGGCAGTGGCTCAGTCCTCCATCTGGGAACATCTCATTCCACTATTCTCTCACTTGCAGCTTCTGGACACTGTTCTTGCAGATTTTTAGTTTCCTGAAATGGGACTGCCTCTGCAATCTTTCTTGTTGCATTTCGTGGTGGTGACTTGTTTTGTAGCAATCTGTGGATTTATGGATGAAACTGTGGACAAAGCAGTGAAATCAGAAGGATATTGTAGCAGGATTCTAAGAGCACAAGGAAGCACAGGAAAAGAAGGATACAATGAATTTTCCCTGAGAGTAGAGGGAGAGCCGGATTACTACAAGCCAGGGAATACTTATAGGGGTAAGTGCTTGGGGGGATGGTGCCCTGCTCTCATTATTAGGGGCTTTTCCCATTTAGGAGTGATGTGTCCAGTGTTCAGTGTGGAACAGCTGTATAATATATACTGTACACTATGTAATACTTACAGGGGTTAGTCCTCAAGGGCCGCCAACAGTGCATGTTTTCAGGATTTCCTTAGTATTGCACATGTGATATAATTTTATCACCTGCACAGTTGATTCCAACACCCATGCAATGCTAAGGAAATCCTGAAAACATGCACTGTTGGCGGTCCTCGAGGACTGGAGTTGGATACCCTGCTATATACTGTACACTTTGCTGCATACTCCACCCAGGGAATACTTACAGGGGTAAGTGCCCCGGGGGATGGTGCCCTGCTGGCATTATTAGAGTCTAGATAAAATGGTATCCAGCAGCGGCATCCGGTAGTATAAAAAAATAAATCCTTTATTTAATCCTTTTAAAAATACAGGACTTTAAGAAGACAGAAGGGGATACGTTTCGGAGTGATCCTTATTCAGAGTCTGAATAAGGATCACTCTGAAACGTGTCCCTGTCTTTTTAAAGCCCTGTATTTTTAAATGGATTAACTAAAGGATTTATTTTTTATACTACCGGATGCCGCTGCTGGTTACAATTTTTTCTGTACTCTTTGTGAATTTGTGTCCGACAACCATGTGTCCTTGCACTGTCCGGTAAATCTGGCTTTCTGAAGGAGCAGGAGAGCGGAATATACTTTTTCTTGTTTTTATATACTGTATGCTATGCTGTATAATAAAAGCCAGGGAATACTTACAGGGGTAAGTGCCTTGGATGGGAGAGGGGGGAGGGAATGGTGCCGTGCTCCCATTATTAGGGTCTATTCCGATTGAGGAGTGATATGTGCAGTGTTCGTTGTGGAATAGCTGTATACTATATACTGTACATTGTGCTGTATACTACAAGCCAGGGAAAACTTACAGGGGTAAGTGCCCAGAGGCATGGTGCCCTGTTCTCATTAATTGGGTCTCTTCCCATAGAGGAGTAACGAATGCAGAATTAAAGTGTGGTACAGCTGTACACTATATACTGTATACTGTACACTATGCTGTACACTACAAGCCAGGGAATACTTACAGGGGTAAGTGCCCAAGGGGAAAGTGGGGTGTGTGGTACATTGAGGTCTCTTCTCATGAAGCAGTGATGTGTGCAGTTGTGAAATCGAGAGGTTGCTCCCAGGATATAGCGGGCCACGAAGAAGGAACGAGACAAGACTAAAGCTTGCTTTACACGTTACGATCCAGTATACGATATCGTATGCGATCGTAACCGCCCCCATCGTATGTGCAGCACGTTCAATTTGTTGAATGTGCCGCACAAACGATTAACCCCCGTCACACATACTTACCATACGACCTCGATGTGGGCGGCGAACGTCCACTTCCTGGAGTGGGAGGGACGTTCTGTGTCACATCGACGTCACGCGGCAGCGGGACATAAACATCCCGCCCACCTCCTTCCTTCCGCATTGTCGGCGGGAGCCGCGGACGGAGGTAAGCTGTCGTTCAATGTTCCCGGGGTGTCACACACTGTGATGTGTGCTGCCTCGGGAAGATTGCACAACCGCACGTTCAATTTTTGAGGAATGAACGACGTGCATGCGATGAACGGATTTTCGTTCAATCGCAATTGCACGGAGGTTTTACATGCTACAATCATACTTACGATCTCAGATGTGCGTCACTTATGACATGACCCCGCCGACACATCGTAAGATTTATTGTAACGTGTAAAACGGGCTTAAGGGTGGCTTTACACGCTACAGCGATCTCATTGGGGTCACGGATTTTGTGACGCACATCCGGCCGCAGTAATGATCTCGTTGTGTGTGACTCCTAGAAGCGATTTTGAATTGTTGCAAAAACGTTCAAAATCGCTCCTCATTGACATGGGGGCCCTCTTCCAATTATCGCTGCTGTCGCTTGGGCGAAGTTGATCCTCGTCCCTGCGGCAGCACACATTGCTACGTGTGACACCGCAGGGACGAGGAACATCTCCTTACCTGCCACACGCCAGCAATGAGGAAGGAAGAAGGTGGGCGGGATGTTAATCCCGCTCATCTCCGCCCCTCCGCTTTGATTGGGCGGCCGCTTAGTGGCCTTAGAAAGGAGGCGGTTCGCCGGTCACAGCGACGTCGCCGAGCAGGTAAGTACGTGTGACGCTTCCGTAGCAATAATGTTCTCTACAGCAGCGATCTTCACATATCGGCATAACGATAGGGGCGGGTGCTATCACGCTCGCCATCGATAACATCGGATAGCGATGTCGCAGCGTGTAAAGCCCGCTTAAGTGTAACCACAAACTCTTTATAACCTGATAAGGAAATCGGGAAGTGAAACTAGTGCAGAAAGCAAATATCAACACAAAGGAGTGTACAGACACCCAATTACTGAACTGGGATCAGCGTGCTGGGCTAACAACTGATTCCAATAGTACAGCAACCACCAGGAACAATTTAACTAACCAGGAACTTCTAGAAGCACTTCAAGGTGTAAATCACTGGGAGTATTAAGCTGGGTTTACACACTGCAACATCTCAAACGACATCGCTGTAACGTCGCCGGTTTTGTGACGCAATAGCGATGTTGTTTGCGATGTTGCAGTGTGTGAAACCTATCAGCGACCTGGCCCCTGCTGTGAAGTTGCTGATCGCTACAAGTCATTCAGGACCATTCCTAGGTCCTTTGTTTCCCGCTGTGCAGCATGAAGTTTCAGTGTGTGAAGACTTTGCAGCGACTTTGTTAGCAACTTCCCTTTCAAAAGGCTGCTTATCAACGTCCCCAACAACCAGCTAGGTCGCTCTGCAGGTCCGGATCGCTGTTGCGTTGTTGGCCAGGTTTGCCTGTTTGAACGCTCACCAGAGACTTAACAGAGACTTAGGGAGGTCGCTATTGCGTCACAAAACCGGTGACGTTACAGCGATGTCCTTTGCGATGTTGCAGTGTGTAAACCCAGCTTTAAGGAGCTGTCCCTAGACCAGCACACCAATTAACAATCTTAGCAAAACCTCTAATTCTCTACTCTTCCCCCACACTTATAAGCAACACAGGAAAGTACCCCGGAGTTAAACACCTGCTAGCAGAGATACTCAACCAGTAAGATTCAGTACTGCAGCAGTTACTGCTGCGTATATTATATATTAGACACCTGGTTTGGCGCCAAAACCACTACTGAGTTAGTGTGCACACTTGTCCGCAAAAACAAAAAGATATAGGCCAGGCCTGAGCTCAGAACTTACTGTTCCACCATTTTTATCCAGGAAGGAGGTATCGGCTCTGCTTTCAGCTCCACAGACGTTCCCTCAGGGCTCGGCAATCACGGGCATAGATCACCTCAGGGCTTGGCTCCGCAGCCATTCTCTGTCTCTCTCTGGCAGCCATTTATATCCACTCGCACTCCAGGTCTGCTCACACAGCCGTCCGCAGACTGTTTCCAACACTCCAGGTATTCAGCTCCGACCAGGACACAGGTAGCCATTTCTCTCTACAGTCTCCTTGCTTCTGAGTCCTTGTCTCTTTCCTCCTCCCAGGCTGCACAGATCTCCCTCCGGTGGCTGGGAGGAGGCATTGCAGGAGAAGGCATTACAGATGGCTCACTAGGAGAAGGTATTGCTGCTGAGGAGCCACCAGGAAACACTGCTGCTGGCTCATCAGTCCTCTCACACAGTGTTCAGTGTGGAATACCTGTATACTATATACTGTATACAGTACATAATGCTGTATATTACAAGCCAGGGAATACATACAGGGGTAAGTGCCCAGGGGGAATGGTGACCTGCTCTCATTATTTGGGTCTCTTCTCATGGAGTGATGTGTGCAGTATCCAGTGTGGAACAGCTGCATACTATATACTGTAATGTACACTGTACTGTACACTATGCTGTAAACTTCAAGCCAGGGAATACTTACAGGGTTAAGTACCCGGGGGGGATAGTGCCCTGCTCTCATAATTAAGATTTCTTCTCATGAAGGAGTGATGTGTGCAGTGTCCGGTGTGGAGCAACTGTATACTATACACTATACTGTATACTACAAGCCAGGTAATGTTTACAGGGGTAAGTGCCCAAAGGGGATGGTGGCCTGTTCTCATTGAGATCTCTTCCCATGGAGGAGTGATGTGTGCAGTGTCCGGTGTGGAGCAGCTGTATATTATATACTATACTGTATATACTGTACTATTTACTATGCTGTATACTATATACTATACTGTACACTATGCGTATAATATATACTATTCAAAGATGACATGTATATGGAGCAAAGCTGAATTTGTCACTTCTACATTACAATGAGTAATACTCATGTATTTGATTAACCTCAAGTGCTTATGCCAGAAAATGTACATTATGATATTAGGAGACTATGACCAAATTGCAAACTCTTCTTTACAATATCGCACTCCACAGAGCACCCAGGGTATGTCACCAGGGAACGAGTTGTCAGGGTGGCACCAATAACAGGGTAAGTAGGTACATAACTAGGGCACAAAGTGATGATTAACCAAAAGAGAAGGAAAGGCATCTAGGACCCTGTGTAACCCACTCAGCTCTGCTATTCACACGTATGAAAAGGTCGCAGAGATCGCGACTGCGATCGGACCCAGCAGGGTTAGGGGCCCGGCCTGCAGAAAAGCAGCCAGCTTCTCTCTTTGAGACAGCTGTGAAGGACACTCTGCCCCTCCCCCGGCTGAGAGCGGAGGGGGGGGGGGGCGGTGGTGCCGGCACTCGCCACTCAGGAGAAGATTGAGGCCTCAGCCAAAGAGGAGTTGATTTCTAAAATTGTGTGTGTAGAGCTGATTTCTGCAAGAGAGGAGGGTAGAGCTAAGGGGCAGCAGGAAGATGGAGGCTACACAGCTCCACATCCACAGCAGGAGAGGAGGAGCAGGACAAACTCCACGGGTTGTCAGCAACTTATGAAGAAACAGAGAGGTGAGTATACCGTATACTTATTGGATCTGTCTGTTTGTTTAAACACACGTATGTTTCTTGTATTGTATATAATTGTGCATGTGTTAGTGTGTATATAGTATATACGTGCATGTGAATGTACATATGATGTGTGTCACCCATGAGTGCATAAAGTATATTTATCTCTGTGCATAAATAGTATATGTATATGTGCCTGTGTGTATATATAGTGCATTTGCTTGTGCCTATATGTGTGTGTGAGTGTGTGTGTGTGTGTGTATATATATATATATATATATATATATATAATATATATTTATATTATATGTGTATGTATAATATATGTACCTTTGTGTTTAAGTAGTATGTGTGTATGTGACTGTGTGTGTGTGTGTGTGTATATATCACAGGGGTCCGCAACTGACGCCATCTACCTTGGCGTGACGGCTGAGCTCAGTGATTGGCTTCAGCAGTCAGGTGTTTTAGTCATGACATCACGGCTGCAAACATAGAGCAGAGTAGTAGCAAAAAGGAATTGCTGGTCCTGAGGAGGATAAAGCGGGCTTTACACGCTACGATATATCAAACGATATATCGTCGGGGTCACGTTGTAAGTGACGCACATCCGGCGCCGTATAACATATCGTAGCGTGTGACAGCTACGAGCGTCTGTTAACGAGCAAAATTACTCACTTTATCGTTGCTCGTTGACACGTCGCTCATTTTCTAAAAATCGCACGTCCTTCTGCGCACCGGATGTTCATCGTTCCCGGGGCAGCACACATCGCTCCTTGTGACACTCCGGGAACGCTAAACTGCAGCTCCGCCAATGCGGAAGGAAGGAGGTGGGTGGGATGTTTACGTCCCGCTCATCTCCGCCCCTCCGCTTCTATTGGCCGGCTGCTGTGTGACGTCGCTGTGACGCCGAACGTCCCTCCCCCTTCAGGAAGAGGATGTTCACTGCCCTCAGCAAGGTCGTTCGGGAGGTAAGTACGTGTGATGGGGTTTACGACTTTGTGCAACACGAGCAACAAATTGCCCACATCGCACAAACGATGGGGGCGGGTGCGATCACAGATGCGATCGCACGAGAAATTGATACGTGTAAAGCAGGCTTAAGTGACCCTAAATTTATTGTTTGTCACTAGCACAAGACTAAGGGCATTGAAATTTGTTTTAATGCCCTTAGTTTTGTGCTACGGACAAACAATATCAAAAAGCAAATAAGAGGCTAAAACATAACTTTTAATGAAAGTATGTAAAAGACCTAATACTTAGACCAATGTTACCATAAGCATCCTCGACTGCTATCAGGATATAAGGCATATACCACGCCACACAAGAGAGAGACCCTCAGGGATGCCACAAATATAACAAACTAAACAAACAAACAAAAAACAAAAAAAGAAAAATATATAGATTGTGTTTCCTTGTGTTGTCCTGCATACATAACAAACTTAATAGAAAAACACAAAATACATAAATAATATAAATTGTTGACAGCGGTCAACAGTTCAAATGTACAAAAAGCATTGATAGAGCAGTTGATATAGAAAAGCTTTGAATGGTCTCACCAATTAGGTGGTCCGCTGAGAAAATCAGTCTCTCCCTCCTAGGAGTCCTAGAGTTGCCATGGCGTCACTAACCCCAGTCCTGATGGGAGACCACAGCTAGCTATACTGTAAATCTCTGTACTCTCGCTAGTAGCATTCCAACGTGTTTCGTGGATATAGACTCATCAGGGAATATCGTCCTACAGAGGGGCAGAGGTCCTGCATCCCAGCTCACAAACAATCTATGGACAGACAGAGAGACAGACACACAGAGACAGACACACAGAGACAGGAGCACAGAGACAGATAAAAAGAGACAGACAGACAGACAGACAGACAGAAACAGATACACGGAGACAGACAGAAAGAGACAAACAGAAAGAAAGAGACAGACAGAAAGAATAAGACAGACAGAAAGAGACAGACAGACACAGACAGAGACTGGGAGAGAGAGAGACAGGGAGACAGTTACTATTCCGGGCAACGCCCGGGTACTACAGCTAGTCTATTATATAAAGCTGAGTATATGTATGTATGTATGTCTGCTAGAGGAACGTGCGTCGTTGCATGTACAATCATGAAATTTTGCACAGACACTCCATTTGACTCAGGCAACGTCGTAGACGAGGGGAGATTTTAACCCCGTGCTTTATAGTTATTCGCCAAAATACCTGCCTCTATTAAAGTCAATGGAGCTGGGAGCCACAGTGCAGCCAGAACTTCAGAAGAAATTGCAGCCACGCCCTTAAATGGAATGTTGGCATGTTACAATGCAGCCAGGGAAAGAGACAGACACAGACAGACACAGACAAACAAAGAGACATGGAAAGAGACAGGGAAAGAGACATACAGACAGGGAAACAGACAGACAGACAGGGAAAGGGAAAGAGACAGACAGGGAAAGAGACAGACACAGACAAAGACAGACAGGGAAAGAGACAGACAAAGAGACAGTCAGGGAAAGAGATAGAGACAGACAGGGAAAGAGACAGACATACAAGGAAAGATACAGAAAACGAGATAGAGACAGAGATACAGACACAGACCGACATATGCTGGTGATTCTAAGGGGTACTTTGCACACTACGACATCGTAAGCCGATGCTTGCGATGCCGAGCGCGATAGTACCCGCCCCGTCGCAGCAGCGATATCTTGTGATCGCTGCCGTAGCGAACATTATCGCTATGGCAGCTTCACATGCACTCACCTGCCCTGCGATGTCACTCTGGCCGGCGACCCGCCTCCTTCCTAAGGGGGCGGGTCGTGCGGCGTCACAGCGATGTCACACGGCAGGCGGCCAATAGAAGCGGAGGGGTGGAGATGAGCGGGACGTAAACATCCTGCCCACCTCCGTCCTTCCGCATAGCCGGCATGAGCTGCGGTGACACAGGTAGGAGATGTTCCTTGCTCCTGCGGCTTCTCACACAGCGATGTGTGGTGCCACAGGGGAACGAGGAACAACATCGTACCGTCGCTGCCGCGCAATTATGAAAATGTCGGACACTACACCGATGATACGATTACAATGCTTTTGTGCTCGTTAATTGTATCAAAAACGCTTTACACACTACGATATCGACTGCAATGCCAGATGTGCGTCACTTTCGATTTGACCCCATCGACATCGCAGCTGCGATGTGTCGTAGTGTGCAAAGTACCCCTAAGTCTATTGCTGATCCCTTATAAATGTATTGTAGAATAGTGGAAGATATGCTAGTGATTCAGAGACTTGCTGCCCCGTATAAGTGTATTGTAGAATAGTGGAAGATTTGCTAGTGATTCAGAGACTAATGCTGCTACCTTTATAAGGCTATGTTCACACTGGGCGTTTTTGTAAGCGTTTATGCAGTGTTTTTTAGCTACGGATTTGCCTTAGTTTTATGCAAATCTGTAGCGCTCCACGAGGCAGGTGTTTAAAAAACAGAAACAGACACAGACAAAGATACAGACACAGACCGACACATGCTGTTTTTTTTAAGTCTATTGCTGATCCCTTATAACAGTGATGGCGAACCTATGGCACGCGTGCCACACTGGGCACGCAGAGCTCTTTGTGTTGGCACGCGCGCTGTTGCCACACTGAGCCACGTTGAACTGCCGATATGATCGCGCCGGCAGCTCAACGTGGTGTTTAACAGAGGAGACATCTTTCCTCCCTCTGACACTCCTCCTCTCCTGGGCTGCAGGCCTGTTGCCTAGGAGACGGAGGAGTGTCACTCAGTAGGCGGTGCCGATGTCTTGTGGCCGCGCGGTGGAGCTGCTGCTAGAAGGTGAGTTTTTTATTTTATTTTTAAGCTGTGTGCGGCTGTGCCAAGGTGTGGGGACAGTGCAGCGCGGGGGAAACATGGGAGCACGGGGCATGGAGAGCACGGGGAATGGAGCGCACGGGGTATATATACAGAGCACGGGGCATGGAGAGCACGGGGCATGGAGAGCACGGGGCAAGGAGAGCACGGGGTATATAAACAGAGCACGGGGCATGGAGAGCACGGGGTATATATGGAGAGCACGGGGCATGGAGAGCACGGGGCAAGGAGAGCACGGGGTATATAAACAGAGCACGGGGCATGGAGAGCACGGGGTATATATGGAGAGCACGGGGTATATATGGAGAGCACTGGGTATATATGGAGAGCACGGGGTATATATGGAGAGCACGGGGTATATATGGAGAGCACGGGGTATATATGGAGAGCACGGGGTATATATGGAGAGCACGGGGTATATATGGAGAGCACGGGGTATATATGGAGAGCACGGGGTATATATGGAGAGCACGGGGTATATATGGAGAGCACGGGGCATGGGGAGCACGGGGTATATATGGAGAGCACGGGGTATATATGGAGAGCACGGGGTATATATGGAGAGCACGGGGTATATATGGAGAGCACGGGGTTTATATGGAGAGCACGGGGCATGGAGAGCACGGGGTATATATGGAGAGCACGGGGCATGGAGAGCATAGGGTATATATGGAGAGAACGGGGCATGGAGAGCACGGGGTATATATGGAGAGCACGGGGCATATATGGAGAGCACGGGGCATGGAGAGCACA
Organism: Anomaloglossus baeobatrachus; assembly: GCF_048569485.1. Classification (NCBI taxonomy): domain Eukaryota; kingdom Metazoa; phylum Chordata; class Amphibia; order Anura; family Aromobatidae; genus Anomaloglossus; species Anomaloglossus baeobatrachus. Next base: position 118,390,147 of record NC_134362.1, on the reverse strand, counting down.
GGCCATGGAAAGCACGAGGTATATATGGAGAGCACGGGGTATATATGGAGAGCACGGGGTATATATGGAGAGCACGGGGCATGGAGAGCACGGGGTATATATGGAGAGCACGGGGCATGGAGAGCACGGGGTATATAAACGGGGCATGGAGAACATGGGGTATATATATGGAGAGCACGGGGTATATATGGAGAGCACGGGGTATATATGGAGAGCACGGGGTATATATGGAGAGCACGGGGTATATATGGAGAGCACGGGGTATATAAACAGCACGGGGCATGGAGAGCACGGGGTATATATGGAGAGCACGGGGCATGGAGAGCACGGGGTATATAAACAGAGCACGGGGCATGGAGAGCACGGGGTATATATGGAGAGCACGGGGTATATATGGAGAGCACGGGGCATGGAGAGCACGGGGCATGGAGAGCACGGGGCATGGAGAGCACGGGGCATGGAGAGCACGGGGCATGGAGAGCACGGGGCATGGAGAGCACGGGGGAAACATGGGAGCACGGGGCATATAAACAGAGCACAGGGCATACAGACAGAGCACGGGACATACAGACAGAGCACGGGACATACAGACAGAGCACGGGACATACAGACAGAGCACGGGACATACAGACAGAGCACGGGGCATACAGACAGAGCACGGGGCATACAGACAGAGCACGGGGCATACAGACAGAGCACGGGGCATACAGACAGAGCATGGGGCATACAGACAGAGCACGGGGCATACAGACAGAGCACGGGGCATACAGACAGAGCACGGGGCTTATAAACAGCACGGGCCATACAGAGCACAGAGCAAACATGGAGAGCACGGGGCATATAAACAGAGCACAGGGCATACAGAGCACAGGGCAAACATGGAGAGCACGGGGCATATAAACAGAGCACGGGGCATATAAACAGAGCACGGGGCATATAAACAGAACACGGGGCATATAAACAGAGCACGGGGCATATAAACAGAGCACGGGGCATATAAACAGAGCACGGGGCATATAAACAGAGCACGGGGCATATAAACAGAGCACGAGGCATATAAACCGAGCACGGGGCATATAAACAGAGCACGGGGCAAACCGAGCACGGGGGCAAACCGAGCACGGGGGCAAACCGAGCACGGGGGCAAACCGAGCACGGGGGCAAACCGAGCACGGGGGCAAACAGAGCACGGGGGCAAACAGAGCACGGGGCAAACAGAGCACGGGGCAAACATGGAGAGCACGGGGCAAACATGGAGAGCACGGGGCAAACATGGAGAGCACGGGGCAAACATGGAGAGAACGGGGCAAACAGCAAGGAGCAAACATGGAGAGCACGGGGCAAACATGGCTGCAAGGATGGGGGAAACGTGCAAAGATGGGGGAAACATGGCTGCAAGGATGGTGAAACATGACTGCAGGGATGGGGGAAACAAGATTGCAAGGATGGGGGGAAACAAGACTGCAAGGATGGGGGGAAACAAGACTGCAAGGATGGGGGGAAACAAGACTGCAAGGATGGGGGGAAACAAGACTGCAAGGATGGGGGGAAACAAGACTGCAAGGATGGGGGGAAACAAGACTGCAAGGATGGGGGGAAACAAGACTGCAAGGATGGGGGGAAACATGCAAGGATGGGGGGAAACATGCAAGGATGGGGGAAACTTGCAAGGATGGGGGAAACTTGCAAGGATGGGGGAAACTTGCAAGGATGGGGGAAACATGCAAGGATGGGGGAAACATGCAAGGATGGGGTACATTTAGCAGAAAGGGGAACATGCCAGGAAGGGGTACATTTACCAGTATGGGGGATACATTTACCAGAATAGGGGGAAACATGAAAGGATGGGGGAAAACATGACTGCAGGGATGGGGGGAAACAAGACTGCAAGGATGGGGGGAAACATGCAAGGATGGGGGGAAACTTGCAAGGATGGGGGAAACTTGCAAGGATGGGGGAAACTTGCAAGGATGGGGGAAACATGCAAGGATGGGGGAAACATGCAAGGATGGGGGAAACATGCAAGGATGGGGTACATTTAGCAGAAAGGGGAACATGCCAGGAAGGGGTACATTTACCAGTATGGGGGATACATTTACCAGAATAGGGGGAAACATGAAAGGATGGGGGAAAACATGACTGCAGGGATGGGGGGAAACAAGACTGCAAGGATGGGGGGAAACAAGACTGCAAGGATGGGGGGAAACAAGACTGCAAGGATGGGGGGAAACAAGACTGCAAGGATGGGGGGAAACAAGACTGCAAGGATGGGGGAAACAAGACTGCAAGGATGGGGGGAAACATGACTGCAAGGATGGGGGGAAACATGACTGCAAGGATGGGGGAAACATGACTGCAAGGATGGGGGAAACATGCAAGGATGGGGGAAACATGCAAGGATGGGGAACATTTAGCAGAAAGGGGAACATGCCAGGAAGGGGTACATTTACCAGTATGGGGGATACATTTACCAGAATAGGGGGAAACATGAAAGGATGGGGGAAAACATGCCAGGATAGGGGGAACATGAACATGCCAGGATGAGGAACATTTAGCAGGAAGGGTGACATTTATCAGGATGGGGTACATTTACCAGGAAAGGGGACATTTACTAGTATAAGGGAACATGCCTGGATGAGGTACATTTACCAGGATGGGGTCATTTGACAGCATGGGGGAACATGCCAGGGTGGGATACATTTACAATGATGGGGTACATTTACAATGATGGGGTACATTTACCAGGAATGGGGTACATTTACCAGGAATGGGGCTATGATGTGGACAAATATACCAGAATGTAGGAAATATATATCAGGATGGGGGACATGTTTATCAGGAAGTGGCCAGGAAGGGGACATAACTACACAATGGAGGGGGAGGGTAGCAACTCGTACGTCTTTATGGGATTTCAAGATGTTCAGACTTTGAAATTTAGATGTGGATTACAGGGTGACATCTGATTGCGTTCCATGCTAAAATCTCTGTCTAATATGCTGCAATTTTTTCCAGAAAGATCAATCCAACTGCTGTGTCTGGAAAGGGCAGGGGCTCAGCTTCAATGTGTGGTAAGCATGCATGAGCATGATGCCCCCTGCTGAGGAGAAGACTGCAAAGGTAAGATTACAATCAATTATTTACATAATAGGATTGGTTGGCACTTCGGGAAAAAAAATGGGTTTAGGGCTACAGTTTGGGCACTCTGCCTGTAAAAGGTTCGCCATGACTGCCTTATAATGTATTGTAGAATAGTGGAAGATATGCTGGTGATTCTGAGTCTATTGCTGATCCCTTATAAGTGTATTGTAGAATAGTGGAAGATATGCTGGTGATTCTGAGTCTATTGCTGGTCCCTTATAAATGTATTGTAGAATAGTAAAAGATATGCTGCTGATTTAAAAACTATTACTGCTTCCTTATAATATATTCTCGAATAGTGGAAGATATGCTGGTGATTCTGAGACTATTGCGGCTCCCTTATAAGGCTATGTTCACACTGGGCGTTTTTGTAGCATTTATGCAGCATTTTTTAGCTACAGATTTGCCTTGGTTTTTTGCAAATCTGTAGCGCTCCACGAGGCAGGTGTTTTAACCTACTCATTGCTGGGCCGGGGCTGCAGATCCTCTGCATCGTCACAGGATGGCCTGGCCCGGTTCCGTTGTCCTGAGGCGTACAGGAGGAAGGGAAGGCGGTGTACGGGATTAAGGATGGAGGTGGTAATTGGAGGTGGAGGATAGGGGTGACAGTGAGGAAAGTCTATTAGATGACCGTGACGACACCTGTGGTACGCGGCCAGGGATGGGGGAGCCGCCGCTGCGGGTGCTGCTCTCCAGGGCTGATGGTGAAGGTCGCAGCCAGGATGGTGTCGCTCCACACAGGCGGAGCGGGATTACCCCAGTGAGGATAATGAAGGAGGACGGAGGAGGTGGTAGTCACCGTTGGCGCCGAAGCGCTGGGTGACGGTGTCGGTAAAGGAGAGGCAGAGACAGGGGCTGCAGTTCCAGGTCTTTTACTCACAAATAGTTCAGGCGCTGCCCCCAGAGTACTAGTCTTCACCACGATGAGCTTCAGCCGATCCCGGATCCGTGAAAGGTCATGTCCGGTGTGTGTTTCAGCCTGTGAACCCTTTCCTCCTTTGATGTATTGGACCCCCATGGCATGAAGCACTTGGGGATCCCGATGTTAGTAAAGTGTCCTGTTCTGTATGCTGATAGCGCAGTTCCGTTGTGAGGCCGGTCCTCAACCCCGGATCCTATATGCTATTTGCTGCAGACTCGGTGGGACGGGTCTGGTGACTGTTCTAGCCGTTCCCTGCGACCCTTGATAACGTGAAGTATATCTACCCCAGGATTCTGTATCCCAACAGCGCCGGACTTGTGGAAGCAGCCGCCTTCTTCTCCCCAGCGACCATGTTGAATGCCTTGGCCCACAGAGCTGCTCACGGCACATCCACTCTGCTCTGTGTCTGAAGCTGTTCTCTCTTTGTTGTAGTTGTTTTGTTTGTTCTGAGCTGTTGCCCCCAGCTGCTGCCACCGGCTGGTTCACTACTCTCACTGGGTCAACCTGCTCTTCCCACTGTGTGCTCCTAACTCTCCCTGGTGGTTTCTTCTCCCTGACCCTCAGTCCTGTAAATCCACCGCTATAGTGACCCCTTACTGTGATCCAACCCTGGCCCGGTCCCCATTGGGGAGAGCAACCCAGTGTTACTGCATGTATGTGTGAGTGGAAACCGGCATCAACCTTCCCTGGACCCAGGGGACCCCTAATGGGGGTGCAGTACCCTATGGCGCCTGAAGCCGCACGGGCGCCACATTCCCTGGCGACAAGTGGCAGCACTCTGGGGCTGCAACATTTTACAGTGATCACCGCATTTTTGTTATGTATTAAACCAAAATATTATTTCTCCCTTTATGGGAGGCACAGTATCTTGAACGTTTCAAACTCCGTACGGTTTGTAGCCAGCATCGTTATCACATTCACACATGGTATAAGCATTCTGTACATAGTATCAACATTGCGGTATTTACATTAGTTAGGACAGCCTTATTAAACGTTATTTGTATTCTGTACACGGGTTCATCATTATGTATATTTTTCAACAGAACATTATCATACCTTCATTAAGGAAAACTGGTCATTAACGGATGACGGTTGAGTCCAGTGTGCCACCCGTCAGTGCACCACTTGTAGCAGATGTCCCGAAGGCCCAAAAAGAGGGCAATAATTCTGGAAAGGTGCACAACAGATGTAATTATTTACAGGTCAGTGTTCAGTGTCAGTGTCCACAATCATGGATTCCCCCATTGCATCCTCAAAGGAGGTGTTGTAGGACTTCCCCCACACCAGTCCCAAATAGATGTGGGGGGAGGTGTTGTAGGACTTCCCCCACACCAGTCCCGGGTGGGTGTCCTCCGGTTGTCCGATATGATCCACAGCACCCGATTCTCCACAAGCTCCCCATTCAGAGGCAGCAGGTTCTCCCACTACCGGTGCTAGGGAAACGTTGCAGGCGGTCTGGTCGACCATAGTCTGTTCTGTGGCTACCTGGTGAGCAGTAGCTGGATCCTGGTCAGGGTCAGCGATCTGGTCTATTGGCTGCTGGGTTGGAAGCAGCGGGGTCTTCAGTTATCGGGGTGTCGGCTATCGGGTTCTCCGCTACCTGGTCGGCATCAGCCTGGGCATTTATATATAAGAATAAGGCTGCACATCAAACTTAGATAATGGTATAATGCCTCAAGCATATGGAAAAATATTGGAATATACAATGAAAAATGCTACTTGCTAATTTGAACATGTGAATAATGAATTGCATACCTGCTATGAATATTAGGAAAAAGGAGATATTTAGCAATCGCATTGATCAATGTAACTGAGCCCCAAAACCTCGTCAAGGTACATCTCTATATTGGGGTCCCTAGCTCTGTGACCCTAACTGTGTGTCATCTCATTGCAATTAAAAACTGCTATGGGTGGAGAGGGGTAACTAAGGACTTTCTTATATGGGAGATGGAAAAAACATGGCCGAAAGGGGCGGAGCTGTGTTCACATTCAGAAAAAAAAATTACATATAACTGAATAGGATAACTGAAGTGAGCACTAATATATATATATGAGTGCAAGCCAAATATACATACCATATATAAGAATAAGGCTGCACATCAAACTTAGATAATGGTATAATGCCTCAAGCATATGGAAAAATATTAGAATATACAATGAAAAATGCTACTTGCTAATTTGAACATGTGAATAATGAATTGCATACCTGCTATGAATATTAGGAAAAAGGAGATATTTAGCAATCGCATTGATCAATGTAACTGAGCCCCAAAACCTCGTCAAGGTACATCTCTATATTGGGGTCCCTAGCTCTGTGACCCTAACTGTGTGTCATCTCATTGCAATTAAAAACTGCTATGGGTGGAGAGGGGTAACTAAGGACTTTCTTATATGGGAGATGGAAAAAACATGGCCGAAAGGGGCGGAGCTGTGTTCACATTCAGAAAAAAAAACTACATATAACTGAATAGGATAACTGAAGTGAGCACTAATATATATATATGAGTGCAAGCCAAAAATACATACCATATATAAGAATAAGGCTGCACATCAAACTTAGATAATGGTATAATGCCTCAAGCATATGGAAAAATATTGGAATATACAATGAAAAATGCTACTTGCTAATTTGAACATGTGAATAATGAATTGCATACCTGCTATGAATATTAGGAAAAAGGAGATATTTAGCAATCGCATTGATCAATGTAACTGAGCCCCAAAACCTCGTCAAGGTACATCTCTATATTGGGGTCCCTAGCTCTGTGACCCTAACTGTGTGTCATCTCATTGCAATTAAAAACTGCTATGGGTGGAGAGGGGTAACTAAGGACTTTCTTATATGGGAGATGGAAAAAACATGTCCGAAAGGGGCGGAGCTGTGTTCACATTCAGAAAAAAAAACTACATATAACTGAATAGGATAACTGAAGTGAGCACTAATATATATATATGAGTGCAAGCCAAAAATACATACCATATATAAGAATAAGGCTGCACATCAAACTTAGATAATGGTATAATGCCTCAAGCATATGGAAAAATATTGGAATATACAATGAAAAATGCTACTTGCTAATTTGAACATGTGAATAATGAATTGCATACCTGCCATGAATATTAGGAAAAAGGAGATATTTAGCAATCGCATTGATCAATGTAACTGCGCCCCAAAACCTCGTCAAGGTACATCTCTATATTGGGGTCCCTAGCTCTGTGACCCTAACTGTGTGTCATCTCATTGCAATTAAAAACTATTAGTGCTCACTTCAGTTATCCTATTCAGTTATATGTAGTTTTTTTTCTGAATGTGAACACAGCTCCGCCCCTTTCGGCCATGTTTTTTCCATCTCCCATATAAGAAAGTCCTTAGTTACCCCTCTCCACCCATAGCAGTTTTTAATTGCAATGAGATGACACACAGTTAGGGTCACAGAGCTAGGGACCCCAATATAGAGATGTACCTTGACGAGGTTTTGGGGCTCAGTTACATTGATCAATGCGATTGCTAAATATCTCCTTTTTCCTAATATTCATAGCAGGTATGCAATTCATTATTCACATGTTCAAATTAGCAAGTAGCATTTTTCATTGTATATTCCAATATTTTTCCATATGCTTGAGGCATTATACCATTATCTAAGTTTGATGTGCAGCCTTATTCTTATATATGGTATGTATTTTTGGCTTGCACTCATATATATATATTAGTGCTCACTTCAGTTATCCTATTCAGTTATATGTAGTTTTTTTTTTTTTTTTTCTGAATGTGAACACAGCTCCGCCCCTTTCGGCCATGTTTTTTCCATCTCCCATATAAGAAAGTCCTTAGTTACCCCTCTCCACCCATAGCAGTTTTTAATTGCAATGAGATGACACACAGTTAGGGTCACAGAGCTAGGGACCCCAATATAGAGATGTACCTTGACGAGGTTTTGGGGCTCAGTTACATTGATCAATGCGATTGCTAAATATCTCCTTTTTCCTAATATTCATAGCAGGTATGCAATTCATTATTCACATGTTCAAATTAGCAAGTAGCATTTTTCATTGTATATTCCAATATTTTTCCATATGCTTGAGGCATTATACCATTATCTAAGTTTGATGTGCAGCCTTATTCTTATATATGGTATGTATTTTTGGCTTGCACTCATATATATATATTAGTGCTCACTTCAGTTATCCTATTCAGTTATATGTAGTTTTTTTTTTTTTTTTCTGAATGTGAACACAGCTCCGCCCCTTTCGGCCATGTTTTTTCCATCTCCCATATAAGAAAGTCCTTAGTTACCCCTCTCCACCCATAGCAGTTTTTAATTGCAATGAGATGACACACAGTTAGGGTCACAGAGCTAGGGACCCCAATATAGAGATGTACCTTGACGAGGTTTTGGGGCTCAGTTACATTGATCAATGCGATTGCTAAATATCTCCTTTTTCCTAATATTCATAGCAGGTATGCAATTCATTATTCACATGTTCAAATTAGCAAGTAGCATTTTTCATTGTATATTCCAATATTTTTCCATATGCTTGAGGCATTATACCATTATCTAAGTTTGATGTGCAGCCTTATTCTTATATATGGTATGTATTTTTGGCTTGCACTCATATATATATATTAGTGCTCACTTCAGTTATCCTATTCAGCCTGGGCATTGGCTGGCGGGTTGGAAGCAGCGGGGTCTTCGGCGACCGGGGTGTTGCGGGCCGGGTCCTCAGCTGCCTTGTCATCGGCGGCCGGTTCCAGGGTCGGGTAATAGACCTCTCGATTAAGGGCTGGAGGATGGGGTTGACAGTGAGGAAAGTCTATTAGATGATTGTGACGCTACCTGTGGTACGCGGCCAGGGATGAGGGGGTCGCCGCTGAAGGTGCTGCTCTCCGGGGCTGATGGTGAAAGTCGTAGCCGGGATGGTGTCGCTTCCCACAGGCAGAGCGGGATTGCCCCTTGGAGGATGATGAAGGACGACGGGGTAGGTGGTAGTCCCTGTTGGCGCCACAAATCCATGCTAATAAGTCACTGCTTTTTACAGTCTCAGCAAAGTCTATGAGACTTCTCAAATCTCATGCACACACACAAACACATCAGGATTTTTTCCTGATGGTTTTGTGAAATACCTCCGATTTTGCTGCGATCTGAAAAGAATGAACATGTCAATTCTTTTCAGCACTTTTGCTACGGTTTTTCACCCTAGTGACAGGTGGACTCGCAGCTAGCCTGCAAGTCCACCTGTCCCTAGATACCCGGAATTGATCCAGGGTATCTGGCCGGCACTTAAATGGTTCTGGGGATAAGGGGATTGGAGCAGGCGCTGTATATTTACCGAATCACCGGCGCTGCTGTACGCTCCTGCGGCTCCTTCACTTCACCACTCATTCCATATTCAATGCTTTCATTTGTGATTGGTTGCAGTCAGACGCGCCCCCAGCATCTGAGTGCAACCAATCAGAGATCCGGGTTTGCAGGTCTATACAGAGAATGAGTGAGCCGCGGTGACCTCACTCAGGCTATTTATGGTCACAGGTATCGCCAGCTGTGACCAGGAATCAGCTGATTGAAGTGACCGATGATCGTGCGGCTCATTCATCCTCTGGAGCTCACAGTGGGCAGTCCTGTCCTATGGCTGCTCACTGTGATCTTTAGGTGTAGCAGAGCTGAATCAACGTGGGACCTCGTGTGGATTATGTTGGACCTGCAGGGGTGATTATGGGGTTAATAAAGTAGAGAAAGAGGAGGCTTTTTTTATTTCATTTCAAATAAAGGACTTTTTCGGTGTTTGTGTTTATTTCTTGTCACTTATTACAGATTGGTAATGGTGGTGTCTCATAGACACCTGTCATTACCAATCTAGGGCTTAGTCGCAGCTGTGAGCTGTGATTAACCCTTTATTACCCCGATTGCACACACACCAGGGCAATTCCGGAAGAGACGGGTAAAGTGCTAGGATTGTCGCATCTAATGGATGCTACAATCCTGGGCGCCTGCAGGCTGATATTTTTAGGCTGGGTCTCTCCAGCCTGAGAATACCAACCCCCAGCTGTGAGCTTTATTTTGGTTGGGTATCAATATAGAGGGGGACCACACGCTGTGTTTTTTTTTTAAATTATTTATTTAAATAATTAAATAAAACAGCATGGTATCCCTCTTATTTTGATACCCAGCAAAGATAAAACCCACAGCTGGGGGCTGCAGTCTGTGGCTGTATGCTTTATCTGTGCTGGGTATCAAAATATGGAGGTACCCTACACCTTTTTTTTTATTTATATATTTATTTTTTACTGTATGATAGACCCACAGACTCTAGTGGGAGGAACGGGGAAGCAGTGAATATGCATGAGGCTAATGAGCAGCATTGGAAGTAGGAGGGGCTGCAAGAGCAGGTACAGATAATCCTAGATTATTCCTTCCAGGCTCCTTCCAGGTTAGTGTGCGTGACAAGCTGGGTTAGTGAGCTTGACCATGTTTTCTCCCTTGCACTACAATCATGCTTCGCCCCCTTGATAGGGGCCTGTTGAAGATGTGATACCTGGAAGGAGCCCATACACTCTAGCATCTACCGGAGACTGGTAAGTATAGCCCGCTTTTTTTTTTTTTTTTTTTTCTTTCTACCCTTTTTTTTTTTTTTTACTACCCGAGTGCCGGATCAAGGTCAATACTGGCCCAGTCCAGTACTCGAGTACTCTTGAATCCTTGCAGGTCTTGATGTAGCGCCCCTGAACCCCTCAGGGCACTACTAGGTACTGCATCCTGACAAGGATGCAGGGCCTACCCCCAGGGACCTGGAAAACCAGTGCCGGTAGCAATAAACCACATAACATCCCCAGTTTCCCACTCCCAATTAGGGATGACTGACTAGCCCAGGACCCAATGGATGGCAACCCAGAAGTGGAGCCAATCCAGTTCACTAGCCGACAAGCTGGTGGGAGGGGACAGACACTCAGACAGTAGAGAGTCCGGTAGTGAGAGTTGGAAGGGACGGACGTGTCTCCAGACGGGGTCGTGTAGCAATGACCTAGGTGGCGTAGGAGAGTGGTTGCCAGGGAGTGTACAGCCAGGTACCTCTGGAACAAGAGCACCAACGGGGCACAGGGCCCTAGGTCAGGCGAACGCTTCAGGCAACCTGACAAATACCTGCACAATGAGGGGACCTTCACGGACCTCACTGACCCAACAGTCCAGGGGCACCAGCAGTAAAGATTTAGCCAGGGACCTGAACAGAACACTGACCCTACAGGGTTCGCACTGCTTGCTGTACGGACGAGAGACTGCCGACAGACAGTAAGGGACCCACAAACGCTCCAACCTACGGGGTCCCACCAACCAGTGAGAGGTGCCGGTGAAAGAGACTACCAGGTCACCACATGGGCACTGGGACAAAAGGGACCAGGGGTCTGAACCAGCCGTCCTCAGTGCTACAGCTCAACACCACCGTGAGTAAAAATAGAAGTTGCACTGCATCCCCATCGTGTGGTCTCCCTACTTTCTGCGCCAGATGCCCCCCATTCTCTCCCTGGGGTCTAGCCTTGGAGCTACACTAATGCAGAACAAACAGCCAATCACGTTTGCAAGCAGAGCCCTAACACAACAGAGCAGGGATATGCTCAGATTGAGAAGGAGTTACTGGCTGTGGTATTTGGGATGGAGAAGTTTCACCAGTACACCTATGGTCGACGAGTAACAGTGCAATCTGATCACAAGCCATTGGAGAGCATTACAAAGAAACCACTACTAAATGCCCCAAAGAGACTACAGTGCATGCTGTTAAGACTTCAGAAATACGATTTTGACATCTGTTACAGTCCAGGAAGAAACTTACTGATTGCAGATACTCTAAGCAGAGCATACCTACCTGTCACAAATGATGTAGAGAATGAAATTGAAACCATCAATATGTGTGACTATCTGGCGGTGTGAAAAGACAAGTTTAAGCAAATACAGACTTGTACAGAGAAGGATAAAATACTCCAGATCTTAAAGACTGTCATCTTGCAGGGCTGGCCAAAATACAAGCAGCATGTGCCTAGGGAAGTTTCTCCATTCTTCCACATAAGAGATGAACTGTCAGTGCAGCAAGGAATCATCTTTAAAGGAGACAGAGTGCAGGCAGCAGAGAGAGATGTAATGGCTGACAATACCACCTAATAAATAGCCTGAAGATCTCCACTGAGTGTGATTACTGAGAGACACAACAACAGAATAGGTATTGCACCTCCATCCCATCCCATCCCAACTATGCTAATTTTGCAGAAGTTTAGCAAAACTAGAGTGAAAATGCTAAAAGTCACTACATTTTTGTGCATCTCTGGGTTGTGCAAAAATTTTGTGGCTTTTCATAGCAATTTATGACAAAGCTACTTTGATAAATCGGCACCATAGTGCCCATGGTGTAGCAATTCTGGGGCATCTTTTCTCATTTGTCTGTACTGTGCCATTCCTTGTCATTCCTTTGGAATGTTTATAAGTATATTTGCCAGTGGTTGTCACTATTCCCCTTGTTATCAATATTTCATGGAGAATGCAAATATTTACTAAATTAAGCATAAAAATAATGGTGGCAGGTCACCGACTCTTTAAAAAACTTGCTTCCTTAAATCTAGTTATAGGAATTATCGCAGCTTTCATTTTTTGCGCTAGAGGAAAGACTTGTATTACCCAAACCATGCTTTGAGTATGCATGTGGCAATTTCTTTGCAGGAATGTGCACCTTAAAGAGAATCTTTCAGTGGGATTAACGCTCCTAAACAGTCTTTATGGGCATGTAAGTGATAGAAACCTGAATAAAATGATACTGTGATATCTGCAATCTGATGTATTTTCCCAGAGAAATCCATGTTTTTCTTATGTGTACATGACCTATTCCAGGTTATGGGCCAGACACCTGATCTGTAAGAGAATCTTCCTCTAGAGCTTATCGTACATAGGAGGCTTTAGGAGTGTGAGACATGTAATGACTGACAGTCTGCTTTCCTGATCTACATGTCTCACACTGGTAACTCCCCCTTTCAATTACAATTATCTCTGGAGGCTGATTCTCAGAGAGATAAGAGTCCAGCAAATAGTTCTTAAAAGCTTATTGACATACAGTATAAAAAAATGTGGATATCTCTGGATGACGATAATAGGATTGCAACTTTTATGGCTTGTGCGCACGTAAATGCTGAAATTTCTGCAGCGATTTGACAGCACATGTGCGCTTCAAATCACTGCAGAAACACTGCGTAGTGGATGTGTGACGCCCCACAGGTGTTGTGTCGGTGCATTACCTTCAGGGACTCCACGTGGGATAGTTTGGTCACAGGTAGGTTGCTTCTTTAGGATTTTCGTGACGCCACTCTCGGTATTGCGGTCAGGGGACCGCCACTGCAGGTTAAGGGACGCCTGGGGTTGTTGGTAGGTGCAGTTAGATGGTGTGACCCCCCGAGAGTAGGGCTGGCCCCAGGGCCCGTTTTGAGTGGGTGGAGCCACAGGGCGCAGAATGACTCAAACACAGTCCAGGCAGTTTTTCAGGGTTTTCTCTACCACACCCCTTGAGTGGACATGGAGGCCACGCCCCCTCCTGGATTTCCCAGGGGTCCCTCAAAGATAGATGTGTGAGACCTGATTACTATGCACCTGTGTAGTCACACCTCAGTCAGCCTTCTGGATTACCTGTATTACCTGACTGTTCTCACCATTCTTCTTCTCTGCCTTTCTGATATTTTTCTTGGCCTGCCACTTCTGGGCTTAACAAGAACTGTACCTGTGTTCTTCCATTTCCTTACTATGTTCCTCACAGTGGAAACTGACAGTTTAAATCTCTGAGACAACTTTTTGTATCCTTCCCCCTGAACAACTACAGTGCCTACAAGTAGTATTCAACCCCCTGCAGATTTAGCAGGTTTGATAAGATGCAAATAAGTTAGAGCCTGCAAACTTCAAACAAGAGCAGGATTTATTAACAGATGCATAAATCTTACAAACCAACAAGTTATGTTGCTCAGTTAAATTTTAATAAATTTCCAACATAAAAGTGTGGGTCAATTATTATTCAACCCCTAGGTTTAATATTTTGTGGAATAACCCTTGTTTGCAATTACAGCTAATAATCGTCTTTTATAAGACCTGATCAGGCCGGCACAGGTCTCTGGAGTTATCTTGGCCCACTCCTCCATGCAGATCTTCTCCAAGTTATCTAGGTTCTTTGGGTGTCTCTTGTGGACTTTAATCTTGAGCTCCTTCCACAAGTTTTCAATTGGGTTAAGGTCAGGAGACTGACTAGGCCACTGCAACATCTTGATTTTTTCCCTCTTGAACCAGGCCTTGGTTTTCTTGGCTGTGTGCTTTGGGTCGTTGTCTTGTTGGAAGATGAAATGACGACCCATCTTAAGATCCTTGATGGAGGAGCGGAGGTTCTTGGCCAAAATCTCCAGGTAGGCCGTGCTATCCATCTTCCCATGGATGCGGACCAGATGGCCAGGCCCCTTGGCTGAGAAACAGCCCCACAGCATGATGCTGCCACCACCATGCTTGACTGTAGGGATGGTATTCTTGGGGTCGTATGCAGTGCCATCCAGTCTCCAAACGTCACGTGTGTGGTTGGCACCAAAGATCTTGATCTTGGTCTCATCAGACCAGAGAACATTGAACCAGTCTGTCTCAGAGTCCTCCAAGTGATCATGAGCAAACTGTAGACGAGCCTTGACATGACGCTTTGAAAGTAAAGGTACCTTACGGGCTCGTCTGGAACGGAGACCATTGCGGTGGAGTACGTTACTTATGGTATTGACTGAAACCAATGTCCCCACTGCCATGAGATCTTCCCGGAGCTCCTTCCTTGTTGTCCTTGGGTTAGCCTTGACTCTTCGGACAAGCCTGGCCTCGGCACGGGTGGAAACTGTCAAAGGCTGTCCAGGCCGTGGAAGGCTAACAGTAGTTCCATAAGCCTTCCACTTCCGGATGATGCTCCCAACAGTGGAGACAGGTAGGCCCAACTCCTTAGAAAGGGTTTTGTACCCCTTGCCAGCCTTGTGACCCTCCACGATCTTGTCTCTGATGGCCTTGGAATGTTCCTTTGTCTTTCCCATGTTGACCAAGTATGAGTGCTGTTCACAAGTTTGGGGAGGGTCTTAATTAGTCAGAAAAGGCTGGAAAAAGAGATAATTAATCCAAACATGTGAAGCTCATTGTTCTTTGTGCCTGAAATACTTTTTAATACTTTAGGGGATCCAAACAGAATTCTGGTGGTTTGAGGGGTTGAATAATAAATGACCCTCTGAATAAACTTTTCACAATTTAAAAAAAAAAAACAAAAAAAAAAAAGAAATAACATTCTATTTTGCTGCAGTGCATTTCACACTTCCAGGCTGATCTACAGTCCAAATGTCACAATGCCAAGTTAATTCCGAATGTGTAAACCTGCTAAATCTGCAGGGGGTTGAATACTACTTGTAGGCACTGTAGGTTGAATAATCTTTGTTTTCAGATCATTTGAGAGTTGTTTTGAGGAGCCCATGATGCCACTCTTCATAGGAGATTCAAATAGGAGAACAACTTGCAAGTGGCCACCTTAAATACCTTTTCTCATGATTCAATACACCTGCCTATGAAGTTCAAAGCTCAATGACGTTACAAAACCAATTTAGTGGTTTAGTAAGTCAGTAAAAAGTAGTTAGGAGTGTTCAAATCAAGAAACTGATAAGGGTGGCCATACTTTTGCACCAGTCAAATTTTGTTTAAATGCGGATTGCACATTTTCTGTTAGTACAATAAACCTCATTTCAATCCAGAAATATTACTCAGTCCATCAGTTATTAGATATATGAAACTGAAATAGCTGTTGCAAAAACCCAATTTGTTATAAAGAAAAAAGGTTAACATTAATAGGGGTGCCCAAACCTTTTAATATGACTGTAGATAGACCATTATTTTTAATCTTCACAGATTCCTTAATAACAGGGTCGGTACCGCAGGACTGGCGCATAGCAAATGTGGTGCCAATATTCAAAAAGGGGACAAAAACTGAGCCGGGAAATTATAGGCCGGTAAGTTTAACCTCTACTGTTGGTAAAATCCTTTAGGGTTTCTTGAGAGATGCTATACTGGAGTATCTCAAGAAAAATAACCTTATGACAGAGTATCAACATGGGTTTATGAGGGATCGATCCTGTCAAACTAATTTGATCAGCTTCTATGAAGAGGTAAGTTCAAGCCTGGACCAGGGAAATGCAGTGAATGTTGTGTATATGGACTTTTCAAAAGCTTTTGATACGGTGCCACACAAAAGGTTGGTACATAAAATGAGATTAATGGGGATAGGGGAAAATATGTGTAACTGGGTTAAAAACTGGCTGAGTGATAGGAAACAAAGGGTGGTTATTAATGGTACGTACTCGGACTGGGTCTCAGTTCATAGTGGGGAATCACAGGGGTCAGTATTGGGCCCGCTTCTTTTCAACATATTTATTAATGACCTTGTTGGGGGCATGCGGAGTATAATTTCAATATTTGCAGATGATACTAAACTCTGCAGGGTAATCAATACAGAGGAGGATAATTACAGGGAGATTTATGTAAATTGGAGGATTGGGCTGAGAAGTGGCAATTGAAGTTTAATGTAGATAAATGTAAGGTCATGCACTTGGGTAGAGGAAATAACATTTATGATTATGTACTTAATTGTAGAACACTGGGTAAAACAGACACAGAAAAAGACTTGGGTGTATGGGTGGATGGTAATCTTAACTTTAGTGGACAGGGTCAGGCAACTGCTGCCAGGGCTAATAAAATAATGGGATGTATTAAAAGAGGTATAAGTGTTCATGAAAAAAATATAGTTCTACCTCTGTTCAAGTCACTAGTGCGACCGCACTTAGAATACTGTGTACAATTCTGGTCACCGATATATAAGAAGGACATAGCTGACCTGGAGAGGGTGCAGAGAAGAGCGACCAAGATTATTAGAGGAATGGGTGGGCTGCAATACCAAGACAGGTTATTAAACTTGGGGTTAATTAGTTTGGAAAAATGAAGGCTTAGGGGGGATCTATTCACAATGTATAAATATTTTAGGGGACAGTACAGAGTCCTTTCCAAAGATCTTTTTACACCTAGGCCTGCGACTGGAACACGGGGGCATCCGCTACGTCTTGAGGAAAGAAGGTTTAATCATAATCACAGACGAGGATTCTTTACTGTACGAGCAGTGAGACTATGGAACTCTCTGCCGCATGATGTTGTAATGAGTGATTCACTACTAACATTTAAGCAGAGCCTGGATGCCTTTCTTGAAAAACTTAATATTACCAGTTATGTATATTAGATTTTATGACAGGATGTTGATCCAGGGAACTAGTCTGATTGCCGTATGTGGAGTCAGGAAGGAATTTTTTTCCCCATTGGAGCTTGTTTGCCACATTGTTCTATTGTTTTTTGGTTTTTTTTTTGCCTTCCTCTGGATCAACATGTTAGGCTACGGGTTGAACTAGATGGACTAAGGGGCACTTTGCATGCTGCGACATCGCAGGCCGATGCTGCGATGCCGAGCGCGATAGTGCCTGCCCCCGTCGCAACTGCGATATCCTTGTGATAGCTGCCGTAGCGAACATTATCGCTACGGCAGCTTCACATGGACTCACCTGTCCTGCGACCGTCGCTCTGGCCGGCGACCCCCCCTCCTTATTAAGGGGGCGGGTCGTGTGGCGTCACTGCGACGTCACACGGCAGGCGGCCAATAGGAGCGGAGGGGCGGAGATGAGCGGGATGTAAACATCCCGCCCACCTCCTTCCTTCCGCATATCCTACGGAAGCCGCAGTGACGCCGGTATGAGATGTTCCTCGCTCCTGCGGCTTCACACACAGCGATGTGTGCTGCCGCATGAGCGAGGAACAACATCGGACTGTCGCGTCAGCGTAATCATGGATTACGCCGACGCTGCACCGATGATACGATTACGACGCTTTTGCGCTCGTTAATCGTATCATCGAGCCTTTACACACTACGATGTCGCATGCGATGCCGGAAGTGCGTCATTTTCAATTTGACCCCACCGACATCGCACCTGCGATGTCGTAGTGTGCAAAGTACCCCTTAGAGTCTCCCTTCAACCTTAAAAACTATGATACTATGACCAAGTCTCTCTTGCTGTATGGTACCAATTTAGGATCTGCAGATCCGATTGGCAGGCCATAACCGAACCTGGATTATAAGACTACATGGACTTCAGCATCGATTGCAAGGATTTGGCTGAGATATCAAAGACTACATAAGGACGGAATCCAGTTTGGGACAATCCAGTCACCTGACTACAGAGTTTGCGGTACTCAGTCAGCTTCCTAAATCTGGCATTATTCCTTTCTCGGTGGGTGTCTGCTGAAAGCGGGGTGCTGCTGGCTTGGAGTAAGTAGCCCTTGAAGCTCTGAGGCACGGATATTCTAATCCCTGGTGAGCCAGAATAAGGGCGAGAAACTATTGCCTGTGACATTTTGTGTTTTGATGGTTATGTGATATATGCCTTTAATTGTTTGGGGATCCAATAAAGTCTTAAAGGGAACCTGTCACCTAGAATATGCGTTCTGACCTATCAGCAGACGCATGTGTGCCCTAATTACACCTCCCTACCCATCCTTGTGTTGTAAAATTGTATAATATGAAAGTAATAAAAAAAGTTTTATTACCTTCATATTTCCTATGTAAATTAGAGAGCTTCTAGTCACAGGGGCGGCGCCTTGCCCTTTGGACGTCTGCATACTTTCCATGGTATCACGCCCCTGTGGGCGTGATACCATGAAGTCACATGAGCGACATCACCGTCGCTCATTCTATCCTGCGCGCGTTGTGGCAGGCTTGTTTTCCGGGTGTTCACGCGCCGGCTTCAGACGCGCACTGCGCATGCGCAGTGCGCGTCTGAAACTGACAAGGAGAACCCGGAAGAGAAGCCTGCTGCAATAGTAAGTGTAAACGTGCGCAGGATAGAATGTGCGACGGTGACGTCGCTCATGTGACTCCATGGTATCACACCCACAGGGGCGTGATACCATAGAAAGTATGCAGACGTCCACAGGGCAAGGCGCCGCCCCTGTGACGAGAAGATCTCTAATTTACATAGGAAATATGAAGGTAATAAAATGTTTTTTATTACTTTCATATTATACAATTTTACAGCACAGGGATGGGTAGGGAGGTGTAATTAGGGCACACATGCGTCTGCTGATGGGTCAGAACGCATATTCTAGGGGACAGGTTCCCTTTAATATTGTGATTTCCTCACCCTGTGTTGCCTGAGTACTATTCTGCCCACGGTTAAGGTCAGGCGTTCAGTTGGGATGAGCCCTGATCCATGCTGTCTTTCTAAAGGCGGCCAGGCCAGCGGACGAGAGCAGCCACTGACCCCTGTGCCTCCAAAAGAACTATTATGTAAAGTGAAAAAAAAAGGTTAATAATGACGTTACAATTACATATACATAATTTGATGACATAAAGCTTTATTAAGTGTACTATCACATACAAACTTAGCATCTATTCAACAACCCTTGAATTAAGCATAGATTACTACATTTTGCTGGAAAAATTTGTTGAAAACTTCAAGATGTTCATTTATACTACCTGTAGTTTAAGGTACTCTAATTCAAATTAAAATTGAAAATGACTGAAATCTTGTATATACATGTATATCATATTACATTAGTAAATTTTAATTTTATTATAATTACCACATAAACAATGATATATTTGTTGGGTTAAACACTTATGGAAACTTCACGTAAGTTGTGATAGCAAACAGTGAGGTAACTATAAAATGTTTCACATGTGGAGTCCCTGACGAAGGCTGACGCTGAAACGCGCGTCGGATGGGACTTGGCGCCATTTCAGCTGTGAGTATGTGTGCTTATTGCTAAATATCTGATTGCCACTGCTTGATGCCTCTTGTACGTTTTTCGATTTGGGATTGTGCCTGAATACATTTCAATGACACTTGTTGGCTTCCCCTTTACTCTTTAGTAAGGCTATTCTGTGGCTTCCACATAACATTGCACACCTGTTTGCTCCCAGCTGCTCTGGTATGCCATCTTGTGTATCCTCTCTGTTATTACACCCCCTCTTGTTCTTTTACAATTTTATTGATAAATAAAGATTTTCTTATATCAATTTGTCATCTGATCTTTTTTGTGAACAGAATTCAAGTGCAGATTGTAACGTTTAATTTGAAGGTTTGAACAAAAATATCTGATAGAAATTGTAGGAATTGTACACATTTCTTTACAAACACTCCACATTTTAGGAGGTCAAAAGTAATTGGACAAATAAACCAAACCCAAACAAAATATTTATATTTTCAATATTTTGTTGCGAATCCTTTGGAGGCAATCACTGCCTTAAGTCTGGAACCCATGGACATCACCAAACGCTGGGTTTCCTCCTTCTTAATGCTTTGCCAGGCCTTTACAGCCGCAGCCTTCAGGTCTTGCTTGTTTGTGGGTCTTTCCGTCTTAAGTCTGGATTTGAGCAAGTGAAATGCATGCTCAATTGGGTTAAGATCTGGTGATTGACTTGGCCATTGCAGAATGTTCCACTTTTTTGCACTCATGAACTCCTGGGTAGCTTTGGCTGTATGCTTGGGGTCATTGTCCATCTGTACTATGAAGCGCCGTCCGATCAACTTTGCGGCATTTGGCTGAATCTGGGCTGAAAGTATATCCCGGTACACTTCAGAATTCATCCGGCTACTCTTGTCTGCTGTTATGTCATCAATAAACACAAGTGACCCAGTGCCATTGAAAGCCATGCATGCCCATGCCATCACGTTGCCTCCACCATGTTTTACAGAGGATGTGGTGTGCCTTGGATCATGTGCCGTTCCCTTTCTTCTCCAAACTTTTTTCTTCCCATCATTCTGGTACAGGTTGATCTTTGTCTCTTCTGTCCATAGAATACTTTTTCAGAACTGAGCTGGCTTCATGAGGTGTTTTTCAGCAAATTTAACTCTGGCCTGTCTATTTTTGGAATTGATGAATGGTTTGCATCTAGATGTGAACCCTTTGTATTTACTTTCATGGAGTCTTCTCTTTACTGTTGACTTAGAGACAGATACACCTACTTCACTGAGAGTGTTCTGGACTTCAGTTGATGTTGTGAACGGGTTCTTCTTCACCAAAGAAAGTATGCGGAGATCATCCACCACTGTTGTCATCCGTGGACGCCCAGGCCTTTTTGAGTTCCCAAGCTCACCAGTTAATTCCTTTTTTCTCAGAATGTACCCGACTGTTGATTTTGCTACTCCAAGCATGTCTGCTATCTCTCTGATGGATGTTTTCTTTTTTTTCAGCCTCAGGATGTTCTGCTTCACCTCAGTTGAGAGTTCCTTAGACCGCATGTTGTCTGGTCACAGCAACAGCTTCCAAATGCAAAACCACACACCTGTAATCAACCCCAGACCTTTTAACTACTTCATTGATTACAGGTTAACGAGGGAGACGCCTTCAGAGTTAATTGCAGCCCTTAGAGTCCTTTGTCCAATTACTTTTGGTTCCTTGAAAAAGAGGAGGCTATGCATTACAGAGCTATGATTCCTAAACCCTTTCTCCGATTTGGATGTGAAAACTCTCATATTGCAGCTGGGAGTGTGCACTTTCAGCCCATATTATATATATATAAAATTGTATTTCTGAACATGTTTTTGTAAACAGCTAAAATAACAAACCTTGTGTCACTGTCCAAATATTTCTGGCCCTGACTACAGTTAGGTCCAGAAATATTTGGACAGTGACACAATTTTCGCGAGTTGGGCTCTGCATGCCACCACATTGGATTTGAAATGAAACCTCTACAACAGAATTCAAGTGCAGATTGTAACGTTTAATTTGAAGGTTTGAACAAAAATATCTGATAGAAATTGTAGGAATTGTACACATTTCTTTATAAACACTCCACATTTTAGGAGGTCAAAAGTAATTGGACAAATAAACCAAACCCAAACAAAATATTTGTATTTTCAATATTTTGTTGCGAATCCTTTGGAGGCAATCACTGCCTTAAGTCTGGAACCCATGGACATCACCAAACGCTGGGTTTCCTCCTTCTTAATGCTTTGCCAGGCCTTTACAGCCGCAGCCTTCAGGTCTTGCTTGTTTGTGGGTCTTTCCGTCTTACGTCTGGATTTGAGCAAGTGAAATGCATGCTCAATTGGGTTAAGATCTGGTGATTGACT
Organism: Anomaloglossus baeobatrachus; assembly: GCF_048569485.1. Taxonomy (NCBI): domain Eukaryota; kingdom Metazoa; phylum Chordata; class Amphibia; order Anura; family Aromobatidae; genus Anomaloglossus; species Anomaloglossus baeobatrachus. The sequence continues at coordinate 118,367,900 of NC_134362.1, read as the reverse complement.
TGGCCATTGCAGAATGTTCCACTTTTTTGCACTCATGAGCTCCTGGGTAGCTTTGGCTGTATGTTAGGGGTCATTGTCCATCTGTACTATGAAGCGCCGTCCAATCAACTTTGCGGCATTTGGCTGAATCTGGGCTGAAAGTATATCCCGGTACACTTCAGAATTCATCCGGCTACTCTTGTCTGCTGTTATGTCATCAATAAACACAAGTGACCCAGTGCCATTGAAAGCCATGCATGCCCATGCCATCACGTTGCCTCCACCATGTTTTACAGAGGATGTGGTGTGCCTTGGATCATGTGCCGTTCCCTTTCTTCTCCAAACTTTTTTCTTCCCATCATTCTGGTACAGGTTGATCTTTGTCTCATCTGTCCATAGAATACTTTTCCAGAACTGACCTGGCTTCATGAGGTGTTTTTCAGCAAATTTAACTCTGGCCTGTCTATTTTTGGAATTGATGAATGGTTTGCATCTAGATGTGAACCTTTTGTATTTACTTTCATGGAGTCTTCTCTTTACAGTTGACTTAGAGACAGATACACCTACTTCACTGAGAGTGTTCTGGACTTCAGTTGATGTTGTGAACGGGTTCTTCTTCACCAAAGAAAGTATGCGGCGATCATCCACCACTGTTGTCATCCGTGGACGCCCAGGCCTTTTTGAGTTCCCAAGCTCACCAGTCAATTCCTTTTTTCTCAGAATGTACCCGACTGTTGATTTTGCTACTCCAAGCATGTCTGCTATCTCTCTGATGGATTTTTTCTTTTTTTTTCAGCCTCAGGATGTTCAGCTTCACCTCAATTGAGAGTTCCTTAGACCGCATGTTGTCTGGTCACAGCAACAGCTTCCAAATGCAAAACCACACACCTGTAATCAACCCCAGACCTTTTAACTACTTCATTGATTACAGGTTAACGAGGGAGACGCCTTCAGAGTTAATTGCAGCCCTTAGAGTCCCTTGTCCAATTACTTTTGGTCCCTTGAAAAAGAGGAGGCTATGCATTACAGAGCTATGATTCCTAAACCCTTTCTCCGATTTGGATGTGAAAACTCTCATATTGCAGCTGGGAGTGTGCACTTTCAGCCCATATTATATATATAATTGTATTTCTGAACATGTTTTTGTAAACAGCTAAAATAACAAAACTTGTGTCACTGTCCAAATATTTCTGGACCTAACTGTATATATCAGGATGAGGGACAGATATACCCGGATGCAGGATAGATATACCATGAAGGGGAAGAGATATAAATAGATGGGCCATTGATAAGGGACATGTATGCCACGATGGGGGACATTTATACCAGAAAGGGGGAATTTACTAAAAATGGGAGGAGTATAGCACATGTCTTTATAGGATTTAGAACACTTCAGGAACCCATACATCTGACTAACATGTGGGGGAAGAAGTAGGTCCAAAACATGCACAAGGACACATTGGACTCTAGTTGTGCCAATGTAAATAACTTAGGGTACTTAGTAACACTGTCATGGCTTTTACGGGTTTTTTTTTAATCAAAAGCAGTGTTACTAAGTGTTCTGTGTTATTTTTATGTACTATTACTATTTTCTTAGGTTTTGACTATTGTGAAACACCTAATACTTTCATCATCTCTCTGTCTGTCCACCAAATAATAGGTTAGGTTATCAGTTAATAGGTTATTCCTGATCCAAAATGTGTAACAAATTATAGTGTAAGCCAATATACAGAAAAAGCACTCTGTCTTCTTTATATATGCTTCTGAGCAAACTCCAATGAAATGAAATAGTCCTAACACTATAGTACTGTGCATCCCCTGGCTGGTTAGTCACAATCCAGTGGCTGATTGGCAGTCCAGGGATATTATTATTAGGTGGAATGATTTCTGTTAGAATGGCTGTCTGAATACCCTTCTCTCTACCATCTCCACTGGGACCCTAACCTCTTTTGTGCCTGGTTTTGAGGATGCATTTGCAAAGAGTGTCAAGATTTGTCCCACATCATGCTTATGATTGCTCCATTAACTTGCTCCCAGGAGCAAAACTACCCAAAACCAGATTAAACAACCTTTCTGGTTCTGAAAGGCAGGCTATGAAAGATTATATCTCTAGATTGTTGGTGCTAAATGGTTCTCCAAGTTGTACCATAGGGGCAGTGCCGGCATCAGCACCAGGCACACCTGGGCAAGTGCCGGGGCCCTGGACAGCCGGGAGGAAACCCACTCACCTTCGTCAGGTCCGAGTTCCAAGGACAGCAGTGCTCGGCAGGAAAGGCCTGCTATTGTCCCTTTAATCTACACTGACAGCATTTGTTGCGTGCTCCCGGTCTGAAGTTCATCTTTTGGCGCAGCTACCGCGCGGTGTGCTCCAGTCCCACAGATGAAGAGGAGCCGCAGTGAAATGCCAGCCAGTAACCTCCAGCACAGTGCTGTCCTCCGGCGCTGTAAGGGTTAACTTTCCACTGTAACCTGAGAGGTATGTTCCACACACACATCCACTTCCGATCTGTATGCCCCCCTCCCTCCTGAGCTGTATGTGCCCTCCACCCGAGATCTAATGGGCCCCGGTGAGCTGTATGGGCTCCCCCCGAGCTGTATGTGCTGACCCCCCCACAGCCATATGTACTGGCCCCCAGAGCTGTGTGTAGGCCCCCAGACTCGTGTGGGCACATGTCTGAGCTGATCCCACCATAAGCTACAACCCTTGTATAAAAATGAGATAACTAAAACAGTTTGTGTGCAGCAGAGCTGTGTGTATGCAGGAGAGCTGTGTGTATATATGTGTGCAGCAGAGCTGTGTGTAAGTATATGTGTAGCAGAGTTGTGTGTATGTATGTGTGCAGCAGAGCTGTGTGTATATATGTGTTTAGCAGAACTGTGTGTATGTATGTGTGCAGCAGAGATGTGTGTATGTATGTGTGCAGCAGAGTTGTGTGCAGCAGAGTTGTGTGTATGTATGTGTGCAGCAGAGCTGTGTATGTATGTATGTGTGCAGCAGAGTTGTGTGTATGTATGTGTGCAGCAGAGTTGTGTGTATGTATGTGTGCAGCAGAGCTGTGTATACATATGTTTAGCAGATCTGTATGTATGTGTGCAGCAGACCTGTGTGCATGTCTGTATGCAGCAGAGCTGTGTGCATGTGTGTATGCAGCAGAACTATATATGTGTGTATTCAGCAGAGCTCTGTGCATGTGTGTATGCAGCAGATCTGTGTGTATGTGTGTGGCACCCTAGAGCCGTGTGGGCACATGTCTGAGCTGCTCCCACCATAAGCTCGAACCCTTGTATAAGAAGGAGATAATTAAAACAGAATGTGTGCACTAGTGCTGGGTATATGTGTGTGCAGCAGAGTTACATAGTTACATAGTTACTAAGGTTGAAAAAAGACCTAAGTCCATCTAGTTCAACCTTCCTCCACCAGTTCTACATTTGGTCACAAAGTCATTTATAACCAACAATGTTGTGTGTACTGAGGAAATCATCCAGCCCTTTTTTGAAAGCTGATATAGTATCTGCCATTACTACCTCTTGTGGTAGGGCATTTCACAGTCTGACTGCTCTAACTGTAAAGAACCCTTTCCTATTTAGCTGTCGGAATCACTTTTCTTCCACTCGCAGTGAATGCCCCCTGGTCCTTAGTATTGTCTTCGGAAGAAATAAGTCATGTGCCAGTCCTTTATATTGACCACACATGTATTTATACATATAAATGAGATCTCCTCTGAGACGTCTTTTTTCTAAGCTAAACATATCTAACGTTTTCAACCTGTCATCATATGGGAGGCCTTTTATCCCTTGTAGTAGTCTAGTTGCCCGCCTTTGAACTGACTCTAACTTCTGAATGTCCTTTTTAAAATGTGGAGCCCAAAACTGAATCCCATATTCCAGATGTGGCCTTACAAGTGATTTATAGAGCGGTAACAATATGTTGGGATCACGGGATCTAATCTCTCTTTTTATACACCCTAGAATCTTGTTTGCTTTTGCAGCTGCTGCTTGACATTGAGTACTGCTGCTCAGCTTATTTGTAATGAGAATACCCAAGTCCTTCTCCTGTTCTGTAGTCCCGAGTTTACTTCCATTTAATGTATACGCAGTTATAGGATTACTCCGTCCTAGGTGCATTACTTTACATTTATCAACATTAAATCTCATTTGCCAAGTATCTGCCCATTCTGACATCTTATCCAGATCTTTTTGTAATATTATACTATCAAGGTCAGTTTTTAATATCCTACATAGTTTGGTGTCATCAGCAAAGACTGACACTTTACTATCAATCCCATCCACAAGGTCATTAATAAAGAGATTAAAAAGAATTGGTCCTAGCACAGATCCCTGCGGCACCCCACTGCTGACTATGGCCCATTTAGAGAATGTTCCATTTATGACTACTCTTTGTTTCCTATCTTTTAGCCAATTCCTTACCCAGTTGCATATAGTTTCCCCTAGTCCTTGCTTCTGGAGCTTTAGTATAAGGCTATTATGTGGTACAGTATCAAATGCCTTTGCAAAGTCCAAATAAATCACATCCGCTGCATTACCAATATCCAGGTTTGCACTTACCCCATCATAGAACCCCAACAGGTTGGTTAGACACGATTAATCTTTCATGAATCCATGAGTTGTGTGTATGTAGCAGGACTGTGTGGATATATGTGTGCAGCAGAGCTGTGTGTATGTGTGTACAACAGAGATGTGTGTATGCAGCAGACCTGTGTATGTGTGTGCAGCAGAGCTGTGTGTATGTGTTCAGCAGAGCTATGTATATATATATATATATATATATATATATATATATATATATATATATATATATATATATTTATATATATATATATATATATATATATACATATATATATATACACAGTGCCTACAAGTAGTATTCAACCCCCCGCAGATTTAGCAGGTTTACACATTCGGAATTAACTTGGCATTGTGACATTTGGACTGTAGATCAGCCTGGAAGTGTGAAATGCACTGCAGCAAAAAAGAATGTAATTTCTTTCTTTTTTTTTTTTTTTAAATTGTGAAACGTTTATTCAGAGGGTCATTTATTATTCAACCCCTCAAACCACCAGAATTCTGTTTGGTTCCCCTAAAGTATTAAGAAGTATTTCAGGCACAAAGAACAATGAGCTTCACATGTTTGGATTAATTATCTCTTTTTCCAGCCTTTTCTGACTAATTAAGACCCTCCCCAAACTTGTGAACAGCACTCCTACATGGTCAACATGGGAAAGACAAAGGAGCATTCCAAGGCCATCAGAGACAAGATCGTGGAGGGCCACAAGGCTGGCAAGGGGTACAAAACCCTTTCCAAGGAGTTGGGCCTACCTGTCTCCACTGTTGGGAGCATCATCCAGAAGTGGAAGGCTTATTGAACTACTGTTAGCCTTACACGGCCTGGACAGCCTTTGAAAGTTTCCTCCTGTGCCGAGGCCAGGCTTGTCCGAAGAGTCAAGGCTAACCCAAGGACAACAAGGAAGGAGCTCCGGGAAGATCTCATGGCAGTGGGGACATTGGTTTCAGTCAATACCATAAGTAACGTACTCCACCGCAATGGTCTCCGTTCCAGACGAGCCCGTAAGGTACCTTTACTTTCAAAGCGTCATGTCAAGGCTCGTCTACAGTTTGCTCATGATCACTTGGAGGACTCTGAGACAGACTGGTTCAAGGTTCTCTGGTCTGATGAGACCAAGATCGAGATCTTTGGTGCCAACCACACACGTGACGTTTGGAGACTGGATGGCACTGCATACGACCCCAAGAATACCATCCCTACAGTCAAGCATGGTGGAGGCAGCATCATGCTGTGGGGCTGTTTCTCAGCCAAGGGGCCTGGCCATCTGGTCCGCATCCATGGGAAGATGGATAGCACGGCCTACCTGGAGATTTTGGCCAAGAACCTACGCTCCTCCATCAAGGATCTTAAGATGGGTCGTCATTTCATCTTCCAACAAGACAACGACCCAAAGCACACAGCCAAGAAAACCAAGGCCTGGTTCAAGAGGGAAAAAATCAAGGTGTTGCAGTGGCCTAGTCAGTCTCCTGACCTTAAACAATTGAAAACTTGTGGAAGGGACTGAAGATTAAATTCCACATGAGACACCCAAAGAACCTAGATAACTTGGAGAAGATCTGCATGGAGGAGTGGGCCAAGATAACTCCAGAGACCTGTGCCGGCCTGATCAGGTCTTATAAAAAACGATTATTAGCTGTAATTGCAAACAAGGGTTATTCCACAAAATATTAAACCTAGGGGTTGAATAATAATTGACCCACACTTTTATGTTGAAAATTTATTAAAATTTAACTGAGCAACATAACTTGTTGGTTTATAAGATTTATTCTGTTAATAAATCCTGCTCTTGTTTGAAGTTTGCAGGCTCTAACTTATTTGCATCTTGTCAAACCTGCTAAATGTGTAGGGGGTTGAATACTACTTGTAGGCACTGTGTGTGTGTGTGTGTGTGTGTATATGTATATGTGTATGTATATATATGTATGTATATATATATATATATATATATATATATATATATATATATATATATATATATATATATATATATATATATATATATATATATATATATATATATATATGCAGCAGAGCTGTGTGTATATGAATGTGCACAGAGCTGTGAGAGCTGTGTGTATGTATGTGTGCACCAGAGCTATGTGTATGCAGCAGAGCTGTGTGTATGTATCAGAACTCTGTGTATATATGTGTGCAGCAGAGCTGTGTGTATGCATGTGTGCAGCAGAGCTGTGTATGTGTGTGCAGCAGAGCTGTGCGCATATGTGTGTGCAGCAGACCTGTGTGTATGTATGTGTGCAGAAGAGCTTTGTGCATGCATGTGTGTATGCAGCAGAGCTGTGTGTATGCAGCAGAGGTATATATGTATATATACATATATGTGTATGCAGCAGAACTGTGTGCTTGTGTGTTTGCAGCAGAGCTTTGTGTATGTGTGTGGCACCCTAGAGCCGTGTGGGCACATGTCTGAGCTGCTCCCACCATAAGCTACAACCCTTGTATAAAAAGGAGATAATTAAAACAGAATGTGTGCACCAGAGCTGGGTATGTGTGTGTGCAGCAAAGCTATGTGTATGTAGCAGAACTGTGTGTATATATGTGTGCAGCAGAGCTGTATGTATGTGTGCAACAGAGATGTGTGTATGCAGCAGAGCTGTGTATGTGTGCAGCAGAACTGTGTGTATATATGTGTGCAGCAGAGCTGTGTGTAAGTAAATGTGCAGCAGAGTTGTGTGTATATATGTGTGCAGTAGAGCTGTGTGTATATGTGTGCAGCAGAGCTGTGTGTATGTATGTGTGCAGCATAAATGTGTGTATGTATGTATGTTCAGCAGATCTGTATGTATGTGTGCAGCAGAGCTGTGTGTTTGTAGCAGAGTTGTGTGCATGCATGTATGCAGAAGAGCTGTGTGCATGTGTGTATGGAGAAGAACTATGTGCATGTATTTATGCAGCAGAGCTGTGTGCATGTGTGTGTGCAGCAGAGCTATCTATATGTGCAGCAGAGCTGTGTGCATGTGTATGCAGCAGAGCTGTTTATATGCAGCAGAACTATATATGTGTGTATTCAGCAGAGCGCTGTGCATGTGTGTATGCAGCAGAGCTGTGTGTATGTGTGTGGCACCCCAGAACCGTGTGGGCACATGTCTGAGCTGTTCCCACCATAAGCTGCAACCCTTGTTTAAGAAGGAGATAATTAAAACAGAATGTGTGCACCAGAGCTGGGTATATGCGTGCAGCAAAGCTGTGTGTATGTAGCAGAACTGTGTATATATAAGTATGCAGCAGAGCGGTGTGTATGTATGTGTGCAACAGAGATGTGTGTGCAGCAGAGCTGTGTGTATATGTATGTACAGCAGAGCTGTGTGTATGTGTGTAGAAATTTGTGTGTATGTAGCAAAGCTGTGTATGTGTGTGATGCCCCAGAGCCATGTAGGCACATGTCTGAGCTGCTCCCACCATAAGCTACAACCCTTGTATGCAGCAGAGCTATGTGTGTGCAGCAGAGCTGTGTGTATGTATGTGTACAGTAGAGATGTGTGTGCATGTGTGCAACAGAGATGTGTGTGTGCAGCAGAGTTCTGTATGTGTATGTGCAGCAGAGCTGTATGTATATATGTGTGCAGCAGAGCGGTGTCCATGTGTGTATGCAGCAAAGCTGTGTGCATTCAGCAGAGCTGTGTGCATGTATATATGCAGCAGAGCTGTGTGTATGTGTGTGTGCAGCAGAGCTGTGTGCATGTGTGTGCAGCAGAGTTGTGTGTATGTAGCAGAGCTGGGTACATGTGTGTATGCAACAGAGCTGTGTGCATGTGTATGCAGCAGAGCTATGTGCATGTATGTATGCAGCACAGCTGTGTATATCTGTGTTTGCAGCAGAGTTGTGTACAAGTGTGTATGCAGCAGAGCTGAGTGTATGCAGCAGAGCTGTGTGCATGTGTGTATGCAGCAGAGCTGTCTGCTCGCAGCAGAGCTGTGTGCATGTATGTATGCAGCAGAGCTGTGTATATGTGTATGCAGCAGTGTTGTGTGCATGTGTGTGTGCAGCAGAGCTGTGTGCATGTGTGTGTGCGGCAGAGCTGGGTGCATGTGTGTGCAGCACAGTTGTGTGCATGTGTGTATGCAGAAGAGCTGTGTATGCAGCAGAGCTGTGTGCATGTGTATGCACCAGAGCTATGTGCTTGTATGTATCCAGCACAGCTGTGTATATGTGTGTTTGCAGTAGAGCTGTGTGCAAGTGTGTATGCAGCAAGCTGTGTGCATGCATGTGTGTATTCAGCAGAGCTGTGTGCATGTGTGTATGCAGCAGAGCTGTGTGTATGCAGCAAATCTATATATATGTGTGTCTGCAGCACAGCTGTGTGCATGTGTGTATGCAGCAGAGCTATGTGTATGTGTGTGGCACTCCAGAGCCGTGTGGGCATATGTCTGAGCTGCTCCCACCATAAGCTATAACACTTGTATAAAAAGGAGATAATTAAAACACAATGTCAGAATGTGTGCACCAGAGCTGGGTCTGTGTGTGCAGCAGAGCTGTGTGTAGGTAGCACAACTGTGTGTATATATGTGTGCAGCAGAGCTGTATGTATGTGTGCAACAGAGATGTGTGTATGCAGCAGAGCTGTGTATGTGTGTACAGCAGAACTGTGTGTATATATGTGTGCAGCAGAGCTGTGTGTAAATATATGTGCAGCAGAGTTGTGTATGTATGTGTGGAGCAGAGATGTGTGTGTGCAGCAGAGCTGTGTATGTGCAGCAGAGCTGTAAGTATATATGTGTGCAGCAGAGCTGTTTGTATGCAGCAGAGCTGTGTGCATGTGTGTATGCAGCAGAGCTGTGTGCATGTGTGTATGCAGCAGAGCAGTGTCCATGTGTGTATGCAGCAGAGCTGTGTGCATGCAGCAGAGCTGTGTGCATGTATATATGCAGCAGAACTGTGTGTATGTGTGTATGCAGAAGTGCTGTTTGCATGTGTGTGTGCAGCAGGGCTGTGTGCATGTGTGTATGCAGCAAAGTTGTGTGTATGTAGCAGAGCTGGGTACATGTGTGTACGCAGCAGAGCCATGTGCATGTATGTATGCAGCACAGCTGTGTTTGCAGCAGAGTTGTGTACAAGTGTGTATACAGCAGAGCTGTGTGCACGTGTGTATGCAGGAGAGCTGAGTGTATGCAGCAGAGCTGTGTGCATGTATGTATGCAGCAGAGCTCTGTATATGTGTATGCAGCAGTGCTGTGTGCATGTGTATGTGCAGCAGAGCTGGGTGCATGTGTGTGCAGCACAGTTTTGTGCATGTGTGTATGCAGAAGAGCTGGGTACATGTGTGTATGCAGCAGAGCTGTGTGCATTTGTATGCAGCAGAGCTATGTGCTTGTATGTATGCAGCACAGCTGTGTATATATAGTTACATAGTTACTAAGGTTGAAAAAAGACCTAGGTCCATCTAGTTCAACTTTCTTCCACCAGTTCTACATTTAGTCACAAAGTCATTTATAACCAACAATGTTGTGTGTACTGAGGAAATCATCCAGCCCTTTTTTGAAAGCTGTTATAGTATCTGCCATTACTACCTCTTGTGGTAGGGCACTCCACAGTCAGACTGCTCTAACTGTAAAGAAAATAATGTGTGTGTCTCAATGTTTTTATTTTCGATTATGGTTTTTAATTTTAATTATATTGCAATTATTTTGCAACTGTTTTGCAATTTTTCGCTTATGCCGGGGTACCTTAGCACCAATTTATATTATATTATGCGGTTCTCTCTTTTTTCTTTTTTAAGTTCTCTTTAAGTTCTTTTTAAGTTCTTTTTGAGCCCTTATATATATATATATATATATATATATCATTTTGTGACGGTGACCTGCAGTAATTAACCTTGATCGAATTGCTGTATAAATAGCACCTAAATCAACAGCTGAGCTATCCTTGAGGAAGGGGACCGGTAACGCCCCCGAAACGCGCGTCGGATTTGGACTTTTGCTCGGCTTACCCTGTGCGGTGAAGATCTCCTTGGCGGCTTCCCCCCTCCGGTATACTCAACCAGCCGTGTGTGAGGCACACACCCGGGCTGTTAGTGGAGAAGTTGGAGAAGCTATATGCCTGTTTGAAATTGCTTCTTTACTGGAAGTCGGCATTACACAGCGCATGCCGGCTTTGTTTTCTCCCCTACTGGGAGCACCGATAAGGAAGCTCTGCGCTGAACTGATTCCAGGCATCTAGAAGCACCGTGCAGGAATAATCCTATGGGGGCTTGGTGCCTAGGACTGATCTCAGGTAACTATCCTACTGAAACTACCTTGAGCCAGTGCGCTCCCACATTGCTGTTAAATATATTTACAGACACTCAGAACGGCTAAAGACTTGGCTTATACATAAAGCCCTTACAAGTATTTCTATATTTTTTTTTTTCCATAGCCATTGGCACTATTTCTCCTGACCTCATTGTTTATGCAGTGCTAATACATGAATTGTGCACTTTTATGAATGGACTGTGGACCTCTTATTACTACTAGTATATGATCGTAGTTTGCCACCGGCCGGGGCATTACGATTGTTTATTCCGTCAAATAGCTGCTGCTTTTATTGTGGCTAATTATTATATTATTTTATGTTATGTGTTTTATGTTGGTTAGTGGTTTGTTCTGTTTGAAACAAGGATAATCTTTAATAAAATAATAAATAACCCATTATCAGCGCTGGTTTTTGAGACTTCTATTAGAAATTCTCTTATAAATAAATTCTTTTGACTCCAGGCAAATAAAGGGGGACTTTTGCCTAACCTAGCTGCAGGTATTGGGTATCGGGTCAAGCACTAATTATTGTCCTCGGACAACCTAGATATCTAACTGTAAAGAACCCTTTCCTATTTAGCTGTCTGAATTGCTTTTCTTCCACTCGCAGTGAATGCCCCCTGGTCCTTAGTATTGTCTTCGGAAGAAATAAGTCATGTGCCAGTCCTTTATATTGACCACACATGTATTTATACATATAAATGAGATCTCCTCTGAGACGTCTTTTTTCTAAGCTAAACATATCTAACTTTTTCAACCTGTCATCATATGGGAGGCCTTCCATTCCTTGTAGTAGTCTAGTTGCCTGCCTTTGAACTGACTCTAAATTCTGAATGTCCTTTTTAAAATGTGGAGCCCAAAACTGAATCCCATATTCCAGATGTGGCCTTACAAGTGATTTACAGAGGGGTAACAATACGTTGGGATCACAGGATCTAATCTCTTTTTATACACCCTAGAATCTTGTTTGCTTTTGCAGCTGCTGCTTGACATTGAGTGCTGCTGCTCAGCTTATTTGTAATGAGAATACCCAAGTCCTTCTTCTGTTCTGTAGTCCCGAGTTTACTTCCATTTAATGTATACGTAGTTATAGGATTACTCCGTCCTAGGTGCTTTATTTTACATTTATCAACATTAAATCTCATTTGCCAAGTATCTGCCCATTCTGACATCTTATCTATATGTGTGTTTGCAGTAGAGCTGTGTGCAAGTGTGTATGCAGCCAGCTGTGTACATGCATGTGTGTATTCAGCAGAACTGTGTGCATGTGTGTATGCAGCAGAGCTGTGTGTATGTGTGTGGCACTCCAGAGCCGTGTGGGCACATGTCTGAGCTGCTCCCACCATAAGCTATAACACTTGTATAAAAAGGAGATAATTAAAACAGAATGTCAGAATGTGTGCACCAGAGCTGGGTATGTGTGTGTGCAGCAGAGCTGTGTGTTTGCAGCAGAACTGTGTGTATATATGTGTGCAGCAGAGCTGTGTGTATGTATGTGTGGAGCAGAGATGTGTGTGCAGCAGAGCTGTGTATGTGCGTGCAGCAGAGCTGTGTGTATATGTGTGTGCAGCAGAGCTATATGTATATATGTGTGTAGCAGAGCTGTGTGTATATGTATGTGCAGCAGAGCTGTGTGAGTGTATATGTGCAGCAGAGCTGTGTGTATGCAGCAGAGCTGTGTGTATTTGTGTGATGCCCCAGAGCCATGTGAGCACATGTCTGATCTGCTCCCACCATAAGACACAACCCTTGTATAAAAAGCAGATAACTAAAACAGTATGTGTGCAGCAGAGCTATGTGTATGTGTGTGTGCATCAGAGCTGTGTGTATGTATGTGTACAGCAGAGATGTGTGTGCATGTGTGCAACAGAAATGTGTGTATGTTGTGAATACTGTCTGGTAGAGTTCCGCTTTTGGACTCCCTCCTGTGGTCGCTGACGTTAGTGGTTAGATTCTGTTCCCCAGTTCTACACACCTGGTTTGCAACTCAAACCTTGATTTGGGATATAGGCTGGCTGTTTATCTCTGCCAGTGTTCTGAAATTCCAGAAACTATAGGAATCTGTCTCTTGTCCCTCTTTCTTCCCCACTACCAAGCTAAGCTAAGTTCATGGTTTATGTGTGTGCAGCAGAGCTGTGTGTATATGTGTGTGCAGCAGAGCTATGTGTATGTATGTGTGCAGCAGAGCTGTGTGTATATATGTATGTGCAGCAGAGCTGTGTGTATATGTATGTCTGCAGGAGAGCTGTGTGTATGCAGCAGAGCTGTGTGTATCTGTGAGATGCCCCACAGTCATGTGGGCACATGTCTGAGCTGCCCTTGTATAAAAAGCAGATAACTAAAACAGTATGTGTGCAGCAGAGCTATGTGTATGTATGTGTGCAACAGAGCTGTGTATATTTATGTGTACAGGAGAGATGTGTGTGCATATGTGCAACAGAGATGTGTGTATTAGAAAAACAGAGACCAAGTAGAGCGGACCTCATATTTGTTGTAATATACATGACCCCCTTAGAATACATACAAAAACTTGTGAACAAGAAGGGGTATTTATCATGGTTTTTTTTAAAGTAAAACTACTGTACCACAGTTGTGAAAAAGTATACAGTTTTTATTATTACATAAAGTGCAAATATAAAAAATCACATGTGATGACAGTTAGTAGTTAGACATGCATAGTTCAAATCCAATTAGATGAGACAGAGAGAGAAAAAGGTCCCAGGGAGGGAGACAGACTACCCCTTAACTAAAACTGGTAAGAAAGTAGTATTACTATATCCAGGGGGGGGGCATATAAGTAACCAAACGATATCAATAGTATATCCCCTGGGCTAGTGGAGTGATGGAATGTCCATACATTAAACAGTAACCAACAGGATAAGGTCCAGATCAGGGCCTGAATACACCAGTATGTAACACCACCAGAATAATCTCAGAGGAAAAAAAAAAAGTCATATAGTGGTGGGTAAAATGGCACCTGAAGGACCTACCTGTGGTATGTATAGCACCCAGAAAGGGAGTCTGTCAGCCTCACATGTGGACCCGGTCCCGACACGTGTTTCGCATGTGCTTCAACGGGAGACCGTGGCCAGCAGTGTGCTGGCGGTGTATAAATAGAGGCAAGGGGTGGGGACTCACTGTGATAATCACCGCTGTGTCTGGACTCAGCTGAGCGAGCGTATCCCTCCGATAGCCGGCACTCGATATGGCTTCCGGGTTCCAGGAAAGCCTCCTGGTGACGTCATACCCAGAAGCCATAGCACCGAGGCCGGATCGAAGTGAGCATGCTCAGGAGTCTGTGACAGCGCTGAACAGCGGTCTCCATCTTAAGTCCTGGCAGCAGTATGGGCAACAAGCACAATTCATGTAATGACAGTAATTTTATATAGAATTGCACATAGTATCAGTGGTGTCTGGTACTTTGGTAGGCAGGCAAAGATACATAATTAAATATAGAGCTCCTTGTAATTATAGTAAACAATCCAAAATAGCACAGAGCCACAGCACTTATCTTAAGTCCTGGCGAAAGTAAGGGCAGGGAGCATAGTTCATGTCACCATAGCAATCTTAGTCAGACAGCCACACTAATACCATAAGACATCCACAAGGTGGCACCAGTGGTGTCTGGCCATTGATAACAGATTAGAAATTGTGCTCATTGCAGTCACTAGTAAAGTTCACAGTGAACACAGAGATTACTACAAATCCTCCAGGACTTCTGGATATCCGGTCCACGTTGTCCATCCCTCATACAGATGGTATATACTCCACCGCAGGCAAAGAAATGAAAAAAGACTAAAGAAAAAAGATACAAAGATAAGAATCAATATGGATCACTGCTAAAAATAATATATACAATGAAGGCAGAGGAAAACCGATGTCAGGACTTGCAGCATAAGATAAATATCAATTCAGAGGAACACTAATAGAATGGTCATAATAAAATAAAATAAAAGGAGACAAAAAAGAATACCTCTATGTACCCAAACAGGTAGAGATAATACTAATATAGGGAAGTCCCTTATCTAAACCCGTTGGGAGATGGCCATACCAAGTAAGCCAAAGAGGAGGTCAGAAATAGCTATAGTGCAAATAAAGCAGGGGGATGTAAAAATTAGTACTCATCAAGAACAGAAAAAAATAAATAAATAAAAAAAATAAATAAATTAAAAAAACCCATATATTTATGTGCTATAGGAAGGGTGAGAATGAAAGCCTCTCATTTAACCCGTCAGGGGCAACTGTCCCAAGCCGAAAAATCCACTAGGCTTCTCGTTGTGACAGTCGCTTCATAAGGTCTCCCCCACGTATGCCCATATGTATCTTGTCAATTCCACAAACCACTAAGCTCGATGGATCGCAATTATGCTTAAGCTTGAAGTGGCGTGGTAATGTCTTCAGGGACGCCATGGACTCTACCTCAGCTGCCGCCGCAATATCACGTACATGTTCACGTGTTCTCCTACGGAGTTCACGTGAGGTTAGTCCGATGTATATCAGTCCACACCCACATGTGGCATGATACACGACTCCAGCAGTACTGCACGTAATATAGTGACGAATCTCATACTGTCTGCTGGAGTTCGCCGCCAAAAAAGTGGTGGTCCGTCTGATATTGCGGCAGGCGAGGCAAGAGCCACAGGGGAAGCAACCCCATTTGGGGCGACCTGTATGAAAGGGCAGACCTGATTTTGAAATATAGTGGCTATGAACCAGTAAATCGTTCAGGCTTCTGCCCCATCTGGCAGTCATGAGTGGGCGATCAGAGACCACCTTTCTTAGCACAGGATCTGTCTTGAGCACCCCCCAATGCTTCACAAAAATCTGTTGTATGTCATGCCACTGGCTATTGTAAGGGGAGATGAATCGAGTGGCTCCAGAGGATGATGATGAGCTGCGACTGACATAGGCACGGGACAAGAGACTATTTCTGTTAGTGCCTTTTGCTCTCTGGTATCCTTTCTTAATCCACCTCTGGCTATACCCACGCTCCGCGAATCTCTCCCGCATATCCACCGCCTGTTGTTCAAAGAGTTCATCAGTCGAGCAGATCCGTCTAAGACGTAGGAACTGCCCGACTGGAATTGATCGTATGGTTGACGGTGGATGACTAGATCTAGCATGCAGGAGAGAATTCACGGACGTGGATTTCCTAAAGATGTCCATTGCCACCGCACCATCTTCCATCACCGAAATCCTTAAATCCAGGAAGTCGATGGTCCGAATATGGTGCTGGCAAGTGAGGTGGATATTGTAGCTGTTGGAGTTCAGGTGACGCACAAAATCCTCGAGTTCGAGACCAGTACCCCCCCAAATGACAAAAATATCGTCGATATAGCGAAGCCAGCACTGCGCATGGGAGCTAGCAATAATGCCCCCCTCAAAAACCTCCCTCTCCCAATAACCAAGGAAGAGGTTGGCATAAGAGGGGGCACATGCCGCCCCCATCGCAGTGCCACGTCGCTGGAGGTAGTACCGGTCATCGAAACGTGAGCACGAACTCCAACAGCTCAAGGACCAGAGAGCGCAAGGGTGGATTCCAACAGCTCATCCCGAGAAAGTATTGAATGGCCCGCAGGCCGTGTTGATGGTAAATACTGGTATAAAGAGCCTCCACGTCCAAAGTCACCAGCGAAATCCCACCCTCCACATATAGTCCATTGTTATGATCCGGAACCATGGAAGACCACCACAAATCATTGGCAAAAAAGGTGACAAGAGCATTGGCAACTAATCTGGCCGCCATCCCCTTACTAACCAACACAACTAGAAGTAGCCGAGGGGTGAACTAACATCCTGTGCACCGTGAACCCAGCCGGAGAACTAGCTATCCTAAAGGTAGGAAAGATGAATAACTCTCTGCCTCAGAAAATAGACAAGAATAGCAAGCCCCCCACATTCAAAGACTGCGGTGATATAGGAAAAACACAATACACAGGTAGATGACAGGATTAGCAAAAGGTGAGGCCCCCGCTGACTAAAATAGGAAAGTACAGGAAAGGAACTGATGGTAGCCAGAGAAAAACCCTACAAAATACCAACTTCCTGATAGTACAAAAAGGCCCTCAGATCGCTTGATCTGAACTCCGTCCTATACCAGGTGCCCTTGTCATACCAATGAACAGAAAACAAGAATTATAACAAATTCAACAAGCCATAAACACATGGACCCAAAGGAGCTATACTCCACACAGAACTGCAGGGAGTTCCTCAACAATCCCCTGAGGGGGAAAATCCCTGGAAGGAAATAAACTGAAACCAGCCACAACAAATGACAAACCCAGATAAACAAAAGAACCAGACAATAAATAAAGAGCAAGCACTTATCTGGGGAAGATGTGGTGCAGAGCTGGATTAAGCAGGCTGAAAATACAAAGTACAACTGACATCCGGCAACAGCCTGCAATCAGACTAGGACTTAAATAAGCAGAGAATTAGGAAAGAAAACACCCACTGCACAACCCACCTGGTCTCTGTCCAAACCCTTCCTGGCCACCAGAGGGAGCCTCCCAGCAGCCAAGACATAACTAACATTCACAACAGTCCATCCAGTCTTCTCAAGACGTCAGAAGTATCTCTCACATAGGAGGGCAGCGTCTCCACAAGTGGATGCAGATAGAAATCAATGAATTTGCATACCATATCGCTTAGCCCTCCAATGCCAGAGACAATTGGATGCCCTGGTGGACTGGTCGGATGTTTGTGAATTTTAGGAAGTAAGTAGAAGGTGGGTATCACCGGGGACCTTGGTAGGATGCCATCCAGTACCATTCTCGGGATTATGCCTAGGTCAAATGCCCTCTCCAAGATCAGTCGCAGCTCAATCAAAAACTTACTAGTGGGGTTGGAGGGGAGAGTGGTGTATGAATTCTTATTCCGAAGTTGTTTATTAGCCTCCTTAACATAGGCTTCCTTTGACCAAACCACCACATTGCCCCCCTTATCGGCCGGCTTAAAAATAACTCCCTCCATAGACTGAATCTCCCGTAGAGCCACTCTAAGTCTATGTGGGAGATTGGAACAACTCCTCCTGGTGGAGAGGGTTCGTAAATCGCTCACCACGAGGTCATGGAAAATCTGGAGTTGTGGGCAGAGCGACAAGGGGGGGAAAGTGGTGGACCTGGGCATAATGTCTGTAGGAAAAAGGTTAGTAACAGCACTCTCACCCTCCGTCTCCAAATCCTCCAAATCCTGAAGAACCACTCGATCCACGTCCACAGAAGAGGTATCTTGAGTCTTGCTCGTATGAATCCTGCGGAGATTGAGTCTCATCTAATTGGATTTTAACTATGTATGTCTAACTACTAACTGTCATCTCATGTGATTTTTGATATTTGCACTTTTTGTAATAATAAAAACTGTATACTTTTTCACAACTGTAGTACAGTAGTTTTACTTTAAAAAAAACCATGATAAATACCCCTTCTTGTTCACAAGTTTTAGAGATGTGTGTATGTTGTGAATACTGTCTGGTGGAGTTCCGCTCTTGGACTCCCTCCTGTGGTCACTGAGGTTAGTGCTTAGATTCTGTTCCCCAGTTCTACACACCTGGTTTGCAGCTCAAACCTTGATTTGGGATATAGGTGTGTGCTGGCTGTTTATCTCTGCCAGTTGTCTGAAATTCCAGAAACTATAGGAGTCTGTCTCTTGTCCCTCTGGCTTCCCCGCTACCAAGCTAACCTAAGTTCATGGTTTTGCTTCATACTTTTTGTGTGTTATTTGCATATGCTTCTGTGAATTATCTCTGAAGGTTTTTTTGTATCATAGCCTGTTTTGTTTGCGCCTTCAGATAAGGAAGATTTATCTTCCCAGTCAGTCTTTGCTATTTATTTTAGCAAGCGTTAGTCAGCAGGGTAATTGCTAGTTTTTTTCCTACAATTTCACCAGAGTCTTGTACGGATTGTGAACGTGCGAGTTTTAGATTACGGCTCCTTTTTTGCACATTCCGTGTAGGAAGTTTTGATAGGGTTTTTTCATACCAACCGCAAGAGTTCCCTATCCTATCTTTTGTATTTAGTATAGAGTGGCCTCTCTTTGCCCCATCTTGCTCTTACTGTGTATGTCTTTTCATCTTTGCTTACAGTCTGTACATATGGGAGGCTGCCTATTTTCTTTGGGGAAATCTGTTCTGAGGCAAGATAGTTTCTTTTCACTTTCTGCCTTGCAGGTTATGTAGTCCTCCGGCTGGGTTTGAGGCATCTAGGATTGTCAGGTATGCAGCCCGGCTACTTCTAGTGTAATGTTAAGTTCAGGGCTTGTGGTCGGTACTTTATTACCTACAACTCTGGAGGATTGTGCTCATTGTAGTCATTGAACATCGGATCATAACGTGTGTGCAGCAAAGCTGTGTATCTGTATGTGCAGCAGAGCTGTGTATGTGTATGCAGCAGAGCTGTGTGTATGTATGTGTGCAGAAATCTGTGTGTATGTATGTGTGCAGCAGAGCTGTGTGTATGCAGCAGAGCTGTGTGCCTGTGTGTATGCAGCAGAGTTGTGTGCCTATGTATATGCAGCAGAGCAGTGTGCATGTGTGGCTTCTTTTAGGCTTCAGTCGTCACAGAGGTACTGCACCTCATCCAGAGGTGTGGTATTCCATCCTGGGAATGGAGGAGGTCACCACCAGTTCACACAAAGCAGAACACTTTCACTCAGCAACAGCTCACCAGACATGGCAAGGGCGTGTTATACCCGAAGCCAGGCCGGGGGTAGAGTCTTATGAGTGTGGATACACAGAGTAGTGGAGTGTGGAGAGAGAAGGAAAGGAGAGGAGCAGTGGAGGAGCAAAGACCCATGGCCTGGAACTGGTACCACTCGGCCTGGGCACAGACAGAAGAGGTCCTAGAGGCCACGGGAGTGCCATAACCTCCCGTGGCCTTGTTCCACATGTAATCAACAGGTGGAAAAACTAGGCCGCAACTTGGGGACTGGTCCCTAGACTAAAGGAGAAGAACCTATGTACTCTACTAGTAAACCTAGCGACTGAGGTGACTGCATGGACCGAAACCACATCCGCACATGAATTCGCTGGAAGGTGACTCCAAAGGATCAAGGGATAGAGGTTGTCCTTGAAACGTCTGTGTTTTATGTTTCTCTTTTTGTAACCCAGGTGCACCCAGTTTTTCCTTTTGTAACGTAGTGGTTACTTCTTTTGTAACCCAGATCGAGCTTCACTCCACCCAAAAGGGTCCGCAGGCACTGGCACAGGGTTCAGTGTGTGAGGGCGCAAAGTAGGAGGGAGAATAAAGCGCGCAAAGATGACCAGGGAAGGTACACATTAGAAAGGTGCACCTGACTCAACCTCCAAACTACCCGGGATTGGCTGGAGCCCATCATTGTGAAATCCCAGCAATCCAAAGGCGGTCACTGACATGTCGTGAACCTGCTACAATGAGTAAAAACCTTGAGACTGCATCCCTGTGTTGTTCCATTATTCGCCTACACCTCCGGCAACCCCGCAATCACCTACTACTACCCCCATCCGCACTGGGGCCCAGCTTTACCTGTGGAGAGCTACACCACCATTAACATCTGTCCCAGAGGTCCCCATCCCGCAGCGGCGGCACAAATAAATTGTCATCATTCCCTTCCTATTTACTAAACGACAACGCCGGGGTCACGGAACTGGTCCTCGCCACCCCGGCACCCCAGGAGCAGAACCGCTGCCTGGTAACGAGTCACCCCAGGCCCCGGCGTGTCAAATGTAGCAGAGCTGTGTGTATATGTGTGTACAGGAGAGTTTTGTGCATGTGTGTATGCAGTAGAGCTGTGTGCATGTGTGTATGCTGCAGAGCTGTGTATATGTGTGTTTGCAGCAGAGGTATGTGTGTGTTTGCAGTAGAGCTGTGTGTATGTGTGTATGCAGCATAGCTGTGTGCATGTGTGTATGCAGCATAGCTGTGTGCATGTGTGTTTGCAGTAGAGCTGTGTGCATGTGTGTATGCAGCAGAACTATGTGCATGTGTATATGCAGCAGAGCTGTGTGTATGCAGCAGAGCTATGTATATGTGTGTATACAGCAGAGCTGTGTGTATGTATGTGTGCAGCAGAGCTGTGTGTGTGCAGCAGAGCTGTATGTATGTGTGTATGTGTGCAGCAGAGCTGTGTATGTATGTGTGCAGCAGAGCTGTGTATGCATGTGTGCAGCAGAGCTGTGTGAATATGCACTCTTTGGGCAGCAGAGCTATGTGTATTTATACAGCAGTGCTTTGTGTATAGAAGTGTTGTGTGCCCGAAGGCAGCAGAGCTGTGTGTTTTTCTGTGTCTCTACATCTGCAGCAGAGATGTGTGCAACAGTGCTATCAGTGAGCATGTGTGTATCAAAGCTTTGTGTATACAGTATGTACTCTTTAGGTAACAGAGTTTTGTGTATGTATACAGCAGTGCTCTGTGTGTAGTAGTGCAGTGTGTATGAAGGCAGCAGAGCTGTGTGTGTTTGTGCCTGTACATATACAGGAGAGAAGTGTGCAACTTCTAAGTGTGTTATCAGGGTGTGTTTGTGTGTGTGTGCGCAGCAGAGCTGTGTGTATCTATGCATCAGAGCTGTGCATGAGGCCCCCATAGCTGTGCGGAAGGCCCCCTAGAACTGTATGTGCAGCCCCCAGAACTGTATGTGTGGCCCCCCAGAACTGTATATGTGCCCCACAGAGCACTATGCTGGCCGCCCCAGTAATGTGTATGCCCCCAAAGCTGTTTGCCACTCCAGTAACATCTATGCCCCCTCAGTAATGTGTATGCCCCCCAGCAATGTCTATGCTGCCCCTTCTGTGATTGATATATACACTGTATATACAGTACAGACCAAAAGTTTGGACACACCTTTTCATTCAAAGAGTTTTCTTTATTTTCATGACTGAAAATTGTAGATTGACATTGAGGACATCAAAACTCTGAATTAAAACATGTGGAATGAAATACTTAAAAAAGTTTCATAGGTTTTTTAAGGTTGAAGGGAGACTCTAAGTCCATCTAGTTCAACCCGTAGCCTAACATGTTGATCCAGAGGAAGGCAAAAAAACCCCAATGTGTCAATTAAGCTCCAATGGGGAAAAAAATTCCTTCCAGACTCCACATACGGCAATCAGACTAGTTCCCTGGATCAACACCCTGTCATAAAATCTAATATACATAACTGGTAATATTATATTTTTCAAGAAAGGCGTCCAGGCTCTGCTTAAATGTTAGTAGTGAATCACTCATTACAACATCATGCGGCAGAGAGTTCCATAGTCTCACTGCTCGTACAGTAAAGAATCCTCGTCTGTGATTATGATTAAACCTTCTTTCCTCAAGACGTAGCGGATGCCCCCGTGTCCCAGTCGCAGGCCTAGGTGTAAAAAGATCTTTGGAAAGGTCTCTGTACTGTCCCCTCATATGTTTATACATTGTGATTAGATCCCCCCTAAGCCTTTGTTTTTCCAAACTAAATAACCCCAAGTTTAATAACCTGTCTTGGTGTTGCAGCCCACCCATTCCTCTAATAATCTTGGTCGCTCTTCTATCTACCTGTAAGATTATGCTATTTATAACCTTCTATACTTTTGCTATCAAGAAAAGCATCCATTCCTCTCTTAAATTCATTCAGTGAGTTGGCTATCACCACTTCCTCAGGAAGAGAGTTCCAGAGCCTCACTGCTCTAACCGTGAAGAACCCTCTTCTATGCTGATGTAGGAATTTTCTTTCCTCCAATCGAAGAGAATGCCCCCTTGTTCTTGTCATAGACCTTGGTACAAACAGATCATGGGAGAGATCTCTATATGGCCCTCTGATATATTTGTACATATTTTAGGTCTCCCTAAGTCTTCTCTTTTCTAGAGTAAATGGACCTAATTTTGATAACCTTTCCGTGTATTGTAATGCGCCCACTCCATTTATTATTTTAGTAGCCCGCCTCTGAACCCTTTCAAGTTCAGTAATGTCTTTCTTGAGCACCGGCGCCCAAAATTGCACACAATACTCCAAGTGTGGTCTGACGAGTGATTTGTACAGAGGGAGAATGATGTTTTCATCTCGTGCCCCCAGACCTCTTCTAATGCATCCCATCACCCTATTTGCTTTGGTGGCTGCTGCCTGACACTGGGCACTCCAATTTAGATTCTTATTGACTAAGATGCCTAAGTCTTTTTCCATGTCTGATTTCCCCAGCAGTTTCCCATTTAGTAAGTAATCGTAGCATCTGTTTCTCCTTCCCATGTGCATAACCTTACACTTATCTGTGTTAAACCTCATTTGCCATTTTTCAGCCCAATTCTCCAATTTACTCAAATCCATCTGTAGTTGCAAACTGTCCTCCTTTGTGTTAACTACCTTACATAGTTTTGTATCATCTGCAAATACTGATATTTTACTCTGTAAACCATCCACCAGATCATTAATAAATATATTAAATAGTAGGGGGCCCAATACAGACCCCTGTGGCACCCCACTAGTAACCCTGGCCCAATCTGAGTATGCGCCATTAATAACCACTCTTTGTTTTCTACCACTAAGCCAGATACCTACCCATCTACACACATTTTCCCCAAGCCCAAGCTTTCTCATTTTACTTAGCAGTCTTTTATGTGGGACAGTGTCAAATGCTTTACCAAAGTCTAGATAAATGACATCCAATGATTCTCCTCGGTCCATGTGAGAACTTACATCCTCATAGAAGCTGATCAGGTTAGTTTGACAGGAGCGATCCTTCATAAATCCATGTTGATATGGAGTTAAACAATTATTAACATTGAGACATTCCATAATAGTATCCCTTAAAAACCCTTCAAACATTTTACCCACAACAGATGTTAAGCTTACCGGCCTATAGTTTCCAGGTTCCCTTTTACACCCTTTTTTGAATATTGGTACCACATTTGCTAGCCGCCAATCCAGTGGAACAGACCCAGTTTCTATAGAGTCTTTAAATATAAGGAATAGCGGCCTGTCTATCACATTACTTAACTCCCTTAATACCCGAGGGTGAATGCCATCAGGGCCTGGTGATTTGTCAATTTTAATGTTTCTAAGTCGGTTCTGCACTTCTTTCTGGGTTAGGCAGGTCATACTTAACCCCTTAACGACCGCCGATACGCCTTTTAACGGCGACAAATTAGGGTACGTCTTCCGATCCGCCGCTTTTTAACGGCGGTCGGATAAAAGGGTCTAGCGCCCCCCAGAGTCAGAAAATTTCCGGGGTCTCAGCTGCCGGGGGTAGCTGAGACCCTGGAGATCATGATTCTGGCCGGTTTTTCCGGTCCCCGCTCACCTGATGACCGGTATACACCGTATACCGATGATCATGTTATAGTAAATGACCGCGCCGGTAAAAAATCATTTATCTCCCATCTGGCATAAACAAACATGTCAGATGGGAGATAAATCTCATCCCCCGGTCCTCTCCGGTCCCCCGGTGTCGCTAAAGTGTCCCCCCACCCCCCTTCCTCCCGAAAATCTAACATGGCGCTGCACATACCGGCGCGCACAGTAGCGCGCCGGCCGCATTTCCCCGTTTCCTATGGTTTCTGTCGCATGTGCTATGACACATACGACAGAAACCTGCTCCCCAGGCCCTGCCAAGTCACCCCCTATCCCCACCCCGGTGTTCCCCGGTGTCCCCCATACCTGTTAGCTCTGATCCCCCGCGGCCCTCTCCTCCGGCTCCATCACAGTGCACGCCGGTCACACGTGCAGAGCGCGGCTGTCAGCTTCCTGTGTCTGTGACTCAGACGCTGGCTGCTGCTGCTGCTTGCACAGAGTCTGTAGCTGTGACCCGGGGAGGGTGGGTGCAAAGAATTTGCACCCACTCTCCTCAAATGGATGGTCTGCACTCCTAGAAAATGGGGGATACGTTCCCTGAACGTGCCCCCCATATTCTAGAAGGTCCAGAATCGCCGCGGGACTTTCACAATGGATTACAGCAGGGACTTGATTTTTTTTTTTTCTTTTCAATAAATTGGCCAAAGAGGGAATGTTTTTGGGGAGTGTTTTTTCAAATAAATTATGTCTGGTATCAAATAGACGCTGTGACATAACTAATTGCTGGGCTGGATGCCAGGTGACATTAAACATCTGGTATCAACCCCATTTATTACCCCGTTAGCCACCGCACCAGGGCGCGGGATGAGTTGGGGCGAAGCGCCAGGATTGGCGCATCTGATGGATGCGCCACTTCTGGGGCGGCTGCGGCCTGCTATTTTTAGGCTGGGAAGAGTCCAATAACCATGGCTCTGCCCACCCTGAGAATACCAGACCCCAGCTGTCAGCCTCACCTTGACTGGTGATCTAATTTGGGGGGACCCTACGTTTGTTTTTTTTTTTTTAATTATTTATTTATAAATAATTAAAAAAAAAAAAACAGCTTGGGGAGCCCTCCAAATTGATCACCAGCCAAGGTGAAGCTGTCAGCTGTGGTTTGCAGGCTACAGCTGTCTGCTTTACCCAAGCTGGCTATCAAAAATAGGGGGGACCCCACGTCATTTATTTTAATTATTTTTTTTTCTTTTTGGGCTAAATACAAGGCTAGGCACCCTTTAGTGCCACATGAAAGGCACTAAAGGGCGCCAGCTTAGAATATGCAGGGGGGTAGGACGTTATATATGTTTGACATCTATCCATTCATCCATTGTAGCATTTTAGGCTATGTGCCCACAATCAGGGTTTGCAGCGTTTTGAGCGCAGTGTTTTCCCTGCATTCATAACGCTGCGTTGTGCAGTAGAAGCACAGTGGAAGGATTTTTAGAAATCCCGTGCCCACTGTGCTTCTTTTCTCTGCAACATAAACCGACCTGTGGCGCAGCTTCCCGAGCCTCAGCATGTCAATTTATGCTGCGGTAATGAGTGTGCTCTGCAGGTAGCATAGAACTAAAGTCCACAGCAGCCTGAACCCAAATCAAGGGCATGGGCAGCTGCGTTCTCCCGTGGACAACACTCACATCTCTGCAGGAGGCTGACACTGTGTACTAGACGCCGTGTCGCTGGATCATGGCCACATAGCCTAAAAGTGAGAAATTTGTTGCTACAGTAACATTTTTGTGAAGTACCTGTGGATTCAAAATGCTTACTATACTCCTGAATAAAATCCTTGAGGGGTCCAGTTTCCAAAATGGAGTCACTTGTGGGGGGTTTCTAATGTATAGGTAACCAAGAGGCCCTGCTAATGTGACATGGTGCGCGCAATTTATTTCAACTTTTCCAAAATTCAAATGGTGCTCCTTCCATTCCAAGCCCTCCCATATATCCAAACAGAGGTTTTTGGCCACATATGGGGTATCCCTGCGCTCACAAGAAATTGGATAACAACCTGTGGGGTCCACGTTTTGTTGTTGCCTCTTGAAAAAGTGAGAAATGTGATGCTAAAGAAACATTTTTGTGAAAAAAATGAAAATTTTCAATATGGCAACCTAAGCTTATCAAATTCTGTGAAGTATTTGTGGATTCAAAATGCTCAATATACACCTAGATAAAAGCCTTGAGGTGTCTTGATTCCAGAATGGGGTCACTTGTGGGGGGCCTCCACTGTTTAGGCACTTTAGGGGCTTTCCAAATGCGACATAGCGTCCACTAATTATTCCAGCCAAATGTTCAGTCAAATTGCACTCCTTCCCTTCCAAGACCTGCCGTGTGCCCAAACAGTTGATTTCCACCACATATAAGATATCACCAAACTCAGGAGAAATTGCAGAATACATTTCATGGTGATTTTTTTCCTGTTACCCTTGTGAAAAAAAAGCTACCTGGTTGAAGTAACAATTTTGTGGTAAAATTTTATTTTTTTATTTTCATGGCTCAACGTTATAAACTTCTGTGAAGCACCTGGGGGTTCAGGGTACTCACCAAACATCTAGATAAATTCCTTGAGAGGCCTAGTTTCAAAAATGGGGTCACTTGTGGTGGTTTTTTGCTGTTTACGTACCTTAGGGGTCCTCCAAATGCAACATGGTGCCCGCAATCTTTTTCAGCCAAATTTCCTTTCCAAAATTCAAATATTGCTCCTTTCATTCCAAGCCCTCCCATTTGTCCAAACAAAGGTTTCAGACCACATGTGAGGTATCACCGCGCTCATAAAAAAGTGGGTAACAAACATTTGGGTCAAATTTTTGGAATTACCTCTTGAAAAAGTGAGAGAATTGATGCTAAAGCAATATTTTTGAGAAAAAAATTACAATTTTCAATATGACAAAGTAACGTTATCAAAATCTGTGAAGTACCTGTGGGTCCAAAATGCTCAGTATACCCCTCGATAGAAGCCTTAAGGGGTCTAGTTTCCAAAATGGGGTCACTTGAGGGGGGTTCCTGCTGTTTAGGTACCTTAGGGGATCTGTAAAAGCAACATGGTGCCCACAATCTGTTTCAGCCAACTTTGCTTTCCAAAATTCAAATATTGCTCCTTTCATTCCGAGCTCTCCCATTTACCCAAACAAAGGTTTCTGACCACATGTGGGGTATTGGCGCGCTCATAAGAAAGTGGGTAACAAAGTGTGAGGTCCAATTTTTGGTGTTATCTCTTGAAAAAGTAAGAAAATTAGTGCTAAAGTAATTTTTATTTTTTTTCATTCCACATTACTTTAGTTCCTGTGAAGCACCTGAAGGGTTAATAAACTTCTTGAATGTGGTTTTGAGTACCTTGAGGGGTGCAGGTTTTAGAATGGTGTCACTTTTGGGTATTTTCTGTCACCCAGGCCTCTCAAAGTCACATCAAATGGAATGTGGTCCCTAAAAAAATGGTTTTGTAAATTTTGTTGAAAAAATGGGAAATTGCTGATGAACTGTGAACCCTTCTAACTTCCTAACCCCAAAAAATTTTGTTTCAAAAATTGCGCTGATCTAAAGTAGACAAGTGGGAAATGTTATTTATTAACTATTTTGTGTGACATAACTCTCCGGTTTATGGGCATAAAAATTAAAAGTTTGAAACTTGCAAAATTTTTAATTTTTTTGTCAAATTTCAGATTTTTTCACAAATAAAATAAAAAAATATCATCCTAAATTTACCTCTAACATGAAGCCCAATATGTCACGAAAAAACATTCTCAGAATCACCGGGATCCGTTGAAGCGTTCCAGAGTTATAACCTTATAAAGTGACACTGGTCAAAATTGCAAAAAATGGCCTGGGCATTAAGTACAAAACTGGCTTCGTCCTTAAGGGGTTAATGAAGCGTTTACATGATCACTCTGCATTTCCCGTGGCATATGCTTTTCCTGTGTGAACACAGTTGAGAAAAAAGTATTTAAAACATTTTCTTTTCCCACATCGCTTTCTATGATTTTACCCTCATTATTCTTTAAAGGGCCAACACCATCAATTTTAATCTTTTTTCTGTTTATATAATTAAAGAATAGTTTGGGATTTGTTTTGCTTTCCTTAGCAATGAGTCTCTCAGTTTCTACTTTTGCTAAATGTATTTGTTTTTTTACACATTGTTTTTTGTTCTCTCTATATTTTTAATGCTTCTTCGCTGCCTTCTTGTTTTAGCTTTGTAAATGCCTTTTTCTTATTATTCATTACCCCTTTTACATCCTTATTTAGCCACATTGGTTTTCTCCTGTTCCTAGCCCTTTTATTTCCGTATGGTATGGCTCGCTCGAAGTGGGTGTTTAATACCGATTTAAAAATTTCCCACTTATTTTCTGTGCTCCCATTTTTGAGGACATTTCCCAATCAATTTGGCGAAGGTCTTCTCTAAGCTGATCAAACTTTGCTTTCCTGAAATTCAGCGTTTTTGTAACCCCCCTCCAAGGCACCTTACTGAAGGACAAGTGGAATTGTATTATATTGTGGTCACTATTCCCTAGGTGCCCATCCACTCGTACGTCTGTTATTCTACCTGGCCTGTTGCTTAAAATTAAGTCCAGAAGGGCTGCCTGTTACGGTTGCTGCGAGCACTAGAGACTATGTCCAGATTTCTTGCTACTGCACATGTGCGAGCGCTGGAGACTAAGTCCAGATTTCTTGCTACTGCACATGTGCGAGCGCTGGAGACTAAGTCCAGATTTCTTGCTACTGCACATGTGCGAGCGCCGGAGACTAAGTCCAATCTTGGAGCCATTGCACATGTGCGGGTGACATCATCGCTGACACGAGGTCACATGTCTCTGACACCTTCTATGCCGATTGGTCGCTGGTCATGTGCTTGTGACGTCTTGCTCGGTGATAGGCCAGCATGACGTCACTCCTGTCGTTCTGGCAGCGGATTGGCTCTGGTGTCCTCCATCTTGGATGAGGCGCAGAGTCTATATAAGACCCTGACACACGCCGCATGGTGCTCAGTCCTCTTGGTTCATGCATATGAGTAGACGCTCTGTGCGCGTTCCTCTAGGCATTCCTCTGTCTATGCTAGGTGAGCGCTACCGGCAGGGTAGCGTTCTTATACCTTACAGCTTCGGCTGCTGTCCGTATCCTTACCTCTTAGGGGAGCGGACATAGGCAGGTGCCTGAGGCACATGGTCTGGCTGGGCCTTGTGATTCTACTCGTAGGTGGACGTTGCCGCTAGGGTAACGTTCCTTATACTGCGTCTGGCAGTTGTTCGTATCCTCGCACACTAGGGGAGCGAACAGAGGTAGGAGCTTTGTGCGGCTTACGCTGCTGTTCGTCTCTTTTGCACCACTAGAAGAGCGGACCTAGACAGGTGCCATATCTAGGGGTTCGTGTCCTCGCACACTAGTGGAGCGAACGCAGGTAGGAGCTTTGTGCGGCTTACGCTGCTGTTCGTCTCTTTTGCACCACTAGAAGAGCGGACCTAGGTAGGTGCCATTTCGCACACATTGCCTTTGTCTCTGTGATTATTAACAGAGATCATTCCACACACCCTCCAAGTAAGGGAGGAATTGCTTTACTTACTTATTATATCCTTCTGTGAGTTAACAGAGGTATTGCACTCTGCCATAGTCTGCAGCAAAGTCTTTGCACGGTGGACCCTGACTGTCTGATACTCCTTTCGGTTATTATCAGACAGCCCCCCGTAACACTACCCCTCTAGTTGGGCCCGGCACAAGTTGGGACAGATAATTATCCTTGGTTACTGACAGAAACCGGTTTCCTTTCTGAGATACGCAGGTTTCAGTTTCCCAGTCTATATCGGGGTAGTTGAAGTCCCCCACAATAATCACCTCATTGTGATTTGCTGCTTTGTCTATTTGTTTCAATAATACATTTTCAGTAGTTTCTGTTATATTTGGTGGCTTATAACAAACCCCTATGAGGATTTTATTAGTTTTCCCTCCTTGTATTTCCACCCATAGAGACTCCACCTCTTCATTTCCCTCTTGAATATCTTCTCTTAGTCTGGGCTTTAAACTGGACTTTATATATAGACAGACTCCACCCCCTTTCCTTTTTTTACGATCCCTCCTAAACAATTCATATCCTTGCAGGTTAGCCGCCCAGTCATAACTGTCATCTAACCATGTCTCAGTTATTCCTACTATATCGTATTTTTCCTCATACATTACCAGCTCCAGTTCTTCCATCTTATTGGTCAGGCTTCTTGCATTGGTCAGCATGCAGGAAAGAAGTTTTGTTCCCCTTTTCTTAGCTTCCTTCTTAGTACCCTGTCTTGGGTCCTCTTTGTGTGAAACAACTGAAAATATGTCTTATATTCTAGGTTCTTCAAAGTAGCCACCTTTTGCTTTGATTATTGCTTTGCACACTCTTGGCATTCTCTTGATGAGCTTCAAGAGGTAGTCACCAGAAATGGTTTTCCAACAGTCTTGCAGGAGTTCCCAGAGATGCTTAGCACTTGTTGGCCCTTTTGCCTTCACTCTGCGGTCCAGCTCACCCTAAACCATCTCGATTGGGTTCAGGTCTGGTGACTGTTGAGGCCAGGCCATCTGGCGTAGCATGCCATCACTCTTTTTCTTAGTCAAATAGCCCTTACACAGCCTGGAGGTGTGTTTGGGGTCATTGTCCTGTTGAAAAATAAATGATGGTCAAACTAAACCCAAACCGGATGGAAAAGCATGCCGCTGCAAGATGCTGTGGTAGCAATGCTGGTTTGGTATGCCTTCAATTTTGAATAAATCCCCAACAGTGTCACCAGCAAAGCACCCCCACACCGTCACACCTCCTCCTCTATGCTTCACAGTGGGAACCAGGCATGTAGAGTCCATCCGTTCACCTTTTCTACAAAGACACGGTGGTTGGATCCAAAGATCTCAAATTTGGATTCATCAGACCAAAGCACAGATTTCCACTGGTCTAATGTCCATTCCTTGTGTTCTTTATCCCAAACAAGTCTCTTCTGCTTGTTGCCTGTCCTTAACAGGGGTTTCCTAGCAGCTATTTTACCATGAAGGCCTGCTGCACAAAGTCTCCTCTTAACAGTTGTTCTAGAGATGAGAAGGTGTGGCCAAACTTTTGGTCTGTACTGTATATATATATATATATATATATATATATATATATATATATATATATATATATATATATATATATATAGTAGCCCCAAGCCCCTCCTGTCATGTATAGGCAGCAGTGCAGTGTCAGTGTTCATTGTCTGTTAGTGATGGCTATCATGCAGCACAGCCCCATGCCCAGAAGGAGCTAGACGGAGACAAGCAAGGGAAGTGAGTAAGGCAGGCTTTACACGTTGCAACATCGCTAGCAATTGTTAGCGATGTCCGGAGCGATAGCACCCGCCCCCGTTGCACATGCGATATGTGGTGATTTCTGCCGTAGCGAACATTATTGCTACGGCAGCTTCACACGCACATACCTGGTCGGCGACGTAACTGTGACTGCCGAACAATCCCTCCTTCAAGGGGGAGGTGCGTTCAGCGTCACAGCGACGTCACCGCGACGTCACTAATCGGCCGGCCAATAGAAGCGGAGGGGCGGAGATGAGCGGGTCATAACATCCCACCCACCTTCTCCCTTCCGCATTGCCGGCGGGACGCAGGTAAGGAGATGTTTGTCGCTCCTGCGGGTTTTCACACAGCGATGTGTGGAGCTGCAGGAACGACAAACAACATCGTATCTGCGGTCAAACCGACATTATGGAAATGAACGACGTTACACAGTTCAGCGATATTGTACGCTTCTGTGCTCGTTCATCATCGCACCTAGGATTTACACGTTGCTATGTCGCTACCGGCGCCGGATGTGCGTCACTAACAACGTGACCCCGACGATATATCGGTAGCGATGTCGCAACGTGTAAAGTACCCCTTAGGCTGCTGCCGGCTTCCCCATGTTAATTCCTCTAATATGTCTGTGTGCATATGTGATGTATATATGTATGTCAGTGCGTATGACTGTTTATATATTTCTGTTTACATGTATTTTTCTGAATTTCTCTTTAAATATTTATATGTACGTATGCCTGTATGTGTATGCATCCGTGTATGTGCGTGTCTGCATTTGGATGGGGCCCACTGAGACTCTTTCGCCTGGGGCCCACAAAAACCTGGAGGCGGCACTGCTTAGGGGGACTTATAATCTGATCATTATCAGGGAAGATAAGTAGAAAACGGCCTTTTGAAGACGACCTTGGATGTACTGGGTATTTCTGGTCATTCAGGGACTTCCGAACCTTGGACATCCTTGCGATCATGTGGGCACAGGAGCTGTACCCATGAGATTGCAGCCGGGACTTCAGCTTTTTTTTTACAGTGGAGTACCGGGCTCTCACAACCAGGTATCGACCACAGCATTTAGGGGGCTGGGAGAGGGAGTATGCACCCTCTCCGGTCTGTTCGGTGCTCCCCCAATGCCATAGAAAGCACCTGAACGTTCCCATGGGGACCTGAGCTCATCATGACGTCTTCCGGGTTATTGAGTTACGTAAAGCCTTTGAGATCATGCCAGGCTTCTGTCCGTGCAGCATTGACATCTATGTATTGCAATGTTGGTGCATTTCAACACATTATACCTGCGATCAGGTCAATAAAAAAGTAAAAAAGTAACAAAAAGTAAAAATAAATTATAAAAATATTTAAAAAAAAATGAAAAAAATAAAGAACTAAACCAATAAATATGTATTTATATAAAAAAATGAGCAAACAAAAGAAGTAAATATTTGGTATCGCCACATCTGTAACAACCAGATCAGATCTATAAAACGGTCACACTAGTTAACCCTTTCAGTGAACGAAAAAAAATATGGTATCACTGATAACTTCATGTAGGTCAAAAATCAAGCCACAATACAGTTTTAATGATGTAAATGCGTTAAAACATAAAAAAAAGATATAAAAATGGTATTGCAATAATCATACTGGCCTGAAGAATAAATCTGTCTTAACACTTTTTCGACATGGTGAACGGAGTAAAAAAAAGAAAAAAAAGAATTTCTGAATTGCTCGGTCATCTTGATTCTGCCTCACAAAAAGCTGAAATAAAAAGCGGTCAAAAACTATTATGTTGCCCAAAATGGTACCAATAAATACTGCAATTAATTCCGCAAAAGACAAGCCTTCACATGTTTCTGTCAGCAGAAAAATATAAAAACGAAAGTTTTCAAATTTCAGTGATGCATACCTTTAGTAAATAAAAAAGTGTGAAAGTAGCCAAATCTAAAATCTATATAAATCGTTTATCACTGTAATCATACTAAGCTGAGTAATAAAAGGTACTTATACTGCAAGGTGAACAGCGTAAAAAGCCAAAAAAGCGAATTCTTCAACTACTGTTGATTGGTTTAATATGCCTGCCAAAGAGCGCAGTACAGTGTGGCTCACATTTATATAGCACTCTATGCTGAGTGCTTACACAGGGATTTATGTGTAAATTTCTGATAAACGTGATTCAGATTCCCCTATTAATTTGTCTTACATTCCTAGTGATATTTTAGGGCCAGCAAGAGCCTAGGCAAAAGAAGGCACATGGGAGGGGGAAGGAGCAGTCTAGGGCCACTAGGGAGTGTAGGGATCAAACTCAGGCGAGTGTTAGGAGTTGAACCCAACTTTCTTCACCCTATCACCAGGGCCTTCCATTGTACTTCTTCCCTGGTTTTCCCTTTTTGTTGTGCCACGCAGCAATGTCCTTTTGCACCTGGCGTGATAGCAACTTTTGCTAGAATGGTTTGTGATGCCATGTCACATTGGCAAAGCCCTGACATGCCAGAAAAGCATAACCCTCCATAAGTGACCCTACTTTATAAACTGATAACATGGATTTACCAGGAAAAAATATTAGGAAACATTCTTTCCTATATAAAGACTTGTATATAGGCAAATTTAAGATAAGAACTGCCACTTTCAGCCCTTAGGCTATGTTCACACACACCGTTTTTCTGACGTTTTTGCACTTTCATTGTTTTCAATGGTGAAGAAATGCTGCAAAAAATCGGCAAAAATGCTGAAAGCATTGACATGCTCCTTCTTTTAAAAATGCAGCATGTTTCTAATTCAGAAGGGAAAAAAGCAATCTTGTGCATGAGATTTCTCAAAAACTTTGAGATTTAGAAGGACTGGGACTTCTTTGGCCAACAACAAGGAGTCCACTACTCAAAGTACAAGTGGCACAACAAGGACCTTCACACATCTGACTCAAATTTTGTTCCAGCTAAGGGAGCAGCAGTTCTTTCTGTGCTGGATCAGGGCATACATCAGCCCCAAGGCTTCAAATAGATTGAAACAGGGGTTTCCCAACTCGTTATCTCCTTGGAGACCTTTGCCAATGAAAACCAATGAACAATGTGGGGTGAACTTTTTCAACCCATTCTGAACACCGTCCTTTGTCCATTTTATCACACAAGAGGTGCATTTGGGCTCTTCTCCCACTGTATGATTGCATCTTTATTTTTTTTTTTTTTACACAGTTGAGACAAATCTGAGGCTCACAGGCCTCAGTCAGAGCTCCCTCCATGCTGAATTTGTTTCCATGGGTTATACTGCTGCTGGGGGGCATAATAACAGATAGAGGCATTTGCTTCAACTGAAAATGCTGACAGGCTGATGGTTCTCAAAATGAACAAGGCTTGGATTGGCCCAAACGTTGGGGTGTTCAGATACGCATGTTATTCGTTAAACACTGCGGGTGGCTTGAGCACCCCAGATGTTTTGCGGCTTTTCGACAGCCAATCAACATGTGGAGATTGCCTGTCATGCCCTGTAATGGCAAAGCCATGTTGGCTACCAACATTACTGTAATTAGCCGTCTGCATCGCATCAATGAATCCTGTATAAGACCTGGTGACACGAAGCTTAGCTCACTGTCTCACTGGAAGCAGTTCAGGGAAAGGTGATGCAGGTGGGTGAGCTGACTTTAGAGCAGGCATATAGGAAGTGTTGAATTGATATTGCAGTAATTATATACCACTGCTGCACCATTAAAACAAAAGTATTTTTCAGGGCTTCAAACTATCCTTTCTTTAGTAAAACAGATGTTACCTGCTTTCAGTGTAGAGATAGCTGGTGCAGAAGGGATAGTTGTGGATTAGAGGCATATAGACAGGGTCTATTGATATACAGTCCTTCTATACTTATACTGCTGCAACCTAAAAAACTAAAATATTTGTCAGTGCTACATACTGTCTTTTCTTTAGTATAATCGCTGTTACTTGCATTTAGAGTAGAGATAGCTGATGGAGGAGGGATAGTTTGGGATTAGAGGCATATAGGCAGGGTTTATTGCCTTACAGTCCTTCTATACTTATATTGCTGATGCAACCTAAAACCAAAATTCTAATCATAGCTACAAAGCTTATTTTCCCTAGTAAAAGCGAAAGGTTTGCATGCATATATAGTATCTGCCTAATATAAAATGCGCAAGGCATTCTGTAAGAAATAAGGAAGTGGACATGCTGTTAATGATGTACGCAGAGGCCGAGGCTATGGCTAGGTGAAATTATGTCAGCTGCAGGAGCACATCCAACATGCTCATGTATGAGACCTAGCTTCCTGTCGAAATTTTCAAGGGATAGTGGGACACCATTCTTGAAGCCTACTTGTGAAGTTAGACCGTGTGTGCAGCCATTTCCATAAGTCAGCTACAGCTGCCACCGGTCTGACAATGCAGTAGCAGCACTTGCAAATGCCAGCTCACTGACTGTGTGTGACGTGCCCACATGCTGGACCTCTACATTTGAAATGTTGCCAAGGCTTTGTGAGCAGCCGAGGGCAGTATTTGAATAACAGCTACAACATGCCCGTAGGTATTCCAGTCAGCCTCTACACATAAGAACTGGCTGGATGACTGACATCTGTGAGGTTTTACAAAACTTTGAAGAATCAACCAAGATAGTGAGTGTCGATGATGCCATAATCAGCGTGACTATCCTGCTTCTGTGTCTACTCAATTGCTTGCTGCTCACAGTGAAAGAGGAGGTTTTGCATGTGGATTAGGTGGTGATGGAGAAAGAAAATACACAGGATGATACTACCCAGTCCAGTCTCATATTATCTTAGCATGGATTCAATTATAATGAAGAGAAAGAGGCCGAGGAGGAGGAACAGAAGATGGTTGACTGCACTACAGAGAGTGCTACCCACACCAGCTTCATCCCCTCTTTTCAGCATTGATGGGCTGCAGAGAAGGAGCAAGAGATGAAGGAGATGGTCAGTCATCCTCCTGGTGGGAAGAGGGAAGTCGTCCATTGGGAGTCTGGCACACATGGCTGACCTTATTTCCTGTTGCCTTTCCCTTGACTCTCCTTTGTATGCATTTTGGTCAACACTGATTACTGGTTGTTCATCCTTCTCGACCCACTCTACGAGGAGAACTTTTCATATCTCCTTCCTGCGGCGAAGACCTGTGGTGAGGAGAGCGAGCAAAATGGTGCAATTACAGAAGGTCCTAGTCAAATAATTATTAAAATAAAATCCCATCTGACAAGGCTGGTGGTAGAGATCATAGTTGCTTGGACAACCAAGGAGGAGAGATGAGGGAGACAGACTAGGTCCAACAGAGGCAGTGGAAGACTATCAAAAGTCTGGGGTAGTTTTATTAGACCCTGCTTAGGCACAGGCCCTAATGCAGTAGGGAGTCTGATAAGGGTGGAAAAGTTTTTGAAGATGATGAAGCAGTAACTAGCCGACCTTACCAATGTCCTCTGTTGATTCCTTTGTGCCATAGAACTATTGGGTATCTAACTTGGACACATGCCTTGAACTGTCCCTCTACAACTTGGAGGTGCAGGCAGCTAGCATTTTGTAAGAGCGGGTTTTTAGTGCTGCTGACAGTCTGACTCTTATTAAAATCAACAATGCCTGAATTGGCCCAGACTTCTCAAGTCAACTAGATGACAGCAGCGGAACCTAAAACCAATTCAAATGTCCTTTTTTTCTTGTGTATCCCTTCCCACCCTAAAACCACGGTTCATGGTTTCTTCTTTTCCTTGTCAATATCAAGAGCTAAAAAAATTGAAGAGGGTCATCAAGAGCCCCTCGCTCCAAATTTTAAGAGGGTGAAGAAACTGGACCTTGCTTAAAATTTTTAGAGGTTCATCAGGCGGCCATTGCATTTTTTTTTTTTTATTTCTCTTTTTAATTTTGCCTTATATACAAGTTATTATACAGGAAAGAATGTTTCCTCACATTTTTCCTGTAAAATTGATTATTTGATTTTGTATGTTTTATTGTTACTCTGTAAAAGTGGCATTTGACAACATTGACATCTGACAACATCTGACAACAATGTTCCCAGCACAGACCTGTAAGTCAGAGATGCGTCTAGGTTAGAGTTGAGCGCGGTTCGCGGTTCGAGGTTCTCCAGTTCTAAGCTCGAGTGATTTTTGGGGCTGTTCGAGATCGAACTAGAACTCGAGCTTTTTGCAAAAGCTCGATAGTTCTAGATACGTTCGAGAACGGTTCTAGCAGCAAAAAGCAGGGCTTTTTACAGCTACAGTGAGCAGGAGCCATCGCTGGTAGCCTGCCACAAGCTGGTAACCAAGAAAAACATCGGGTATCCAAGCAAAGCGCTTTGGTTAGTAACCCGATGTTTATCTTAGTTACGTGCAGGAAGCCCACACTTTCCCGCTCAGCTCGCTCCGCCCCCTCCTGCCCGCGGCATGTACACATACATACACACACACACACAAACCACCCCCCCCCGCTCGGCTTACCTGCGGTGATGAAGTCCCGCCATCCTGACCTCAGCGCTGTCACTTTCCTCCATGGTCCATGGCCGCCGCCCGCTTGCCACATCACCTTCTCTCGCTTCCGACCCGAGACTGACTAGCGGTGACGTCACGGACCTCTCGCGATACTTGAGGGGAAGGCGCCGGTCATTGAACTCAGTGACAGGGGCTGTCGGCAGTGCTGGAGATCAGCGCAGGTAATGTACCTCGCTGACAGCAGCACTTGTCACCCCCATGCAGTGACCTGGGCTGACCCATTGATGTTAGCTCAGGTCACTGCACTGCTCTCCCAGCCAATGGGGAACATCCTGCTCTTCATTGACTGGGACAGTGTGGATCGTCATGGCAACCCCTTGGATTACAGCAGACCTAAATTTGTTTTTCAATCTAATAAATTGGTTAAAGAGGGAATGTTTTGGGGAGTGTTTTTTCAAATAAAAATGTGTTTGTCGTCTATTTTTTTTTATTACTGACTGGGTTGGTGATGTCGGGTATCTGATAGACGCCTGACCTCACCAACCCCAGGGCTTGATGCCAGGTGACATTACACATCTGGTATTAACCCCATATATTACCCCGTTTGCCACCGCACCAGGGCGCGGGATGAGCTGGGGCGAAGCACCAGGATTGGCGCATCTAATGGATGCGCCACTTCTGGGGCGGCTGCGGCCTGCTATTTTTAGGCTGGGGAGAGTCCAATAACCATGGACCTCCCTAGTCTGAGAATATCAGGCCCCAGCTGTCTGCTTTACCTTGGCTGGTGATCCAGTTTTGGGGGACCCCTACGTGTTTTTTTTTTTACATTATTTATTTAATTTAAAATAACAGCGTGGGGTGCCCTCAGTTTTGGATTATAACAGAGAGAGATAGCGGAGATGGGTTTTTAAGAACCGCGCCAGAGATCCCAGATGTAAACTTGATCAATGTACACTTTATTTCGGCATAGGTCTACGCGTTTCAGGGGTCTCAGCCCCCTTCCTCAGGACCAGCAAGCACAAGATACATCAAATCTGCAGAGTCACATGCATACAGACAGTATATACCCAGTGGAACATCAAAGAACCGCCCTCAAAAAGAAAAAAATCGGCGGGAAAAAAACTTCAATCCCTGCAAGGAGTGACGTGGTCCAATGAAAAAACAAAAAGACAATGAATTGTATCAACAGCAACAGTCTTTTCGTTAATAAAATGACCAATGTAAATCAAAAATAAAAACAATTAACATAAAACATGAATGTATCACCGATGAATAAAAAATGTATAACCATACATATATATGTGCGGTGTGAATTCTAATATGGTCTGGGACACAATTAAACACATATATATGTATGGTTATACATTTTTTATTCATCGGTGATACATTCACTTTTTCTCCACTTTTTCTCCATTTTTTTCTCCACTTTTTCTCCACATTTGCTCCACTCTTTCTCCATTTTTTTCTCCACTTTTTCTCCACTTTTTTTCCATTTTTTTCTCCACTTTTTCTCCACTTTTTCTCCACTTTTTCTCCACTTTTTTCTCCATTTTTTTCTCCACTTTTTCTCCACTTTTTCTCCACTTTTTCTCCACTTTTTCTCCACTTTTTTTCCATTTTTTTCTCCACTTTTTCTCCACTTTTTCTCCACTTTTTCTCCACTTTTTCTCCATTTTTTTCTCCACTTTTTCTCCACTTTTTCTCCACTTTTTTTCCATTTTTTTCTCCATTTTTTCCAACTTTTTCTCCACTTTTTCTCCACTTTTTCTCCACTTTTTCTCCACTTTTTTCTCCACTTTTTCTCCACTTTTTCTCCACTTTTTCTCCACTTTTTCTCCACTTTTTCTCCACTTTTTCTCCACTTTTTTCTCCACTTTTTCTCCACTTTTTTCCATTTTTTTCTCCACTTTTGCTCCACTTTTTCTCCATTTTTTCTCCACTTTTTCTCCACTTTTTTTCCATTTTTTCTCCACTTTTTCTCCACTTTTTTTCCATTTTTTTCTCCACTTTTGCTCCACTTTTTCTCCATTTTTTTCTCCACTTTTTTTCCACTTTTTCTCCACTTTTTTCCATTTTTTCTCCACTTTTTCTCCACTTTTTCTCCATTTTTTTCTCCACTTTTTCTCCACATTTGCTCCACTTTTTCTCCATTTTTTCTCCATTTTGTTCTCCACTTTTTCTCCACTTTTTCTCCACTTTTTCTCCACTTTTTTTCCATTTTTTCTCCACTTT
Source organism: Anomaloglossus baeobatrachus (assembly GCF_048569485.1). Classification (NCBI taxonomy): domain Eukaryota; kingdom Metazoa; phylum Chordata; class Amphibia; order Anura; family Aromobatidae; genus Anomaloglossus; species Anomaloglossus baeobatrachus. The sequence goes on along the minus strand of NC_134362.1, from coordinate 118,327,888 downwards.
TTCTCCACTTTTTCTCCATTTTTTCTCCACTTTTTCTCCACTTTTTTTCCATTTTTTCTCCACTTTTTCTCCACTTTTTCTCCATTTTTTCTCCACTTTTTCTCCACTTTTTTTCCATTTTTTTCTCCACTTTTTCTCCACTTTTGCTCCACTTTTTCTCCATTTTTTTCCACTTTTTCTCCACTTTTTCTCCACTTTTTCTCTACTTTTTTCTCTACTTTTTCTCCACTTTTTCTCCACTTTTTCTCCACTTTTTCTCCACTTTTTCTCCACTTTTTTTCCATTTTTTTCTCCACTTTTGCTCCACTTTTTCTCCATTTTTTCTCCACTTTTTTTCCACTTTTTCTCCACTTTTTTTCCATTTTTTCTCCACTTTTTCTCCACTTTTTCTCCACTTTTTCTCCATTTTTTTCTCCACTTTTTCTCCACGTTTTTCTCCACTTTTTCTCCATTTTTTTCTCCACTTTTTCTCCACTTTTTCTCCACTTTTTCTCCACTTTTTTTCCATTTTTTCTCCACTTTTTTTCCATTTTTTCTCCACTTTTTCTCCACTTTTTTTCCATTTTTTCTCCACTTTTTCTCCACTTTTTTTCCATTTTTTCTCCACTTTTTCTCCACTTTTTCTCCGTTTTTTCTCCACTTTTTCTCCACTTTTTTTCCATTTTTTTCTCCACTTTTTCTCCACTTTTGCTCCACTTTTTCCTCTACTTTTTCTCCACTTTTTCTCCACTTTTGCTCCACTTTTTCTCCACTTTTTTTTCCATTTTTTTCTCCACTTTTTCTCCACTTTTGCTCCACTTTTTCTCCATTTTTTCTCCACTTTTTCTCCACTTTTTCTCCACTTTTTTTTCCATTTTTTTCTCCACTTTTTCTCCACTTTTTCTCCATTTTTTTTCTCCACTTTTTCTCCATTTTTTCTCCACTTTTTCTCCACTTTTTCTCCACTTTTTCTCCACTTTTTCTCCACTTTTTCTCCACTTTTGCTCTACTTTTTCTCCATTTTCTCTCCACTTTTTCTCCACTTTTTTTCCATTTTTTTCTCCACTTTTTCTCCACTTTTTCTCCATTTTTTTTCTCCACTTTTTCTCCACTTTTGCTCCATTTTTTCTCCACTTTTTCTCCACTTTTTCTCCACTTTTTCTCCATTTTTTCTCCATTTTTTCTCAATTTTTTTCTCCACTTTTACTCCACTTTTTCTCCACTTTTTCTCCATTTTTTCTCCACTTTTTCTCCACTTTTTTCCATTTTTTTCTCCACTTTTTCTCTACTTTTTCTACATTTTTTTCTCCACTTTTTCTCCACTTATTCTCCACTTTTTCTCCACTTTTTCTCCACTTTTTCTCCACTTTTTCTCCACTTTTTCTCCACTTTTTCTCCCCTTTTTCTCCCCTTTTTCTCCCCTTTTTCTCCACTTTTTCTCCACTTTTTCTCCACTTTCTCTCCACTTTTTCTCCACTTTTTCTCTGTTCTTTTTCTATGGTCGGTCTACCCATTAGCTCTGCCATGCATACTGTAGCTCTACACCTACTGCACATGTTACTTTATGATTGACATCTCTTTCGTACCAGAGCTGTCTAAGTCTACTCTGACCCCATATTTGTCATTACTATATTGTCCTTGTACTGTATTATGACATTTGTATCATGTGTTTCATTTCTTGCTGTGTTGCAATTTTTTTGCTGCATCCCAATTGTACCTCTACATTGTTCGAGTTTATGTTATTGTTCTCTCACTCTTATGTGATACTGATTATTGTCATTTTTCATGATTACATGCAGATAAGTCCAATCTGACGAAGGCTCAGGCCGAAACGTCATTTGTAACTTGTTTTGGACAAAAACATATATGCTTATGAAAAAATTTTTTTTCTTAATACGGACCAATAAAGAGTGATTTTGCATTACTATCCGTTGTGACTTACTGACTTAGTCTGGGATATTTAGAGTGCCGAGGTTACTCACCAATTTTATCTATTATTACCTCTGAGCACCTATATACCAGTGAGCAGAGCTTCCTCTACAGTAGTTCTCCTGATTAGGCATGCCCTTACCTCATGAGCAGGGCATTGCAGCTTTGGTAGCAACCATTACGACATGGACTCTGCTGCTGTGGACCCGGGGAGAGTGAGTGCAGATTCATTGCACCCACACTCCTCACATGAAGGGTCCGCACTCCTAGAAAATGGGGGATACGTTCCCTGAGTGTCTCCCCCCCCCATATTCTAGACGGTCCAGAGTCGTCGTGGAACCCCTTTATTTTTTTTCTTACAATAAATTGGTGAAAGAGGAAATGTTTTGGGGACTGTTTTTTCAAATAAATTTCTTTTGTCAATTTTTTGTTTTTGTTAGTACTGACAGTTTATGATGTTGGGTATCTAATAGACGCCATGACATCACAAACTGCTGGGCTTGATCTCAGGTGACTTTACAGCTAGTATCAACCCGATTTATTACCCCGTTTGCCACTGCACCAGGGCACGGGATGAGCTGGGGTGAAGCGCCAGGATTGGCGCATCTAGTGGATGCGCCACGTCTGGGGTGCCTGCGGCCTGCTATTTTTAGGCTGTGAAGGCCCAATAACTATGGACCTTTCCACCCTGAGAATACCAGACCACAGCTGTCCGCTTTACCTTGGCTGGTGATCCAATTTGGGGGGGACCCTACTTTTTTTGTGTAATTATTAATATTTATACAATAATTATAAAAAAGAGCCTGAGGGGACCTCCACATTGGATCCCCAACCACGGTAAAGCTGCCAGCTGTGGTTTTCAGGCTACAGCCGTCTGCTTTACCCTAGCTGGCTATCAAAAATGGGGGGACCCAACTTCATTTTTTTTTTTTAACTATTTTTTAAATAGAAAAAATTAATGGGCTTCCCTGTATTTTGATTGCCAACCAAGGTAACGGCAGGCAGAATGGGGGTGGCAACCCATAGCTGTCTGCTTTATCTGCGCTGAGAATCAAAAATACCGCGGAGCGCTACGTCATTTTTTTAAAGATTTATTTTTACAGCACTGTGATGTCCAGCAATCAAAATACAGGGAAGCCCATTTTATTTTTAGTTATTTAAATAAATAATTAAAAAAAATATATATGTGCTCCCGCTGCATTTTTTGTATTGCTAGCTAAGGGTAATCCAAGCAGCTACTGGCTGCTAACCCCCACTGCTTGGTGTTACCTTCACTGGCAATGGAAAATCCAGGGAAGCATTTTTTATTTTTTTTGCCAAAAAACTACAAAAAAAGGACGTGAGCTTCGCCATATTTTTGTATGCTAGCCAGGTACAGCAGGCAGCCACGGGCTGCTTCCAACCCCCAGTTGCCTATTTGTACCCGGCTGGGAACCAAAAATATAGGGAAGCCCGTTTTTTTTTAATTATTTCACTTATTTCATGAAATAATTAAAAAACAAATGACGTGGGCTTCGCCCCATTTTTGTGTCCAGCCTTGTACAACTAGGCAGCTGGGGATTGGAATCCGCAGCACAGGTTAGCCCGAGGTTTCTGGGCGCCTCTGCTGCGGATTTCAGTCCACAGCCGTCCCAGAAAATGGCGCTCTCATAGAAGCGCCATCATCTGGCGCTGTATCCAACTCTTCCCACAGCCCTGGAGCCGGGTGGCTTGTTGGGTAATCATGAGTTAATACTGGCTTTGTTTTACTAGCCAGTATTAAGCCAGAGATTCTTAATGTCAGGCACGTTTGACCCGGCCATTAAGAATCTCCAATAAAGGGTTAAAAAAAACCACCACACAGAGAAAAAATACTTTAATAGAAATAAATACACAGACACATTAGAGACTCCATCTTTATTACCCCCTGTCAGCCCTCCACGATCCTGCTCTTCTGTCTTCTTTCTTTCTAGTGTAGTAGTAGTGACGATTGTAGTGAGGATGAGATTCACCAGCCCATCATGGGCTGAGACATCTCATCCTCACTACAATCCTCACTAGTGTAGTAGTAGTGACGATTGTAGTGAGGAAGGATGAGATTCACCAGCTCATCACTTGGGGCTGGGGAACCTCCATCCTCACTACAATCATCACTACAATCGGGAAGCAGCGTGCAGCCTTCACTCCGTGAGTGATCAGTGCTGGCTGTCAGCGATAACAGCGGTAACGCTGACAGACGCGTTACCATAGCAACGGTGCTCTCGGAGCCGCGGTTAGCGGTGACATAACCGCTAACTGCGTTGCTATGGCAACGGTGATCTCCGTTAATGACCGGCTGTGTCAGCCGGTCCCTAACGGAACGGGGAGTCGACCGTGTGCTAGAGCATGTCGCCGGTACACGGCGATACACATATGTGCACCGTGTACCGGAGAGATGCACTCGCAGGTCCTACATGACGTGTCATAGTCATGTGACCAGTCTGTAGCCAATGAGATAATAGCCACGTGACTGGTCACATGGCTATTTTGACGTCACGATAGGTCCTGCATCTCTGCTGGCAGTGCCGTCACCGGGAGGATTCAGCGATCATCGGATGGAATTGCGGCAGGAGACAGAGTGCAGAAGGGATCGCGAGGACCGGTAAGTGTTATGGCAATGTTTATTTACTGTTTGTGTACATTTATCATGCATTTTTATGTGTTTGTGATTGCCTCCCATTCTAGCCTATACGTTCGAGTTCGGTTCGTCGAACGTTCGACGAACCGAACTCGAACGGGACCCCCGTTCGGCGAGCCGACCTCGAGCCGAACCGGGACCGGTTCGCTCATCTCTAGTCCAGGTGCTTTCCCATGCTGTTCCCATTTCATTTGAGCGATGATTCCATTCATTTCAGTGATTTTCCTGCCATCCCAGCCATCCTAGGAGGGTCTGCTCGAGTTTACTTTTGACTTTTATTACACTCGTTACTAGAATCAAGCCCATCCCAGCATTTGACCTGTTCGATTAGAGTAGCGAGTAGTGATGGGCGAACCCGAACTATAAAGTTCAGGGTCTGTACCGAGCACATACTATTCGTGTACAAGGTCCTGAGCATGAGTTTTCCTGGTTCACGTCCAGTTTAGGTCCAGGAGTTGTAAAAAAAAAAGCACAATATTAAAAAAACATGATGATTATACTTAACAGTCCCGCGACACGTCCTGCAAATCCGCTTTCTCCCGGCCGCTTCTGCTTTCGGGTCCGATCATTAACTTCCGAGGATATTCACTGCACTGCTCGTCACTCGGCAGTCTTCGGCTTTTTTCGGCCATGTTCACGGTGACATCAGGGTTCACCCGAGTCCATGGCTTAGCCATGGACTCGATTGAATTTTGACTATCACTGTCAGGGTATGATTCCACATGCATATGACTTGTGCGAGTCTCGCATCGGTATCAACCGGCACAGCGCACAATCACCTGACAGGAGCGGGTCAGCTGCATATATTTCCATGTAGCTGACCTACTTCTGTCAGGAGAGTGTGCACCGTGCCGGGTGATACCGATGCGAGATTCGCACGAGTCATATCCAAGTGGAATCATACCCTCAGGGTATGGTTCCACTTGCGTATGACTCATGTGAGTCTCGCATTGGTATTCCCCGTCACAGCTGCACACTCTCCTGACAGGAGCAGGTTGGCTGCATGTATTTCTATGTATTTCGATGTGAGACTAGCATGAGTCATACGCAAGTGGATGTCCATCCTCAGCCTGCTTCTTGCTCTGTAGAGATGCTTATCTGTACAGAGCGATGAAGCAGAGCTGACATTGCTCTCCCTGTGGACTACGTTGGACTAAGGATTTTTTATAATAAAGATGGAGTCTCTAAATGGTTTTTTTGTTTTATTTCTAATAAAATTGTTTTTTCTCTGTTGTGGTTTTTGTACTGTTTGCTAGAAATTCATGGTGGCCATGTCTATTTTGGCGTGACTCCATGAATTTCAGGCTTAGTGCCAGCTGCTAATGAAAAGCTGGCCCTAACCCCTTTATTATCCAGCATGCCAGCGCAATCAGGGTTGCTGGACGAGCCAGGTAAAGCACCTGGAAATGGCGCTAAGACACGATGCGCCATTTCCAGGGGCAGCTGCGGGCTGCGGTCTATAGCATGGGGGGCCAGAACGCTGGTGGGCCTTACCACGCTGAGAATCCCAGCTGCCTAGTTTTACCTGGCTGGTGATCAAAATACGGCGGGAGCCCATGCATTTTTTAATTTTTTTTTAAATAATTAAAAAATTAATTGGCTTCCTGTATTTTGAATGCCAGCCAAGGTAAAGCCAAGCAGATGGGGGTGGCAGCCAATAGCCATCCACTTTATCTGCACTGGGAATGAAAAATACCGTTGAGCGCTACGTCATTTTTTTAAATTATTTGTTTATTTTTACACTACTATATGTGTGAGGGACCCAACAGTCCATACATGCTAGCTGTTACATTCTTAGCGGCTGGTACTAAGCCCGAAATTCATGGAGTTTCCAAATTAGACATGGCCACCGTGAAGAATAATTCTAATAAACAGTAAAAAAAAAACCACAACACATAGAAAAGTTTGTTGTTATTAGAAATAAAACAAAAAAAAACATTCAGAGGCTCCATCTTTATTATAAAATAAATCCTTAGTCCGATGTAGTCCACAGGGAAAGCAATGTCAGTTCTGCTTCATAGCTCTGTACAGGCAAGCTAGTCTCTACTAGAGTTGAGCGATGTTTGAGGTTCGCCAATTTCATGCTCGAGTGATTTTGGGGGGTGCTCGAGATCGAACTCGAACTCAAGCTTTTTGCTAAAAGCTCGACAGTTCGAGTTACGTTCGAGAATGGGTCAATCAACAAAAAGCGTGGCTTTTTACAGCTACGTGTACAGGGAGCCATTGCTGGCAGGCTGCAGTAAGCTGGTAACCAGGGTAAATATTGGGTATCCAAGCAAATCGCTTTGCTTAACCCGATGTTTACCCTGGCTACGTGTGCAAAAATCCCCGAAAGCCACACAGAATCACTTCTGTGTGACTTCCGTCGGATGCTGCTGCAGTCTGTGTCCCGCTCCAGCCCCAGCCCCACAGCTGCCGCTCAGCAGTGTCCACGGCTACCTGCACTGTATGGTGTTCGCAGCTGCCCACACTGCAGTGCCAGCGCTATTAGGAGGTTAGTGAAGTTCCTTACCTGCGGTGATGAAGTCCTGCCCTCCCGACGTCGGCGCTGTCACTTTCCTCCATGGCCGCCGCTTGTCACATCTCCTCTCGCTGCCGACCCGAGACTGTGACTAGCGGTGACGTCACAGGCACCCGCGATACTTGGTTGTGAAGGCGGCGGTCTTTGAACTCAGTTACAGCTCTGCTAGAAATAGGGAATGTTTTGGGGAGTGTTCTTTCAAATAGAGATGTGTTTGTCGTCTGTTTTTTTTTTATTACTGACTGGGTTGGTGATGTCAGATATCTGATAGACGTCTGACATCATGAACCCCAGGGCTTGATGCCAGGTGACATTACACATCTGGTATTAACCCTATATATTACCCCGTTTGCAACCGCACTAGAGCAACGGAATGAGCTTGGGCAAAGCACCAGGATTGATGCATCTAATGGATGCGCCACTTCTGGGGCGGCTGCGGCCCGCTATTTTTAGGCTGGGGAGAGTCCAATAACCATGGACCTCCCTAGTCTGAGAATATCAGCTATATATATATATACCCCAGCTGTCCGCTTTACCTTGGCTGGTGATCCAATTTTGAGGGGACCCTCACGTGTTTTTTTTTTTTTTTAATTATTTATTTAATTTAAAGTAACAGCATGGGGTGCCCTCAGTTTAGAATTAACAGCCAAGGTGAAGCTGCCAGCTGTGGTCTGCAGGCTGCAGCCTGCAGCCGTCTGCTTTACTCTAGCTGGCTATCAAAAATAGGGGAACCCCACGTCATTTTTTTAAAAAAATGTATTTATTTTTTTGGCTAAATACAAGGCTTAGCACCCCTTAGTGCCACATGAAAGGCACCAAAGGGTGCAAAATTACAAAATGCAGGAGTGGGACATTGTGTTTTTCTGCCATTATAATGATAGAAAAGACTGTTATGAAGTGAAAAAACACAAGAAAATCACCAGAGCGCTCTACGCTGTGAAAAGCAGTAGAAAATGGCACTGGAGTGAACATGTGACCGCCTCATGTAGGTTGAAGCTATGGATCCTGGGTAAATTTATGCATTTTCCCTTCTTCAGTTTTTTTGCAATACGCAAAAAAACGGAAGGCACACGGATGACAAACGGATGACATACGGACCGTATACGGAACGGAAACAGATGCCACATGGATGCATCCGTGAAAAAAATGGACTGTTTTTTGCGGACCGCAAAAACGGATTGGTCGTGTGAATGTAGCCTTATTCTGATCTGCCGTTTATAAACAGCAGGCAGAAATAAGTGAATAGTGCCCCCCAGCGTCAGAAAATCTCCAGGGTTTCAGGGGGTAGCTGAGACCCTGGAGATCATGATTCAGGCCAGTTTTTCCGGTCCCCGCTCACGTGATCACCGGTATACACTGTATACCGATGACCACGTTACAGTAAATGACAGCGCTGGTAAAAAATTATTTATCTCCCATCTGGCATGAACAAATATTTCAGATGGGAGATAAATCTCCTCCCTGGTCCCCTCCGGTCCCCCGATGTCGCCAAAGTGCCCCCCCCCCGACCTCCTCCCGGAAATCCAAGATGGCCGTGCGCACAGCAGCGTGCTGGCCGCATTCACCCTACTCTGATTTCTGTCGCATGTGCCATGACACATGTGTCAGAAAACTCCTCCCCAGGCCCTGCCAGGTCACCCCCTATATCCCCACCGGTGTTCCCCGGTGTCCCACGGTACCTGTGTAGCATTGATCCCCCGCGGCCCCTCCTTCACAATAGACGGTACCGCATGCACAGAGCAGGTGTCAGCTCAGCTTCCTGTGTTCAGACACAGAGAGTGGCGGTAACCATGCATCTGTAAGCTACTGCAATGGCCTGCTCATGAGGTAAGGAACATAGTTGATCAGGAGAGCTATACTACATTTCCAAATGGAGGTATTTGATTTTATAGTTGCCCTGCTGAACGACTACCAAACATGAGAGTCCATTATACGCCACAAGGAAACATGTCTAAATATCGAGCTCTGTTGTTTATTATTCATTCAGCTGGATAACTGGACTTAAAGGGGTATTCCATCTCCAAGATCCTATCCCCAATATATAGTAAGTGGAATAGCAATAATATCAGCAAATACCAATATTTGGAAATGTAGAATAGTTCTCCTGATTAGGGATGCCCTTACCTCATGAGCAGGGCATTGCAGCTTTGATAGCAACAGTTATGACATGGACTCTGCTGCTGTGGACCCGGGGAGAGTTGGTGAAGATTCATTGCACCCACTTTCCTCACATGGAGGGTCTGCACTCCTAGAAAATTGGGGATACATTCACTGAGCGTGTCACCCCATATTCTAGACGGTCCAGAGTCGTCGTGGGACCCCTTATTTTTTTTTCCTTACAATAAATTGGTGAAAGAGGGAATGTTTTGGGGAGTGTTTTTTCAAATAAATTTTTTTTTTGTCTATTTTTTTTGTTAGTACTGACAGCTTGTGATGTTGGGTATCTGATAGATGCCATGACATCACAAACTGCTGGTCTTGATGTCAGCTGACCTTACTGCTTGTATCAACCTCATTTATTACCCCGTTTGCCACAGCACCAGGACACGGGATGAGCTGGGGTGAAGCGCCAGGATTGGCGCATCTAGTGGATGCGCCACTTCTGGGGCGCCTGCCACCTGTTATTTTTAGGCTGTGAAGGGCCAATAACTATGGACCTTCCCACCCTGAAAATACCAGACCACAGCTGTTTGCTTTACCTTGGCTGGTGATCCAATTTGGGGGGGACCCTACTTTTTTTTGTAATTATTACTATTTATAAAATAATTATAAAAATGAGCCTGGGGTGACCTCCACATTGGATCACCAACCACGGTAAAGCTGCCAGCTGTGGTTTTCAGGCTACAGCCGTCTGCTTTACCTTAGCTGGCTATCAAAAATGGGGGGACCCCACGTCATTTTTTTTTTAAACTATTTTTTTAAATAAAAAAAATAATGGGCTTCCCTGTATTTTGATTACCAGCCAAGGTAACACCAGGCAGATGGGGGTAGCAACCCGTAGCTCTCTGCTTTATCTGCGCTGAGAATCAAAAATACCGCGGAGCGCTACGTCATTTTTTTTTATGATTTATTTTTACAGTACTGTGATGTCAGGCAATCAAAATACAGGGAAGCCCATTTTTTTTTTTAGTTATTTAAATAAATAATTAAAAAAATATATATATGGGCTCCTGCTGCATTTTTTGTATTGCTAGCTAAGGGTAATCCAAGCAGCTACTGACTGCTAACCCCCACTGCTTGGTGTTATGTTCACTGGCAATGGAAAATTCAGGGAAGCATTTTTTTTTTTTGCCAAGAAACTAAAAAAAAAATGACGTGAGCTTCGCCATATTTTGTATGCTAGCCAGGTACAGAAGGCAGGTACGGCTGCCCTCAACCCCCAGCTGCCTATTTGTACCCGGCTGGAAACTAAAAATATAGGGAAGCCCTTTTTTTAATTATTTCATGAATTTCATGAAATAATTAAAAAAACAAAAAACAACGTGGGCTTCGCTCCATTTTTGTGTCCAGCCAAGTACAACTAGGCAGCTGGGGATTGGAATCCGAAGCACAGGTTAGCCCGAGCTTTCTGGGCTCCTCTGCTGCGAATTGCAGTCCGCAGCCGCCCCAGAAAATGGCGCTTTCATAGAAGCGCCATCCTCTGGCGCTGTATCCAACTCTTCCAGCTGCCCTGAAGCCAAGTGGCTTGCTGGGTAATAATGAGTTAATACTAGCTTTGTTTTACTAGCTAGTATTAAGCCGGAGATTCTAAATGTCAGGCAAGTTTGACCCAGCCCTTTAAGAATCTCCAATAAAGGGTTAAAAAAAGACACCACACAGAGAAAAAATACTTTACCAGTTTAGGTCCAGGAGTTGTAAAAAAAAAGCACAATATTAAAAAAAATGATGATTATACTTAACATTCCCGCGACACGTCCTGCAAATCCGCTATCTCCCGGCCGCTTCTGCTTTCGGGTCCGATCATTAACTTCCGGGGGTATTCACTGCACTGCTCGTCACTCGGCAGTCTTCGGCTTTTTTCGGCCATGTTCACGGTGACATCAGGGTTTACCCGAGTTCATGGCTTAGCCATGGACTCGATTGAATTTTGACTATCACTGTCAGGGTATGATTCCACATAAGAAGGAAAAACAAGTGATGCAGCTCAACTGGGGCAAAGTCCGGCATGCAGGGATAACACTCTGGCAGTGCAAGGGTCCAGTAGAAGAAAGAAAAATCCAGCTTCCGGCGTAGTAGTAAAACTGATGCAATTTTATTAGAGGACGTAAAAATTAATGCGAGGACAAAAATAGGGAGCCCATATGCGGCGTAAGGCTACGTGTTTCAAACGCTGCCTGCGTTCTTTGTCAAGCCTGAGTGAACATGTCTTGCTCACAAGCATTTAAACTCACTCCTACCAATGGGAGGAGTGTGTTTAATCAGAAAGCACATGCGCCAGCATGGGATAGATAACATACAAAACAACAATACGAAAATTCAACAATAAGTGAACAGGTTTTTTCATATATATATACAGAAAAGATTTTTGATATTAAAATTCCACATAAAAAAGACAAAATAAAAAAACTCTCTCATCCGAAATGTACATGTGAACATTATCTACCAAGATTTAATAAGATTTAATAATGAAACATGACATCTCGTCTCAGATTAAGACCATTGGGTATTCTAGTTCCCAAATGAAATATCCAAAAAGCCTCACGTGTGAGAACCTGATGTTGGATATCACCACCACGAGGAGAGATTTTAACTTTTTCTAAACCAAAAACACGCAGGGAGTCAGTATTGCAATTGTGATGTGAAATAAAATGTCTGGATGCCGATGAGAGATTTCTGGCTGGAATAACGGTGCCCTTAGAATTATAAATATCCCGGATATGTTCATTAAAACGCACCTTGAGTTTTCTCACTGTACAACCAATATAAAGTAAGTTACAGCTGGTGCACTTAATGCAATAAACCACATTGGTGGTATTACAATTAATGTACCTCGAAATGGAATATGTGACAGTCTCACCAGTATTTGAAAATGAGCTACAAGGTAAGGCAAATTCACATGTGCGGCAGCGTGAGGTGCCGCACCTAAAAAATCCCTTGTGTTCAAGCTAGGTGGAAACAGGTTTATTTTTTACAAAAAAACTGGGTGAAAGAATGTTGCCCAGTGAAGATGCTTTTTTAGCAACCACACTGCAACCAGATTGCAGTATGGTTGCAAGAACAGGGTCTTCATTTAAAACGGGTAAATACCGTTTAATAATATTTTTGATGTGATTAAATTGTGTGCTGTATTGTAAAGATAGCACTGTTTTGTTATGCAATTTCGTATTATTCTTATTATTTTTGCATTCAGAGTTTTTATTTGAAAAATCTATCAATTGATCACGTTTTTTATTTTCTACTATCTTGCGTGCTCTCTGAAGTGTCCAGGATGGATAACCCCTTGCACTTAATCTGGATTCAGCTGACCTGACTTCATTGTTATATACAGAATGCTCACTGCAATTACGCAAAACCCTAGTAAATTCACCCACTGGTACAGCTTTGATTGTATGATTAGGATGACTACTCATAGCATGTAAAATTGTATTTTCGGCCAGTGGTTTACGATAAATACAAGTGGCTATAATCTGATTAGGCATGCCTGTGAAAGTCAAATCCAAAAAATTAATTTTATTATTGTCACAAAAATGGGTAAATTTTAGATTGAATTGATTATTGTTTAAATAATTTATAAACTCCGGAATTAATAAGGTGGGACCATTCCAAATGAATAACTGGTCATCAATAAATCTACCGTACCAGTGGATGAATTTACAGTAAGGGTTATTGATATCATATAAGTATTTTTCCTCCCAGTGAGCCATAACCAAATTCGCAATTGAAGGCGAAAATTTAGCACCCATAGAAACTTCGTGGTACTGTAAATAAAACTGTTTATTGAACACGAAAAAATTATGCTCCATCAAAAACTGCGCAACTTGTATGATATAATTTTGAAACGCTGAAGAATAGGAGCTATATTTATTCAAGTGAAAAATCAAAGCTTGTATAGCTACAGATAAAGGAATGGCAGTGTACAGTGATATAACATCGCAACTAAGCCAACTAAAGCCTGTTTGCCAAATTTTATTGGAGAACTGATCAAGAACGTCAATACTATCTTTGATGTACCCTGGAGTTCTATGGGTTAAAGGCTGCAGTATTGAATCCAGTCATTCACTCGTGTGTTCATTAGAAGAGCCGATACCGCTAAATTCAATAATTAATTCAATCTAAAATTTACCCATTTTTGTGACAATAATAAAATTAATTTTTTGGATTTGACTGTCACAGGCATGCCTAATCAGATTATATCCACTTGTATTTATCGTAAACCACTGGCCGGAAATACAATTTTACATGCTATGAGTAGTCATCCTAATCATACAATCAAAGCTGTACCAGTGGGTGAATTTACTAGGGTTTTGCGTAATTGCAGTGAGCATTCTGTATATAACAATGAAGTCAGGTCAGCTGAATCCAGATTAAGTGCAAGGGGTTATCCATCCTGGACACTTCAGAGAGCACGCAAGATAGTAGAAAATAAAAAACGTGATCAATTGATAGATTTTTCAAATAAAAACTCTGAATGTAAAAATAATAAGAATAATACGAAATTGCATAACAAAACAGTGCTATCTTTACAATACAGCACACAATTTAATCACATCAAAAATATTATTAAACGGTATTTACCCGTTTTAAATGAAGACCCTGTTCTTGCAACCATACTGCAATCTGGTTGCAGTGTGGTTGCTAAAAAAGCACCTTCACTGGGCAACATTCTTTCACCCAGTTTTTTTGTAAAAAATAAACCTGTTTCCACCTGGCTTGAACACAAGGGATTTTTTAGGTGCGGCACCTCACGCTGCCGCACATGTGAATTTGCCTTACCTTGTAGCTCATTTTCAAATACTGGTGAGACTGTCACATATTCCATTTCGAGGTACATTAATTGTAATACCACCAATGTGGTTTATTGCATTAAGTGCACCAGCTGTAACTTACTTTATATTGGTTGTACAGTGAGAAAACTCAAGGTGCGTTTTAATGAACATATCCGGGATATTTATAATTCTAAGGGCACCGTTATTCCAGCCAGAAATCTCTCATCGGCATCCAGACATTTTATTTCACATCACAATTGCAATACTGACTCCCTGCGTGTTTTTGGTTTAGAGAAAGTTAAAATCTCTCCTCGTGGTGGTGATATCCAACATCAGGTTCTCACACGTGAGGCTTTTTAGATATTTAATTTGGGAACTAGAATACCCAATGGTCTTAATCTGAGACGAGATGTCATGTTTCATTATTAAATCTTATTAAATCTTGGTAGATAATGTTCACATGTACACTTCGGATGAGAGAGTTTTTTTGTTTTTGTTTTTTTTTCTTTTTTACGTGGAATTTTAATATCAAAAATCTTTTCTGTATATATATATATATATATATATATATATATATATATGTATATATATATAAAAAAAAAACCTGTTCACTTATTGTTGAATTTTCGTATTGTTGTTTTGTATGTTATCTATCCCATGCTGGCACATGTGCTTTCTGATTAAACACACTCCTCCCATTGGTAGGAGTGAGTTTAAATGCTTGTGAGCAAGACATGTTCACTCAGGCTTGACAAAGAACACAGGCAGCGTTCGAAACGCGTGGCCTTACGCCGCATATGGGCTCCCTATTTTTGTCATCGCATTAATTTTTACGTCCTCTAATAAAATTGCATCAGTTTTACTACTACGCCGGAAGCTGGATTTTTGTAATTGTATATAAAAATTGTATAAAGAAAAGGAGAAATTTTAATTTTAATTTTCTTTATACAATTTTTCTAAAAAGGAATTACGGACAAATACCCAGTTGAATAAGATATTTATTTATTCATTTATTCATTATCTCTCATGTGAAATACTTTGGAATCTGTGACGTATGTTCCATTACATAGTCTTATTCCACGTGGCAATGAGTTATCGTCCAGGAACACATGGAGTGATGACGTCACGATTGGTTGCTTTCACATTTTTTTCTCTCTGTTTGTTACTTCATAAGGGTAAATCCTTCTTGTCTGTAAGATTCTTTTCCCTGAGGAAGGAGGCAGATGAGCCTCTGAAACGCGTTGGAATGATCTAAATAAAAGAACAAATTATTTTATACATGCTCGTGGTTTCTTAGCACGGCAAAAAAACCCATTTTTCTCCAGTTTTTCACGCTGAAAATTTGCTCTGTTACGGGGCCGCTGCTAAACCACCTAGGCACTCATCCATGTCAGCAAAGGGGTTGTGACTGGCACATCCCGGCCAGATGAGTGCATTACCTTTGTCCTTTTCCACCCTGTAAACCGGGTAAGACCCTATTGCGCCTCTTTCTCTCCCATCACAGCACCATATTTTCATGTAGCTGACCTACTTCTGTCAGGAGAGTGTGCGCCGTGCCAGGTGATACCGATGAGAGACTCGCACGAATCATATCCAAGTGGAATCATACCCCCAGGGTATGGTTCCACTTGCGTATGACTCATGCGAGTCTCGCATTGGTATTCACCGACACAGCTGCACACTCTCCTGACAGAAGCGGGTTGGCTGCATGTATTTCTATGTAGCTGAGGCGCTCATGTCCAGGGAGTGTGCGGGGTGATACGATGTGAGACTCGCATGAGTCATACGCAAGTGGATATCCATCCTCAGCCTGCTTCTTGCTCTGTAGAGATACTTATCTGTACAGAGCGATGAAGCAGAGCTGACATTGCTCTCCCTGTGGACTACGTCGGACTAAGGATTTTTTATAATAAAGATGGAGTCTCTAAATGTTTTTTTTGTTTTATTTCTAATAAAATTGTTTTTTTCTCTGTTGTGGTTTTTGTACTGTTTGCTAGAAATTCATGGTGGCCATGTCTATTTTGGCGTGACTCCATGAATTTCAGGCTTAGTGCCAGCTGCTAATGGAAAGCTGGCCCTAACCCCTTTATTATCCAGCGTGCCACCGCCATCAGGGCTGCTGGACGAGCCAGGTAAAGCACCTGGAAATGGCGCTAAGACACGATGCGCCATTTCCAGAGGCATCTGCGGGCTGCGGTCTTTAGCGTGGGGGACCAGAACGCTGGGGGTCCTTACCACGCTGAGAATCCCAGCTGCCTAGTTTTACCTGGCTGGTGATCAAAATACGGCAGGAGCCCATGCATTTTTTATTTTTTTTTTAAATAATTAAAAAATTAATTGGCTTCCTGTATTTTGAATGCCAGCCAAGGTAAAGCCAAGCAGATGGGGGTGGCAGCCAATAGCCATCCACTTTATCTGCACTGGGAATGAAAAATACCGTTGAGCGCTACGTAATTTTTTTAAATTATTTGTTTATTTTTACACTACGATATGTGTGAGGGACCCAACAGTCCATACATTCTAGCTGCTACATTCTTAGTGGCTGGTACTAAGCCCGAAATTCATGGAGTTTCCAAATTAAACATGGCCACCAAGACTAATAATTCTAATAAACAGTAAAAAAACCCACAACACATAGAAAAGTTTTTTGTTATTAGAAATAAAACAAAAAAAAAACATTCAGAGGCTCCATCTTTATTATAAAATAAATCCTTAGTCCGATGTAGTCCACAGGAAGAGCAATGTCAGCTCTGCTTCATAGCTCTGTACAAACAAGCGTCTCTACTAGAGTTGAGCGATGTTCAAGGTTTGCAAATTTCATGCTTGAGTGATTTTAGGGGGTGCTTGAGATCGAGCTCCAACTCAAGCTTTTTGCTAAAAGCTCGACAGTTCGAGTTACGTTCGAGAACGGGTCGATCAACAAAAAGCGTGGCTTTTTACAGCTACGTGTACAGGGAGCCATTGCTGGCATCCTGCAGTAAGCTGGTAAGCAGGGTAAATATCGGGTATCCAAGCAAAGCGCTTTGCTTAACCCGATGTTTACCCTGGCTACGTGTGCAAAAATCCCCGAAAGCCACACAGAATCACTTCTGTGTGACTTCCGTCGGATGCTGCTGCAGTCTGTGTCCCGCTCCAGCCCCAGCCCCGCAGCTGCCACTCAGCAGTGTCCACAGCTGCCCGCACTGTACGGTGTCCGCAGCTGCCCACACTGCAGTGCCAGCGCTATTAGGAGGTTAGTGAAGTTCCTTACCTATGGGGATGAAGTCCTGCCCTCCCGACGTCGGCGCTGTCACTTTCCTCCATGGCCGCCGCTTATCACATCTCCTTTCGCTGCCGACCCGAGACTGTGACTAGCGGTGACGTCACAGGCACCCGCGATACTTGGTTGTGAAGGCGGCGGTCATTGAACTCAGTGACAGGTGTGCTATCAGGAGTGCAACGATCACCGATGTACCTCTCTTTCATCCTGACAGCAGCATTTGTCATGCCCTGGGCTGACCTATTGATGTTAGCTCAGGTCACTGCATTGCTCTTCCAGCCAATATGGAACATTCTGTTCTTCATTGACTGGGACATTGACTATGGTATTGATCATCCTGGGACCCCCTTGGATAACACCAGACCTGGATTTGTGTTTCTTTCTAATAAATTGGTGAAAGAGGGAATGTTTTGGGGAGTGTTCTTTCAAATAAAAATGTGTTTGTCGTCTATTTTTTTTTTTATTACTGACTGGGTTGGTGATGTCGGGTATCTGATAGACGCCTGACATCACAAACCCCAGGGCTTGATGCCAGGTGATATTACACATCTGGTATTAACCCCATATATTACTGGGGCAAAGCACCAGGATTGGTGCATCTAATGGATGCGCCACTTCTGGGGCGGCTGTGGCCTGCTATTTTTAGGCTCGGGAGAGTCCAATAACCATGGACCTCCCTAGTCTGAGAATATCAGACCCCAGCTGTCCGCTTTACCTTGGCTGGTGATCCAATTTTGGGGGGACCCTCACGTGGTTTTTTTTAAAATTATTTATTTAATTTAAAATAACAGCGTGGGGTGCCCTCAGTTTTGGATTAACAGCCAAGGTGAAGCTGCTGGCTGTGGTCTGCAGGCTGCAGCCGTCTGCTTTACCCTAGCTGGCTATCAAAAATAGGGGGAACCCCACGTCATTTTTTAAAAAAAAATATATTTTTTTTTTTTGGCTAAATACAAGGCTAAGCACCCCTTAGTGCCACATGAAAGGCACCAAAGGGTGCAAAATTACAAAATGCAGGAGAGTGGGACATTTTGCGTCTTTCTGCCATTATAATGACAGAAAAGACTGTTATGAAGTGCACAAGCACATGAAAATCACCAGAGCGCTCTAAGCTGTGAAAAGCAGTAGAAAATGGCACTGGAGTGAACATGTGACCGCCTCATGTAGGTTGAAGCTATGGATTCTGGGTAAATTTATGCATTTTCATTTTCCCTCCTTCAGTTTTTTTGCAGTACGCAAAAAACGGAAGTCACACGGATGACAAACGGATGACATACGGACCGTATACGGAACGGAAACAGATGCCACACGGATGCATCCGTGAAAAAAACGGACCGTTTTTTGCGGACCGCAACAACGGATTGGTCGTCTGAATGTACCCTTATTCTGATCTGCCGTTTATAAACAGCAGGCAGAAATAAGTGAATAGCGCCCCCCCAGCGTCAGAAAATCTACAGGGTTTCAGGGAGTAGCTGAGACCCTGGAGATCATGATTCAGGCCGGTTTTTCCAGTCCCCGCTCACGTGATCACCGGTATACACTGTATACCGATGATCACGTTACAGTAAATGACAGCGCCGGTAAAAAAATATTTATCTCCCATCTGGCATGAACAAACATGTCAGATGGGAGATAAATCTCCTCCCTGGTCCCCTCTGGTCCCCCGGTGTCGCCAAAGTGCCCCCCCCGACCTCCTCCCGGAAATCCAAGATGGCCGTGCGCACAGCAGCGTGCTGGCTGCATTCACCCTACTCTGATTTCTGTCGCATGTGCCATGACACATGTGACAGAAAACTCCTCCCCATGCCCTGCCAGGTCACCCCCTATAACCCCACCGGTGTTACCCGGTGTCCCACGGTACCTGTGCAGCAGTGATCCCCCACGGCCCCCTCCTTCGCAATAGATGCTGCCGCATGCACAGAGCGGCAGTCAGCTCAGCGTCCTGTGTTCAGACACAGTGAGTGGCGGTAACCATGCATCTGTAAGCTACTGCAATGCCCTGCTCATGAGGTAAGTAACATAGTTGATCAGGAGAGCTATGCTACATTTCTAAATGGAGGTATTTGATTTTATAGTTGCCCTGCTGAATGACTACCAAACATGAGAATCCGTTATACGCCACAAGAAAACTTGTCTAAATATCGAGCTCTGTTTAGTATTCATTCAGCTGCATAACTGGACTTAAAGGGGTATTCCATCTCCAAGATCCTATCCCCAATATATAGTAGGTGGAATAGCAATAATATCAGCAAATACCAATATTTGGAAATGTAGAATAGTTCTCCTGATTAGGCATGCCCTTACCTCATAAGCAGGGCATTGCAGCTTTGATAGCAACAGTTACGACATGGACTCTGCTGCTGTGGACCCGGGGAGAGTTGGTGCAGATTCACTGCACCCACACTCCTCACATGGAGGGTCTGCACTCCTAGAAAATGGGGGATACATTCACTGAGCGTGTCACCCCATATTCTAGACGGTCCAGAGTCGTCGTGGGACCCCTTATTTTTTTTCCTTACAATAAACTGGTGAAAGAGGGAATGTTTTGGGGAGTGTTTTTTCAAATAAAAATTTTTTTTGTCTATTTTTTTTGTTAGTACTGACAGCTTGTGATGTTGGGTATCTGATAGATGCCATGACATCACAAACTGCTGGCCTTGATGTCAGCTCACCTTACAGCTAGTATCAACCCCATTTATTACCCCGTTTGCCACAGCACCAGGGCACGGGATGAGCTGGGGTGAAGCGCCAGGATTGGCGCATCTAGTGGATGCCCCACTTCTGGGGTGCCTGCCACCTGTTATTTTTAGGCTGTGAAGGGCCAATAACTATGGACCTTCCCACCCTGAAAATACCAGACCACAGCTGTCTGCTTTACCTTGGCTGGTGATCCAATTTGGGGGGGGACCCTACTGTTTTTTGTAATTATTAATATTTATAAAATAATTTTAAAAATGAGCCTGGGGTGACCTCCACATTGGATCACCAACCACGGTAAAGCTGCCAGCTGTGGTTTTCAGGCTACAGCCGTCTGCTTTACCTTAGCTGGCTATCAAAAATGGGGCGACCCCACGCCATTTTTTTTTAAACTATTTTTTTAAATAAAAAAAAATAATGGGCTTCCCTGTATTTTGATTGCCAGCCAAGGTAACACCAGGCAGATGGGGGTGGCAACCCGTAGCTGTCTGCTTTTTCTGCGCTGAGAATCAAGAATACCGCGGAACGCTACGTCATTTTTTTTAATGATTTATGTTTAGATTACTGTGATGTCAGGCAATCAAAATACAGGGAAGCCAATTTTTTTTCTTAGTTATTTAAATAAATAATTAAAAAAATATATATATGGGCTCCTTCTGCATTTTTTGTATTGCTAGCTAAGGGTAATCCAAGCAGCTACTGGCTGCTAACCCCCACTGCTTGGTGTTATGTTCACTGGCAATGGAAAATCCAGGGAAGCATTTTTTTTTTGCGAAAAAACTAAAAAAAAAAAATGACGTGAGCTTCGCCATATTTTTGTATGCTAGCCAGGTACAGCAGGCAGGTACGGCTGCCCCCAACCCCCAGCTGCCTATTTATACCTGGCTGGGAACTAAAAATATAGGGAAGCCCTTTTTTTTAATTATTTCATGAATTTCATGAAATAATTAAAAAAACAAAAAACGACGTGGGCTTCGCTCCATTTTTTGTCCAGCCAGGTACAACTAGGCAGCTGGAGATTGGAATCCGAAGCACAGGTTAGCCCGAGCTTTCTGGGCTCCTCTGCTGCGAATTGCAGTCTGCAGCCACCCCAGAAAATGGCGCTTTTATAGAAGCGCCATCATCTGGCGCTGTATCCAACTCTAGCAGCTGCCCTGAAGCCGGGTGGCTTGCTGGGTAATAATGAGTTAATACTAGCTTTGTTTTACTAGCTAGTATTAAGCCAGAGATTCTTAATGTCAGGCAAGTTTGACC
Source organism: Anomaloglossus baeobatrachus (assembly GCF_048569485.1). NCBI lineage: Eukaryota > Metazoa > Chordata > Amphibia > Anura > Aromobatidae > Anomaloglossus > Anomaloglossus baeobatrachus. Next base: position 118,306,670 of record NC_134362.1, on the reverse strand, counting down.
CAGCCATTAAGAATTTCCAATAAAGGGTTAAAAAAAGACACCACACAGAGAAAAAATTCTTTAGTAGAAATAAATGAACAGACACATTAGAGACTCCATGTTTATTACTTCCTCTCACCCTTCTTCTTTCCTCTTCAGCCCATGCAGCTCTGCTACATCAGACAGCACTGCATGGGAAGAAGACGCTGCTGCTCCATGCAGTAATCACTCTGTATGTGACTAGAGGCTGCCGGCTGTAAGAAGTGACATCACCACTGACAGACGGGTTACCATAGAAACGGTGCTCCAATCACGTGATTCCCGGTGCCGCTATTTACAGGTAGGTGACAGCTAGTCCCTGCATATAGGCTGACTCTGTAAAGAGCGCCGACTTGCATGGACGGGGAAGCCCATCATGTGCCAGAGCATCTTGCCGGTAAAAAGACATGCTCAAACGAGCATCACTTACCGGAGAGATGAACTGACAGGACCTAGCATGACGTCATAGTCATGTGCCCAGTCTGTAGCCAATGAGATAATAGACACATGGCTATTTTGACGTCACGGCAGGTCCTATCATCAGTGCTGGTTACCAGGAGGATTCAGCGATTATCGGAAAGAAAAGCGGCAGGAGACAGAGTGCAGGACGCGTCGCGGGGACCGGTAAGTGTTATGGCAATGTTTATTAACTGTATGTGTACATTTCTAATGTGTTTTTATGTGTTTTTTATTGCCTCCCATTGTTTTCAATGGGGTTCGAGAGGTTTGTCGAACGGCTCGCCGAACCGAACTCGAACGCGGCCTCCGTTCGACGAACCGAACCGAACTCGAGCCTCTAGAGGCTCGCTCATCTCTAGTCTCTACAGAGTAAAAAGAAAGCTGAAATTGACAGTGACAGTCAAAGTTCAATCGAGTCTACGGCTACGCCATGGCCTCGGGAGAACCCTGATGTCACCGCGAACAAGGCCGAAAAAGCCGAAGACTGGCGAGTGACGAGCAGTGCAGTAAATACCCCCGGAAATTAATGATCGGACCCGGAAGCAGAAGAGGCCAGGAGATAGCGGGTCTGCAGGATGCGTTGCGGGACTGGTAATCACAATTACAATATTTATTATTAACTATATTCTTTATTTTACAAATCCCCCCCCCTTCCCCGCCCCATCCCATAACAGTAAAGTTCAAGCTCGGGGTTCGGACACAAGTTCGCGTTATCTCCGGCCCCGAGGTTCAACTCTACAAAAAACTCGGGCGAGTCCCCCGATGCCGAACATCGGGGGAACGCCCATCACTACACTGTGTGCAGAATTATTAGGCAAATGAGTATTTTGATCACATGATACTTTTTATACATGTTGTCCTACTCCAAGCTGTATAGGCTTGAGAACCAACTACCAATTAAGTAAATCAGGTGATGTGCATCTCTGTAATGAGGATGGGTGTGGTGTAATGACATCAACACCCTATATAAGGTGTGCTTAATTATTAGGCAACTTCCTTTCCTGTGGCAAAATGGTCAGAAGAGAGATTTGACGGGCTCTCAAAAGTCCAAAATTGTGAGATGTCTTGCAGATGGATACAGCAGTTTTGAAATTGCCAAACATTTGAAGCGTGATCACCAAAAAATCAAGCGTTTCATGATAAATAGCCAACAGGGTCGCAAGAAGTGTTTTGGACAAAAAAGGTGCAAAATAACTGCCCATGAATTGAGGAAAATCAAGCGTGAAGCTGCCAAGATGCCATTTTCCACCAGTTTGGCCATATTTCAGAGCTGCAACGTTACTGGAGTATCAAAAAGCACAAGGTGTGCCATACTCAAGGACATGGTCAAGGTAAGGAAGGCTGAAAAACGATCACCTTTGAACAAGAAACATAAGATCAAACCTCAAGACTGGGCCAAGAAATATCTTAAGACTGATTTTTGAAAGGTTTTATGGACTGATGAAATGAGAGTGACTCTTGATGAGCCAGATGGATGGGCCATAATCTAGATCAGTAAAGGACAGAGAGCACCGACTCAGACGCTAGCAAGATGGAGGTGGGGTACTGGTATGGGCTGGTATCATCAAAGATGAACTTGTGGGACCTTTTCGGGTTGAGGCTGGAGTGAAGCTCAACTCTCAAACCTACTGCGAGTTTCTTGAAGAAAATGTCTTCAAGCAGTGGTACAGGAAGAAGTCGTTATCGTTCAAGAAAAACATGATTTTCATGCAGGACAATGCTCCATAACATGCATCCAACTACTCCACAGCGTGGCTGGCCAGTAAAGGTCTAAAAGAGGAAAAAATAATGACATGGCACCCTTGTTCACCTCATCTGCACCCCACAGAGAACCTGTGGTCCCTCATAAAATGTGAGATCTACAGGTAGGGAAAATAGTACACCTCTTGGAACAGTGTCTGAGAGGCTGTGGTGGCTGCTGCACGCAATGTTGATCGTAAACAGATCAAGCAACTGACAGAATCTATGGATGGTAGGCTGTTGAGTGTCATCATAAAGAAAGGTGGCTTTATTAGTCAATAATTTTTTAGGGTTTTGTTTTTGCATGTGATAAATGTTTATTTCTAAATTTTTTGATGTTATATTGGTTTACCTAGTGAAAATAAACAAGTGAGATGGGAATATGTTTGGTTTTTATTAAGTTGCCTAAAAATTCTGCACAGTAAGTTACCTGTACAAACAGATATTCTCCTAAGATAGCCAAATCTAAAAAAAAAATCCACTCCAACTTCCAAAAATATTAAGCTTTGATATTTATGAGTCTTTTGGGTTGATTGAGAACATAGTTGTTGATCCATATTAAAAAATATCCTCCAAAATACAACTTGCCTAATAATTCTGCACACAGTGTAGTAGCGAGCAGAGCACTCAAGCATTTTAGTGCTCACTGATCACTACTAAGTATTTAAGTTTGTTTAGAAGACTTCCATCTGTTTTGTTTTTTTTTGCATGTGACAAAATCTTATGAAACTCTATTGCTGAAAATTGGCACAAAGGCCAAACACTGATGAAAACCTTGCGGTAAATACTTATGAAAATTCTTCAGTTTGTCATACATAATAAAAAAAAATAGAAACCTGCCTGAGTTGTAATATAAGTGAAGCTTACTTGTAAAATATTTGAATAAGAGGAAAAAATATCGGCACATCCAACGTAAAATAATTTCTTTCTTTATTTTCACATGGTATTAAAAAAGTCAATCCATATTCAGAAGACCCTGACGCGTTTCCGACTCAAAAGAGCGTCCTTAATCATAGGCTAACATTTTTAGTGAGCTCTAGACATTTATAGGTAAAGATCAACAATATAGTTAGAGACAATTGGTAACACATGATTAAAAATCACACACTAAAAACAAAAAGTAGGATTGGACAAAAAGAAGGGGAAGGGATTGTGAAACACCATAGTATAGAGTATCTCATATAAAGTACCATTAATAGTATTTCAGCAACGACATAGAGCAAGTCATATTTAATCTCATTGCAATGAATTGTGTGACTGAACACATTGGAAGGAGAGAAAAAAAAATAAATTTTTTTTTCGAAATTCTCCCCCACTTTAGCTGTATTATATATGGCTTGGTGGGAGGAGTTATTTCTCTTTGCTGATACCAATCCATTTTTCGCTGATATAGTTTGGTTCGGCCGCTATGTCGACGACTTGATCTTTGTCTGGTCGGGCGACATGGCGGCCGTGCCTCACTTTTTGGAGTTTCTGAACCAAAATGATTTAAATTTAAGTTTTACCTATAGTCATGGTGGCCCACAAGTCCCTTTTTTGGATATTACACTCACTGGTGATCCTTGTACGAATTCAGTTAATTCTTGTCTTTATAGGAAAGAAACCGCAGGTAATACTCTACTCCTTGCTTCAAGTAATCATCCCCGTCACACAATCAATGCAATACCACATGGAGAATTCATGCGGGCAAGACGCCTATGTTCTAGTGATGCTAGCTTTGATAGGGAGAGTTTAATAATAAAACAACGATTAAAAGAGAGAGGTTACTGCACTACTGCCCTAAATCACACATGCAATATCATACGGAGTCGTTCTAGACAGAATGCACTTTATAATAATGACTAACTTCCCAGGGGTCATTCTGATAAAATTCAGAGATTAATTTTCTCTATAGCACATAGTGTTCATTTTCAGCAAATAAATGCAATAATTCTCAAATATTTGCCTGTTGTCAATCAGGATGACATCCTGGGTAAGGTACTAAAAAATGGTTGCATGTGTGTGGCAAGACGAGGTCGATCCTTGGGAAACATACGGTACCTTCCCCCAGCCTTTTTTCCACAGCAAACTGACAACAACATTGGTTGCAAGTGAAAGGTTTTTATAGGTGTGGGGGATCCAGATGTAATGTATGTCCTTATGCCCAAAATAGATAAACTGTGATTTAACTTCCTTGTGGTAAGACGCATACGATACAATCTTTTATCAATTGTGATACAGATCATGCAATTTATTGTATTGAATGTGCAACATGTGAATTGCGCTATGTTGGATATACGTCTCGCAAAATAAAAAAACGTGTGGCTGAACACATTGCAAACATTAATAATGGCAATGCTTCATACTCAGGAGCTGCCAAACACTTTATAACTGCACATAGGGGAAGGCTGGATAGCTTCTCTTTTTTTGCTATTGAGAAAGTCAATGCATCCACTAGAGGTGGTAACAGGATGAAAAATCTAGCTTTGAGAGAAGCTTACTGGATCCTTACATTAAAAACCAAATTTCCAGGAGGTATGAACTATAGAAATGATTTATATTATATATATTGAATAAAAAGAAAAAAGGAAAAAAAATCTCACTTTTTTTTTTTTCTCTCCTTCCAATGTGTTCAGTCACACAATTCATTGCAATGAGATTAAATATGACTTGCTCAATGTCGTTGCTGAAATACTATTAATGGTACTTTATATGAGATACTCTATACTATGGTCCCTTCCCCCTTCTTTTTGTCCAATCCTACTTTTTGTTTTTAGTGTGTGATTTTTAATCATGTGTTACTAATTGTCTCCAACTATATTGTTGATCTTTACCTATAAATGTCTAGAGCTCACTAAAAATGTTAGAGTATGATTAAGGACGCTCTTTTGCGTCGGAAACGCGTCAGGGTCTTCTGAATATGGATGGACTTTTTTAATACCATGTGAAAATAAAGAAAGAAATTATTTTACGTTTGATGTGCCGATATTTTTTCCTCTTATTCAAGTTATAGTCCACCTGGCGGACTTCATATCGTTGCACTCCATGGATGTGTGGTGACCTATTCCATTGGGCGTGTCAAGCTTTCCTCCACTCCGTCTGTTGTAAAATATTTGGTACTTCTTGAGTTAGGTGTGTTTATTCTGACTACATATAGAGGGGTTTAATGAGGGGTACAAGTCATCGCAACGTGACATCATGTTCTATTATGCAATCTTTCAGATTAAAGCGGGCTTTACTTGCTACGATATATAATACGATATATCATACGATATGTCGTTGGGGTCACGTCGTAAGTGATGCACATCCGGCATCATTTGACATATCGTAGCATGTGACAGCTACGAGCGAGTGTGAACGAGCAAAAATGCTCACCTTATCGTTGCTCGCTGACACGTCTCTTATTTTCAAAATATCGAACGTCCTTCTGCGTGCCCGCTGTTCATTGTTCCCGAAGCAGCACACATCGCTCTGTGTGACATCCCGGGAACGATGAACTGCAGCTTACCTGCGTTCCGCCGGCAATGCAGAAGGAAGGAGGTGGGCGGGATGTTTATGTCCTGCTCATTTCCGCCCCTCCGCTTCTATTGACCAGCCGCTGTGTGACGTTGCTGTGACGCCGAACGTCCCTCCCCTTCAGGAAGTGGATGTTCGCCGCCCACAGCGAGGTCGTTTGGAAGATAAGTACGTGTGATGGGGGTTATGACTTTGTGCGACACGGGCAAAAAATTGTCCATGCCGCACAAACGATGGCAAATGCGATCACACGATTAATTGAAGCGTGTAAAGCAGGCTTAAGACATTTTAACGTAAATACATTCAATTGATAATAACAATAAATTACACTAGATCACTGAGAGTAGCATTAATTGATTCTCACAATAGAGTAAGGGGTACTTTACATGCTGCGACATCGCTAGTATTTGCTGGCGATGTCGAGCGTGATAGCACCCGCCTCCGTCGTACGGCCGATATGTGGTGATCGCTGACATAGCGAACATTATCGCTACGGCAGCGTCACATGCACATACCTGCTCTGCGATGTCTCTGTGACCGGCAAACCGCCTCCTTTCTAAGGGGGTGGTTCGTTCAGTGTCACAGCAACGTCACAGCAGCGTCACTGAACCGCCGCCCAATAGAAAAGGAGGGGAGGAGATGAGCGGCCGGAACATGCCACCCACCTCCTTCTTTCCTCCTTTTCCGGTGGACGCAGGTAAGGAGATTTTCGTCGCTCCCACGGTGTCACACATAGCGATGTGTGCTGCCACAGGAATGACGAACGACATCATACCGGTGGCAGCAGCGATATTAAGAAAATGAACAACGTGTCAACGATCACCGTTTTGTATTGATTTTGCGATCGTTGATCGTCGCTCATTAGTGTTAAACGCTGCGATGTCGCGACCAGCGCCGGATGTGCGTCACTAACGACATGACCCCGTCGAAATATCGGCAGCGATGTCGCAGCGTGTAAAGTACCCCTAACTTATCCCCATAGTTTCATAGTTTCATAGTTTCATAGTTTTTAAGGTTGAAGGGAGACTCTAAGTCTATCTAGTTCAACCTGTAGCCTAACATGTTGATCCAGAGGAAGGCAAAAAAACCCCAATGTGTCAAATAAGCTCCAATGGGGAAAAAAATTCCTTCCTGACTCCACATACGGCAATCAGACTAGTTCCCTGGATCAACACCCTGTCATAAAATCTAATATACATAACTGGTAATATTATATTTTTCAAGAAATGCGTTCAGGCTCTGCTTAAATTTTACTAGTGAATCCCTCATTACAACATCATACGGCAGAGAGCTCCATAGTCTCACTGCTCGTACAGTAAAGAATCCTCATCTGTGATTATGATTAAACATTCTTTCCTCAAGACTTAGCGGATGCCCCCTGTTCCAGTCGCAGGCCTAGGTGTAAAGGGATCTTTGGAAAGGTCTCTGTACTGTCCCCTCATATATTTATACATTGTGATTAGATCCCCCTAAGCCTTTGTTTTTCCTAACTAACTAACCCCAAGTTTAATAACCTGTCTTGGTATTGCAGCCCCCCCCATTCCTCTAATAATCTAGGTCGCTCTTCTATCTACCTGTAAGATTATGCTATTTATAACCTTCTATACTTTTGCCAACAAGAAATGCATCCATTCCTCTCTTAAATTCATTCAGTGAGTTGGCCATCACCACTTCCTCAGGAAGAGAGTTCCAGAGCCTCACTGCTCTTACCGTGAAGAACCCTCTTCTATGCTGATGTAGGAATTTTCTTTCCTCCAATCGAAAAGAATGCCCCCTTGTTCTTGTCATAGTCCTTGGTACAAACAGATCATGGGAGAGATCTCTATATGGCCCTCTGATATATTTGTACATATTTATTAGGTCTCCCCTAAGTCTTCTCTTTTCTAGAGTAAATAGACCTAATTTTGATAACCTTTCCGTGTATTGTAATGCACCCATTCCATTTATTATTTTAGTAGCCCGCCTCTGAACCCTTTCAAGTTCAGTAATGTCTTTCTTCAGCACCGGCGCCCAGAATTGCACACAATACTCCAAGTGTGGTCTGACTAGTGATTTGTACAGAGGGAGAATGATGTTTTCATCTCGTGCCCCCAGACCTCTTCTAATGCATCCCATCACCCTATTTGCTTTGGTGGCTGCTGCCTGACACTGGGCACTCCAATTTAGATTCTTATTCACTAAGATGCCTAAGTCTTTTTCCATGTCTGATTTCCCCAGCAGTTTCCCATTTAGTAAGTAATCGTAGCATCTGTTTCTCCTTCCCATGTGCATAACCTTACACTTATCTGTGTTAAACCTCATTTGCCATTTTTCAGCCCAATTCTCCAATTTACTCAAATCCATCTGTAGTTGCAAACTGTCCTCCTTTGTGTTAACTACCTTACATAGCTTTGTATCATCTGCAAATACTGATATTTTACTCTGTAAACCATCCACCAGATCATTAATAAATATATTAAATAGTAGGGGGCCCAATACAGACCCCTGTGGCACCCCACTAGTAACCCTGGCCCAATCTGAGTATGCACCATTAATAACCACTCTTTGTTTTCTACCACTAAGCCAGCTACCTACCCATCTACACACATTTTCCCCGAGCCCAAGCTTTCTCATTTTACTTAGCAGTCTTTTATGTGGGACAGTGTCAAATGCTTTACCGAAGTCGAGATAAATGACATCCAATGATTCTCCTCGGTCCATGTGAGAGCTTACATCCTCATAGAAGCTGATCAGGTTAGTTTGACAGGAGCGATCCTTCATAAATCCATGTTGATATGGAGTTAAACAGTTATTAACATTGAGACATTCCATAATAGTATCCCTTAAAAACCCTTCAAACATTTTACCCACAACAGATGTTAAGCTTACCGGCCTATAGTTTCCAGGTTCCCTTTTGCACCCTTTTTTGAATATTGGTACCACATTTGCTAGCCGCCAATCCAGTGGAACAGACCCAGTTTCTATAGAGTCTTTAAATAAAAGGAATAGAGGCCTGTCTATCACATTACTTAACTCCCTTAATACCCGAGGGTGAATGCCATCAGGGCCTGGTGATTTGTCAATTTTAATGTTACTAAGTCGGTTCTGCACTTCTTCCTGGGTTAGGCAGGTCATACTTAATGGGGCATTTACATGATCACTCTGCATTTCCCCTGGCATATGCTTTTCCTGTGTGAACACAGTTGAGAAAAAAGTATTTAAAACATTTGCTTTTCCCACATCGCTTTCTATGATTTTACCCTCATTATTCTTTAAAGGGCCAACACCATCAATTTTAATCTTTTTTCTGTTTATATAATTAAAGAATAGTTTGGGATTTGTTTTGCTTTCCTTAGCAATGAGTCTCTCAGTTTCTACTTTTGCTAAATATATTTGTTTTTTACACATTTTATTTTTTTCTCTATATATTTTTAATGCTTCCTCGCTGCATTCTTGTTTTAGCTTTTTAAATGCCTTTTTCTTATTATTCATTGCCCCTTTTACATCCTTATTTAGCCACATTGGTTTTCTCCTGTTCCTAGCCCTTTTATTTCTGTATGGTATGGCTAGCCCGCAGTGGGTGTTTAATACCGATTTAAAAATGTCCCACTTATTTTCTGTGCTCCCATTTTTGAGGACATTGTCCCAATCAATTTGGCGAAGGTCTTCTCTAAGCTGATCAAACTTTGCTTTGCTGAAATTCAGCGTTTTTGTAACCCCCCTCCAAGGCACCTTACTAAAGGACAAGTGGAATTGTATTATATTGTGGTCACTATTCCCTAGGTGCCCATCCACTCGTACGTCTGTTATTCTATCTGGCCTGTTGCTTAAAATTAAGTCCAGAAGGGCTGCCCCTCTAGTTGGGCCCGGCACAAGTTGGGACAGATAATTATCCTTAGTTACTGACAGAAACCGGTTTCCTTTCTGAGATACGCAGGTTTCAGTTTCCCAGTCTATATCGGGGTAATTGAAGTCCCCCATAATAATCACCTCATTGTGATTTGCTGCTTTGTCTATTTGTTTCAATAATATATTTTCAGTAGTTTCTGTTATATTTGGTGGCTTATAACAAACCCCTATGAGGATTTTATTAGTTTTCCCTCCTTGTATCTCCACCCATAGAGACTCCACCTCTTCATTTCCCTCTTGAATATCTTCTCTTAGTCTGGGCTTTAAACTGGACTTTATATATAGACAGACTCCACCCCCTTTCCTTTTTTTACGATCCCTCCTAAACAATTCATATCCTTGCAGGTTAGCCGCCCAGTCATAACTATCATCTAACCATGTCTCAGTTATCCCTACTATGTCGTATTTCTCCTCATACATTACCAGCTCCAGTTCCTCCATCTTATTGGTCAGGCTTCTTGCATTGGTCAGCATGCAGGAAAGAAGTTTTGCTCCCCTTTTCTTAGCTTCCTTCTGATTACCCTGTCTTGGGTCCTCTTTACGGCATCTAGTATCCTTGATTAGTTTGTCCTTCTGTTGCATGTTCTTGTCTGCTGTTTTTTCTCCCATCCCCTCTTCTTCTAGTTTAAAGCCCTCCTGATGAGTGTGGCAAGCCTTCTGGCGAACGTGTGTTTCCCAGGTTTTGTGAGGTGTATCCCGTCTCTTGCGAGAAGTCCATCGTAGAGGTAATTCACTCCATGGTCCAAGAATCCAAATCCTTGCTGCCTGCACCACCGTCGTAGCCAGTTGTTCAAATCTAGTATCCTATTCCATCTTCTGACACCATGGCCATCGACTGGGAGGATTGATGAGAAAACAACCTGTACGTTCCGTTCCTTAATTTTCTTCCCCAGAATTTCAAAGTCTTCACAAATAGTTGGTAGATCATTTCTTGCCGTGTCGTTTGTTCCTACATGTATCAATAGGAACGGGTATTCGTCCTTGGATCCGAGGATAGTTGGTATCCTGTTGGCCACATCCTTGATTTTTGCTCCCGGTAGGCAGCATACTTCTCGTGCGGTTATGTCCGGCCTGCAGATAGTTGCCTCCGTGCCTCTTAGTAGTGAGTCGCCCATAACTACCACTCTTCTTTTCTTTCTGGATGCACTGCATTTTGCTCCTGAGTGTTTTTGAGTGTCTTTTGTTTCTGCTTTTGTTGACAAAGTAACTTCTTTTGATGATACTGTGTCTTCTGTAGAGACGGTATCATCCTGAGCTGTGCCATTTTCGTTCTCCAGCATGAGGGCTTCATATTGGTTGCTAAGCTGTGTGGGTGGTGCCGACCACTTGATCCGCTGGCTTCTTTTGGTCACATGTGTCCACTTTTCAGCCTCTGTATGTGTTCTGAAGCTTTTCTCACTTTCCATATCCTGAATTGTTGCTTCTGCCTCGTCCAAGAAGTCCTCATGTTCTTTAATTAGCTTCAAAGTTGCTATTCTTTCTTCCAGTCCCTGCACCTTTTCCTCTAAGAGGGCAACAAGTTTGCACTTTTGACAGGTGAAGTTGGATTTTTTGTGCGGCAGATCCGTAAACATGTAGCATGTGTTGCAGGTGACCATGTGGATTTTCTTCTCTTCCATAATGCTGATGTAGCGTATGACAGGCGAATGTCCTCAAACAGCGAGACCCGGCAAGTCCCAGCAATCGATCAGCTTACGGCGACTCTTCTCTTCTTAAACAGCTACAGTTATCACCACTATGAGATTGTGTTAAAACTATGCCACACTTATCTTCAGTCGCCTCCCTTTACTTCAGTACCTCGCACTCTCAGCACCTTGCTTGCTCTGGCTGGTTTATATAGTTCTACAAGGACTACTAGAAGCTGCTAGAAGCTTCTAGAAACAGGTGTGGCTAAAACTACTGACTAAATCACTAGACACACTTTTTTTTTTTTTTTTTTTTTTTTGCTTTTTCACAGTACCCCAGACAAACACAGACAACAAATCCCTAATGAAATTAAACAGTTACAGTTAGCACCACTATGAGATTGTGTTAAAACTATGCCACACTTATCTTCAGTCGCCTCCCTTTACTTCAGTACCTCGCACTCTCAGCACCTTGCTTGCTCTGGCTGGTTTATATAGTTCTACAGCTCAACAATGGAGAGGAATAGGTTGGAGTAGCACTCTGCCACATCATACAGCTCTCCAGCAGTCATAAGATCAGCTGAGTTGGATCACTTGACTGTTTGCATAACTTGTATTATAGCTATATAGTGATTAGAATGGACCATTAAAGGGGTGGTCCATTACTAGCCAACCTCTTCTTTACTGTTCTAATGCCCTGTTTAAAATAGAAAAAAAATATATACTTACTAGGGATGATTGAATTTATTCGCCACTATTCGGTATCCAACGGGTAAAGGGGTATTTGAGGTATTCGCTATGCGACGGCTAATATGGTATTCGCTTCGATACTTTCATTTTCATTTCAGTCCCCCTGGCACCTTTTTCCAGCCGAACACATCTGATGTTGCTTGCCCTCACAGTAACACCGCTGCCATCTTTGTTGTGGTGTTACTGTGATTTGCTTGGCCGCACAGCGTTATAGGGGCTATATAAGGCTGCCGCCATCTTGTGCTTGTATTCATACCTGCCATCAATGTATAAGTGAACTCTGGTACTGCATTACTGCTATATGAAAAAATTAGATTTTTAGTTTATGAATTGGCCAATGCATGTAAGCCCGGAAACCAAACGGCAAGGTAAATCTCATTATTCCGGGTCCCTAACTAAAATGCCACTATCTAGGTTAAAACCATCCATGTCTGGGAAGCTAGACTAAAAATCTAGCTTGAAATGCCACTATCTGGACTAACCTCCATGTCTGGGCAGCTAGGACTCCTGGTATAAGGATTATGAACACAGCCTGGTTTGTAGGGCGGAGTGCTCAGTCAGAAAAAAACTCACTGCAAATATTTCAAAAGACTGACCCGCACATCCTACAAGTGTGTATAGGTGCCAGCTGAAAAAACCTAGCAAATACAAAATGGATACAGCCGCACACTAAATGCCATCAATGTATAAGTGAACTCTGGTACTGCATTACTGCTATATGAAAAAATGAGATTATTAGTTTCTGAATTGGCCAATGCATGTAAGCCCGGAAACCAAACGGCAAGGTAAATCTCAATATTCCGGGTCCCTACCTAAAATGCCACTATCTAGGTTAAAACCATCCATGTCTGGGCAGCTAGACTAAAAATCTAACTTGAAATGCCACTATCTGGACTAACCTCCATGTCTGGGCAGCTAGGACTCCTGGTATAAGGAAATATTTGCAGTGAGTTTTTTTCTGACTGAGCACTCCGCCCTACAAACCAGGCTGTGTTCATAATCCTTATACCAGGAGTCTGTTACGGTTGCTGTGGCTCTGGAGACTATGTCCGGATTTCTTGCTACTGCACATGTGCAAGCGCTGGATACTAAGTCCTATCTTGGAGCCATTGCACATGTGCGGGTGACATCATCGCTGACATGAGGTCACATGTCTCTGACACCTTCTAAGCCGATTGGCCACTGGTCATGTGCTTGTGACACGTGGTCACATGTCTCTGACACCTTCTATGCCGATTGGTCGCTTGTCATGTGCTTGTGACGCTTTGCTCGGTGATAGGCCAGCGTGACGTCTTTGCTGTCATTCTGGCAGCAGATTGGCTCTGGTGTCCTCCATCTTGGATGAGGCACAGAGTCTATATAAGACCCTGACGCACGCCGCCCGGCGCTCAGTCCTCTTGGTTCATGCATGAGGGTAGACGCCCTGTGCACGTCCCTCTAGGCATCTCTCTATGTTAGGTGAGCGCTACCGGCAGGGTAGCGTTCTTATACCTTACAGCTTCGGCTGCAGTCCGTATTCTTACCTCTTAGTGGAGCGGACATAGGCAGGTGCCTGAGGCACATGGACCGGCTGGGCCTTGTGATTCTACTCGTAGGTGGACGTTGCTGCTAGGGTAACGTTCCTTATACTGCGTCTGGCAGTTGTTCGTATCCTCACACACTAGGGGAGCGAACAGAGGTAGGAGCTTTGTGCGGCTTATGCTGCTGTCCGTCTCTTTTGCACCACTAGAAGAGCGGACCTAGGCAGGTGCAATATCTAGTGGTTCGTGTCCCCGCACACTAGTGGAGCAAACACAGGTAGGCGCTTTGTGCGGCTTACGCTGCGGTCCATCTCTTTTGCACCACTAGAAGAGCGGACCTAGGCAGGTGCCATATCTAGTGGTTCGTGTCCTCGCACACTAGTGGAGCGAACGCAGGAAGTAGCTTTGTGCGGCTTACGCTGCTGTCCGTCTCCTGGCACCACTAGAGGAACGGACCTAGGTAGGTGCCATTTCCCACTCACTGCTTTTGTCTCTGTGATCTTTAACAGAGACCATTCCACACACCCTCCAAGTAAGGGAGGAATTGCTTTATTTTCTAATTATATTCCAGAGGTATTGCACTCTGCACTTGTGCTATTATTTTTTACAGTGGCGCACTTATATACCCCTTATCCTCTGCCATAGTCTGCAGCAGAGTCTTTGCACGGTGGACCCTGACTGTCTGACATTCCTTTAGGTTTTATTATCAGACAGCCCCCAGTAACAGAGTCTTAGCTGCCCAGACATGGAGGTTAGTCCAGATAGTGGCATTTCAAGTTAGATTTTTAGTCTAGCTGCCCAGACATGGATGGTTTTAACCTAGATAGTGGCATTTTAGTTAGGGACCCGGAATATTGAGATTTACCTTGCCGTTTGGTTTCCGGGCTTACATGCATTGGCCAATTCAGAAACTAAAAATCTCATTTTTTCATATAGCAGTAATGCAGTACCAGAGTTCACTTATACATTGATGGCATTTAGTGTGCGGCTGTATCCATTTTGTATTTGCTAGGTTTTTTCAGCTGGCACCTATACACACTTGTAGGATGTGCGGGTCAGTCTTTTGAAATATTTGCATTCATTCCTGAGCTGGCGGTGTAGATAGACTGTACTATCGTATCGAGAGCGTTTCTACAGCCAACTAATAATAGTACTTCTAAGGGCTGAAGATATTTTGCATTAGCTGGTAGCGGCAATGTAAATTGTAGAATAAGATATAGGGACAGTGCAGTGCATTGTTTGATATAGCGTTCCTGCTGCAAAATCCAAAATAGTCCTTTTAAGGGCTGAAGATAGTGTGCATTAGGTGCTAGCAGGTGAAGAAATCAGAGTAATAGCTATAGGGTCAGTGTTCGTGCATTGCTTTTTCGGTGAGATCCGTTCCTGTTTTAAACCGGCAAAAAAAAATCCTCTTATTAGTGCTGCATACGGTAGTGTGTAATATAGGGAGAGCTTTTTCACAGGCTGGGAGAGATTTAAAGCTGTCCTGACATCTTCTACTAATAATCAACAATCCCAGCACTGCTACATTACTTGTGTGTGTTCTACTAGGAATAGGTATTACAACGTCCTAAAAAAGGTCCCAAAATTGACAAAACAATCGGTTCAGGTGTAGTGAAGTGTCTGTCAGCCATCATCTCAATTCATACCAGCACAGTTGCGTCCTTGTGTTGGCTTCATAGCGTACATAAACTCCATAGTACCCTACAGCTAAAAAAAAATAGTGTACATTTAAAAAAAAAAAAAAAAAAAAAATGCTGTCACAGCCTGTAGTTCTGCCTGAAGCCAAATACCATAATATATAGCATCTTGGTGGTGGCTTCATATCTTACAGAACCTACACAGTGTCCTGCTCTTATTAAAACACAGTGTCAATGTTACCAAATTTTAATTACCGTATTTTTCGCTTTATAAGACGCACTTTTGTTCCCCCAAATTTTTGGGGAAAGTAGGGGGTGCGTCTTATAATCTGAATATATGGACTATATACTGCAGGGCCCAGGGGAGGTGGGGGCAGCTGGAGGCTGAGGCAGGCTGGTAGAGGCTGATGAAGGCTGCAGCGGGAGATCTCCTGCTCCTGCTCATATAACATGCACTGCCGCTATCCATCACCGTGGTGCTGAAACAGCTCCACGGTGATGGGCTGGGGGAGCGTCGCATATTATATGTGCCTGTGCTCCCCTTTGATGGCATATGCCCCCCTGTGTTAGATATGGCCCCCATGCTGCTGCCCATAGTAAAATAAAAAACTACTTACCTCCTCCAGCGTGTCTCCCCGGTCTCCCTGCTGCCGCTGTGATCAGGCACCCAGAGATGTCACTCTGCTGTACCGATCACATGACCGCCACCAAGAACCAGGAAGTACAGGAGCTCAGCAGCACAGAGGGAGACACGAGGGAGGACAGCACTGGAGAAGGTAGGTAAAGAATTTATTTTACTATAAGCAGCAGCATGGGGGCCATATCAAACACTGGGTGATGTGTGCTATCCACAGTGGGCCATGGGCAGTAATAGGGGCCATGTGCAAGCCACAGGGGGCGATGGACAGCAATAGGGGCCGTGTGCCAGCCACAGGGGGCCATGGGCACAATAGGGGCCGTGTACCAGCCACAGGGGGCCATGGGCAGCAATAGGGGTCGTATGCCAGCCACAGGGGGCCATGGGCAGCAATAGGGGCTGTGTGCCAGCCACAGGCGGCCATGGGCAGCAAAAGGGACTGTGTGCCAGCCACAGGGGGCCATGGGCAGCAATAGGGGCCGTGTGCCAGCCACAGGGGGCCTTGGGCAGCAATAGGGGCCGTGTGCCAGCCACAGGGGGTATGGGCAGCAATAGGAGCCGTGTGCCAGCCATAGAGGACGTGGACCAGCCATAGGGGACATGTGCCAGCCATAGGGGATGTGTGCCAGCCATATGGGACATGTGCCAGCAATAGGAGACGTGTGCCAGCAATAGGGGACGTGTGCCAGAAATAGGGGACATGGGGCATCACTGGGGGACGTGAGCAGCACAAGGGAGTATATTCAATATAAAGGGGCCATATCCAGATTAAGGGGGCTAATTTTAGGATGGGGGGCTATGAGGGACATATACCCTATATGATTTGTTAGACGGACACTGGCATTATAAGACAGACCCCATTTATTAAAAAAAAATTCTCTTTTCCTTCACCAAATTTGGGGGTGCGTCTTATAATCAGGTATCATAGTATCATAGTATCATAGTTTTTAAGGTTGAAGGGAGACTCTAAGTCCATCTAGTTCAACCCGTAGCCTAACATGTTGATCCAGAGGAAGGCAAAAAACCCCAATGTGGCAAACAAGTTCCAATGGGGAAAAAATTTCCTTCCTGACTCCACATCCGGCAATCAGACTAGTTCCCTGGATCAATACCCTGTCATAAAATCTAATATACATAACTGGTTATATTAAATTTTTCAAGAAAGGCATCCAGGCTCTGCTTAAATGTTAGTAGTGAATCACTCATTACAACATCATGTGGCAGAGAGTTCCATAGTCTCACTGCTCGTACAGTAAAGAATCCTCGTCTGTGATTATGATTAAACCTTCTTTCCTCAAGACGTAGCGGATGCCCCCGTGTTCCAGTCGCAGGCCTAGGTGTAAATAGATCTTTGGAAAGGTCTCTGTACTGTCCCCTCATATATTTATACATTGTGATTAGATCTCCCCTAAGCCTTCGTTTTTCCAGACTAAATAACCCCAAGTTTAATAACCTGTCTTCGTATTGCAGCCCCCCCATTCCTCTAATAATCTTGGTCGCTCTTCTTTGCACCCTCTCCAGTTCAGCTATGTCCTTCTTATATATCGGTGACCAGAATTGTACACAGTATTCTAAGTGCGGTCGCACTAGTGACTTGTACAGAGGTAGAACTATATTTTTTTCATGAACACTTATACCTCTTTTAATACATCCCATTATTTTATTAGCCCTGGCAGCAGCTGCCTGACACTGTCCACTAAAGTGAAGTTTACCATCCACCCATACACCCAAGTCTTTTTCTGTGTCTGTTTTACCCAGTGTTCTACAATTAAGTACATAATCATAAATGTTATTTCCTCTACCCAAGTGCATGACCTTACATTTATCTACATTAAACTTCAATTGCCACTTCTCAGCCCAATCCTCCAATTTACATAAATCTCCCTGTAATATAAAATTATCCTCCTCTGTATTGATTACCCTGCAGAGTTTAGTATCATCTGCAAATATTGAAATTCTACTCCGCATGCCCCCAACAAGGTCATTTATAAATATGTTGAAAAGAAGCGGGCCCAATACTGACCCCTGTGGTACCCCACTATGAACTGAGACCCAGTCCGAGTACGTACCATTAATAACCACCCTTTGTTTCCTATCACTGAGCCAGTTTTTAACCCAGTTACACATATTTTCCCCTATCCCCATTATTCTCATTTTATGTACCAACCTTTTGTGTGGCACCGTATCAAAAGCTTTTGAAAAGTCCATATACACAACATCCACTGCATTTCCCTGGTCCAGGCTTGAACTTACCTCTTCATAGAAGCTGATCAAATTAGTTTGACAGGATCGATCCCTCATAAACCCATGTTGATACTCTGTCATAAGGTTATTTTTCTTGAGATACTCCAGTATAGCATCTCTCAAGAAACCCTCAAGGATTTTACCAACCGTAGAGGTTAAACTTACCGGCCTATAATTTCCCGGCTCAGTTTTTGTCCCCTTTTTGAATATTGGCACCACATTTGCTATGCGCCAGTCCTGCGGTACCGACCCTGTTATTAAGGAATCTGAGAAGATTAAAAATAATGGTCTATCTATCACACAACTCAATTCCTGTAGTACTCTGGGGTGTATGCCATCCGGGCCCGGAGATTTGTCAACCTTAGTGATTTCGAGGCGGCGGCGTACTTCCTGCTGGGTTAAGCAGGTAATATTCAAGGGTGAATTTATGGCATCACTGGTCATGTCATCTGCCATGGCATTTTCTTGTATAAAAACCGTAGAAAAAAAGTCATTCAGCAGGTTGGCTTTACCCTCATCCCCTTCCACCATTTCACCAAGACTATTTTTAAGGGGGCCAACACTATCGCTTTTCAGTTTTTTACTGTTTATGTAGTTAAAGAATATTTTAGGATTATTTTTACTTTCTCTCGCAATGAGTCTCTCTGTCTCAAACTTAGCTAACTTAATTTGCTTTTTACATATTTTATTTAATTTTCTATAATTATATAATGCCTCATCACTACCTACCCTCTTTAATTCTTTTAAGGCTTTCTGTTTTTCTTTTATTGCTTCCCTTACAGCTCTATTTAGCCATAGGGGTTTCCTCCTATTTCTAGCATGTTTGTTTCCATAGGGTATATTTTCTGCACAAGCCCTATTCAGGATGCTCATAAAAGTCTCCCATTTGCTTTGTGTACTTTTATTACTTAGTACATCATCCCAGTTTATTGCACTAAGATCATCTCTCAACCGTTTAAAATTTGCTTTCCTGAAGTTTAGTGTCCTTGTAGCCCCTCTACTATACATCTTACTAAAGAATACATGAAAACTTATTATTTTGTGATCACTATTCCCCAAGTAACCCCCAACTTGTATATTTGATATGCGGTCTGGCGTGCGTCTTAGAAAGCAAAAAATACGGTAATACTCGGTGTCAGTGCTTCTACTCCTGCCTGAAGCAAAATACTGTTATACCACCAAGCTAGCATCCTGGTGGTGTTGTCTTCAGATCTTACAGACCCTACATAGTGCCCTGCTCTTACTAAAACACAGCCTGAGTGCCAAAAACCAATACTAAAATAAAAGTGGTGTCAAACCCCGTTTTTTTTTTAGGGCTGAAAGACATTCACAACATTTTTGTCGACTCCTACAAGTTGTACTTTGTCCAATAACGGTACCTTGCGGTTTTTAGATTTAGAGAAACAGCTATCGTGGGAAACTATTAACACAAGTTTAACAACCCGGCATCAGTGTCGTTCCACTGTCTGTAAAAAAGGTCACATTACAGTATTCACATTCAAATAATCAAACCAAAAAAATGGGAAAAAGAGGCAGTAAGGGCCGTGGACGAGATGGTAGTGACAGTGGTGGTCGCCCAAGCAGTGTGACCGAGCCAAAGAAAAATGTTCCTGCTTTATCTACCTCTGCCTTCCTATCCCAATTATCTTGTCCACGTGGGAAACCACTCTTGCGCTCTGAACAGTGCGAACAGGTAACGAGTTGGCTAGCAGAAAATTTCTCCAGTTACTTGTCGGGTAGCAAATCCCAAGGGTCCACACAGAAAGACTTGAGTAGCCCAGAGGCTGGCCCATCGAATTCTCAGCCTGGTCCTCCTTCCTCAGAACATCAGTATTCTAAGGAAACATATGACCCCAGAGCAGGTTACTCTGAGTAACTGTTTACGGGACCCTTTGACCTTTCTTGCCTCTCACCGCACAACACCACCAATGCACACAGGTGAGGCCGTGGTGTGCAGTGATGCACAGATCTTTGAGCACCCAAGGCCAGAAGAAAGCCATGTTGTTGGCCGTGACATGCTGGGCAATCAGGTGGAAGTGTTAGAGGATGATGACGACACAGTTGACCTTAAGTCAGCCTGAAAACTCCATTACCGAAAATGTTGACCTTCAGGAATTTGAAGACGACCTGGTCGATGATGAGGTGACTGATCAAATATGGACGGGTGGCATGGATTGCGAGAGCAGCAGTGCAGAGGAGCATGTGCCCATAGTCCGCAAAAAGGCTGTAAGAGATAGGGTTTCGACCACTGCCACAGGTCAATCAACTGTGCACATGACACCACCACCCATGGCATCTCAGCGTCCAAGGGTCCGAGCACCACCTGTGCCATCTCAGAGTTCAAGGGTCCGAGCTCCACCTGTGCCATCTCAGAGTTCAAGGGTCCGTGCTGCGATTGTGTTGGAGTTTTTTTCCAAGAGTCCTTCGGACCAAACGGTTGCCATTTGTCAAATCTGTCAGACCAAGCTAGTGATTGTGAAATAATAAAGAGCATCATCCGCAAACATTGGACCATTCATCAGAATGATCTTTTCCTAAAGGAAGTCCTACCTGTAACCCCTGGGATTACCTACCGTAGGGCCTCTAATCTAAAAAATCAATTAGCCCCAAGTAGACTTAGGGATAAATTATCAACTATTACCACCAACAAACCCATGGGATCTTATAAATGTTGTGTGAAAAATTGTCTATGCTGTAGATCGATACAACACAAAAGGGTCAACTTTGGTTCTGAGCCTGGGGTGGTTGAATTCCTCATTATTGGTCATCTTACCTGCCAGTCGGATTTCGTTATTTACTTAATAGAATGTGACTGTGACAAACGCTATGTTGGTAGGACGACACAAGCACTTCATAATAGAATAAACTCACACAGACATAATATAAAAATTGGGTTTATGCTTCATGGTCTGACCAGATATATAACTTTGTGTCATGATAAAAAATCCAGACAGAGAGTTACGCCCATCGAGCAAATACCCCACTATACCCCTAACCGTATTGAGGTGCTTAACAGGATAGAAACCTATTGAATTTATAAGCTTGATACTTTAAAACCTCGGGGGCCTCAATGAGGTTACAGATCTATTCCACTAATGGAAGATCGGCATTCATTCTAGTTTCCTTGTCCTGTTTTTACTTTTATTTGTATATCTATTTACCGTATTTTTCGCTTTATAAGACGCACTTTTCCTCCCAAAAATTTGGGAGGAAAATGGGGGGTGCATCTTATAAAGCGGTACCTGGGGGGGGGGGTCCTGTCTGAGGCGATCGGGCGGCCAGGTGCCTGTGGCTGCATGCAAGCGGCCGGGTACCTGTGCTTGCGTGCACTGGCAGCCGGGTACCCGTGGCTGTGTGCGGGCGGCAGCCGGGTGCTGTGTGGGGACGGCAGCCGGGTACCTGTGCTTACATGCGGTGGCAGTCGGGTACCCATGGCTGTGTGCGGGCGGCAGCCGGGTGCTGTGTGCGAGCGGCAGTCGGGTGCCCGTGCGGGCGGCAGCCAGCTGCCGCCCTCACACAGGCACCCAGGTGCCGCCCGCACACAGCACCCGGCTGCCGCCCGCACACAGCCATGGGTACCCGGCTGCCACCGCACGCAAGCACAGGTACCCGGCAGCTTGTACGCAGGGTGGGCGGGCAGCCTGCTGGCTGCCACTCTATGCATGCGGGGCGGGCGGCTGTGCAGCATGTTACCAGTTGTCCGCGGTCCCACTTTCAAATGATGGCGCCGGTGGAGCTCTTGGATGAGAGCTCCATCTGCGCACGCGCTGCTCCGGGAGTCAGCGCGTGCGCAGATGGAGCCCTTGGATGAGAGCTCCATCTGCGCATGCGTCGCTCCGGGCGCCATTACTTGAATCGGGACCGCGGACACACTGGGAAAACACCGCATCCGTCTGCTCCACCACTGAGCAGTCCCCGCCGCTGCCACCACTGAGCAGTCGCCGCTGCCACCACTGAGCCGTCGCCGCCGCTGCCACCACTGAACCGGGACCGCGGACATTCACTGCACCGGCCTACTGCATGGCTCACCCGCCACGGCTGCTGCCGCCACCACGGACCCCACAGCTCCTGCCACCGTGGACGCCACCGAGCCTGCAACCACGGACGCCATGGCACCTGCAACCACGGACCCCGCTGCCACTGACCCGCCGCGCCTGCCAGCACAACCTGTGCCTCCTGTGATCCCGCTTCACCACCACTGCTGCCCCCCTCCGGTAAGAGAACACCGGAGTATAAGACGGACCCCATTTTTCTTTTTTTTACCTTTTTTTATGTCTAAGTTTGGGGTGCGTCTTATATTCCGGTGCGTCTTATAAAGCGAAAAATACGGTATATGTTTTTAGGTATTGATGATATCATCTTTTATTTTGATATAATAATTTACATATATGTTTTTTAATTGATGGTTATACATTGTACTACTTTTTATGTGCCAGGTCTTATTCTTTTTTTATTGATGTATTTATTTCCCCTGTTGTTTTACCCTACATGCTCAGTTCAGTTTTTATACAGTTCCTCTTACAATTCTCCCGACATTATTACCATGAACACATATTTTGTCCTCATTTCCTTTCATAAGGCTCCTTACGTCATGGAGCATCTATTTTATGTCTATTACTCATGCATTTTTACTTGGTATATCTCACGTTTTTTAACCTTGCTCACCCCTCCTTTTACTTATCTGTTTGATACTCTTGGTCCTTCACTTATATAATTTGTTTCTGGCTCCCCGTTTTTCGTCCCCCGCTGGTGTAATCTTAGAGCAGATTACATGTGTGTTTTTTTCATACATCCTTTTTTATATACACATTTTTATATATTCATATGTATATAATTTTTAAATAATTTTTATATATGTATATTCTTTTTCCTATGTTCATATAGGCTGTTGATAGTATGGTTTGCTCATCCAAAACAATGGATTCTGGTAGCATACTATGGTTCAGGATTTACATTCTTGTGAGTTCTGGACGGGGTGTGCATGAGAACTGTACGTAGTCCCCTATAATCTCCTTTTTTCCCTATACTATATATTCGAATTTAGTGCTAAAACCTTATTAGAATAGGATACTTCCTTCTGTCAGATATATATATAGCTGTAATTTACCTTACTTTTTCACAATACTATATATTCTAATTTATCGCTAAAACCTTATTAGAATAGATATACATCCTTCTGTCAGAGATATATTTACATAGCTAGAATTTACATTGCCCCATATCTATATGCCTTTTATTATATTGTTGAATATGGAGCAACTGCTCATTGTCTGTCACCAGCGCATGCGCTTTGTCTTTTTTTCCCACGCTCCTGAACTTAAATGACCCTGTCCTCGGTCAACTAGCGATATAGCTGAATATCTTCCCCGACAGTGTTTCGAGTCAAAACTTGCACACTCTATTGTTCTTTGAATGCAATTCCTATTTGAAAGCTCCCCTTCTTTCTTTTTTCTTCTTTCTTCTGGAGCACACTACGATTCAGGATTCACATTGAATGTGGGTTCTGGACTTCATGTGCGCTACCACTGGACATAGTCCCTTAAAATCCCCCCCATTTTCTCCAACCAGAGATTTTATTAAGGGAATGGATACACATTCCCGTGTCACACATACTTACATATATATAATTTATATACCGTATTTTTTGCTTTATAAGACACACTTTTGTTCCCCCAAATTTTGGGGGAAAGTAGGGGGTGCGTCTTATAAACCGAATATACGGGGGTGTGTGTGTGTGTATATATATATATATATATATATATATATATATATATATATATATATATATATATATATATATATATATAATATATATATATACTGCAGGGTCCGCTCTGGAGCGGTGCTGGGGCAGGTAAAATCTGCGGGCGGCAGCGTTAGATCTCCTGCTCCCGCTCATATAATATGCACAGCCGCTGTCCATCAGCATAGTGCTGAAACTACATCGCGCTGATGGGCTGGGGCAGCGGGGCATATTATATGTGCCTGTGCTCCCTTTGATCGCACATGATCCCCCCTGTGTTAGAGATGGCCCCCATACTGCTGCCCATAGTAAAATAAAAAAAAGCTTTACTTACCTCCAGCACTGATCTCCCGGTCTCCTGCTGCTGCTGTCTGTGATAAGGCATGCAGAGATGATATCACTCTGCCGTGCCGATCACATGACCGGCAGCAAGAACCAGGAAGTGGAGGAGTGGAGGAGGCCGGAGCTCAACCCCACGGAGGGAGACACAGGGATTACAGGGCTGAGAAGGTAAGGAAAGAGTGTTTTATTTTATTATGGGCAGCAGAAGGGGGGGCATATCTAACACAGGGATGTGCCATCTATAGTGACCATGGGCAGCAGTATGGGGGCCATATCAAACACAGGGGAGATGTGTCATCTATAGTGGCCATGGGCAGCAGTATGGGGGCCATATCAAACACAGGGGAGGTGGGCCATCTATAGGGGCCATGGGCAGTACAGGGGGATGTGTCCCAGCACAAGGGGGCTATATTCAATATAAGGGGGCCATATCCAAATTAAGGGGGGCTAATTTTATGATGGGGGGCTATGAGGGACATATACCCTATATGATTTGTTAGACGGACACTGGCATTATAAGATGGGCCCCATTTAACATAAAAAAAAAATCTCTTTTCCTTCACCAAATTTGGGGGTGCGTCTTATAATCAGGTGCGTCTTATAAAGCAAAAAATACGGTATATTTTGTTCTAAATTTATAATTAACTTTCACTACACCTACATGCACTCCATTATACTGTTTATTACGGAGCTCCTGCTCATTGCCTACTACCAGCGCATGCGCTTTCCCTTTTTTTCCCACGCTCATGAACCCGAATTACCCTGTCCTGTTAACATACGATACAGCTTAATTTCTTTTCCGGCAGTGTTCTGAGCCATAAGTTGCACACGATATTGTTCCATGAATATAATTTTTTAAAAAAAGATTCCCCCTTTTTTCTTCTTTTCTCTTTCTTTTTGTCTTTGTATGATGATTCTTACCTTCACCTTCTCCTTTTTCTTGTTTCACATACGTAATCATCACACATGGTGATGGTTGTGTGGTCACACACCCCTCACTTACACCCTTCTGAGCACTTAACATGTAGAACGGTTTGCAGATGTGAGTTCTAGACTGATTCTGCACACTTGATTAGAATCCTCTTATACATATTTATACATATATACCCCTCCCTGGTCTGATGAAGCGTGAAGACTGGTAACACGTGAAACGCGCGTAACCTCCTATCCCTGGGGGGGGACTCCAGGTCTTTATCTTGGCACTATTGGCACTTTATTAGTGGGTGGTATTTCACACCCTCACTGGTTTTGGTATGTAGCATTGTCAGTGAATTGATAGTAACCTTGTATGCTAAACATAGCATTCTTATTATTACTGTATTACATGATTCCTCATGGCTGCTACCATTATATCTGTAATTGCCAATATCCCCTTTGTCTTTTTTGTATGACTAATCATTGCACCTTTTGAATTTTGATATAATAAAAACTTTGTTGATTTTTTGCATACTATCCACTTTTTGTCCTCCTGTTTTCATATTTATACATATATATATTTTTTTTTTTTACACACTCAATGCACACGCGTCTTTGTCATAATATATTTTATTTTTTTTTCTATGACTTTTAATTTGTAGTAAAGCGGTCCTGGTGGACATGTTTTATTATTCATGAATATCAATGCATTACGTCATATCAGATTAAAATGTATAGTTTCCCGCCATTTTTTTTCTTGAAGGAGGTGGGTCTTTGACGTCATTCTGTGTATATATGTTTTGTCTGCCTCTACCCCGGCAGATTTGATGTTTCTTGTGCCTGTCGGTCCTGAGGAAGGGAGCTGAGCCTCCAGAAACGCGTAGACCTGTGCAAAATAAAGTTACATTAATCTTACAATTTCATCAGTGATCATTGGCGCGATGAACAAAAGCCCTTTTCTACCTCTCTCAGTTATCAGCTGCCTGGGGTACTGCTGCCGTGATCCGGATTTTACGTGCTTTTACAGGAGTTGTGACTTTCACAACTCCATTTGGTGAGTAGGATTGCTCATTCTGTTTACCCTGCATATATTAGGGTAAGACCCTATTGCGCTTTTCTATTGTGAGACTGTGACCGGGGTTATCTATGACGGCCGGTATATCTCGCCCCGGCTGTGCTCCCTCCATGATAGAAAGTAAATCCACTCCAGGGTTAATGCTGTTTCCCTACAGGCTGAAGGAAGGGTTAAATGGAAACAGGAATAAGAGCAGGTGTGCCGGGTGTGAGGGAGTGAACAGAACTTCCTGAGTCTCTGCTGGAGAGGCACATGTATATTGTTGTGGACTTTTGTTTTGGACATTAAACCGTGTGCTGTGAACCTTAATGCCTGGATCCCGTGTCTTCTGCTGCGCAGCCGACCGTGCTACCTCACATATGGTGGAGAATCGGCGGGCATGACAGCCGGTGAGGTGTAGCATCCATCCCTGGTGACCCAGCAGCACATGTCCTGGATTCGAGCGGCTATACTACAGCCCAAACCCGGCGACGCCATGGAGGACATACTAAGGCAGCAGCAACAGACTAATGCACAGCTACAAGAGGCTAATGCACAGCAGCAACGGGCTAATGCACAGCAGCAACAGACCAATGCACACCTGCTCCGGGCGTTGGAACGTCAGCAGCAATCCTTACAAGCGCAGGAAAAAAGGCACCAAGAACAGCTGGATCAGACCAATGCACGTCAGCAGCAATCCTTACAAGCGCAGGAAAAAAGGCACCAAGAACAGATGGTTCTCCTGGCCAAGTCGATCCGTGCCGGACCGGCAGCAACAACCCAGGGACCGGGTGACGACGGCAGCGTCCGGAAAGCGGTGAGACAAGCGTTGCAAAAGATGACCCCGGGGGATGATGTGGAAGCGTTCCTGGCGGTGTTTGAGCGGGTGGCCGAGCGGGAAAAGCTGCCGACCCCCCAGTGGGCTGAGGTATTGTCGCCCTATCTGAAGGGGGAACCCCAAAAAGCGTACCTGGACCTCTGTACCGAGGACGCCATTGACTATGTGACCCTGAAAGCCGAAATACTGGCTCGGTTGGGGGTGAATACCTATGTACGGGCTCAGCGGGTAAATCAGTGGTTATATGAGGAAGCCAAACCCGTACGCTCCCAGGCCTATGACTTGTTGCATCTTGTAAAAAAGTGGTTGCAGCCTGACACTCTGAGCCCGGCGCAAATGGTGGAAACGGTAGTAGTGGATCGTTTTGTGCGCACTTTACCCGTCACCGTTCAACGGTGGGTAGGACAGGGTGACCCGAGTACCCTAGACCAATTAGTGTCCCTGGTAGAGCGGCATGTGGCTACGAAGGACTTGATACGGGACACTGAGACTTTGCGTACCGCTCGTCGGTCCGGCCCCTCCAAGCCTAGGGCCAAGGACCCACCGCTGACAACGGTGCAGGAGTCCCCTACCGTCCCGTCTGAGGCCGCGCCCACCATTCCTGAGGTCCGGAAGGTTCTGTACCCTAAGCGACAACCCGTCAAGGGGGTTTCCGTCCCCATTAGATGTTGGCGGTGCCAGCGGGTGGGACA
Organism: Anomaloglossus baeobatrachus; assembly: GCF_048569485.1. Taxonomy (NCBI): domain Eukaryota; kingdom Metazoa; phylum Chordata; class Amphibia; order Anura; family Aromobatidae; genus Anomaloglossus; species Anomaloglossus baeobatrachus. The sequence continues at coordinate 118,279,070 of NC_134362.1, read as the reverse complement.
TATGGAAGCCCAGTGTCCACTCACCACGGAGCCCATGGATTGTGGGGTTACCCGGCGGGGTTCAATGTATGCTCAGGTGATGTGTACCGCTGACCTGGTCTCCCCAGAGACTGAGCCCCACTTGTGCCAAATACAGGTGAATGGATGTCCGGTTACAGGATTGTTGGATTCCGGAAGCTTAGTGACCCTGGTGCGATCCACCTTGAGGGCTAAAGTAAAGGCCACAGGACGTACCGTGGGGGTGGTTTGCATACATGGGGACCGCCGAGACTATCCCACGGGGATTGTCACCATCACAGCACCTTGCGGTCAGGTGCAACATGAGGTGGGACTTCTTAACACTTTTCCCTATAACGTGATCCTAGGAAGGGATCTGCCCTATTTTTGGACTTTATGGAAGGGACCCCCTAAGTCTCCTCAGATATTGGTCAGTCCGGGACCTGAGCCCTACAATCCTGAATCCGGAACACCTGCCGTAGGGGTCCCCATGATAGGGACAGGATGTGAACCCGATAGGTCGCCCCTAGAGGTATTGGCAGGAGAGGCTGAGACGGTCGAACCCATCCCGGAGTTGGAGGTGTCCCCGGATACGTTTGGGACAGCCCAACTCCAGGACCCTACATTAATACATGCCCGGAGTCGGGTGACAGTAATTGATGGGGTGGCACAGCTGCCCGGTGCCCAGGTAAGGTACCCCCATTTCGCTCTTAAGCAGGATTTACTCTACCGGGTAGATGAAATACGGGGCGTGGGGGTAGAGCAGTTAGTAGTGCCCCAGCCGCATCGCCGGCGGGTCCTCGACTTGGCTCATAAACACCTGATGAGTGGCCACCTAGGGGTCAAGAAAACGCAGGAGCGAATATTGCAAAGGTTCTATTGGCCCGGGGTCTTTGGGGAGGTAAAACGGTTCTGCGAAACCTGCCCGGAGTGTCAGCTTACCGCACCCCTGACCCATTTTCGCAGTCCGTTGGTACCGTTACCCATTATAGAAGTCCCTTTTGAACGGATAGGGATGGATCTGGTGGGGCCCCTCGTAAAGTCCGCTCGAGGGCACCAACACATCCTAGTGATCGTTGACTATGCCACCCAGGACCCCGAGGCGATATCTCTCAGACATACTGCAGCAAAGCTTATAGCTCGGGAGTTGTTTGCTGTGTTCTGCCGGGTGGGGTTGCCCAAGGAGATCCTTACGGATCAGGGGACCCCATTCATGTCTAAAGTGACCAAAGAGCTATGCCGGCTTCTCCAGATCAAGCAGTTGCGTACGTCTGTGTATCATCCTCAAACGGACGGTTTAGTCGAGCGTTTCAATAAAACCCTGAAAACCATGCTCAAAAGGGTGATTTCAAAAGACGGGAAAGACTGGGATATGATGCTTCCCTATTTGATGTTTGCCATCCGTGAGGTGCCACAGGCATCCACGGGGTTTTCGCCTTTTGAATTGTTATACGGGCGACATCCCCGGGGATTGTTGGACCTGGCAAAGGAAACATGGGAGCAAGAGCCCACCCCCCATAAAAGTGTGATTGAACACATTTTGGGTATGCAGAACCGCATAAGCGCGGTCATGCCAATTGTGAAGGAGCATTTACAGGAGGCTCAGGCCGCGCAAAGCGGCCGCTACAATAGACAAGCCACCGTGCGGACCTTTAAACCCGGGGATCGGGTGTTGGTATTAATCCCCACGGCGGAGAGTAAATTCCTGGCTCAGTGGCAAGGCCCCTACGAGATAAAGGAAAGAGTCGGGGTGGTTAACTATAAAGTATTGCAGCCCGGTAGGCGGAAACCTGAACAAATATACCATGTCAACCTATTAAAACCTTGTCAGGAACGGGAAAGCCTGATGGCTGTTTTTTCCCCATCTCCCTCCTCTTCGGGTCGTCCACCTCCGGCTCCAGCGACCTCCGGAGAGGATGAACCGGAAGTAAGGATTGGAGAAGCCCTCACCAAGACTCAGAGGCGAGAGGCCAGACGGTTGGTTCAGCAGAACCCCGATGTCTTCTCCGAGCTGCCCGGTAGGACCAGTCTGATACGACATGATATTGTCACCGAGCCCCACCTGAAGGTACGCCTGAAGTCATACCGGGTACCGGAGGCTCGAAGACAAGCCATATCAGACGAAGTGAAGACAATGCTACGCCTGGGGGTCATCGAAAAATCCCGGAGTGAATGGGCTAGTCCGATTGTCCTAATACCAAAACCCGATGGCTCCTTAAGGTTCTGCAATGACTTTAGGAGATTGAACGAAATATCCAAGTTCGATCTCTACCCCATGCCCCGGGTGGATGAGCTGATTGATAGGTTGGGACAGGCGCGATATTTTACCACGCTCGACCTGACCAAGGGGTACTGGCAGGTGCCACTGACGGAGTCCGCCAAGGAGAAAACCGCTTTTGTTACGCCGGAGGGTCTCTTCCACTATGTTGTCTTGCCTTTTGGATTACATGGCGCTCCGGCCACGTTCCAGAGGTTGATGGACTTAGTGCTGGAACCCCACCAGGCGTATGCATCAGCGTACCTTGATGACATCATTATTTACAGCTCCGATTGGCAGACCCACTTGGAACAGGTACAAGCGGTGGTGGACGCGCTTCGAACAGCCGGATTTGACAGCCAATCCCAAGAAATGTGCATTGGGACTCACGGAAGCCCGCTACTTGGGCTACGTGATAGGCCAAGGAGTGATTAAGCCCCAAATTAACAAGGTTGAGGCGATCCAGAAGTGGCCTAGACCCCTGACCACGAAGCAGGTTAGGGCCTTCCTAGGTATCGTGGGGTACTACAGGAGGTTTGTAAAGGATTTTGCGGGACTATCAGCCCCCTTGACGGACCTTCTCAAAGGCAAGAAGTCCGTCATGGTGCGCTGGACTCCGCAGGCCGAGGACTCCTTCCGGGCCATGAAGGAGGTCCTTTGCGGACAGCCCGTTCTTGTACATCCTGATTTCCGGAAGGAGTTCATAGTACAGACTGACGCCTCAGAGGTCGGCCTGGGGGCAGTGTTGTCTCAGGTGGTTCAGGGGGAGGAACACCCCGTCACCTTCTTAAGTAGGAAGCTCACCCCTCCCGAGCGGAATTATAGCGTAGTGGAGAAGGAGTGCCTGGCGATCAAGTGGGCCTTGGAGTCCCTACGCTATTACCTGCTGGGACGGCAGTTTCGCTTGGTGACGGATCACTCTCCACTGGTCTGGATGAGGTCCGCCAAGGAACGGAATGCCCGGGTTACCCGGTGGTTCCTTTCTCTGCAGAACTTCCGGTTTACGGTTGAACATAGGGCCGGTGGGTTGCAGGGCAACGCCGATGCCTTGTCCCGCGGCCCGTGTTTGATGGCGAGAGTTCAACCCCGCACGATTGAACTGAGGGGGGGGGTATGTGAGACTGTGACCGGGGTTATCTATGACGGCCGGTATGTCTCGCCCCGGCTGTGCTCCCTCCATGATAGAAAGTAAATCCACTCCAGGGTTAATGCTGTTTCCCTACAGGCTGAAGGAAGGGTTAAATGGAAACAGGAACGAGAGCAGGTGTGCCGGGTGTGAGGGAGTGAACAGAACTTCCTGAGTCTCTGCTGGAGAGGCACATGTATATTGTTGTGGACTTTTGTTTTGGACATTAAACCGTGTGCTGTGAACCTTAATGCCTGGATCCCGTGTCTTCTGCTGCGCAGCCGACCGTGCTACCTCACACTATCCACAGCTTTTTTATCCTTAGACCAATCTTAGCAGAGGTAGAAATACTTCCAGCTTGGGCACATCCACCATGAGAAACTATATTTTAGCAAAGCACACCACTAGGTGGTTGAAAGTTCTAGGTGAAAAACACGATTTCCAGACTCAAAACTCTGCCACTTCCCTGGGCTGCCTGCTTCCCAAACTGGTGTGCAAGAAGGTGGCGCTGATGCCTCCTCCCAACAGGCTCAGGCCAACTTTGGTCAGCATCATGAGGATGAGGAGGATGATGAAGAACAGGAATGCTTTGAAGTTGGTAACCAAGCGATTGACAACCTTCAGGGCTGTCCAGCATGGATGGCCTGAGGAGGAGAAGGAGAGAGAGATTGAGGAGGAGAGGAGGTTTAGGGAGACAGAATGTATTCTTAGCAGGGACACACAAAGGTTTCCAGTTCGGAGTCTGGGACACATGGCACAGTTCATGTCACACTGCTTTTCTCATGACTGTCGGTTAGTCCACATTTAGGCAGACAACAAATACTGGTTATGTACCTTCCTTGACCCACGCTACCAAGACAAATTTGCTTCGATACTTGTCGAGGCAAATAAGGATTGTACTACGGAAACATTCAAGAGGGCTGTAATGGAGCAGTTGATGTAACGATTACCCTCAGATCATGCTGGCGTCAGAGGTAGCGTGTCATCTCACGCAACAGGATTACAAGAGAGGGCTACGCATAGTAGGAGAAACACAGACGGGGGACTAATGTGCCAATACTGGTCCATTTTCCACAAACCATCAACTCAGAACCAGATACCGGTTGGGGGAACTATGACAAGGAGGGAACACTTTAGTAAGATGGTGAGGGACTATGTAGGTGACCGTATCAGCATGCTTTCTACTGTTCCCTTTAACTATTAGGTTTCCAAGCTCAACACTTGGCCAGACCTCGCGTTATATGCTTTGGAAGTGCTAGCTTACTCTGCTGTGAGTGTGTTGCCTGAGCGTGTTTTCGGGTCAGCAGCGTCAATAATAACACGATACTCGCACACTACTATCCACGGAAAGGGCACACAGTTCAAAATGAACCATAGATGGATTGCCCCATAGTATCTCAGGCTGCCTGTTAACAGGACCCAATAATAAGTGTAGCCCCAAAATGTGTATTTCTTAAGTTCAAATAAGCTCCATTGTTTCTCTGTTCAAATGATTTTTATTAGGTTTTGTAGTTAACAAATCTTGAAATCATGCGTTACAAAATTTAAGGACATATAGATAGTAAAGCAAGGTTAAGAAAATGCACATATTTTGACCCTCCAGTTTGTTAGTGTTGATACATCAAGCAGTATATTTTGTTGGTCAAATCAATTGCTTATGAATTAACTTTTTGCAAAACATAACTAAACAACAAATAAAATTAACAACTTCCTGACATGGATTCCGTAGACAGTCCAGCAAATTTGCAAGATCAGAAACATATAATTCTAGTGAGTTTTAGATCAGGGAGGTATCAAAGACTAGAGCTTCAGGCCTGGAATTATTAGTGAGCTTGTATTTCTCGAATATAGTTAGTGTTTTCTTAACGTCAGTTGGGCTATATAGTCTGTCGGTGATTGGGCTCTGGCCATGGGTCCCATTTGGTGAGGTACTTTGTTTGAGTATTATTTTTTATGGCATAGCAGTACTCTAAAGTTTTATGTAGAGTTAGTTTCTCCTTAGCTTCTTGAATATTAGGAGCTTTCTCACTTTTCCATTTGGATGCAATGAGATTAGTGGACACTAGTAGAATATGTATTACTATGGGCCTAAAATGTTTAGGTATCGCTTCAATGTTTAAGAGAAGAAGAACTAATTCTGGAGTTAGAGTTACATCTAGCTGTGTAATGGACCTTATAAGTGATTGAATGTCTCTCCAGAATTTCTTAATTTTTGGACACGACTAAAATATGTGAGTTATGTTTCATTATGCTCCATTGTTTCTCATTCAAGACTATTTTGTCTTCTATCATCTAATGACACTGCATGACTAATCTAACTTGTTATGCTGCTGCGATGTAATTTTTTAGCCCAGTCACCCAGGGCAATATTTTTCAAGCCTTTGTACATTATGCACTGGCACAACCACTGTCAAGGCTACACTGTCTATAATAATTGGTCAGGCAGTCTCTATTTGTGTTCTTTATTTATGCTGTGCTCCACGGTGTGTTACACATGGCCCCCCTGCAGAATCAGATTTTTTTAGCTCCTTGGCATGTTATCCTGTTGCTTATCCTACCAATTTTTTTAAAAAAGCTGTTGGGAGTAGCCTCGGATGCTTTGCTACATGGTTTCGGAACCATCACACCCTAGGGGAACTGAATGTATTAAAGTCCTTGGCATGTTATGCTCTGTTGCAAATCCTACCAATTTAAAAAAAAAAAGCTGTTGAGAGCTACTGGGAGTATCTTCTAATGCTGTGCTACATGGTGTTTGAACCATTCCCCCCTGGGGAAACTGAATTTTTTTAAATCCTCGGTGGTAGCTAGTGGAATAAAGCCTTAGTTCCAGAGTGAAACAACTGCCACTTCCACGGTGCTGCATGCTTCACAAACTGCGATCTAGGAAGCAGGCGATGATGCCTCCTGCTCCGAACCTGCTTTTGGCCAGATGCAATCATCATCAACGACATCAGCTGCGATGTCCCAGCGTGGCGTTCATTTGTCCATAAAACATACATTAATGAATCATTTGAATAGAATTTGAATAGAGGGCCACTGAAGGCGGTGGTGTTGGTGGAGGAGGAGGAAGAAGGACAGGGCCAACACCCAAATGACCACATTGGCAATAGCACTGTAAAGTGTTATGTAGTACGTATTCCAACTTTCACACTAATGATATAGGGGACGCAGAAAACTACAAATGACTGCCATCCCTCACCAATGTACGTTACAGGGCCCTCCTGAGAGCCATAAGAAGTCTGAGATTTGAGGACAGCCAGTGGCCCTTTCTACATTTGATTAGAGGGCCACTGGAGCTGGTGGTACTGGTGGAGGAGGAGGATTACAAGGTCAACATCCCAATGGGCTGACCTTTTAAAGTGCTGACCTTTTAAAAGTGCTGTTAAATATGTCCCAAAAAAGGTGTGAGACAGACACCAATATAATGTATAAGTTACCGACCTTTCTAATTGAAAAAGAAGGAAAAATGTAAAACACGAAAAAAGAGTTTAAAGCACTTTAAAAAAAAGCACTTTAAAACGGAGAAAAGGCACTTTAGAAGGAGTTTTTAGAAACTTTTAAAAAAAGCACTTTAAAATAATCTGACCTTTTAAAGTGCTGTCAAATATGTCCCAAAAAAGGAGGTGTTAGACAGACACCAATATAATGTATAAGTTACAGCCCTTTCTAATCGAAAAAGAAGGATAAATGTAAAAAACGAAACGTGTGAACATTAGAGATGAGCGAACCGGTCGCGGTTCGGCTCGAGGTCGGTTCGCTGAACGGGGGTCCCGTTCGAGTTCGGTTCGTCGAACGTTCGACGAACCGAACTCGAACGTATAGGCTATAATGGGAGGCAATCACAAACACATAAAAATGCATGATAAATGTACACAAACAGTTAATAAACATTGCCATAACACTTACCGGTCCTCGCGATCCCTTCTGCACTCTGTCTCCTGCCGCTATTCCATCCGATGATCGCTGAATCCTCCCGGTGACCTGCACTGCCAGCAGAGAAGCAGGACCTATCGTGACGTCAAAATAGCCATGTGACCAGTCACGTGGCTATTATCTCATTGGCTACAGACTGGTCACATGACTATGACACGTCATGTAGGACCTGCGAGTGCATCTCTCCGGTACACGGTGCACATATGTGTATCGCCGTGTACCGGCGACATGCTCTAGCACACGGTCGACTCCCCGTTCCGTTAGGGACCGGCTGACACAGCCGGTCATTAACGGAGATCACCGTTGCCATAGCAACGCAGTTAGCGGTGACGTCACCGCTAACCGCGGCTCCGAGAGCACCGTTGCTATGGTAACGCGTCTGTCAGCGTTACCGCTAGCAGCCAGCACTGATCACTCAGAGTGAAGGCTGCACGATTGTAGTGAGCATTGTAGTGAGGATGGAGGTTCCCCAGCCCCAAGTGATGCCCCTCACTACAATCGTCACTACTACTACACTAGAAAGAAAGAAGACAGAAGAGCAGGATCGTGGAGGGCTGACAGGGGGTAATAAAGATGGAGTCTCTAATGTGTCTGTGTATTTATTTCTATTAAAGTATTTTTTCTCTGTGTGGTGTCTTTTTTTTAACCCTTTATTGGAGATTCTTAATGGCCGGGTCAAACGTGCCTGACATTAAGAATCTCTGGCTTAATACTGGCTGGTAAAACAAAGCCAGTATTAACTCATGATTACCCAACAAGCCACCCGGCTCCAGGGCTGTTGGAAGAGTTGGATACAGCGCCAGATGATGGCGCTTCTATGAGAGCGCCATTTTCTGGGACGGCTGCGGACTGAAATCCGCAGCAGAGGCGCCCACAAACCTCGGGCTAACCTGTGCTGCGGATTCCAATCCCCAGCTGCCTAGTTGTACCCGGCTGGACACAAAAATAGGGTGAAGCCCACGTCATTTGTTTTTTAATTATTTCATGAAATAAGTGAAATAATTAAAAAAAACGGGCTTCCCTATATTTTTGGTTCCCAGCCGGGTACAAATAGGCAACTGGGGGTTGGAGGCAGCCCGTGGCTGCCTGCTGTACCTGGCTAGCATACAAAAATATGGCGAAGCCCACGTCATTTTTTTGGTGGGCAAAAAACTTCTGCATACAGTCCTGGATGGAGTATGCTGAGCCTTGTAGTTCTGCAGCTGCTGTCTGCTCTTCTCCATACAGACAGACAGCAGCTGCAGAACTACAAGGCTCAGCATACTCCATCCAGGACTGTATGCAGAAGTTTTTTGCCCCCTGAAAAAATTATGTGGGCTTCGCCATATTTTTGTATGCTAGCCAGGTACAGCAGGCAGGTACGGCTGCCCCCAACCCCCAGTTGCCTATTTGTACCCGGCTGGGAACCAAAAATAAAGGGAAGCCCTTTTTATATTATTTCATGAATTTCATGAAATAATTAGAAAACAAATGACGTAGGCTTTGCCCCATTTTTGTGTCCAGCCAGGTGCAACTAGGCAGCTGGGGATTGGAATCCGCACCACCGGTTGGCCTGAGCTTTCTGGGCCCCACTGCTGCGAATTGCAGTCTGCAGCCACCTCAGAAAATGGCATTTTCATAGAAGCGCCATCTTCTGGCGCTGTATCCAACTCTTCCAGCACCTGCCTGCTATACCTGGCTAGCATACAAAAATATGGCGAAGCTCACGTCCTTTTTTTGTAGTTTTTTGGCAAAAAAAATAAAAAATGCTTCCCTGGATTTTCCATTGCCAGTGAAGGTAACACCAAGCAGTGGGGGTTAGCAGCCAGTAGCTGCTTGGATTACCCTTAGCTAGCAATACAAAAAATGCAGCGGGAGCCCATATATATTTTTTTTAATTATTTATTTAAATAACTAAAAATAAAATGGGCTTCCCTGTATTTTGATTGCTGGACATCACAGTGCTGTAAAAATAAATCTTTAAAAAAATGACGTAGCGCTCCGCGGTATTTTTGATTCTCAGCGCAGATAAAGCAGACAGCTATGGGTTGCCACCCCCATCTGCCTGCCGTTACCTTGGTTGGCAATCAAAATACAGGGAAGCCCATTAATTTTTTCTATTTAAAAAATAGTTAAAAAAAAAAAATTACGTTGGGTCCCCCCATTTTTGATAGCCAGCTAGGGTAAAGCAGACGGCTGTAGCCTGAAAACCACAGCTGGCAGCTTTACCGTGGTTGGGGATCCAATGTGGAGGTCCCCTCAGGCTCTTTTTTATAATTATTTTATAAATATTAATAATTACACAATAAAAGTAGGGTCCCCCCCAAATTGGATCACCAGCCAAGGTAAAGCGGACAGCTGTGGTCTGGTATTCTCAGGGTGGGAAGGTCCATAGTTATTGGGCCTTCGCAGCCTAAAAATAGCAGGCCGCAGGCACCCCAGACGTGGCGCATCCACTAGATGCGCCAATCCTGGCGCTTCACCCCAGCTCATCCCGTGCCCTGGTGCAGTGGCAAACGGGGTAATAAATCGGGTTGATACTAGCTGTAAAGTCACCTGAGATCAAGCCCAGCAGTTTGTGATGTCATGGCGTCTATTAGATACCCAACATCATAAACTGTCAGTACTAACAAAAACAAAAAATCGACAAAAGAAATTTATTTGAAAAAACAGTCCCCAAAACATTTCCTCTTTCACCAATTTATTGTAAGAAAAAAAATAAAGGGGTCCCACGACGACTCTGGACCGTCTAGAATATGGGGGGGAGACACTCAGGGAACGTATCCCCCATTTTCTAGGAGTGCGGACCCTTCATGTGAGGAGTGTGGGTGCAATGAATCTGCACTCACTCTCCCCGGGTCCACAGCAGCAGAGTCCATGTCGTAATGGTTGCTACCAAAGCTGCAATGCCCTGCTCATGAGGTAAGGGCATGCCTAATCAGGAGAACTACTGTAGAGGAAGCTCTGCTCACTGGTATATAGGTGCTCAGAGGTAATAATAGATAAAATTAGTGAGTAACCTCGGCACTCTATATCTCCCAGACTAAGTCAGTAAGTCACAATGGATAGTAATGCAAAATCACTCTTTATTGGTCCGTATTAAGAAAATTTTTTTTTCATAAGCATATATGTTTTTGTCCAACACAAGTTACAAATGACGTTTCGGCCTGAGCCTTCGTCAGATTGGACTTATCTGCATGTAATCATGAAAAATGACAATAATCAGTATCACATAAGAGTGAGAGAACAATAACATAAACTCGAACAATGTAGAGGTACAATTGGGATGCAGCAAAAAAATTGCAACACAGCAAGAAATGAAACACATGATACAAATGTCATAATACAATACAAGGACAATATAGTAATGACAAATATGGGGTCAGAGTAGGCTTAGACAGCTCTGGTACGAAAGAGATGTCAATCATAAAGTAACATGTGCAGTAGGTGTAGAGCTACAGTATGCATGGCAGAGCTAATGGGTAGACTGACCATAGAAAAAGAACGGAGAAAAAGTGGAGAAAAAGTGGAGAAAAAGTGGAGCATAAGAGGAGAAAAAGTGGACAAAAAGTGGAGAAAAAAGTGGAGAAAAAAGTGGAGAAAAAGTGGAAAAAAAGTGGAGAAAAAGTGGAGCATAAGAGGAGAAAAAGTGGAGAAAAAAGTGGAGAAAAAGTGGAGAAAAAGTGGAAAAAAAGTGGAGCATAAGAGGAGAAAAAGTGGAGAAAAAAGTGGAGAAAAAAGTGGAGAAAAAGTGGAGAAAAAGTGGAGCATAAGAGGAGAAAAAGTGGAGAAAAAGTGGAGAAAAAGTGGAGCATAAGAGGAGAAAAAGTGGAGAAAAAAGTGGAGAAAAAGTGGAGAAAAAGTGGAGAAAAAAGTGGAGAAAAAGTGGAGAAAAAGTGGAGAAAAAGTGGAGCATAAGAGGAGAAAAAGTGGAGAAAAAGTGGAGAAAAAAGTGGAGAAAAAAGTGGAGAAAAAGTGGAGAAAAAGTGGAGCATAAGAGGAGAAAAAGTGGAGAAAAAAGTGGAGAAAAAGTGGAGAAAAAGTGGAGAAAAAGTGGAGAAAAAGTGGAGAAAAAGTGGAGCATAAGAGGAGAAAAAGTGGAGATTAAGAGGAGAAAAAGTGGAGAAAAAGTGGAGCATAAGAGGAGAAAAAGTGGAGCATAAGAGGAGAAAAAGTGGAGAAAAAACTGGAGAAAAACTGGAGAAAGAGTGGAGAAAAAAGTGGAGAAAAAGTGGAGAAAAAGTGGAGAAAAAGTGGAGAAAAAGTGGAGCATAAGAGGAGAAAAAGTGGAGAAAAAGTGGAGAAAAAAGTGGAAAAAAAAGTGGAGAAAAAGTGGAGAAAAAGTGGAGAAAAAGTGGAGAAAAAGTGGAGCATAAGAGGAGAAAAAGTGGAGAAAAAAGTGGAGAAAAAGTGGAGCATAAGAGGAGAAAAAGTGGAGATTAAGAGGAGAAAAAGTGGAGAAAAAGTGGAGCATAAGAGGAGAAAAAGTGGAGCATAAGAGGAGAAAAAGTGGAGAAAAAGTGGAGAAAAAAGTGGAGAAAAAGTGGAGCATAAGAGGAGAAAAAGTGGAGAAAAAGTGGAGAAAAAGTGGAGAAAAAGTGGAGCATAAGAGGAGAAAAAGTGGAGATTAAGAGGAGAAAAAGTAGAGAAAAAGTGGAGCATAAGAGGAGAAAAAGTGGAGCATAAGAGGAGAAAAAGTGGAGAAAAAAGTGGAGAAAAACTGGACAAAAAGTGGAGAAAAAGTGGAGAAAAAGTGGAGCATAAGAGGAGAAAAAGTGGAGAAAAAGTGGAGAAAAAAGTGGAGAAAAAGTGGAGAAAAAGTGGAGCATAAGAGGAGAAAAAGTGGAGAAAAGGTGGAGCATAAGAGGAGAAAAAGTGGAGAAAAAGTGGAGAAAAAGTGGAGAAAAAGTGGAGCATAAGAGGAGAAAAAGTGGAGAAAAAAGTGGAGAAAAAGTGGAGCATAAGAGGAGAAAAAGTGGAGAAAAAAGTGGAGAAAAAGTGGAGCATAAGAGGAGAAAAAGTGGAGAAAAAGTGGAGAAAAAGTGGAGAAAAAGTGGAGAAAAAGTGGAGATTAAGAGGAGAAAAAGTGGAGAAAAAGTGGAGCATAAGAGGAGAAAAAGTGGAGAAAAAGTGGAGCATAAGAGGAGAAAAAGTGGAGAAAAAGTGGAGCATAAGAGGAGAAAAAGTGGAGAAAAAAGTGGAGAAAAAGTGGAGAAAAAGTGGAGCATAAGAGGAGAAAAAGTGGAGAAAAAGTGGAGAAAAAGTGGAGAAAAAGTGGAGAAAAAGTGGAGAAAAAGTGGAGAAAAAGTGGAGAAAAAGTGGAGAAGAAGAGGAGAAAAAGTGGAGAATAAGTGGAGAAAAAATGGAGAAAAAGTGGAGAAAAAGTGGAACACCCTTTGGTACCTTTCATGTGGCACTAAGGGGTGCTTAGCTTTGTATTTAGCCAAAAAAATGAAAAAAAATGACGTAGGGTTCTCCCTAGTTTTGTAGCCAGCTAGGGTAAAGCAGACGGCTGCAGCCTGCTGACCACAGCTGGCAACCTCACCTTGGCTGGTAATCCAAAACTGAGGGCACCCCACGCTGTTATTTTAAATTAAATAAATAATTAAAAAAAAAAACACGTAGGGGTCCCCCAAAATTGGATCACCAGCCAAGGTAAAGCAGACAGCTGGGGCCTGATATTCTCAGACTAGGGAGGTCCATGGTTATTGGAATCTCCCCAGCCTAAAAATAGCAGGCCGCAGCCGCCCCAGAAGTGGCGCATCCATTAGATGCGCCAATCCTGGTGCTTCGCCCCAGCTCATCCCGCGCCCTGGTGCGGTGGCAAACGGGGTAATATATGGGGTTAATACCAGATGTGTAATGTCACCTGGCATCAAGCCCTGGGGTTGGTGAGGTCAGGCATCTATCAGATACCCGACATCACCAACCCAGTCAGTAATAAAAAAAAATAGACGACAAACACATTTTTATTTGAAAAAACACTCCCCAAAACATTCCCTCTTTAACCAATTTATTAGATTGAAAAACAAATCCAGGTCTGGTGTAATCCAAGGGGTTGCCATGACGATCCACACTGTCCCAGTCAATGAAGAGCAGGATGTTCCCCATTGGCTGGGAGAGCAGTGCAGTGACCTGAGCTAACATCAATGGGTCAGCCCAGGTCACTGCAGGGGGGTGACAAGTGCTGCTGTCAGCGAGGTACATTACCTGCGCTGATCTCCAGCACACTGACAGCCCCTGTCACTGAGGTCAATGACCGGCGCCTTCACATCAAGTATCGCGAGAGGTCCGTGACGTCACCGCTAGTCAGTCTCGGGTCGGAAGCGAGAGGTGATGTGACAAGCGGCGGCCATGGAGGACAGTGACAGCGCTGAGGTCGGGATGGCGGGACTTCATCACCGCAGGTAAGCCGAGCGGGGGGGGGGGGGGATGTGTGTGTGTGTGTGTGTGTGTGTGTGTGTGTGTATGTATGTGTACATGCCGCAGGCAGGAGGGGGCGGAGTGAGCTTGAGCTGAGCGGGAAAGTGTGGGCTTCCTGCACGTAACTAAGATAAACATCGGGTTACTAACCAAAGCGCTTTGCTTGGATACCCGATGTTTATCTTGGTTACCAGCTTGTGGCAGGCTGCCAGCGATGGCTCCTGCTCACTGTAGCTGTAAAAAGCCCTGCTTTTTGCTGCTAGAACCGTTCTCGAACATATCTAGAACTATCGAGCTTTTAGCAAAAAGCTCGAGTTCTAGTTCGATCTCGAACAGCCCAAAAATCACTCGAGTCTAGAACTGGAGAACCACGAACCACGAACCGCGCTCAACTCTAGTGAACATATGCTAAATTGTTTTTTTTTTTGTTTTGAGGTTGGGGCTTGATTTGATGTTTTATTACAGTGATTAGGCACTAGAAACTGTTTCTTAGCAATTTCCCCTCTTTTACGTTGATTTGAGAGCTGTTCTAGCGACTGCGTAAACGATGCGTGCTGCTCTGACCACGTTATTCCAAGACACCAGAAATGCAGTCAGGCACCTTCTACAGGCTGTGCCCATACTGTTTCAGCCTTTTTCCATTGATTTCAGCCTTTTCCTCAGTCACCACAGGTCACCATTGGGTCCAACATAATATTATTCTGGTTTCCCATAGACTTACATTGGGGGTCGAATATTCGCGAATAGTCGAATATCGGCAAGGTATTCGCCGGATATTCGGTGAAGCGAATAGTAGGGTATTTAATCATCCCTAATTCCTCTAAAGGCTGCTTTACATGCTTCAATTTCTCGTGCAATCGCATTTGCGATCACACCCACCCCCATCGTTTGTGCGATATGGGCAATATTTTCCCCTTGTCGCACAAAGTCATAAACCCCCGTCACACTTACTTACCTTCCAAACAACCTCGCTGTGGGCGGTGAACATCCTCTTCCTGAAGGGGCAGCGACGTTTGACTTCACCGCGACGTCACACAGCGGCCGGACAATTGTAGCGGAGGGGCGGAGATGAGCAGGACGTAAACATCCCGCCCACCTTCTTCCTTCCATTGCTAGCGGGACACAGGTAAGCTGCAGTTCAGCATTCCCGGGGTGTCACACGGAGCGATGTGTGCTGCCCCGGGAATGATGAAAAACCGGCGCAGAGAAGGACATGTTATTTTTAGAAAATGAGTGACGTGTCAACGAGCAACGATAAGGTGAGTATTTTTGCTCTTTAACAGACGCTCGTAGCTGTCACACACTACGATATGTCAAATGGCGCCGGATGTGCGTCACTTACTACGTGACCCTGACGACATATCGTTTGATATATCGTAGCATGTAAAGCCCGCTTTAGACCTGCACCATTCCTGCAATGTTAGCACATTGTACATTGTTATATCATAACCGCTGTAGCCAATCACTGGCTTTTAACTTATTGTTCTTCTGTCCTTTTTACGCCTCAGCATTTTCTTACGGGCTACAGAGATTTGCATACATATAGTAACTAATGTTTGGGGACAATGTGGGACCTTACCTTACCTTTACAGGTTCACGTTAGGTCTGTACAGGAGTAGAGCATACCTCCCAACCGTCCCGCATATAGCGGGACAGCCCCGATTTTATACGTCAGTCCCGTTCTCACGCCCGGGAAGCTCTGTATCCCGCAGTACAGTGAGAAGCTGCTGCCACGCCCCCGCACTCTGCCGACCACGCCCCCTCCGGATGCCTGCCACACTCTCTGGATGCCATCCATGGCATCTATGCTCTTGGCCACGCCCTTTGCTGTCGTGCACGCCCCCTCTCAATGTGGACACATACACTCCTCGGATGCCTTCCTTGTTCCCTCCTCCTGCTGCTCTGTTGATGCTGGCCATGTCTGCCTGTCCCTTCTACCCAAGATCCTCACGTGTGACCGGCTCATCTGTACAGCGGCTGCTCCAAGACGTTTGTTCTGCAACTGAGGTAATGTGAGCCAGCACCAGCAGGGAGAGAGCAGTGTGAGTGCAGGAGGGGGAGGAGCGCTCCCCTGCACCACGCCAGCCTGTAATGTACCCTCAGTGCCCCCCCAGTGCAGCCAGCCTGTGCCCTCAGCGCCCCCCGTGCCGCCAGCCTGTGCCCTGAGTGCCCTCAGTACCTCGCCAGCCTGTGCCCTGAGTGCCCTCAGCACCACGCCAGCCTGTGCCCTCAGCACCCTGCTGCCAGCCTGTGCCCTCAATGCCCCCCCAGTGCTGCAAGTCTGTACCCTCATCGTCCCCCCCAGTGCTGCCAGCCAGTGAGCTCAGCGCCCTCCCCCCAGTGCTGCCAGCCTGTGCCCTCAGCGACCCACCAGCCTGTGCCCTCAGTGCCCCCAGTGCTGCCAGCCTGTGCCCTCAGTGCCCCCCAGCACCACGCCAGCCTGTGCCCTCAGCCCCCCCCCGCAGTTCTGCCAGCTTATGCCCTCAGCACCCTTCAGTGCTACCAGCTTGGGCCCTCAATGTCTTCCAGCGCTGCCAGCCTGTGCGCTAAGCATCCCTACGGCCAGTATGTATGCCCCACAGGCCACCACTGTCAGTATGTAGGCTCCACAGGCCCTAGTAATGTGTGTGCCCCCTATTGACCCCAGTAATTTCTATGCCCCCTACTGACCCCAGTAATGTCTATGCCACTTACTGACCTCAGTAATGTGTATGCCCCCCCACTGACCCCAGTAATGTTTATGCCACTCAAGTAACATGGATGCCCCCAGCGATGTATATGCACCCCCCGTAATGAGTATACCCCCTGGTGACCCCAGTAACATATATGCCCCACCCAGTGCTGTCTATGCCCCCTGTGCTGTATTTGCCCCCAGCCATCACGCAGTGCGGCCTGTACAGCCACATACCCTGGAGGAGCTGGACGAAGACAAGCGGGGGAGGTGAGTGAGGCTGCTGCCGGCTTCCCCAAATTAATACCTCTAATGTCTGTATGTATGATGAGTGTATGACTGTGTATAGATTTACGTCTGTTTATGTGAATTTTGTGAATTTTTCTTCAAATATATATGTGTGTGTGTGTGTGTGTATATATGTGTATATATATATATATATATATATATATATATACAGTTAGGTCCAGAAATATTTGGACAGTGACACAAGTTTTGTTATTTTAGCTGTTTACAAAAACATGTTCAGAAATACAATTATTATATAATATGGGCTGAAAGTGCACACTCCCAGCTGCAATATGAGAGTTTTCACATCCAAATCGGAGAAAGGGTTTAGGAATCATAGCTCTGTAATGCATAGCCTCCTCTTTTTCAAGGGACCAAAAGTAATTGGACAAGGGACTCTAAGGGCTGCAATTAACTCTGAAGGCGTCTCCCTCGTTAACCTCTAATCAATGAAGTAGTTAAAAGGTCTGGGGTTGATTACACGTGTGTGGTTTTGCATTTGGAAGCTGTTGCTGTGACCAGACAACATGCGGTCTAAGGAACTCTCAATTGAGGTGAAGCAGAACATCCTGAGGCTGAAAAAATAGAAAAAATCCATCAGAGAGATAGCAGACATGCTTGGAGTAGCAAAATCCACAGTCGGGTACATTCTGAGAAAAAAGGAATTGACTGGTGAGCTTGGGAACTCAAAAAGGCCTGGGCATCCACGGATGACAACAGTGGTGGATGATCGCCGCATACTTTCTTTGGTGAAGAAGAACCCGTTCACAACATCAACTGAAGTCCAGAACACGCTCAGTGAAGTAGGTGTATCTGTCTCTAAGTCAACAGTAAAGAGAAGACTCCATGAAAGTAAATACAAAGGGTTCACATCTAGATGCAAACCATTCATCAATTCCAAAAATAGACAGGCCAGAGTTAAATTTGCTGAAAAACACCTCATGAAGCCAGCTCAGTTCTGGAAAAGTATTCTATGGACAGATGGGACAAAGATCAACCTGTACCAGAATGATGGGAAGAAAAAAGTTTGGAGAAGAAAGGGAACGGCACATGATCCAAGGCACACCACATCCTCTGTAAAACATGGTGGAGGCAACGTGATGGCATGGGCATGCATGGCTTTCAATGGCACTGGGTCACTTGTGTTTATTGATGACATAACAGCAGACAAGAGTAGCCGGATGAATTCTGAAGTGTACCGCGATATACTTTCAGCCCAGATTCAGCCAAATGCCGCAAAGTTGATCGGACGGCGCTTCATAGTACAGATGGACAATGACCCCAAGCATACAGCCAAAGCTACCCAGGAGTTCATTAGTGCAAAAAAGTGGAACATTCTGCAATGGCCAAGTCAATCACCAGATCTTAACCCAATTGAGCATGCATTTCACTTGCTCAAATCCAGACTTAAGACGGAAAGACCCACAAACAAGCAAGACCTGAAGGCTGCGGCTGTAAAGGCCTAGCAAAGCATTAAGAAGGAGGAAACCCAGCATTTGGTGATGTCCATGGGTTCCAGACTTAAGGCAGTGATTGCCTCCAAAGGATTCGCAACAAAATATTGAAAATAAAAATATTTTGTTTGGGTTTGGTTTATTTGTCCAATTACTTTTGACCTCCTAAAATGTGGAGTGTTTGTAAAGAAATGTGTACAATTCCTACAATTTCTATCAGATATTTTTGTTCAAACCTTCAAATTAAACGTTACAATCTGCACTTGAATTCTGTTGTAGAGGTTTCATTTCAAATCCAATGTGGTGGCATGCAGAGCCCAACTCGCGAAAATTGTGTCACTGTCCAAATATTTCTGGACCTAACTGTATATATATATATATATATATATACCCCTGTATTTGTACGTATTTGTGTATGTGCATGTCTGTGTATGACTGGGGCCTACTGAGACTCTTTCGCCCGGGGCCCACAAAAACCTGGGGCCGGCCCTGCTGCTGGGTGTTAGTGGCATAGAGGGGTAGAAGAAATGGCCTGATGCTTCTAAGGACCCGTGCACACCCTCAGGGTTAACAGCGTTTTGGATGCAGCATGTTTTCACTGCATCGTACAGTACGAGCACAGTGGATGGATTTATAGAAATCTATGCAGACTGTGCATCTTTTCTCCGCAGCATAATTTGACAAATGTGGCACTGCTTTCTGAGCTGCAGGATGTCAATTTATGCTGCAGAGATGCAAGTGTCCTCCGCGAAGAGAGAAGAGCAAAAGTCCCACAACAGCCCGAACCCGGATCATAGGCACGGACCGCTGCGGTCTCCTGTAGAGGACACTCTCTGCCGTGCAGGAAAGGACATGCTGCATCCAGGACCCTCATCATAGGCACGGGCAGCTGTGGTCTACTATGGAGAACACTCGTAGCCCTGCAGGAGGGGACATGCTGCCTCCAGGACCCTCATCATGGGCACGGGCAGCTGCGGTCTCCTGTGGAGAACACTCGTAGCCCTGCAGGAGGGGACATGCTGCGTCCAGGACCCTCATCATGGGCACGGGCAGCTGCGGTCTCCTGTGGAGAACACTCGTAGCCCTGCAGGAGGGGACATGCTGCGTCCAGGACCCTCATCATGGGCATGGGCAGCTGCGGTCTCCTATGGAGAACACTCGTAGCCCTGCAGGAGGGGACATGCTGCCTCCAGGACCCTCATCATGGGCACGGGCAGCTGCAGTCTCCTGTAGAGGACACTCATTGCCCTGCAGGAGGGGACATGCTGCATCCAGGACCCTGATCATGGGCACGGGCAGCTGTGGTCTCCTGTGGAGAACACTCGTAGCCCTGCAGGAGAGGACATGCTGCGTCCAGGACCCTCATCATGGGTACAGGCAGCTGCGGTCTCCTGTGGAGAGCACTCGTAGCCCTGCAGGAGAGGACCTGCTGCATCCAGGACCCTCATCATAGGCACGGGCAGCTGTGGTCTACTATGGAGAACACTCGTAGCCCTGCAGGAGGGGACATGCTGCCTCCAGGACCCTCATCATGGGCACGGGCAGCTGCGGTCTCCTGTGGAGAACACTCGTAGCCCTGCAGGAGGGGACATGCTGCGTCCAGGACCCTCATCATGGGCACGGGCAGCTGCGGTCTCCTGTGGAGAACACTCGTAGCCCTGCAGGAGGGGACATGCTGCGTCCAGGACCCTCATCATGGGCATGGGCAGCTGCGGTCTCCTATGGAGAACACTCGTAGCCCTGCAGGAGGGCACATGCTGCCTCCAGGACCCTCATCATGGGCACGGGCAGCTGCAGTCTCCTGTAGAGGACACTCATTGCCCTGCAGGAGGGGACATGCTGCATCCAGGACCCTGATCATGGGCACGGGCAGCTGTGGTCTCCTGTGGAGAACACTCGTAGCCCTGCAGGAGAGGACATGCTGCGTCCAGGACCCTCATCATGGGTACAGGCAGCTGCGGTCTCCTGTGGAGAGCACTCGTAGCCCTGCAGGAGAGGACCTGCTGCATCCAGGACCCTCATCATGGGCACGGACAGCTACGGTCTCCTGTGGAGAGCACTCGTAGCCCTGCAGGAGAGGACCTGCTGCATCCAGGACCCTCATCATGGGCACGGGCAGCTGCGGTCTCCTGTGGAGAGCACTCGTAGCCCTGCAGGAGAGGACATGCTGCGGCCAGCCTTGCAGAGCTGCTGGGTCATGGCTGCACTCTCAGTTCAGCTCTGGACACAACAAATAATCCCTCACTGAGCCCCAGATCCCAAAAATTAAACTGTTACGGGTCACAGAAAATAGCAACAAAAGCAACTTTTTCTCTACAAATTTCCTTTTTTCTGTAGGATTGGTAGCTGCGTACTGGTACTGAAGTGGGGAATAATACGCCAGCTCAGTTTTACCATATAGTGCACATTAAAAAAAAATCCAACATTGTGGAATTGCGCTTTTTTTTGCAATTTTAACTCACTTTGAATTTTTCCCCATTTTCCAGTACAATATGGGGCACAATGAATGTTATTCTAAAGTACAACTCGTCCCGCACAGCCCTCATATGCCTATATTGATGGAAAAATAAAAAAAGTTATGGTACTTGGCAGAAAGGGAGGAAAAAAAAAACGGAAAATAGCCCGGCTATAGAGGGGTTAAAGGTGTTGTCCAGGCTTGAGGTCACTATCTGCCTGCAGACTGTAGAGTCCTGATTGTGTCGCACTATTGTGGTCACATGTCCAGCAGACATAGCGCATAGTGCTGGTACTGGGAGGATTCAAAAGTCTGACTTTAAGGCTATGTGCACACGTTGCGTTTTTTCCCGCATTAACGCTGCGTTTTGAACTGCAGCGTTTCAATGCCAAATTGCATGTGTTCTGCTTCCCCAGCAAAGTCTATGAGAAGTCCGAAAATTCAATGCGCACGCTGCATTTATAAACGCAGCGTTTTCAATGCAAAAAAAATCGCTGCGGAAAAAAAGCAGCATGTCACTTCTTTTGTGCGTAGCTGCGTTCTCCACCTATTGAAATCAATGATGTGGGTCAAAACGCAACCAAAATGCACTTGGACTGTATTTTTGTTGCGTTCCCCATGCTTTTTTGACAAACAAAAATGCAGGTCTTTTCAGTCTCTCTCTGTCGATGTCAGTCAATCTCTGTCTGTCGGTCGGTCTCTTTGTCAGTTGGTCGCTCTGTCTGTCACTCTCTCTGTCTCTCTCTCTGTCCGTCGGTTGGTCTCTCTCTCTCTTTCTCTGTCTGTCTCTCTCTCTCTGTCTCTCTCTCTGTCCGTCGGTTAGTCTCTCTCTCTCTCTGTCCGTCGGTCGATTTCTCCCCCCGCTCTCATACTCACCGATCACGGGTAAGGCGCGGCACAGCTGTCACACTGCTCCGGTGGCTTCAACTCTTTTGAAAATGCCGGCCGCTCATTTTTCCATCTCATATTCCCTGCTTTCCCCGCCCACCGGCACCTATGATTGGTTGCAGCAATCACAGCCGCCGTGGGCGGGTCTATATTGTGGAGTAAAATAAATAAATAATTAAAAAAAAAAAACGACATGCGGTCTCCCGCCAATTTTGATACCAGCCAGGGTAAAGCCACACGGCTGAAGGCTGGTGTTCTCAGGATGGGGAGCTCCACGTTATGGGGAGCCCCCCAGCCTAACAAGATCAGCCAGCAGCTGTCCGGAATTGCCGCATCCATTAGATGCGACTGTACCGGGACTCTACCCGACTCCTCCCGAATTGCCCTGGTGTGGTGGCAATCGGGATAATAGGGAGGTAATAGCAGCCCATAGCTGCCATCAAGTCCTAGATTAATCATGGCAGGCATCTCCCCGAGATACCTTCCATTATTAACCTGTAAGTTAAAGAAAATAAACACATAGACCCGAAAAAAATCCTTTATTTGGAATAAAAGACAAAAAAACCCACCCTCTTTCACCACTTTATTCATCCCCACATACCCCTCCAGGTCCGACATAATCCACATGAGGTCCCGTGACGCATCCAGCTTTGCTACATGAAGCTGACAGGAGCGGCCACAGACCACGATTGCTCTCTGTCAGCTCCACGCAGCAACTGAAGTGAGCCGCACGATCACCGTTGACGTCACTCAGGTTACCCGTGGCCACCGCTGGATCCTCCAACTGTGACAGCAAGTTGCCTGAGTGACTGAAGTGAGCTGTGCGATCAGCGATGACATCACAGGTGAGTTGCGGTCTCAGGTGGAGGACTCCAGCTGGCCGCGAGTAACCTGAGTGACGGCACCGCTGATCGCGCTGCTCACTTCAGTCACTCAGGGGATTTGCGGTCACCGGTGATTCCTTCACGGGTGACCGCTAACCAGGACGCGACACACAGACAGAGCCGCGGGGTGACAATGAAGTCGGGTGAAGTTCATCCGAGTTCATTCTCATCGCGCGACTCTGTGTCTGCTGTCAGTGGGCATGTAGCAGAGCTGAATTGACGGGGGAACGCACTGTCAAAAATGCATGCAAAACGCATGGAAAATGCATCCAAAATGCATGCGTTTTGGATGCATTTTTTTTTACAAACACAGTATTTACATTTGTCCAGTCTGCCAGAGGGTGCGTTCTTTTCCGCACGGCACAGAACAGAACGTGCGCACATACCAAGCTGAGGTCACACTGGCATATCACATGTGATGCGATATGCTAATGACCCTCGGCTCCTGCTGTGCTATGAGCGTGAGCCAATACACTGATCTGATCCTGCCGTCGGATCACAGCTGAGGAGGAGAGGGAGGGATTAAGGAGGTCGGCGGTCAGTTGGGATGAGACCTGGGCCTTGTTGTCTTTTTAAAGGTGGCCGAATGAGCGGACGACAGCACCCACTGACCCCCGTGTCTCCACAAGAGAGCACCCACTGACCCCCGTGTCTCCACAATTGGAACAGTAAGTCGCCCGTATTCACTAATTCCTGCCATTAACCAAAAGCACAGTATTATTACAGATATTTTATCTAATAGAGCGGATCTGTCATGAAGTCTGCAGTTTTTGTACATGGGGCATATTTAGGGGAAATATCTGCTTTAAAACAGAATTTGTGGTTTAAAATATTCTAGTTTAAAAGTAACACGGCAAAGTTTGCATTTATATTTTAAGTTACTACTTAGAAATAAATGTATGAATATTTTTTTAATTATTGTTTCTAAAACAATGATAGTCATTGCTGACTGGGCGTGGTTAGAGGCGTGGCCATGGGCGTGGCCCAAAAACTTTGTCCCTCTTTCCCTTCTTTAAAAGTTGGGAGGTATGGTAGAGAGCCCATGTGCTGCTGTATGGTGTATCAATACTTTGGAGTTCTCACATTTATTTTCAATGAGAAGCAATGCTTTGGATGAAACAACATGAATAGAGTATGCCAAAGTTTAACTTCTAATAGTAAATCCATTAATTTCATATGAAGGCCTGCAGAAAATATTGTGTAGTTCAAGGCTAGACACAGACTGCAGAGGGGCCTTGTGCAAGAAATCTTTCTGCCTTCCCCCCCTTTCATACTGGAACAAAATGATAGAAAATATAGATTGCACAGTTTATTCCTAGGTTAGGACACAACTACCAAACCTAAACAATAAATAAGTTCCAAATGTAACAACGAATATAACAGAACAGTCCTGCCACCCTTCTACCTTGCTGCAGCTTCAGCATGGTCTCCAATGCTTCTATTTATATTGGAGATGGCACAACCTGGATACGGATACCATGTGTGTGTTGCAGCTTGTCATTGGTATATGGCTCAAGAGTCTGAAGCCAGTGATTGTCTGCAGCGGTCACATGAGGCACCTGGGCTTTGATGTCTGCAGCCATTTTAAACAGATGCATGAGTGAATGTAACACTAGAGCTGTCAGGTAGAGGAAAGATGAGGATTTATAGTTTATTAAATGAATTGTCCAGACAAAGGTCATTACCTGGAGGCCTGATTCTGTAAAAATAACTAAATTCCCGTGCTGACACCCTCCTGGATCCAACACCGGACATCCTGTGGCCTATGGCCGCATTAATTATGTCACCATACTACCAGACACAGGACCACTGCAGCTTGTGATGCATGCAGTTCAAGTCACCTGACTGCTGCAGCCTATCACAAGCTACAGTGGTCGTGTGTCTGGTAGAACGGTGACATAATTAAAGCTGGCACAGACCACAGGACGGCCTGAGCTGGATCCAGAAGGGCGACTGCAGATGTGAATAATTTATTTTGTTAGTTTTACAAAATGTAGCCCCCATTAGATCCTTTTACCAGACTTTTTCTTTACAGCACATGTATTATTTCAGACAACTCCTTTAAAGGGAACATGATAGCTGATACCCATGAGCCGTGGGCAGCCTGTATCAGGCAGTGGCTGTATAATCACAGCCAGCCAGGTATGTCTGACCCTAAAACGCTGCAGAGATTCAGAGAAAAACATTAATAGATGTTGGGGACTGAACCGTATGAAATACTAGTCAGACATACGTGACCTGGTGGCGTCCGCCTGCTCGCTGCCAGTGTCTGACAAATTTAACGCATTTCTGTGTCCATGTACAGAAAGAGACCTGTCAGTCACTGGCTGGGAGCAGAGAGAAGCCACCAGGCCACGGCTGTATGACTAGTATTTCATGTGGCTCAGTCCCCTACAGCTGCTGAAGTTTGTTTTTCTCTGAATCTCTGTAGCATTTGAGTCACACATGCCTAGCGGAGATCGTACAGCCATTATCTAATACAGGCTGCTCCATCCACAGGAAACATGTATCCGCTGTCAGGTTCCTTGTAAGCAGTGCGCTATACCACAGGAGGGTACAGAAGAGAAACAGGAAATGCAACAAAAAACAGCCGCACCATAGACAGAATTAAAGAAACTCCCACTATATTGATGGACTGTGTGTATGCAGCGTACTGTGATGTGATAATACATGCACCTACCGCTGCTCTCTCCAGTGTCCAGCACTGTTCTGTTCCTCTTCTCAGTGATGTCACCGCTCTTCAGTATCTCCGGGTCACATTGGTCTGCAGGAGTTCAGATTTTCTGAGCGCACATTTTTTATTTGTTTTTTTGGGGGCTTTTTTGCTGTATTTTTGTTGTGACCACAAAACTATAGCATGTCCATTTTTTGTGTTTTTCACACATTGGTGGTAAAAAAAAAAATGCATCACAAACGCATGAGTTTTTTTATACAGTTTTTTTAGCCACAGGGTGCATACTTGTGATTACCACAAGAATGCAGCATGTGGACATAGCCTAAAAGAGACTTCTGGCTCAAACAGAATGTAGTATGTCCCAAGATCCTGGAGAACCGCGATGTCACTCAGAAGAGAAGACTGGAGGTGTTGGAGTATATAAATACATTCACACTACATTACATGCACAGACACACACTCCATCAATAAAAAAAGAGAGTAGGAGGCTTCTTTGTAAGTATTCACCCACCTATATGTTCACATGCAACTTCACCACATCAGATCTTTCTCATACTTGTAATAGTGCTGAAATATCACATATAAACATATAGATGAGTACATGGATGTACACACATACATATGCATCTGTCGCGGGCGGAGGAGGGGACGCTGCGCTCTCCCACTGCTCGGGTCCGGCCGCGGCTGCTGCGGCTGCTGCTGCTCGGTGGTGGCTCGAGCGGTGGGCCGGATCCCGGGGAGTCGAGCGGCGCTCCTCGCCCGTGAGTGAAAAGGGTGGGGATTGGATTGTGGGGATTTGGTTATTGTCCGTGACGCCACCCACGGTTGTGGTGATATTGGTGACACCACCGCTGCTCTGGATGGGGATCCCGGGAGCGATGACAGGGAGCAGCCTGGATGTTAGTTTTCCCCTCCATGGGTAGGGGGTTGGTTGTCCCGGGGCCCGATGATAGGGTAGGGATGGATGGCAGGCGGGTTACAGGGCCTGGTGAGGTGCAGGGTCGCGGGGCTGCGCTGTGCCGCACGGCACGGTGGTACTCACTCAGCCAATGATGAGGACACAGTTCTCGGTAAAACACACGGCTGGATGGACGGGTCCCACAGACGGCTGCAGTGTTGTTTCTCCCGGCAGGTTGATGGTAACTGCCTTTCCCTGCACCTGTGTACTGTAAACGGTCCCAATGGGTTCCCACCGGTAACCCGCTCCCCAGCTTGGATGGTTGCCGAAGGAGCCCCTTTTGCCCGCAGGCTCTGGCCCTGGGAACTTTAGCCATGGCGGTGACTGTGTTTCCCTCTCTCGGTTGGACGGTTGCCTTCTGACAGGACTTGGCTGCTGGGAAACCCAGGTGGTTCCCTTCGCTAACGGATTTGGGCAAATTCACGGCGACTCCTAGCCTTGCCGGGGTCCGTAAGCCCCTGCCGGATGGTGCTGGCTTCTCTTTGCGTACCGGTCCGGTACCGACGGGCCACCGCCCATCCACGGTCCTTACGGCTAGCTCCAATAGGCCATTCCTGCAGACGGTCACCACCGTCTGCCAACCTTGCTGATCCGTCCGGGCCAGACACCCGGACCAACTTCAGTCTGCTCTACTACCACTTTCCTTCCTTCCACTTTCAACTCTCTAACTGATCTGCCTGCTTTTCCCGCCTCCAGGACTGTGAACTCATCGGTGGGCGGGGCCAACCGCCTGGCCCACCCCCTGGTGTGGACATCAGCCCCTGGAGGAAGGCAACAAGGGTTTGTGTCTGACTTCGGTGTGCCTGACCGGGAGTGTGGGGTATGTAGGTGTTGTTCTCTGTGGCCCCTGGCTTGTCCAGGGCGCCACATTCCGTCTTAGTAAAATGCAGACCGTCCGCGGGCTGCCCGTCCATCACCGGTTTTATTTTCACAACTGAAAAGATAAACGGTAAAACAGAGATTACAATTAAAATAACATCTTCCCACATCGGGAGGTACTCTTACTTTAACGTTGCAAACGGTTACTGCTTCCGCTCTCTCCCACCCAAGCAACCTGGCCCTGATGCTGCCCCTAAGCAAATGGGCAACACCCCTTGACCCCAGTCCAGCACAAGTTGCCCGAGCGGGTTCTGTCCTTTTCAGGGGACCCACGTCCATGGGGAACCCCTGAAACCCCCAGAGGATCGCCACCGGTTCCGGTGGTGGCTGGGCCCCAGCCTGCTCCACTTCGGGCCCTTCCTCCAACCTGCCTCTCCGGAGGCGGCAACGGTGAAAGCCACAAAACAACATTTTTATTTACAAGCCACAAGTTCGTGGTTGCCTTGCTAGTTTTCAGGCTTGTCCATAAGGAGTCCCTTATGCAAAACTTGTAGACAGTCCCCACGGGGACAACGGTGCCGGCAACGACCGGTCTCAATCACAGTTAGTCAATCAGGTAAATCTTCAGTAATCATTCTTTTAAACGGTACTTTCAAACACACACACACACACAATTTTTCCCCCTTTACAGAACAGTTTCCCTGTACCTAAGTGGGGGTCTACCTAGGTTGGGCCGAGTGGACCTCCGGGGTCCAGTGTCAGTGGGGACAGGCAGTGGGGCAGAGGGAACAATCAGTTCCTCTTCCCTGTTATCGTGTGGGGCAGGCGGAGGCATAGTAGAGCTGGGTACAGGTTCATCCCTGGGCACTGGCTCGTGGTCGACCACTTCCATCACTTCTTCATCCACAGGTTGTGGGAGCAGTATCACTGGAAGGATCACCGCACCATTCTGTGTAGGCCAGTCTGCTGGAAAGTCACCCATCACGGTGTGGATTACCTCTTTTGCCTTCTCCGCCGGTCTAGGAACCTGAGCTTCAGCCGCTGCCCTCAATGCTAGTGGGCACCTCTTCAGATGGTCCCGGAAACCGTGGCCAAAGTGCCCCCTTGGTCACAACTGATCTGGTAGGCCTTCCCATCTTCCCATCCTGTGGGCTGTATGACATATGGGGTTTGTTATTTGTTATTATCCAGCTTGTGGGTCCTCCTTTTTCGCTTCAGCACTACATCTCCAGGCTGGAAAGGACCGGCAGATGCCTTCTAGTTGAAGTGCTGCTCCTGTTGTTCCCGACTACGACTCAAATTCTTCTCGACATACTCCTGAATTTGTCGGTACTGCACCCTCCGCCGAGTGTCCCATTCAGCTGTCGAAGGGAGTGCTTCTGGGGTTTCCAATCCCATGTCCAGATCCACCGGTAGCCGGCCGGGGCGAGCCCTCATCAGGTATGCTGGGGTGCATTTCGTTGAGCTGGAAGGGATATTGTTGTACATGTCGACTAAGTCAGGTAGCTTCTCCGGCCACAGGTTCCGCTCTTCTAGCGGCAACGTCTTGAGGAGGCCCAGGACCAGGTGGTTCATCTTTTCACACATGCCGTTGGTTTGAGCATGGTAAGGCGTGGTCCGGATTTTCTTGCAGCCGTACAACTGGCAAAATTCATGGAATACCTCCGCTTCAAAGGCCGGGCCTTGGTCAGTAAGCACCTTCTCAGGGTATCCATGTGGCCTACAAAAATAAGCCTGGAATGCTCTAGCGGCGGTACGGCCAGTTAGGTCTTTGACTGGGACAACCACCATGAACCTTGAATAGTGGTCGACAATGGTTAGAGCGTAGGTGTACCCACTTCGGCTGGGGGTGAGCTTTACATGGTCCAGGGCGACCAGCTCCAGCGGTTGATGTGTAACGATCGGGTGTAGGGGCACCTTCTGGCTGGCCTCGTCCTTCCTTCTCAGCGTGCAAGGGCCACACTCTCGGCACCAGGCCTCTACAGATTCCCGCATTCCACTCCAATAGAACCGCTCTCTCAACAGCATTTCTAGTTTCTTCCATCCGAAGTGTCCAGCACCATCATGATATGCTTGCAGGACGGTGGGCACGTTAGCTTGGGGAATCACCAACTGGTGGATTTTCTCATGGGTCTTCGGGTTAATCAGCTCACGGTACAACTTCCCCTGGTGTAGATACAGCCGGGTCCGTTCTCGCCACAGGTGTTGGGCTTCAGCTGGGGCGGCAGGGTCTATTCCAGCAGCGCCTTGTTCCACCAAGATCTTGACTAGGCGGACAGCGGGTTCCTGGTCCTGAGCTTCTTGCCACTCCTGGCTGGGCAGCGGGTCCAAGTTTACCCGTTGTTGATAGACATGCACCTTCTCAGTCGGTGGTTGATGAAATGCGGGCAGCTCAATCTCTTCGAGGTCGTCATCCTCAGGCCCTTCTTCCAACAAGTGGGGCATCCGAGAGAGTGCATCGGCATTAACGTTGGCACGGCCGGCCCTGTACTTGATGGTGAAATCGTAGTTGGCTAGCCTAGCCACCCACCGCTGTTCCAACGCGCCCAACTTGGCGGTGTCCAGGTGGGTCAGCGGGTTATTATCCGTGAAAGTGGTGAACTTAGCCGCTGCCAGGTAATGGCGGAACCGCTCAGTGATAGCCCACACCAGTTCCAGGAGTTCAAGCTTGAAAGAGCTGTAGTTCTCGGGGTTCCTCTCAGTCGGTCGAAGCCTTCGGCTAGCATAAGCAATCACTTTTTCTTTTCCGTCTTGGACC
The DNA here is from genome assembly GCF_048569485.1 of Anomaloglossus baeobatrachus. Classification (NCBI taxonomy): domain Eukaryota; kingdom Metazoa; phylum Chordata; class Amphibia; order Anura; family Aromobatidae; genus Anomaloglossus; species Anomaloglossus baeobatrachus. The sequence goes on along the minus strand of NC_134362.1, from coordinate 118,249,506 downwards.
TGGGATAGGACTGCCCCTAAGCCTACATTGCTGGCATCGGTGTAAAGTATGAAGTGGTGGTTGTAATCAGGGTATGCTAGGATTTCTTCACCGGTCAGGGCCGCTCTCAGCTGACGGAAGGATTCCTCATGCCTTTCTTCCCACACCAATGGGGTTCCTAGGGGTCTACCACCTTTGGTCTGTCCCACGAGGAGGTCTTGCATGGGGGCAGCCATCTTCATGTACCCCTTGATGAAGCGACGGTAATACCCCACCAGGCCCAGGAACTGCCTCACCTCCTTCACCGTGGTCGGCCTCGGCCAGTCCTGAATGGCGGTGATTTTATCAGGGTCAGGGGCGACACCCTCTGCACCGACCACATGCCCTAGGTACTGCACTTTGGGTTTCAACAGATGACACTTTGAGGGCTTCAACTTCATCCCATATTTGGCAAGGGACTCGAACACCTCGGCTAGGTGCTCCAGGTGGGCTTCATATGTCTGGGAGTACACAATCACATCATCCAGGTACATCAGGACGGTCTCAAAGTTTAGATGCCCCAGACAGCATTCCATCAGCCGTTGGAAGGTTCCAGGGGCATTGCACAGCCCGAACGGCATGCTATTAAACTCGCAGAGTCCCATAGGGGTAGCAAATGCAGTCTTCTCTCGGTGTTCTGGTGCCACAGCCACCTGCCAGTACCCACTGGTGAGGTCAAGGGTGGAAAAGTAATTAGCGGTTCTCAGCGCAGCCAGAGATTCCTCAATGCGGGGCAGAGGGTAAGCATCCTTATGTGTTATCTGGTAAATTTTTCGGTAATCCACACACATCCGCATGGTGCCATCCTTCGTAACCAGTACCAACGGGGCGGCCCAGGGACTACAGCTGTCCCTAATAACCCCTGCCTCCTTCATGTTCTTCAACATGTCCTTGGCACATTGGTAGTGTGCAGGGGGAATAGGCCTGTACCTCTCTTTGATAGGGGGGTGCTCACCGGTGGGGATATGGTGTTGGACCCCTTTAATCTGCCCAAAGTCTAGGGGATGTTTGCTAAAAACTCGCTCATACTCCCGTACCACCCGGTATACCCCTTCTTTGTGATGTGTAGGGGTATCATCAGTGCCTACGTGTAGCTGTCGACACCACTCGTCTAACTCCCCTTGGGATGGGTGAGTGCTGGCAGTGGGTGGTGAGGTTGGGGGAGTGGCCTCGTGGATGGTGTGGGGATCCAGGGTGAACAGCTTGGCAGGGGTAGCGTACCGAGGAAGCCTGACTTCTTCCTCCCCGCAGTTCAGCACCCTCACGGGCACTCTCCCCTTCTTTACATCTACCACCCCTCGGGCGGCCATTACTGTGGGCCAGTGTTCAGAGGGCATGGGCTCTATCATGGCGGGGTAGTCACGCCCCTGGGGCCCTACCGCTGCCCTACACCAAATCATCATCTCGCTCCTGGGAGGTACAATCAAAGGGGCAACATCCATCACTCTCACCCCACCAATCTCTCCTCCTGTCGAGTTCACATGTTGGCGGTACATCAAGGCTCGTATCTCACGCTACACAGCTCTCTGTCGGCTCCCCGCCACCGTGGCGGCCAGCTGCTGCAGTAGGGTCAGCATGTCACTCATACAGTGCTCCATCACGTTGGTCCCTAGCACTACCTTCGGGTTATGATCACTGGGTTCATTCATTATCACAATCATACCCTGGTGTTGCAGTTCAGCTCGCCCCACAGTTATGGCCACTTGTTTGTATCCCACTTGGGTCAATGGGAGTCCATCAGCAGCAATCAGTGTCATACTGGGGTCTGGGAGAGCCAGTTCGTCTTTTCCCCAATACCGTTGATATAGTGTGTATGGTATGGTGGTTACCTGTGATCCAGTGTCCAGGAGAGCCATCACCGGTATGCCATCCACAGCCACGGGGATGATGGGCCGGGCCCCGATGTACTGGTCCCGCCAGTCTGGGGGGCCATGGGGTTCTACTCCTGAGGATTGGCCCGTGGCCCCAGGGGTTGCTCGTTTAACGGACACCGTCGGGAGTAGTGGCCGGGTTTGCTGCACCTGTAACAGATTGGGGGTCCATTCCGTGAGTCATTGGTCCTCCTCCGCTGCATCCAGGGGATGTCCTCAGGGCTGTCGGCGAGCTGCATCTTCACCGGGGCTTGGGATCTGGTCGGAGGCTGGAGTGCGGCGAGGATTTTAGCGAGGTCCCCAACCATGCGGCGAACTTGAGCAGCGAGCTCTTCCATCGTTCAGCTTGGGGCTGCAGGCACTGGAGGTGCTGGTGGGGTAGGGGTCACCATGACAGGAGCAGTCTCAACCGGCCACGGGGCTTGCTCAGGAGCTTCAAATGCGGGGGGTTGCAGAGCTTTGATGGCCCGTTCTTTTAATACGGCAAAGTCCACATCAGGGTGTTCTAGGGCCCACAGCCGAAGCTGTTTGCGGTCCTCTGAGGACCTCATCCCCTGCACAAACTGCTCACTTAACATTTTGTTACTGTCCACACTGTTGATGGTGTCCACCCGCTTCAGTGTGCGGAGTGCGGTTTGCAGGCGCAAGGCATAGTCCCGGATGCTATCCACGGGCCGTTGCCGGCTTTGATAGAACTGCATCCGCAACTCTGCCTCGGTACTTGTCTCAAAGGCAGTCTGCAGCTTTTCAAAGGTTGGTGGCTACAGAGGACTGGTCCCCCTCGGCCCAAGTCTCCGCCTCTTGCTCAGCCACGCCGGTTAGCTGCCCCAGCACTAGCACTGCACGTTGCTTATCAGTCAGGGGGTACAGTTCTAGTAGCGGACTAAGTTTTTTCCGGAAAACCTGCAAGGCATCAGGTTTCCCATCGTACTGCGGTAGCCAGGCAGCTCCGGGCACATAGGGCAAAGAGAACGGCATCACCTGAGCGAGAGCTGGGGCCGCGGCGCCCCCCGCCAGCGCGGCCGGGACCTGGGCAGGCCCATTCCCATCTACGAGTGCTTTCACGGCTGCGTCCGCCACTCTTCCAGTGGCTCCGTCGGGCGCAGACATCTTGTTTCCGTCCCCCTTAGTCTCTTTCCGGCTCCTCCTCTACAGGGGCGGGGTTTTGGCCTTCGCGCCTCCACTACTCGAGGAGACGCTCGAGCGGGAATTTTTCGCGCCCAAGATGGCGGCTTCACAAATTTTTCAGCCGGATACCTCCGGCGGTTACACAAGGCGCACTTCCACCAGTTGGTAGAACGGTAGGATCCTGTTCGTGATGCCAAGTTGTCGCGAGCGGAGGAGGGGACGCTGCGCTCTCCCACTGCTCGGGTCCGGCCGCGGCTGCTGCTGCTCGGTGGTGGCTCGAGTGGTGGGCCGGATCCCGGGGACTCGAGCGGCGCTCCTCGCCCGTGAGTGAAAAGGGTGGGGATTGGATTGTGGGGATTTGGTTATTGTCCGTGACGCCACCCACGGTTGTGGTGATATTGGTGACACCACCGCTGCTCTGGATGGGGATCCCGGGAGCGATGACAGGGAGCAGCCTGGATGTTAGTTCTCCTCTCCGTGGGTAGGGGGTTGGTTGTCCCGGGGCCCGATGATAGGGTAGGGATGGATGGCAGGCGGGTTACAGGGCCTGGTGAGGTGCAGGGTCGCGGGGGCAGCGCTGTGCCGCACGGCACGGTGGTACTCACTCAGCCAATGATGAGGACACAGTTCTCGGTAAAACACACGGCTGGATGGACGGGTCCCACAGACAGATCTGTCGATCACACCGGCAGTTTAAAGTGGCTGATTGTGGCGACAGCGTGCGTGGCGGCAGAAAGGGCTCTGCGTATCCAGTCTGGCACGCGTGCCATAGGTTCGCCATCACTGTCCTAGAGCATTCACCAAAATGATGAGGAAAACCATAATTATAAAGAAGGCACCATTCCAGTGGACTGATTGACCCAACTGTTAAAGATGAAAGCAGCAGCAGATAAATAGGAGTACCAGTCCTCCTGCTGAGTCTCAATGAAACACCTTAAAATTTGTTCCAACAATTGATTGGTCCTTTTTATCTGACCATTGGTTTCAGGGTGGTAAGAGGAAAATGACAACTCAATCACCAATTTTCTACAACATTCTCTCCAAAATTTTGAGACAAATTGTACCCACTATCAGATACAACAGTGAGTGCGATTTCATGCTGTCTCACCACATCATTGATAAACAACCTGGAAAGTGTCTCATTATTTGGTAACCCTGATAACAGAACAAAATGAGCCTGTTTACTGAATTACTCAACTACCACCCAAATCATAGTTTTCCCACCAGTCAAAGCAAATTCTATGATGAAATCCATGGACAAATGAGTCCATCACTTGTCTGGAATTGACAATAGAGCCAATACCCCAGCGGGCTGGTTATGACATACTTTAGCGTGTGCATAAATTTCACAAGCAGAAATAAATTCTTTAATATCACTAGGCACTGATGATCACGAGGAGAGTTTAGCAAAATCTTTCTGCTTAGCTGTGACCCCAGAGATACCACTCAAGACAGAATCATTAAATTCCTGCAACAGACGTAAACTCAGGTACACAGGAACAAATAGTTTGGACCCTGAAGTAGTGGAAGGAGCCGACGACTGGACTTCACAAATCTCTACTTTCAGCTCTGAGGATACCATAAAATCAGAATACCCTGAGAAAGAATGGAGTATGGAGGTTCTGGAAAAGAAAGTCAAGAGAGAGTCAAGTCAAAAGAGTCAAGACTGAGTGACAAAGCGTTAGCCCTCAAATTCTTGGACCCCGACCTGAATGTGATAGTTCTTATTTTTCTCTGGATTTAAATTTTTCTATCTGGCCTATCTTGGGTCAACCGTTTGATTCAATGTAATCTAAATTTTTATGATTACTAACTAGATGAATAACTCACTCTTAAAAATGTCTCCATTCTTCAAAAGCTAATTTAACAGCGAGCAATTCACCATTCCCAACATCATACCGTCTTTCAGCAAACAACTATTCACTAGAGAAAAAGCCACATGGCCACAATTTGGTCAGTGTTTTGGGACATTTTGATAATACAGCCCCTACCCTGATTTCTGAAGTATCCACCTCCACAAAGAATCGCTTCTAGAGATTGGGTTGGATTAAAACTGGAGCAGACATAAAATACTGTTTCAATTTACTAAAGGCCTCAACAGCATCCGGTAGTCAAACTCTAATATATGCCCATTACAAATGATATCAGGAAGAGGTATTACAATCTGAGAAAACCCCTGAATAAATATTCCATAGTAATTGGTGAATCCAAGAAACTGTTGCAATGGTTTAAAGGGGGCTTTACACGGTAGCGATATCGGTAACGATATCGCTAGCGTGCGTACCCGCCCCCATCGTTTGTGCGACACGGGCAAATCGCTGCCCGTCGCGCACAAAATCGAGTTCCCCGTCACACGGCTTACCTGCCCTACGACGTCGCTCTGGCCGGCGAACCGCCTCCTTTCTAAGGGGGCAGGTCGTGTGGCGTCACAACGACGTCACACGGCAGCCGTCCAATAGAAGTGGAGGGGCGGAGATGAGCGGGACGTAACATCCCGCCCACCTCCTTCCTTCCGCATAGCTGGTGAAGGCAGGTAAGGAGATGTTCCTTGCTCCTGCGGTGTCACACAGCGATCTGTGCTGCCGCAGGAACAAGGAACAACATTGCTAATGAGAGGTGAACGATTTTTTGTTTTAGACGACCTCTCCGCGGGAAACTATTTTGGCCGATTTTGCGATCGTTTTAGGTCGCACATAAGTGTCACACGCTGTGATATCGTTAATGACGCCGGATGTGCGTCACTAACGGCGTAACCCCGACGATAAAACATTAACGATATCGTAGCGTATGGTGACTGCCTTTCCCTGCACCTGTGTACTGTAAACGGTCCCAATGGGTTCCCACCGGTAACCCGCTCCCCAGCTTGGATGGTTGCCGAAGGAGCCCCTTTTGCCCGCAGGCTGTGGCCCTGGGAACTTTAGCCTTGGCGGTGACTGTGTTTCCCTCTCTCGGTTGGACGGTTGCCTTCTGACGGGACTTGGCTGCTGGGAAACCCAGGAGGTTCCCTTCGCTAACGGATTTGGCAAATTCACGGCGACTCCTAGCCTTGCCTGGGTCCGTAAGCCCCTGCCGGATGGTGCTGGCTTCTCTTTGCGTACCGGTCCGGTACCGCTGGGCCACCGCCCGTCCACGGTCCTTACGGCTAGCTCCAATAGGCCACTCCTGCAGACGGTCACCACCGTTTGCCAACCTTGCTGATCCGTCCGGGCCACACACCCGGACCAACTTCAGTCTGCTCTACTACCACTTTCCTTCCTTCCACTTTCAACTCTCTAACTGATCTGCCTGCTTTTCCCGCCTCCAGGACTGTGAACTTCTCGGTGGGCGGGGCCAACCGCCTGGCCCACCCCCTGGTGTGGATATCAGCCCCTGGAGGAAGGCAACAAGGGTTTGTGTCTGACTTCGGTGTGCCTGACCGGGAGTGTGGGGTATGTAGGTGTTGTTCTCTGTGGTCCCTGGCTTGTCCAGGGCACCACACATCACATACACATATGTATACAAATACACAGACATGACACATATACAAACATTAGATATACAGATAGACAGACAGAAGGACAGATGTCCGTCCACACATTACACCTGGACTCTGCAGATGATGGCACATGGGGCCCAAGACAGCTGGTTCTTCCCTCTGGAGCCGTCTCTTCCCACTTCTGTGTGGTGCAACCTCCCCTCCTCCTGGGCCTGACTGCTGTGTTGTCTAGCAATAAATCCAGTGTAGTAGTGGGAGAGCAGCTCAGGGATGAGTGGGGGGAAAGAGCTATTTCAGCTATCCAGCAGACCTATCTGCTCTGCTGGAGATGGAGCTGGTGGACGGAGCCTCCTTTCTGGCTCTGAAAAATGATGTCATCCTCTGCGCAGCCGGCAGCTTCTGCAGACATGAATTCTTCCTCCTGCAGTCCCCTAACAGGTGAGGAAAGGGGCCTGTGTCAGCTTAGCATAACCATATGCGTTCAGCTAATCGGACCCCTGCTTCTCCTGTTAGCATTGAAGTTGCTGTTGACAAAGGAAATCTCCACATATTTTCAGGCCCTCGGGGTTTATATGGGTTATATGATGGCTACGTGACAAAGCCAAATAAGGCCTAAGCCACACGGCATGAAAATCGGTGCAAGTGGAGTGCGATAAAAAAATCACATTATACTCGGACCAATATTAGCCTGTGTGTCAGCACACATGAGCGATTATTTTCTCAGCCCTAATCGGACCGAGAAAAAAATCGCAGCATGCTGTGATTGTAATGCGATCATTGTTTCTCTCGCACCCATTCAAGTGTATGGGGCGAGAGAAAAATCGCACTGCACTCGCGGTACACCGGTGTACCACGAGTGCAGTGCGAGAATGGCAATAGCCGGCTACGGAGTAGATAGGGAGATAAATCCATCCCTCCTCTGTGCCAGCCCGCCCCCCCACAGCTGAGGTCCGCTGGCTCGATCGGACCTCAGTCGCAGGGACACTCGCATGATACTCAGGTCTGCTGTACTGCCAGCGTGAGCCGAGTGTCATGAGAGGGGATCGCAGTAATCCCCGTGTGGCCCCAGCCTTACTGGGAGAAGTCATGACAGCATTTGGGATGGTAAGACAAATGTAAAATGAAAATGATTGCCAATCCAATCCACCCTCACCACCACCACCTTGAACAGTTTTTGTGAGAGGCAGATTTTCTGTATGTGCAACTTATCGAGCCATATGGTATTATCAAATTTCACTTGTCCGCATTAAACGCAAGTGAGAGCGAAGCCTGAGCGAAATTCCCATGCGTATGAAGCTCATTAGGGTTATGCTCTTTCCTTCATTATTGTTTAGACATATTCACACACAGCATTTTTGTAGCATTTTTTATGCTGCGTTTAACTGTACCAGCAAAATCTATGAGATTTCAGAAATCTCTCGCATGCGATTGTTTTTTTTTCTCTTTCATTTGAGAACGCTAGCATTTTTTTAAAATCTGCATCATATCAATCCTTTCAACGGTTTTGCAGCTTTCTTTTCACCCATAGTAATCAATTAAAAGGCAAAAACATGTTACAGTAGACAAATCAAACATGTAATCCTCACCAAAAAGATGAAGCAAAAAAAAAACCAAACGCATAAGCTGTGAGGAAGCAATTTTGGGCTAGGGAAAGAAATGCTGCAAAAAAGCTGCATGTGTACATAGTCTAGGATGCCACTAATATGAGCTAACGACTTCACTGCTCAAGTTGTCAAAGCAAACCCAAAGATGATCAGCTGTAAGATTGCATCAAGCGTTGAATATTTTCTGTAAACAGCTGTAGAGAATAATAATCATGGGAATAAAACATTAACAATGTTAAATTTAACAAGAGCGTTCAGTGATCTGAAACAAACAATAACAGCAATCATGGCCAAAATAACAATCTCAAGATTTGTTATTCACAGTGTTTAAAGGTAACCTGTCACCAGATTTGGGGCCTATAAGCTGCCACCACCACCAGTGGGCACTTCTTTACAGCATTCTAACATGCTGTATATAAGAGCCCAGGCCACTGTGTAGAATGTAAAAAACACTTTATAATACTTACCTAAATGGTCAGTGCGGAGCAGATGGGTCAGATGGGTGTCTCTGTTCTATGGGTGCGGCGCCTCCTCTTTCGACCATCTTTGTCCTCTGTCTTCTGAAGCTAGTGTGGATGACACGTCCTACGTCATCCACACTAGCAGACACTGGGTTACTGCAGAGGCGCACTTTGATCTGCCCTGAGGGCAGATCAAAGTATTGTAGTGCACATGCGCAGAACCTCAATGACGACTATTATGGAGGATGTTGGACACGTCATCCACAGTAGCTTCAGAAGGAGGACAAAGATGGCCGAAAGAGGAAGTTCCCTTTAAGGTGGCCATTGCCATGGCATAGAATAACCTAGTGCCTATTGTGTATGTCCAGCCATGAACATAAGAAAGTGTTATACAGAGGACTTGGAGCATTTTTGATGCTGCAGATTTTCTGCACCGATCACCTGCGTTAGGTTACCGGTGGGGATTTTTCATTGTGTTAATCATGTTCTTTTAGCTGCGGCTTTTGTTTAGTTTTGCCATTTTATGTTTTCAATTTCCTGTTACTCAGCTATGAAAAAAAAATATTGCTAAAGTCAATTGTGTATTACCTGTGTACAAGGGAAATGCACTAAAAACACATGTGCATTTTTTACTTGCAGATTTTTCTTCTCTAATTTAAGTCTAGGGGAAAATCTGCAAAGAAATCATATATTTACAGCAACAAACATTAGCATTTCATATTTCAATATCCCACCACAGGTCAGTTTATGCTGCGTTAAAGAGACACAGTGGGCAGGAGATTTCTATAAATCCCATCAATTTTGGTGAACTGAAAAGGGTACTTTACACGCTGCGATATCGGTACCGATATCGCTAGCGAGCGTACCCGCCCCCGTCGGTTGTGCGTCACGGGCAAATTGCTGCCCGTGGCGCACAACATCGCTAACACTCGTCACACGGCTTTACCTTCCCTGCGACGTCGCTCTGGCCGGCGAACCGCCTCCTTTCTAAGGGGGCGGTTCATGCGGCGTAACAGCGACGTCACACGGCAGCCGTATAATAGCAAAGGAGGGGAGGAGATGAGCGACCGGAACATGCCGCCCACCTCCTTCCTTCCTCATTGCCAGTGGACGGAGGTAAGGAGATGTTCGTCGCTCCTGCAGTGTCATACATAGCGATGTGTGATGCCGCAGGAACGAGGAACAACATCGCTACTGTGCAGACAACGATATTTGGTAATTAAACGACCTCTCCAAGACAAATGATTTTTGTCTTCTTTGCGATTGTTTTTGGTCACTCCAGCCTGTCACACGCTGTGATGTCGCTAACGACGCCGGATGTGCGTTACAAACAGCATGACCCCGACGATATATCGTTAGCGATGTCGCAGCGTGTAAATGGCCCTTAAGGCCTTGTGCGTACGCTGCGGTTTTTGCCGCAATTTTGCTGCAGTTTTTCTGCATGAATTGTTGCAGAAAATGTTCAGAACCTTTCTGCAGTTATTCCCCAGCAAAACCTATGGTAAAAAAAAAATGCTGTGTGCACACTGCGGTTTTTTCCCCTACAGGTTTTGCTGCAGAATTTCTTCAGCAAAAAGAATGTGCATGTCACTTCTTTTCCGCAGGTACCTGCGTACCTGCGGTATTTTACACCATTGACTGCAATGTAATCATGAAATACCGCAAGGCATAACGCAGGTAGCAAATTATGTGCATATCATTGCGTTATTTCCGCGTTATTCCCGCAGTATTTCACGTTTTTCAGGACATAGTGATAATCACTACCCTGCATTTTGCAAGGAAGTGATGTCATTAGGACAGGAAGAGGAAATTGAGCAGAGAGTAAACACACATATCACACTCATACACAGACACATACATATATAATGCACAGACACATAAAAATCAGAAACGTACATACTAAAAATAAAAAACGAAAAAAAAACCAGTGGGCTCTGCCATATTTTTACCGTCCAGCCAAGGTAAGCACACAGCAGCACACTGCTATTCTCAGGCTGAGGAGGGTGAGGGCCATGGTTATTGCCCCCCCCCGCAGCCAAGCATATAAGCCCGCAGCTGCCCCGAGAATGTTGCATCCATTATGCGACAGTCCCGGCATGTTACCGGCTCTTCCCGATTGCCATGATGCAGTGGCAATCGGGGTAATAAGGAGTTAATGGCAGCCCATAGCTGTCACTAAGTCCAAGATTAGTAATGATAGTGTCTATGACATGTCATGACTAATCTGTAAGTGAAAGTAAATAAACACAAACACCACAAAAACCTTTATTTGAAATAAAACACAAAAAATCCCCCTCTTTCACCACTTTATTAACCCACCAAACACCCAGGTCCGACGTAATCCACACGAGGTCCTACGATGTTTGCACACTGATCCAGCGACGTTTGAGACATAGTACTCAATGCAGCCTCGTTCCGTGAATGAGGCTGCAGGTGTAACTCCAGGAAATTTCTCACAGTCGCTGATGTCAACACATTACCGCTTACGAGAACTTCAGGGCCTCATATGCGGTAATAGAGTGACGTCACCGACCGGCAGTGACCCTGCAAGAACTCAGATCCAAGGTCCCGCAGGGTCACTGCTGTATCACAAATACTGTTGGGGTGGAAAACACATACATCAGAAATAAAAGCTGTAATATCTATCATCCTATCCATGCATCTATCTACCTATCCATCTATCTATCTATCCATTATCTATCGATCTATCCATCCATTATCTATATATCTATATCTAAGAAAAAGGAAATGACAACACATATATATATTTTTTTTCAATGTGCTTTATTGCATTGAAGGCATAAAAACACATGTACCAATCCGCGGCAAAACCACAGCAAACCTCGGCAAACCGCGGGTGTGTTATTACCGCGGTTTTTGCTGCAGGTGCAGTAATCTTTCACAAGGTGCGGATTTTTCTTAAGAAAATTCCATTTTCTAGTCCGCACAGGGCCTAAGACACTGCCTGTTTTGTACAAAGTGCAGCAAAAGTTTAGCATGGCAGCTTAACCTCAAAGTGGCTAAAGTGAAAAACGATGAATCTTACTAACATACTGAAATTAAGAAAGCTGCCCAGTATCAAGTGACAGCACCTACTCTTCTGGCATTGTCTGGACAAAGGAGAAAGTTTTTTTGACACATGGCCAGTGCTGCAAGAGACTGACGGACTGGCTCATTGGAATAGCTAAGCCATCTCCCTCCAATGTCTCTATGTCAGCTGCAACAGAAAAGGAAACTATATTATGAATTAAATTAGCCAGCCAGATCACTTTCATTCACATTACTAGTCACTGGCCAACACAGAAAATTCTCTTCTTTGCCCAAACAAAGGATGAAGTATTATATGTAGCTTTCCTAATCAGAGAAGGTCTGGAGCGGTGGCGCCGCCATAGCGGAAGATCGAACATGACAGAGGTTTGTAAGGCCAGGCTCACATGGGGTTACTAGGGAGTTTGGGTAGGAAGGGGTTAGCAAGGAATTGGCGGGCTGATCGGCAGGATAGGTGGAGGGATAGGGATTTGAATAGTCACGTGGTAAGGGGTTAGATATGGGACTGTAGGGAAGTTTGTAGGAAGAGGAGGGGAAAAAGGAAGAGAGAGTACCGTTATAAGAAGAGGAAGAGCCGTTGTGACATCCTGTCGTGTGGATCCAGGACCGGTGAAAGATGGAGACCCCGCGGTGGCGTCGGCGCTAAGGACGACGATGGAGGAGGGAGGCCGTGAGTGGCTGCAGGAGCAGCTGAATTCATTACTGGGATAGAGTGTGGAGCCGGATCGACCATCCACCTGACGTCGCCGCCCACCAGAGCGCTTGAGCCCCGAGGTTCCCAAGCAGCAGAGGAGGATGAGGAGCCCATCGGTAACTCCTTCAGTAACAAGGGAGGGCAGTGTCGCGTGGCTGGAAGGACGCGGACCAGGCCGGTGAGGGAGCCCAGGGGGGGCGGAGCAACCTCCTGCATTTGCAGAACACATGGAGGCGGCATCTATGGTGGTGAGGTCCCCTGAGGTGTCCGCAGAAGTGCCTGAGGGTCCTCTGAGATCCCCGACGCCCCCTGAGGTGTCCGGAGCAGTGCCCGTGGGTCCTTCAGCATTAATGCTGGAGGACGGCGCTATTATACAGAATAGAGGGGAGGCAGAGGCTGTGAGGCCGCAGATGTGGCCAAGGAGTAACAGGCGCGAGCCGTGCAGCATCACAGCAAGAGCAACTAGCTCCGCCCCCTTTATACATCAGTGGATCCCTGGAGACCAGCAGTGCTTGCCCTGGGTCAGCATCACGTCACTAGGGCAAGGCACAACAACCACATAGCAGCAGTGGGATCAGCAGGACAGGTCCCGCAATGGCCGGGGGGGCTGGAGCTCCTGCAGACCTCTGGCACAGAGCGTGGTCGACAAAGGCAAGAGGATGGATTTAAATAATTTAGAAAAGAAATGAGAAAATCGCAATGGAGTATATTTAAATTACACAGGTGCCCTTAGTGTTACATATGCATAGCAGAACAGAGCGCACCATGCGCTCCCCCTTCTCAGGGCGTCATATGAATTCTCCGGTTCCGCCCCTTCTCTGTGCGATCACGTGACCCATTACGTTTTCTCCTAAGGGGTCCAACATGTGTTTTCCTAGTTCATTGGAGCGCATCATGCGTTCCACCCCACACAGGATAATTTAGAAGAAAACAAGAAATCGCAATGAGGTGCATTTATGTTTCACAGGCGCCAGGTTTATACACCGCCCATATGGTGCACCCTCTCTACTACAAAACGATTTTCAAAACACAGGAAGGGGATCTTTAGAGGATATAATTCCTAAGATGAGATAGATTATAAAGATTCACCTTAGATAATTGTATTATATTCATCAACATCATCATATTAGATAGATTTTATCTCATATCACCCTATATGAATTAAGGGTTCAAGAAATAAAAATCAATAAGGAAAAAATCTCATGGATAGCTCGATATAATACAAATGGGGGTAGTCTCATTTATATCCCTATTTTATTGGGGCTCGTCCCTTCCCGGGACTATACAAGCCAGGCGGATATAGATTAATTTACTAACCCCGAAGAAAAGGTTTTACTGAGTGAGTTTGAACGAATCTACAAAAAACATCCGTAAGTCAATTGTTCATTTAATCCTTTAGGCTGTACAGAGTCAAAGTGGTAGATCCATTTACACTCCCTTTGCATGAGCAGCTTATTCCAATTGCTCTTTCTGGCAGGTTCTGGAACTACCTCAATAACTTTAAATCTTATGGAGCTCGTGACTCCCCCATGGATTTGTCGGATGTGCCTAGATACAGAAGTATCTCTACTATTTCGCACATCCCCAGGTGTTCGACTATCCATTTTCTCAGTTCTCTCTTCGTTTTGCCAACGTAGTCCAGGGGGCACGTGCATGTCGCCACGTAGATAACCCTCTTTGTACCACAATTGACAAAATATCGGATTTCATAGCCTTTTTTTGTAGAGACAGACGTCACCTTTTTACCTGGGGAGATTCAACTACAAAATTTACAGTGCCCACATCTGTAAATTCTGTTGATTTTTCTCTCCCTCCATGTCTTGGTGCCTGATAAAAGCTGTGTACAAGTCTATCCTTTAGTGATTTCCCTTTCCTGAAGGTGATATTAGGATGTTTTCCAATAAACTCTCTCAGGTTCGGGTCAGGTCTTAAAATGCCCCAATGTTTTTCTAAGATCGTATATACTTCATGATTATGATTATCATACGTCCCAATTATACGTGTGATGTTTTCCATCTCTTCCTTATTCCTTGATCTCAAAAGATCTTCCCTATCTTGGACTACTGCATTTTTATATGCTCTTTTTAGGGTGTCTGCTGGGTAACCTCTATTTACAAATCTACGGCAGAGCTCCCCTGCCTGTTTATGAAAGGTATGGCTATCTGAATAGTTCCGTTTTAACCTTAGGTACTGTCCTCTTTGTATCCCCTTCTTCAGGGACTCAGGGTGATGACTTGTCCAATGTAAAAAGCTGTTGATTGCCGTACTCTTCCTATGCACCTGAGTCTCAATTTGCCCCTTGGCCCCCCTCATCAGTAGTACGTCCAAGAAAGCCAGTTTCTCCATCCCAACCTCACACGTAAAGGACAAACCAATACTATTCATATTTAGATCTTTAATGAAGTCATAAAAAGAGCTGACTGTCCCGGTCCATAGGACCAGAACATCATATATATAGCGACCCCAAAAGGTTATGTGCTCCACCCACTTTGAGCGTGGTTAATGGAATACCAGGGTGTCCTCCCACCAGCCCAAGAACAGATTTGCATACGATGGGGCGCAGGAGCAGCCCATCGCAGTGCCCCTGAGCTGATGGTAGTACTTTTGATTGAAGACAAAGAAATTATGAGTTAATATGTATTCCATTAACTTTATTGTAAACCTATTATGTTTCTCAAAGTGGGTCCCTCTGGCGTCTAGAAAATATCTTAATGCTATCAGGCCCAGGTTGTGAGGGATTGAACTGTACAGTGCCTCAACATCAATTGATATTATATAATAGACACTGCACTCTCTTGTTGATAAAATGAAGACAAAAAGTTTTTCTCTTTGCAAAAAAGTGATTATTTATTTGATGGCGACATAAGATGGTGGACGTTTCGGCCCAACGGCCTTTATCATGTATAGTCGCTGTGAAGTGAGAAATAAAGAAATCAATATTTACATATATTACATAATATACAACTATATACAATAGATACCATGTCTGAGCGTATTATAAAGTATGCATGGCTCACAGTATATCACAGTTACAATCAGAATATAGGGGTAATACATTCTCGCATACCTCCACAAGAGGGCTGTTTCAGAAGAGAAGAAAATAATGGAGCAGGATGGAAGGAGTACCACCAAGAATAGTTTATGATACAAGATTTTCCAGAGGATGAAGTCTGCAGAGGAAGGATATGTGTTAATTGATTGTAAATGACAAGTTTATTGTGTATACAGATAAGGAACCTTTTATCATTGATTTTATGAATAATATTTCAATCAGTGTTATATGGGATTGTTGGAGCACCGGCGATTTCAAGGGGTGAATATCACAAACAATAGGGAGCAGTGATTGAATAGATCTTCTTTACATTCACCTTGAATGGATTTTTTAAAAAAATATATATATATAAAAAAAAATCAAAGAGACATCAATGTTTACTATATTCCAGCCTCTATGCACATACCTAGAAGCAGGTTAGATTTCCTTTGGCTGGAAGGAATTCGTGTACATGTATTCCAATGGAAGAGATTTCCAGCTAAAATTAGAATAGATCATGCATTTTTTAGTACTATTAATTCATAGGCTTATATAGTGCTGGGCAGGAGGAGAATCGGAGGTTCATCTCACTAGACCTACACTGCACAACCCTTGCGGAATACCACCGCCAGAGCCGCATACCAAGGGGCCTGAGGTGTAATCTCAGACCTACTCTATTTTCAAATATTGAGGAATATTGCAAAAAATGTCAAGCAATCTTAAACAAGTGTTCACTTGACCTCATTGTTTTAACAATAGAATACTTGCAAACAGCCCTAAAAGAATCTCAGGAGAAAATCAGAACTATTGAAACACAGCTCACCGATAGCTTATCCTCAAGTGATCTATCTGCACTTAAAAAGAAGACTGCAGAAACACTGAAAGACTTCAAAAAGAAGTTAGAGGATAAAAAAAGACAAAAATTCCAAAGAGATACTGACGACTACCTTCACAATCGTGTCTACAAATGGAACGACTCATCATCCAACAACCCACGCTACTGACAAAGACAGTCTTCATACAATCAGTCTCCGAGTTCGGGAAGCGAGTCCAGTGGGAGCATAAGGACTCCTGGGAATTTTTTAGGACAAGGAAGGAGAAGAAACCCACGAGGAGATCGAGGAGCAGGAGGCACCTGGGGGATGACACTGAGATCTCAGGTAAGGGTCCCAATTTAGTAACTAACATCTCAAATTACACTTTGTCACCAAGTGAATTTACTGTACTTAACAAAGGCCTAACCTTTTGCCCTACCCCTAAGTGGGACGCCTTCAATCTGGAAAATGACTTGCAAAGATTCTATAGAGCGATAGGATTAAAAACACATTTCGGTCTTAATCCACACTATGAAACTACCCCACAACAAACACTCAATACAGTTAACATCAAATCTCTAGGACTACGAAACCCGAGTAATTTCATGCCACCAAAAACCTATCATGCCACAGAAACCTTTATATCCCTAGTAGATAGGGATATCAAAGAAAACTTACACGAACATGCACTAGGCTTTTATCCAACTCATAACAACCTCACTAAAATAGAGAAGTTGGCATTATCATCCCTGAAAAATAACAAAGGCATTACAATAAAACCAGCAGACAAAGGTGGTGGCATTGTGGTACAAAACACCCCTGATTACATTCAAGAGATCAAACGACAATTGAGTGACACTAACACTTACAAAAAGATACCCTATGATCCCGTCTTTAAGATTCAGCAAAAAATAAAAAACTTCCTCTCGCCATACCTTGATAATAACATCCTAGACAGAAATACATGTTCCTTTCTTACCAAATTACATCCAATATCACCGTTTTTTTACACACTTCCCAAAATCCACAAAACCATGAATAACCCTCCCGGACGCCCCATAGTAGCTTCAACCGAATCTGTCCTCTCACCATTGTCAATTTACCTAGAAAAAATCCTGACACCCATAACTCGTGATACTAGATCTTTCATCCTGGACACAAATAATTTTCTTGAGAAAATCAGGAAAATCAAACAGGTCCCTCCTGGTAGCCTCCTTTGTAGATGGGACGTGTCAAGTCTCTACACATCTATCTCACATAACAAGGGTCTCATAGCCACTAAATTGGCACTCGAAAAAACGAATCATACTATCGAATCCAAGGAATTTTGCTTGAAACTCCTCGAACTGGTCCTGAATGAAAATTACTTTATGTTTCAAGATGAATTCTACATGCAGGTACACGGGACCGCAATGGGCGCGAACGTAGCCCCGGCTTACGCTAACATATACATGGACCACTTCGAGGGGCGCTATGTCTATTCATTTCCATCCTTCGATGAACGGGCCCTACTCTGGGTCCGTTTCAGCGACAATATTTTTTGCATTTGGCAGGGCGATACGGACAGCCTACTCACATTCCACAACCACATCAATACAGTATGGCCTGAACTTAAATTCACCCTTAACGATGACATCAACTCCATTAATTTTTTGGACACAACCATAAAAAAGGACCCACAAGGTAATCTATTTTCTGACATTTACTGGAAGCCCACAGACCACAACTGCATGTTACTTTATAACAGTTGCCATCCAAGATCAACGAAAAATAGCCTGCCTAGATCACAGTTCAAAAGAATCAATAGAATAGTTTCAGATAATAACACTAGACTTGAAAGAATAAATGAAATGACAGACAGATTTATTGAGCGCAAATACCCCAAAAAACTACTCTTGGATGAGAAACAAAAAATACTATCTACAGATATGAACACTAAAGAGGATGCACTTACTAATAGAATCCCATTTGTGCACACACATCATCCATCCAGGCCCAAGATTTACAGCATCATATCAAAAAATTGGCCACTTCTACGACGGGCATACCCACGAATAGAGACTTTCAGCGCCCCCCCCATTAATGTGCAAAAGGCGACCCAGGAACATAAAAGATGCCTTAGTTAGAGCAGACATTGGCAGCAACAAAAAAGACCTCACACAAACATATCTCACTACAAGACGGACAGGGACTTTTCCTTGCCTGAACTGCCCTGCTTGCTCTAATGTGATCAAGTGTGACCACTTTTCACATCCTAGATCTGGCAAGTCATTTCCGATACGAGACTACTTCACCTGTCAAAGCAACTTTGTTGTGTACATCATTAAATGTCCGTGCGGTCTCCTGTATGTTGGAGAAACTATCCAGCATGTGGGAGACCGCATTGCGAGTCATAAATCCAACATCAGGTGTAAAAAAACATGGCTCCCAATCCCCTACCACTTCCATGAGGCCAATCACTCTATAGCACAATTACGTTACCAGGTAATTGAGAAGGTACACCAACCGAGAAGAGGCGGAAACCATATTGAACTACTTAAAAAAAGAGAGAGCTTTTGGTTCCATACCCTTCAAACCCTGACACCAAAAGGGTTAAATCGAGAAATAGATTGCTTATTGTAATATGATGATCATATTTTAACTTTCTTATTATATCCTTTCCAGAAGCCTTGATGAACTTCACCTCTCCTTCTCCTTTCCTCCACCCTTGCATATATGGTATCGTATACCCTCCGTCCCTTGAACACCCCCCAAACCATTCCCCCCCCTTTGTTTTCTCCCCTTTTTTCTCAATTACTTATCTGTAACTATATCCCATACCAATGTTTTAACTACTCTGTATACTATGACCTCCTTTTGTTCCTATGATTATCCATCTTGTATGGTAAACTTTGGTAGTACGGGACCCTTACTTAGAGCAATGTACAATTTATATGTCTATCCTTAACACATTCCATTTCAGACTAAAAAAAATCCTCCTCCAACATTGGACTCAAGAATTTATCATATATATGTATATATAATGTGTGCCTATATGCCTTATAAATTATGCTCTATGTAATCTATACCTCTTTTTTCATATATCCCTAATACATATAATGGACCTTTTGAGACTCTCTTCTCCTTTCCTCTAGCTATTCTGCCAAACAGCAGCATTTTCCTATATAACACATTGCAATACCCATCAGTTTCAATGATTACGGTAATGTACCGCATATTCAGTGGATTACAGCTGTCTCCACTGCACGTGCGTTTAGTCTGTGGCGACTTCCTGCTTTACGTGTTAAAAGCCATCACAGCACTGAATAGTGCTACTGACGGCCATATCCTGGGAAGGTGGCGTGCAGGTAAGACACAACTACACCAGCGCTGCTGACGGCCATATCCTGGGAAGGTGGCGTGCAGGTAAGACACAACTACACCAGCGCTGCTGCTGAACTCACCCCTCCTCCACTAAACACCAAAGTCCTTTATTGCTTATGTAACGTTCTACCTACAGAAGGAAAATATCCACTCCACCAATGTCTAAAACCTCCTCCTCCACATGAGAGAAGTCTGCAGGAGCCTTTATCAGGTATATGACCCTAAGCCTGCAGCTAATCGAGTAGATGCCTGAAACATGTCTCTGCATTTAACCCCTTTATCACTATATGCAACCTAATTACAGATGGTGTTTATATACATGTTCTCTTACAACCACCCAAACGTCTATGTGATCCACATGAATATATAAGGATAAAAGGTACTTGTAAAAGTCTCTTTCAACACTATATAAACCTGCCAAATATTACTCTATAACTGCGCAGCACTATATAAGCCTATGAATTAATAGTACTAAAAAATGCATGATCTATTCTAATTTTAGCTGGAAATCTCTTCCATTGGAATACATGTACACGAATTCCTTCCAGCCAAAGGAAATCTAACCTGCTTCTAGGTATGTGCATAGAGGCTGGAATATAGTAAACATTGATGTCTCTTTGATTTTTTTTATATATATATTTTTTAAAAAATCCATTCAAGGTGAATGTAAAGAAGATCTATTCAATCACTGCTCCCTATTGTTTGCGACATTCACCCCTTGAAATCGCCGGTGCTCCAACAATCCCATATAACACTGATTGAAATATTATTCATAAAATCAATGATAAAGGTTCCTTATCTGTATACACAATAAACTTGTCATTTACAATCAATTAACACACATTCTTCCTCTGCAGACTTCATCCTCTGGAAAATCTTGTATCATAAACTATTCTTGGTGGTACTCCTTCCATCCTGCTCCATTATTTTCTTCTCTTCTGAAACAGCCCTCTTGTGGAGGTATGCGAGAATGTATTACCCCTATATTCTGATTGTAACTGTGATATACTGTGAGCCATGCATACTTTATAATACGCTCAGACATGGTATCTATTGTATATAGTTGTATATTATGTAATATATGTAAATATTGATTTCTTTATTTCTCACTTCACAGCGACTATACATGATAAAGGCCGTTGGGCCGAAACGTCCACCATCTTTTGTCGCCATCAAATAAATAATCACTTTTTTGCAAAGAAAAAAACTTTTTGTCTTCATTTTATCAACAAGAGAGTGCAGTGTCTATTATATAATAAGTTCTGGGACTATTGACCCCACACTAGCACCTCTAATGAAACCATACTCTAGCTGAGTGCACACCAATACCCTATAACTCTGTCAACATCAATTGAGGCAAAAAACGTTCCAATATCAATCACAACCCCGTTCAGTTTGGTAAGAAGGTCACTCGTATCACGGAGATATGAGGATAACGAGGTGACGTAGGGTCTGAGAATAGTGTTCAGGTATACACTAACGTTCTGTGATAGTGAATTTATGCCAGCCACAATGGGTCTCCCTTTCAAAGGTGATACTCCCTAGTGGATTTTTGGTAGGGCATAGAACGTTGGTGTAACCGGAAACTTCTCATACATGAATTCAAATTCTTTTTTGGGAGATCAAACGCTGTAGTACTCCCTCTGTCAGAATCTCCAATAACACATCATTCTAAACAGGAGTGGGATCACGTTCAAGGGCAGCATAGCCATCAGAGTCACGTAGGATAGCATAGCACATCCTTTGATATTCATTGTGACTCCTGACGACTATGTTGCCCCCCTTGTCTGACGGTTTTATCACCAATTCTTTTTTATTAGTCAATGCTACAAGAGTATCCATCTCGGTTTTAGACAGATTAGGGGAGAAACTCTGTCTCATATCAGACAATTTTTTCAAATCATCAGAGACGACTTTAACAAAAATATCCACACTGTCAAGGTTCCCTCTAGGTGGCTGTTTCTCGCTCTTCCTCTTTAAATTGGTGAATGGTCCCACTCCTAACTCCCTCGTGTTCTCACTATCCAACGCAACAAGATTTGCAAAGGTTTCCCTTTCTTCAGGGGTAATGCCCAGGAGATCAAATTTAGATTCCTCAGTGGTTTTAAAAAATTTCTTCCATTTTAACTTTCTGCCAAACAGGGAAAGGTTCTTTGTCCGTGTGAAAGGGTTATACCTCTCCGTGGGCACGAATGATAAACCCCTTCTCAAGATATACAAATCAGTATCAGACAATGCAAAACCAGAGAGATTAATAATCTGGTTATTCATCTCCTTTCTTTCCTGTTCGAGTTGGTGAATGTTGACCGAGGTCTCAAATCGTAGGGCAACGTCTTCTCCTCTAAAAAAGAGGCCGAACCAACAGGTATGGATGATGTTAACTGAGAGACTAAGGATGATGATGACATTGCTGCTCCTCTTCCCTGCCATCTATTTCTATAGTGCCTTTGTCTCCTGCCACTTCTATTCCCTCCAAAAGGGCCTCTTGGTCTTTCTGAGTCGGATGATTCCAAGTCAGAGGATGGTATATCAGTCGGAGGTCCTCTTTCCTCTGTAAGGATACTGTATGCTGTTTTATCCTTGAACTCTCCCAAATCTTTTACAAAGTTACTGTGTTTTCTTATTTTCTGTGTATTATGAAATTTTTCAACAGAACTTTGTAAAAATTTCTCTCTCCTCTCAAAGTCAGGGTCAGTCTTATATTTTAGTACTGCCTCTATCCGTTCAGTCAATTTGGCGGAGGTTTTTGTCAGGGTCAGTCTTTCCTCTGTAAGCAGCAACTGCATAAAATGTATGGACGTTGCCTTAGATTCCTTTTCCTACTATTCTAATAGATTGGCACTTCTAGATCTAGGTGCACGTGTAACAGTGATTCTCAGCACCTTAAGGCCCAGTCACACTAAACAACTTACCAGCGATCCCAACAACGATCCAACCTGATAGGGATTGCTGGTAAGTTGCTAGGAGGTTGCTGGTGAGATGTCACACTGCGACGCTCCAGCGATCCCACCAGCAACCTGACCTGGCAGGGATGGCTGGAGCGTCGCTACACGAGTTGCTGGTGAGCTCACCAGCAACCAGTGTCCCAGCCAGCAGCGCCGCGTGGAAGCGATGCTGCGCTTGGTAACTAAGGTAAATATCGGGTAACCAACCCGATATTTACCTTGGTTACCAGCGCACACTGCTTAGCGCTGGCTCCCTGCACACCTAGCCACAGTACACATCGGGTTAATTACCCGATGTGTACTCTGCTATGTGTGCAGGCAGCAGGAGCCGGCTTCTGCGGGCGCTGGTAACCACAGTAAACATCGGGTAACCAAGAAGCCCTTACCTTGGTTACCCGATATTTACCTTCGTTACCAGCATCCCCGCTCTCACACTGCCAGTGCCGGCTCCCTGTTCCCTGCACTCCAAGCCACAGTACACATCGGGTTAATTACCCGATGTGTACTCCGGCTACATGTGCAGAGAGCAGGAGCCGGCACTGGCAGCGTGATAGCGGGGACGCTGGTAACGAAGGTAAATATCGGGTAACCAAGGTAAGGGCTTCTTGGTTACCCGCTGTTTACCGTGGTTACCAGCGTCCGCAGAAGCCGGCTCCTGCTGCCTGCACATTTAGTTGTTGCTCTGTCGCTGTCACACACAGCGATGTGTGCTTCACAGCGGGAGAGCAAGAACTAAAAAATGGCCCAGGACATTCAGCAACAACCAACGACCTCACAGCAGGGGCCAGGTTGTTGCTGGATGTCACACACAGCAACATCGCTAGCAACATCGCTGCTACGTCACAAAAGTTGTTCGTTAGCAGCGATGTTGCTAGCGATGTTGCTTAGTGTGACGTGGCCTTTAGGTACAATCCCCTGTTTTATGTAGCTCTCAAGGGATTGCACCTCCCACCATGACTTGATATTGTCACGATAACAACTATAAAGTTCGTTAAACAATTGTTTTAAATTAGTGACTCCTCCAGTGTAGACCACGTTTACCTCATCAGTAAAAAACTTATCAGCGTCTGTTAACCAATTGCTGGTATTGATAGGTTCAGAAAGAAAACCCGCCATCAATTTAAATCCTCAGTATAACAACCAGAAAAAGAAAATCATATACTGTAAAGTAGTTAAATCAGTTTTTATCCAGGAACTACCAGGTAGTCCCTGGATAAAAACTGATTTAACTACCTTACAGTATAGGATTTTCTTTTTCTGGTTGTTATACTGAGGGTTTTATTAAGCCAGAAGCATTCTCATTAAAATAGTTTTAATAGATTGTTCGATTTTGTTTTTTAGAATCTTTTTTATAATCAGGTAATTTTAACAGGTAGGGATTGATCGTCCAGAGGTATCTTTTCTGATCCGACTGGGTGAGAAATCTCACACGTGAAAGAGCAATGATCAGAGAAAGAACGAGGGTTGATCTTAAAATTCTTAAACTTAGAGATAGTGAAAATGTCAGTTAAGGCCAAATCTATTCTTGAGAAAGACTTATGAGGATTTGATTAGTAGGTATATTCACTAGAGGTTGTGTTAATACAGCGAAAGACATCAAATAGCTCTTGTTTAGAGATCTAAGGGTCTAGAGTAGGAAAATAATGTCTATTTGGTGCGGTAGAGTCAATAAAGCTATTAGGAACTACAGTGGTACCTTGCTTAACGAGAACAATCCATTCTGGGACTGTGCTTGTTAATCAAGGTACTCGTTCAGCAGAGCAAGATTTCACATAGGAAATCATTGCAATGCTGACGATCCGCTCCACAACTTCTAAAATGTCCCATCCTGGTCCCCTATTCTATCATTCCATACATGCACAACCACACACAAACACACACAAACTCACACAGACACACATGCACGCATGCGCACACACACATATTATATGCTCACCTTACCTTCCGTTCCATCGCCGGTCTGCTGGGACTTGCTGTTCTCTGGTACGGGGCTGGGCTGTGTAACGCGTTACCATAACGACGAGGCAGGAACTTCCCGGCCAGAGTGCTGATGTCAAAGGCAGAGCCGCTTGCCTCTGATTGGCCAGCGCTCTGCCTTTCATTAGCGGTGACAGGAAGTTCCTCCCTCGTCGCTATGGATGCAGATACACAGCGTGGACTGGAGCGGCGAGGCGCACTACAGCACCCAGGAGGCCGGCAATGAAACGAAAGGTAAACATATGTTATATTATATGCTCACCTTACCCTCCGTTCCATCGCAGGCCTCCTGGTCTTGTAGTTCGCCGCGAGGACGCCGCGATGTACCGGGAACTACAAGAACCATCAGACCAGCGGTGGAACGGAAGGTAAGGTGAGCATAATAATGTATGTGCCTGCATGTGTGTGTTTGTGAGTACATGTGTGTGTTTGTGCGTGCATGTGTGTGTTTGTGTGGACTGCAAGTGCGGGTCAGAGTGCGGTGGATGGACGAAACCGGAAGTGTGTGCGGTGAGAATTTGGCTCGTACAGCAAAGCTTTCTCGTAAAGCGGGTTACAAATTTACAGAAAGCTTTGCTTGTATAGCGAAATTCTCGTTAAGAGGTAAATTAAATTAATTAAATTAAAGTCTCCTAGTATTATAAGATTCCCTTTTTTCAATTCTAGAATTTTTTGGAAATTTTGTTAAGAAAAGATTGTTGTTAGGTGCGTACACATTAACAATTGTGCTATAATATTGGATTTTGAATTGACCCATCAAACCTTTGACATTGATGCAATAAACGAACTTGTCTTCCTCGGCAAAGTAAGGAACGAACTCCTTTTCATGATGTCTGAACCATGAAAAAGACACTCCTGGCAACAATATGTTCCTGCTTTTGAGCTTTGATCTCAGTAGCTCAGTGGCATCTTTGGGGCGATTAAAGTCTCTTTCCAAATCATTCATCTCCTACTGGGAAAACCATTTTGGTCTTGTATCATCTTCAAAGTAAGAACTTGATTTATTATCTGGTTCAGGAAGACCCAGGGCCAGATTAAGGTTGGTGGGGGCCCCTGGGCAGAAAATCTGGTGGGGGCCCCATAACGTTAACATTTTTAGCCATAACAGTAGAGCACGAACCGTAGCATTTAGATATAAATCCAA
Organism: Anomaloglossus baeobatrachus; assembly: GCF_048569485.1. NCBI lineage: Eukaryota > Metazoa > Chordata > Amphibia > Anura > Aromobatidae > Anomaloglossus > Anomaloglossus baeobatrachus. Next base: position 118,223,932 of record NC_134362.1, on the reverse strand, counting down.
TGAACATTTATCTTATCCTGTTCTGCCACATTCAGATTTACAGTACTACAATACAGATACAGTCCAGGATAAATCACAGCTGTCCACTTACACACAGAAAGTAGAGTTAAGGCTGCTTTACACATTTCGATCTCGTATGCGCCCCCATCGTATGTGCAGAACAGGCAATTTGTTGCCCGTGTCGCACAAACGATTAACCCCCCGTCACACGTACTTGCCTTCCAAATGACCTCGCTGTGGGGCGGCGAACATCCACTTCCTGAAGTGAAAGGGACGTCACACAGCGGCCGGCCAATAGAAGCGGAGGGGGCGGAGATGAGCGGGACATAAACATCCCGCCCACCTCCTTTCTTCCGCATTGCCGGCGGGACGCAAGTAAGCTGCAGTTCATCGTTCCCGGGGTGTCAGATGGAGCGATGTGTGCTGCCTCAAGAACGATGAACAAAGAGACGTTCAATTTTTAGAAAATGAACGACGTGTATGCAATCAACGTTTTAACGCACAATCAGGGTCGCACGTAGCTGTCACACACTACAATATCACTAACGATGCCGGATGTGCGTCACTTACGACGTGACCCCGCCGAGACATCGTTAGATATATTGTAGCGTGTAAAGCCCGCTTTTGTCACATATTTTTTATTGATCCCAATGTTAAGGCAGCCAGGGCCAGCTCCAGGGTTTTGTGGCCTCCGGGTGAAAGAGTCTCAGTGGACCCCATCCACACACAGACACGCACACACACATACAGGCATGCGTATATACATATTTGAAGACAAATTCAGAAAAATACATATAAACAGACAAATATATGCACAGTCATATACACTGACATACATGCAGACACAGACGCATTAGGGCTCGTGCGCACGTTGTGTAATTACATGCATTTACGCTGCGTATAGCACTGCAGTGTAAATGCATGCGTCCTGCGTCCCCTATACAATCTATGTAGATTGTGCATGATACGTGCACCCATTGCTTTTATGAACGCAGCGATTTGGGTGCTAAAATGTTGACCCAAATCCGTGCGTTCATAAAATGAGCATGTCAATTATCCGTGCGCTATGGATGCAGCTCCCTCTGTCTATGGTGGGGGCAGCAGCCAGAGCGCATGAAATCGGCTTTTTTTTGTACAGAAAAACTGCATCCATTATGCATTGTTTTCTGCAGCGATTTGACGCGCACATGTGCTGTCAAATCGCTGCAGAATATTCAGCAGTTACATGCGCATGAGCCCTTACAGGTATTAATATGGGAAAGTCGCCAGCAGCCTCACTCACCTCTCCCGCTTGTTTCCGTCCAGCTCCTTCAGGACATGTGGCTGTTTCACGATGGCTGTCACTAACACACATGACTGCACACTGACAGCACTGCTGTATATACATCACAGGAGGGGCTGGGGGCTACGATATATATATTACAGGAGGGGCAGTGGGCATAGACGTTACTGGAGTGGCAAACAGCTCTGGTGGTGTACTCATCACTGCGATGGGTGACATAGCGCTCTGGGGAACCCATATAGTTCGGGGGGGGGGGGGCGCGCGCACAGACTGCTCTAATTCATATATACACACACAGTACTGCTTCTTACACACACATCTCTGACACACACACACTACAATGCACCCCCCATTACCCCTACACACACACGCACACACACACACAATACAATGCACCCCCCATTACCCCTCTCCCCACACACAATACAATGCACCCCCCATTACCCCTCCCCCCCCCACACACACACACACACAATACAATGCACCCCCCATTACCCCTCTCCCCACACACAATACAATGCACCCCCATTACCCTCTCCCCACACACACAATACAATGCACCCCCCATTACCCCCTCTCCCCACACACACAATACAATGCACCCCCCATTACCCCCTCTCCCCACACACACAATACAATGCACCCCCCATTACCCCTCTCCCCACACACACAATACAATGCACCCCCCATTACCCCTCTCCCCACACACAATACAATGCACCCCCATTACCCTCTCCCCACACACACAATACAATGCAACCCCCCATTACCCCTCTCCCCACACACACAATACAATGCACCCCCCATTACCCCTCTCCCCACACACACAATACAATGCACCCCCATTACCCCTCTCCCCACACACACAATACAATGCACCCCCCATTACCCCTCTCCCACACACACAATACAATGCACCCCCCATTACCCCTCTCCCCACACACACAATACAATGCACCCCCCATTACCCCTCTCCCCCACACACACAATACAATGCACCCCCCATTACCCCTCTCCCCACACACACAATACAATGCACCCCCCATTACCCCTCTCCCCACACACACAATACAATGCACCCCCCATTAACCCCTCTCCCACACACACAATACAATGCACCCCCCATTACCCCTCTCCCCACACACACAATACAATGCACCCCCCATTACCCCTCTCCCCACACACACAATACAATGCACCCCCCATTACCCCTCTCCCCACACACACAATACAATGCACCCCCCATTACCCCTCTCCCCACACACACAATACAATGCACCCCCCATTACCCTCTCCCCACACACACAATACAATGCACCCCCCCATTACCCTCTCCCCACACACAATACAATGCACCCCCCATTACCCCTCTCCCCACACACAATACAATGCACCCCCCATTACCTCTCTCCCCACACACACACACACACAATACAATGCACCCCCCATTACCGCTCTCCCCACACACACAATACAATGCACCCCCCATTACCGCCTCTCCCACACACACACAATACAATGCACCCCCCATTACCCCTCTCCCCACACACACAATACAATGCACCCCCCATTACCCCTCTCCCCACACACACAATACAATGCACCCCCCATTACCGCTCTCCCCACACACACAATACAATGCACCCCCCATTACCCCTCTCCCCACACACACAATACAATGCACCCCCCATTACCCCTCTCCCCACACACACAATACAATGCACCCCCCATTACCCCTCTCCCCACACACACAATACAATGCACCCCCCATTACCCCTCTCCCCACACACAATACAATGCACCCCCCCATTACCCCTCTCCCCCACACACAATACAATGCACCCCCCATTACCCCCTCTCCCCACACACAATACAATGCACCCCCCATTACCCCTCTCCCCACACACAATACAATGCACCCCCATTACCCCTCTCCCACACACAATACAATGCACCCCCCATTACCCCTCTCCCCACACACAATACAATGCACCCCCCATTACCCCTCTCCCCACACACACAATACAATGCACCCCCCATTACCCCTCTCCCCACACACACAATACAATGCACCCCCCCATTACCCTCTCCCACACACACAATACAATGCACCCCCCATTACCCCTCTCCCCCACACACAATACAATGCACCCCCCATTACCCCTCTCCCCACACACAATACAATGCACCCCCCATTACCCCTCTCCCCACACACAATACAATGCACCCCCCATTACCCCTCTCCCCACACACAATACAATGCACCCCCCATTACCCCTCTCCCACACACACAATACAATGCACCCCCCATTACCCCTCTCCCCACACACAATACAATGCACCCCCCATTACCCTCTCCCCACACACACAATACAATGCACCCCCCATTACCCCTCTCCCCACACACAATACAATGCACCCCCCCATTACCCCTCTCTCCCACACACAATACAATGCACCCCCCATTACCCCTCTCCCCACACACAATACAATGCACCCCCCATTACCCCTCTCCCACACACACAATACAATGCACCCCCCATTACCCCTCTCCCACACACAATACAATGCACCCCCCATTACCCCTCTCCCCACACACAATACAATGCACCCCCCATTACCTCTCTCCCCACACACACACACACAATACAATGCACCCCTCATTACCTCTCCCCACACACAAACACAATACAATGCACCCCCCATTACCCCTCTCCCCCACACACACAATACAATGCACCCCCCATTACCCCTCTCCCCACACACACAATACAATGCACCCCCCATTACCCCCTTCTCCCCACACACACAATACAATGCACCCCCCATTACCCCTCTCCCCACACACACAATACAATGCACCCCCCATTACCCCTCTCCCCACACACACAATACAATGCACCCCCCATTACCCCTCTCCCCACACACACAATACAATGCACCCCCCATTACCCCTCTCCCCACACACAATACAATGCACCCCCCATTACCCCTCTCCCCACACACAATACAATGCACCCCCCATTACCCCTCTCCCCACACACACAATACAATGCACCCCCCATTACCCCTCTCCCCACACACACAATACAATGCACCCCCCATTACCCCTCTCCCCACACACACAATACAATGCACCCCCCCATTACCCCTCTCCCCACACACACAATACAATGCACCCCCCCATTACCCCTCTCCCCACACACAATACAATGCACCCCCCATTACCCCTCTCCCCACACACAATACAATGCACCCCCCATTACCCCTCTCCCCACACACAATACAATGCACCCCCCATTACCCCTCTCCCCACACACAATACAATGCACCCCCCATTACCCTCTCCCACACACACAATACAATGCACCCCCCATTACCTCTCTCCCCACACACACACACACAATACAATGCACCCCTCATTACCCCTCTCCCCACACACAATACAATGCACCCCCCATTACCCCTCTCACCCCACACACAATACAATGCACCCCCCATTACCCTCTCTCCCCACACACAATACAATGCACCCCCCATTACCTCTCTCCCCACACACACAACACAATACAATGCACCCCTCATTACCCTCTCCCCACACACAAACACAATACAATGCACCCCCCATTACCCCTCTCCCCACACACACAATACAATGCACCCCCCATTACCCCCTCTCCCCACACACACAATACAATGCACCCCCCCATTACCCCCTCTCCCCACACACACAATACAATGCACCCCCCATTACCCCTCTCCCCACACACACAATACAATGCACCCCCCATTACCCCTCTCCCCACACACACAATACAATGCACCCCCCATTACCCCTCTCCCCACACACAATACAATGCACCCCCCCATTACCCCTCTCCCCACACACACAATACAATGCACCCCCCATTACCCCTCTCCCCACACACACAATACAATGCACCCCCCATTACCCCTCTCCCCACACACACAATACAATGCACCCCCCATTACCCTCTCCCCCACACACACAATACAATGCACCCCCCCATTACCCCTCTCCCCACACACACAATACAATGCACCCCCCATTACCCCTCTCCCCACACACAATACAATGCACCCCCCCATTAACCCCTCCTCTCCCCATCACACACAATACAATGCACCCCCCATTACCCCTCTCCCCACACACAATACAATGCACCCCCCATTACCCCTCTCCCCACACACAATACAATGCACCCCCCATTACCCCTCTCCCCACACACAATACAATGCACCCCCCATTACCCCTCTCCCCACACACAATACAATGCACCCCCCATTACCCCTCTCCCACACACACAATACAATGCACCCCCCATTACCCCTCTCCCCACACACACAATACAATGCACCCCCCCATTACCCCTCTCCCCACACACACAATACAATGCACCCCCCATTACCCCTCTCCCCACACACAATACAATGCACCCCCCATTACCCCTCTCCCCACACACAATACAATGCACCCCCCATTACCCCCTCTCCCCACACACAATACAATGCACCCCCCATTACCCCTCTCCCCACACACACAATACAATGCACCCCCCATTACCCCTCTCCCCACACACAATACAATGCACCCCCCATTACCCCTCTCCCCACACACAATACAATGCACCCCCCATTACCCCTCTCCCCACACACAATACAATGCACCCCCCATTACCCCTCTCCCCACACACAATACAATGCACCCCCCATTACCCCTCTCCCCACACACACAATACAATGCACCCCCCATTACCCCTCTCCCCACACACACAATACAATGCACCCCCTCATTACCCCTCTCCCCACACACACAATACAATGCACCCCCCATTACCCCTCTCCCCACACACAATACAATGCACCCCCCATTACCCCTCTCCCCACACACAATACAATGCACCCCCCATTACCCCTCTCCCCACACACAATACAATGCACCCCCCATTACCCCTCTCCCCACACACAATACAATGCACCCCCCATTACCCCTCTCCCCACACACAATACAATGCACCCCCCCATTACCTCTCTCCCCACACACACACACACAATACAATGCACCCCTCATTACCTCTCCCCACACACACAATACAATGCACCCCCCATTACCCCTCTCCCCACACACAATACAATGCACCCCCCATTACCCCTCTCCCCACACACACAATACAATGCACCCCCCATTACCCCTCTCCCCACACACAATACAATGCACCCCCCCATTACCCCTCTCCCCCACACACAATACAATGCACCCCCCATTACCCCTCTCCCCACACACAATACAATGCACCCCCCATTACCCCTCTCCCCACACACAATACAATGCACCCCCCATTACCCCTCTCCCCACACACAATACAATGCACCCCCCATTACCCCTCTCCCCACACACAATACAATGCACCCCCCATTACCTCTCTCCCCACACACACACACACAATACAATGCACCCCTCATTACCTCTCCCCACACACAAACACAATACAATGCACCCCCCATTACCCCTCTCCCCAACACACAAACACAATACAATGCACCCCCCATTACCCCTCTCCCCACACACAAACACAATACAATGCACCCCCCATTACCCCTCTCCCCACACACAAACACAATACAATGCACCCCCCATTACCCCTCTCCCCACACACACAATACAATGCACCCCCCATTACCCCTCTCCCCCACACACACACAATACAATGCACCCCCCATTACCCCTCTCCCCACACACACAATACAATGCACCCCCCCATTACCCCTCTCCCCACACACACAATACAATGCACCCCCCCATTACCCCTCTCCCCACACACACAATACAATGCACCCCCCATTACCCCCTCTCCCCCACACACAATACAATGCACCCCCCATTACCCCTCTCCCCACACACAATACAATGCACCCCCCATTACCCCTCTCCCCACACACACAATACAATGCACCCCCCATTACCCCTCTCCCCACACACACAATACAATGCACCCCCCATTACCCTCTCCCCACACACACAATACAATGCACCCCCCATTACCCCTCTCCCCACACACACAATACAATGCACCCCCCCATTACCCCTCTCCCCACACACAATACAATGCACCCCCCATTACCCCTCTCCCCACACACAATACAATGCACCCCCCATTACCCCTCTCCCCACACACAATACAATGCACCCCCCATTACCCCTCTCCCCACACACAATACAATGCACCCCCCATTACCCCTCTCCCCACACACAATACAATGCACCCCCCATTACCCCTCTCCCCACACACAATACAATGCACCCCCCATTACCCCTCTCCCCACACACAATACAATGCACCCCCCATTACCCTCCTCCCACACACAATACAATGCACCCCCCATTACCTCTCTCCCCACACACACACACAATACAATGCACCCCTCATTACCTCTCCCCACACACAAACACAATGCACCCCTCATGACCTCTCCCCACACACAAACACAATGCACCCCTCATGACCTCTCCCCCCACACACAATACACCCTCCATTACCCCTCCCCCCCACACACAATACAGTGCACCCTCCATTACCCCTCCCTCCACACACAATACAATGCATCCTCCATTACCCCCTCTCCCCACACACAATACAATGCATCCTCCATTACCCCTCTCCCCACACACAATACAATGCACCCATTACCCCTCTCCCCACACACAATACAGTGCACCCTCCATTACCCCTCCCTCCACACACACAATACAGTGCACCCTCCATTACCCCTCCCTCCACACACACAATACAATGCACCCTCCATTACCCCTCCCCCCACACACAATACAGCCCTCATCACCCCCCTACACACACAAATTACACTGCTCCATCCTACACACTCCTGCCTCCCCCCCTCCCTCGGAATACAGTGCTCCTCCTCTGCCTGTCACAGAGCTGTGTTCCTTCACAGATGTTCCCCGTTATGTGTCCTCTGCCCCTCCCCACTCATCCCCATTAATTACACCTGTCTCTTCGGCTCCTCCATGGAGCGCTCGCTTCCTCATGTCCCCAGTGTGGCGCCGGCAGCACTGTGATGATGTCAGCAAGGTGCTGATCTCATCACGTTGCTGCACGTCGGGGGCGGGGCCCAGTCCCGGCGCGCTGTTCAAATGTATTTACGTCTGAAAGACGCAAATACATTTGAATAGGAAAGGAAACAGGAAGCGGCGGTCATCGGCTCTGCTGCGCTCCTCTGCAGTGTACATGCCGGCACACAGCAGAGCCGGCACACAGCAGAGCCGGCACACAGCAGAGCCGGCACACAGCAGAGCCGGCACAGCTCGCTGCCTCCGGCTCCTGCTAGTGTGCCTGGCATGTAAGGAGCGCAGCGGGGACAGCAGACAGCGGCCCACCACACCGTGCCCCTGCTTCTAGGTACGGCCGCAGCACATAGCAGGGAGCATTAGCACACCTCTGACCCCGGAAGTTCAAGCGGCCGCTGGTACTTCCGAGGTCAATCAGCGTCCTGTGCCCGCAGTTTGTTTTTGCGTCTTAAAGACGCAGTTGCAAATAAATAGCGGTGCCCCCCCCAGAAACAGCACCGCTGATTTATTAGACTGTCTTTACGGAGGGGGAGAGGGTGTGAAAAAAAAAATGCTGACAGGTGCCTAGTGCCAAGTATGGTGGGGGCCCCCTTAGAAGCTCTTTTGGTGGGGGCCCCTGGGCTCCAGCCCCGCCTGCCCCGCCTATAATCCGGCCCTGGGAAGACCTCAACACACCGTTTACACACTTTGAGACACCCGAGCTTGATCTTGATCTCCAAGCTTTAGTCCGAAGTATGCAAAGTATACTTTTTTCACAAAATCTGTAATATTCAGCTGTTGCTTCAACACTGTATGTTCAGCACAAATGTAACAGAAACTGTCAGGCGACTTAATAAATTTCCGCTGAGCCATAATGCTAATTTTGGGAAACAGGGTTGAATAATCACGAGCTGACACGAACAGAGACGAGAGATTGTGAACAGGTGAGAATCAAGAAAAAAAAAGCCTGGGCATGTCCGAGCTCACACGTTCAGCTTGCAGCATGTTGATGTTGGTTTCATTAGCTCACTCTGGAAATGCTTTTTTTTAAGTTATATTTTTTGGTCATTGTATATCTTGAATGCACTGATGTGAATTAATGTATAATAATTTGGACTTTAAATTTGGTTAAAAACCCCAAGATCAAAATAATACGAAAAATTTACAAAATTTGAAGATAGTTTTGCATTTTGTGGCAAATTCTGATATCCAGGATTATTTTCAATATTTGGCTCATATGCTTTGTAATAGTGAGATCACAGACGTCCATGCAAGCACCTTGTGATGTACGATACACAAGACTTCAATGGTAACCCAAAAAAAGGATGAAAAAGCCTTAACTTCAATATCATCATAAAAGGCATTTGCTCAAGTTTGCAAAGAAGTATGAAAAGTGGACAGTAGAAGTATGGAAACAGGTGAATTGGCGCAATAAGACAAAAGCCAATAGACTACGCTCTGATGGGTGCAAATGGTTATGGAAGAAACAAGGAAAAATTAGGCTAAAAGAACAAGAAATTGAAGTAACTGTCAAGTTTGGTGGAGGAAGCCTGATTATACGGGGTTATTTCACAGTCCTTTAAAGGCATTGGATTGACCAGGATCGGTCATGTTCTCAATGTTGAGCTATATGTGAGTATCCTACTTGATGAATTATCCTACTTGATGAGTTACTCAATACACTCGAGTATTATGGGTTTGAAAAGTACGACAAAGTGTTCCAGCATGACAACGACCCAAAGCATACAGCGAAATTGGCAAAGAAATGGTTCAATGATAATGAAGTAAAGGGGGTAGATTGGGCCCCACAGTCCTTAAACTGGAGTCACACACAACGACAGCGACAACGACGTAGCTGTTACGTCACCATTTTCTGTGACATAACGATGTTACATCATCGCTAGTGAGCTGTCAAAAATGTTGTTTTAAGCAACGACGCAGCAGCGATCATAATGACCTCGACGGTCTTCAGGCCCATGTCACTGCCTTCAGCGTCGTCGCGATCGTCGTTGCTACGGTGTCAAACACAAGGATTCATGTGGCGCAGCGGGATAGCAGCAATCAAAAAATGAACTGGCACATTCAAGTACGAGCAGCGATCTCGCAGCAGGGGTCTGATCGTTGTTAGATGTCACACATAGCGACGACGACGGCAAGGTCACTGCTATGTCACAGAAAATGGCGACTTAGCAGCGTCGTCGTCGTCATTGTCGCTGTGTGTGACATGGCCTTTAGACTTCAATCCAATCAAACACTTGTTTGTAGAGAAGAAGAAAAAGCTGTGTACATACCCAAGTGAATCAGTGTGCACCAACATTGGGACTGTGTAAAAGACCTGTTATCACATTTCATGCTTTAATCTGCTAAAGAGAAGGGTTCAGACAATGTTGAAAGCCAAAAGATGGATTTACAAAATACTATCAAAATGATAAGAATTTAAATCTAGATTTTTAGAAACAAAACAGTAACAATGCATTGTCATGAGAAGAATGTGCATAATTATTCAAATGCTAATTAATTGAAAGTAAAATTCATATATCAGATAGCCAAGATAATTGTCTATAAAATGGAGGTAGTTTCACAATTGAAGCTGTAGTGATAGAGAGATATGGAGCCTGAAAGTCAAAAGTTCAAAACATTATTACATTTTTGCTCATCCGTGCATGCAGCATGAACCCCCACTCATCCCATACACACTACACACGCACATACATACATACATATATATATATATATATATATATATATATATATATATATATATATATATATATATATATACAGTTAGGTCCATAAATATTTGGACAGTGACACAAGTTTTGTTATTTTAGCTGTTTACAAAAACATGTTCAGAAATACAATTATATATATAATATGGGCTGAAAGTGCACACTCCCAGCTGCAATATGGGAGTTTCCACATCCAAATTGGAGAAAGGGTTTAGGAATCATAGCTCTGTAATGCATAGCCTCCTCTTTTTCAAGGGACCAAAAGTAATTGGACAAGGGACTCTAAGGGCTGCAATTAACTCTGAAGGCGTCTCCCTCGTTAACCTGTAATCAATGAAGTAGTTAAAAGGTCTGGGGTTGATTAGAGGTGTGTGGTTTTGCATTTGGAAGCTGTTGCTGTGACCAGACAACATGCGGTCTAAGGAACTCTCAATTGAGGTGAAGCAGAACATCCTGAGGCTGAAAAAAAAGAAAAATCCATCAGAGAGATAGCAGACATGGTTGGAGTAGCAAAATCAACAGTCGGGTACATTCTGAGAAAAAAGGAATTGACTGGTGAGCTTGGGAACTCAAAAAGGCCTGGGCGTCCACGGATGACAACAGTGGTGGATGATCGCCGCATACTTTCTTTGGTGAAGAAGAACCCGTTCACAACATCAACTGAAGTCCAGAACACTCTCAGTGAAGTAGGTGTATCTCTCTCTAAGTCAACAATAAAGAGAAGACTCCATGAAAGTAAATACAAATGGTTCACATCTAGATGCAAACCATTCATCAATTGCAAAAATAGACAGGCCAGAGTTAAATTTGCTGAAAAACACCTCATGAAGCCAGCTCAGTTCTGGAAAAGTATTCTATGGACAGATGAGACAAAGATCAACCTGTACCAGAATGATGGGAAGAAAAAAGTTTGGAGAAGAAAGGGAACGGCACATGATCCAAGGCACACCACATCCTCTGTAAAACATGGTGGAGGCAACGTGATGGCATGGGCATGCATGGCTTTCAATGGCACTGGGTCACTTATGTTTATTGATGACATAACAGCAGACAAGAGTAGCCGGATGAATTCTGAAGTGTATCGGGATATACTTTCAGCCCAGATTCAGCCAAATGCCGCAAAGTTGATCAGACGGCGCTTCATAGTACAGATGGACAATGACCCCAAGCATACAGCCAAAGCTACTTAGGAGTTCATGAGACTGTGCAGGGGACGCAGGACGCATGCAGTTACGCTGCGCTACAAAGCGCAGCGTAACTGCATGTTTTTACGCAACGTGCGCACATAGCCTAAAGCAGTTTTTCAACAGATCTCAGCTGTGTAGCTGTCATCTGGAGAAATGGAAGAGTGATCGAATTGCTAATCCTTATAGTCCCCGATCATGAAAGGAACACCATTCCTATAGTAAAATAAAAAAATAAAGTAAAAAAAGTTTTAAAAAATTGAAAAAAATTACCCCCCTATTCGCCCCATTGAAAATTAAAGGGTTAAAAAAATAAAAAATACAGTGGAACCTTGGTTAACGAGAACAATCCATTCTGGGAGTGTGCTTGTTAACCAAGTTACTCATTCAGCAAAGCAAGATTTCCCGTAGGAAATCATTGCAATGCAGACAATTCATTCCACAACTTGTTAAATGTCCCATCCTGGTCTCTTATTGTGCCATTCCACACATGCACAACCACACACAAACATGTACGCACACACATTATACTCACCTTACCTTCCGTTCCATCGCCGGCCTCATTGTTCTTGTAGTTCGCCAGTACAGGATGTGTATCGGGTAACCATCGCGACCGATGCCCCGGAGCTGCCGCTACCAGAGCACTGACATCAAAGGCAGGAGCCGCTTGCCTCTGATTGACCAGTGCGCTGCCTTTGAGTAGCGGCTGACAGCGGAAGCTCCGGCATCAGTAGCGATGGTTACCAGATACAGATCTTCTAGCGGCGAACTACAAGATCCAGGAGGCCGGCGATGGAACAGAAGGTAAGGTGAGCATAATATGTATACTTTCCGTTCCATCGCCGGTCTCATGGTTCTTGTAGTTCGCCGCTACAGGATGTGTATCCGGTAACCATCGCGACTGATGCTGGAGCTTCCGCTATCAGCCAGTCCTGCCTTTGACGTTAGCGCTCTGGCAGCTGAAGTTCCGGCATCGGTCGCGATGGTTACCCGATACACATCCTATAGCGGCGAACTGCAAGTTCCAGGAGGCCGGCAATGGAACAGAAGGTAAGGTGAGCATAGCATGTGTGTGTGCGTGCATATTTGTGTGTGTTTGTGCGTGCTTGTGTGTGTTTGTGTTGACTGCAAGAGCGGGTTAGAGCGCGGTGGATGTACGGAACCGGAAGTGTGTGCGGTGAGTATTTTGCTCATTCAGCAAAGCTTGCTCGTAAACTGAGTTACAAATTTACAGCAAGCTTTGCTCGTTAGGCGAAATACTTGCTAACTGGGTTACTCGTTAAGCGAGGTTCCATTGTATACACATATTTGGTATTGCTGCGTTCAGAAACACCTGATCTATCAAAATATAAAATCAATTAATCTGATCGGTAAACGGAGTAGCGGCAAACAAATTCCAAATGCCAAAATTAGGTTTTTTGGTCGCCGCATATTTTGCGCAAAATGTAATAATCGGCGATCAAAACGTAGCATCTGCACAAAAATGGTACCATTAAAAATGTCAGCTCAAGATGCAAAAAATAAGCTGTTACTGAGCCATAGATCCCAAAAAATGAGAACTCTACGGGTTTCGAAAAATGGTGCAAAAGTTGTACCACTTTTTTTGGACAAACTTGTGAATTTTTTTAACCCCTTACATAAAAATAAACCTATTTATGTTTGGTGTCTACAAACTCTGAGACATCACACCAACACATCACTTTTACCATATAGTGAACATGGTGAATAAAATATCCCAAAAACTATTGTACAATCGCACTTTTTTTGCAGTTTTTCCACACTTGAAATTGTTTTGCTGTTTTGCAATACACTATATGGTAAAATTCATGGTTTCATTTAAAAGTACAGCTCGTCCCGCAAAAAACAAGCCCTTATATGGGAAGATTAACAGAAAAATAAAAAGCTTACGGCTCTCGGAAGAAGGAGAGGAAAAAAAAACTGAAAAACACCAGGGGGTAAAGGGGTTAAAGAGTGAAATCAACCAGCCTGTGTTGGGTGGATTTGGCTATTTATGTTTTTGTTGAGGTAATGGATTTTTATATGGTTAAAATGTTTTCTTTTGATTGATTATATTATTGGTATTTATAAATTTATGGTAACTTTTAATAAAGCATTACAGCCATTTTTCATCCACCATTAGTTCTCCTTGTCTTTTATTATTATTCACTGAGTATTTATTATTAAGTAATGGTGAGTTGGCCTTGTGCTACCATGTGTTATGGTCGCCGAGGGGTGGCGAGCATCCGGAGGTGGACCCACTGGGCCGTGCACTGGACTGCCCTGAAGGAGTAACCAGCAGTGAACTCTTATACAGGTATTGTGTGGCACATCAAAAGAAGGCCTAACTGCATGACATCCAGGGACCAGTGGAGATCATCTCTTAAAGGAGTTGTCCGACATAAACTCAAAAATTTTTGTTAAGCTAATCTGTGCTGTATTGTCATATAAAACACTCCTACATTGTTATTTTTTTGTTTTCTAACGTTTGTTCCTCTTGAATTATCCCTTCATTCTCTGCAGCTCCTTGTTTACATTCAGCTCCAGCAAACTGACCACTTCCTGTGCAAAACCTCCCAGTCAGAGCTGGCACCGCCCAGCCTCAGTGTCCAGCCTCGCCCCCTGCCCGCCCCCTGCACACATTCCCTGTCAGTATTCAGCCTCAGCACTGACCTGTTATCACTACAGCATTGCAAATAAGAGCCCCACATCAGGCTCTGCACCGCACACGCACACATATGGCTCTGCACCGCACGCGCACACATATGGCTCTGCACCGCACGCGCACACATATGGCTCTGCGCCGCACACATATGGCTCTGCACCGCACACATATGGCTCTTCACCACACGCGCACAGACAGGGCTCTGCACCGCACGCACACAGACAGGGCTCTGCACCGACCCCCCCATCCCCCATCCCCACCATCCCCATAGGGAACACATGTAGGGAGTGCATACTCACCCGTCCTCGGTCCCCGCCGCTCCTGCACATTCGCGCGCTGTCTGTGCTCCGGCCATATCAGCACAGTAGTGACGTCACCGCTGTGCTGAAGAGAGCACAGACAGCCGGGCAGTGATGAGAAGCTGCGCTCCTTCTCATCAGCACTTTCAAATGTACCGGCATCTGTGATCTGCGATGCCGGTACATTTGAATGTGCGATCCTGAGCAGGGGGCCCGGTGCTGGCGCTGACACCACGGCAGCCGCCGCCAGGCCCCTCCCCCAGGTCACGGACCCCACAGCAGTGCAGGGGGAGGTTGTGGGGAGGTGTAAGGGTGCGGGGGAATCCGTGGGAGGGTGCAGGGAATGGGGCGGTGACTCCACGTACTGTACACGCCCAGCAGGGAGGCGACATGCTGTTCCACATTTGCATGTCAGCATGGCCCTGCCCATGTTGACATGAAATGACCGGAAGCAGCAAAATCGCGGCAGGAGCGGTCACATGACGACTCTGAGCCAGGGAAGAGGGGCTGACAGCAGGGCAGGTAAGTGGTCTCTATCTACTTACCTGCCCCAATGTAGCCCAATAGGGTAATAAAAAAGTTAAAAGAAGCCGGATAACCCCTTTAAGGATGGGTACAGTTTCTTAATGTCCAATGCTTGTGTGCAAAGATGTGGCAGCACGGTGGTGGGAACTCGGACTTGGTAACATGGAGGTGATGGTTCTGAAGTGGCGGCACAGATTTAGTGGCTCAGATGTGGCAGCATGGAGGTAGAGGTTCAGATGTGGTAGCATGGAGGTAGAGGCTCAGACATGGCAACACGGAGATAGTGGCTCTGACGTTGCAGCACAGAAGTAGTGCCTCAGATGTGGCAGCAAGAAGGTCGTGGAATACAGCAGACTCTGGGACGAGACTGGAACTAGGACTCAAAACCAGGGCTAGACACAGTAACGCATGGGGACCTGAGTATTGGCGACAAACTAATAAGCAACGTTGCTCAGGCGCCTACTGTAATGGGAAGCGGACTTAAATACCTTGGGAAACGGGGAGCTCAGAGGTCACTTTTGGGTAATGGGACGCCCGCCCTTTAAGAAAGGGGCGAGGCCACGCGCACCCTATGGGCACTCACAGAAAGACTGTGCGTAGCTTGGATTCAGGAAGAGGCCATGGCAGACCCTGGGACAGGAGAAGAGCATGTGGAGCTAATCGGCAGGTGAGAGGGAGGACACCCCCGCCGGAGCCTGGGAGCGCGCAGGTATACTGCGTTGAAATCAGGACCAGACAGGTGATAATAAGGTTGCCACTGCTATAGCCTGGGAGCGAGGGCATGCGGGAATACTGCGCTGGGAACGAGACCGGGTAGGAGAGAGGGAGGATGAGGAGTGGCATTACAGTAACCCCCCCTTAAGCCCCCTCCATTTTAGGAATCTCCTAAGGTGAAGAGGGGTATCAATATTCTCCTCAGGTTCCCAAGACATCTCCTCAGGACCAAACCCCTTCCAGTCTACCAGGTAGAAGGTTTTACCTCTGACCTCCTTCACCGCAAGGATTGCTTTTACCTCATAGATGTCCTCGTCACCAACCGGAGGAGGTGCGATCTGTTGAAATAAACTCAGGACGACAGGCTTAAGAAGGGATATGTGGAAGGAGTTCGGGATGCGTAGTGTGAGTGGCAACTTCAGCTTGTAGGATTACCCGTTGATCCGCTGGAGCACCTCGAAGGGCCCAATAAAGCGGGGCCCCAACTTGTATGAAGGCATCTTCAGGCAGATGTATCTGTCTCCGGGCTGAAAGGAGGAAGCATTAAGGTGTCTCTTGTCTGCGTGCCTGTTCATAGAGAAGGAGAAGCACTCCAGAGCGGATTTGGTCTCTGTCCAGATGTCAGAGGACTTTACAAAAGTATCGGCTGCTAGATTGGAAGAGGAACACACCACAGGACACGGAACTTTAGGTTGCAGTTAGTGATGAGCGAGTGTAACTGTTACTATTCGCTAATTTGCTTAACTGTTACTGCTACTATGCAGCCATCTTGGTTGTGGCATTTCTGTGATTGGCTGGCCGCACAGTGTCATTGGGTCTATAAAAGCCCTTCCACTGCCATTTTGCACACATTGCATCCGGAGCCAGCATTGTATCAGTTTTGGGATAGCGCAAGCAGCTGCTAGGGAGAGTGTTAGGCCTCTTAATAACACAAAGCTCTTTTCAGGGCTACCTGCAGTGTTTTCTCTTTTTAAATCATGACAGCCAAAAACATCCAAATGACCCTGATGAAAAGTTCACATACCCTGGTGATTTGGGCCTCATAGCATGCACAGAAGTTGAAACAAAT
The DNA here is from genome assembly GCF_048569485.1 of Anomaloglossus baeobatrachus. Taxonomy (NCBI): domain Eukaryota; kingdom Metazoa; phylum Chordata; class Amphibia; order Anura; family Aromobatidae; genus Anomaloglossus; species Anomaloglossus baeobatrachus. The sequence goes on along the minus strand of NC_134362.1, from coordinate 118,206,384 downwards.
GGGTTTGAATGGCTAAAAAAGGTAACTACCTCACCTGTGACCTGTTTGCTTGTAATCAGTGTGTGTGCATAACGCTGAGTGAGTTTCTGGAATCTAGACAGAGTCTTTCATTTAGCCACTGACATTTCTGGATTGTGAGTCATGGGGACAGAAAAAGAATTGTCAACGGATATACAGGAAAAGATAGTTGACATGTATAAAACAGGAAAGAGATACAAAAAATATCAGCCAGCAGTGTTCAAACTGTGATTAACAAATAGAAAATCAGGGGATCTGTAAAAGCCAAACCACGATCAGGAAGACCAACAAAAATTTCAGCCACAGCTGCCAGGAAAATTGTTTGGGATGCAAACAAAAACCCCCAAATAACATTAGCTGAAATACATGACTCACTGAAAACTAGCGGTGTGGCTGTTTCAAGATGCACAATAAGGTGTCACTTGAAGAAAAATGGACTGCATGGTCGAGTTGCCAGAAGAAAGCCATTACTGCACAAATGCCACAAATTATCTTGCCTACAATACAAGAAACAGCACAGAGACAAGCCTCCAAACTTCTGGAACAAGGTAATTTGGAGTGCTAAGGACAAAATCGACCTTTTTGTCCACAACCATAAACGTTACATTTGGAGAGGTATCAACAAAGCCTATGATGAAAAGAACACCATTCCTATTGTAAAGCATGGAGATGGATCGCTGATGATGTGGGGATGTGGGAGCTACAAAGGCACAGGAAACTTGGTCAAAGATGAAGGAAAGATGAATACAGCACTTTATGAACAAATGCTGGTGGCAAAGTTGCACTTATCAGCCCAGAAGATGCACATGGGACATACTTGGACGTTCCAACATGACAATGATCCAAAACACAAGGCCAAGTCGACCTGTCTTTGGCTACAGCAGAACAAAGTGAAGGTTCTGGAGTGGCCATCTCAGTCTCCTGACCTCAATATCATTGAGCAACTCTGGGAAGAACTGAAGCGTGCAGTTCATGCAAGAAAGCCCAGGAATTTACCGGAACTGGAGGCTTTTTGCCAAGAAGAGTGGGCAGCTTTACCATCTGAGAAAATAAAGAGCCTAATCCACAACTACCACAAAACACTTCAAGCTGTCATTGATGTTAGATGGGGCAATACAACGTATTAATAACTGGGATATGTGAACTTTTGATCAGGGTCATTTGGATGTTTTTGGTTGTCATTATTGTACCGCCCCGTGCTCGGCGGTAGCCGAGCCGCTCAGATCTGGACCTTCTGTGGGTGGCTCGAGGGTCTCCGGACCCGGGGGTCCTGCGGTCACTCCAATCGAAAGGGGTTTGTGGTTTGGGGACGTAGTTGTACGGCCGGAGCTGTGTTAAGTTCGTGACGCCACCCACGGGATGTGGTGAAGGTGGACACCACCGCTGCAGTTACGGGGCACCCTGGGTAGATGGTATGCAGCAAGTTGTTAACCCCTCCGTGGGCAGGGATGGTGGCCCCGGGACCCATTGGGAGTGTTTGGCGGTGCAGGGAGATGGGCGGCCGGAGGGCACTGATGTACTCACTATTATTAGTAAACACATGAGTCTCTGGTAAACCAAGGTGATGGTGGTCGGTGCCCGCAGCCGGCTGCAGTCTGGTCCCCCACCCGGTTGGTGGTCTCTGCCTTTCTCCTGCACCTGTTTGTGATGTTTGACTACCTGCGCTTGCAACTTCAGGAGTCTGCTCCCGGCTTGTGGTCGCCTAAGAAGCCCTTTACCCGCAAACGCTGGCCCGTGGGATCTCTGAGCCGTGGCTGCTTATCCCCCTCATTGGGCTGTTGTCTTTAGTCGGAACTTTGGGTGGGACAGGATCACAAGTCCTGGCCGCAATCAGTTAATTAGCTAGCCCCCAGTAGCTTCTGGACCTAGCTTCAGGGTCTGAGTACACCCCTTTGTGCTCCGGTTTCCGAGTCGGTTCCCAGGGTCGGTACCGTCGGGCCACTACCCTGTCCCGGGCCACCACGGTTCCACCGAACCATCTTCACGGCTCCTGCAGACAGAGGCCTCCGTATGCCTCCTAGCCAGAGGTACCAGGGCTCCTACCCTGGCACCTGCTCAAATTGGGTTCTCTCCTCTGCTGGAGCTGCACACAGCTCCAGCCCACACTCCCACACTCCTCTCCAACTTGAACTCTAAAACAATCTGTTTTCTTTTCCCGCCCCAGGCTCTCTGAACTCCTTGGTGGGCGTCTTCCAACCACCTGGTTCTGCCCCCTGGTATATCCATCAAGCCCTGGGGGTGGTGACTAGGGTTTTATATGCTTGGCTGCTGCCACCTTGTTAGGGAACGGTGTAATGTGGGGGTTTTGCCAGGGCGTCACAATTATGATTTAAAAAGAGAAAACACAGTAGTTTGACAATAAATGGCTTCACCACTTCAACCACTAACCATTAGTTTTTGTATATAAATTCATATGACATTGATCTTTTCTAGCAGAATTATTTTTGAAGATTTATATAAGTATGTTCAACTAACAGAAGACAGCACGGAAAAGCTTATTTTTTTATATTCAGCTATTATCATGTACTATCTGGACTTAAAGCCCTGTCACACACAGAGATAAATCTGTGGCAGATCTGTGGCAGATCTGTGGCAGATCTGTGGCAGATTTGTGGCAGATTTGTGGCAGATTTGTGGTAGATTTGTGGTAGATTTGTGGTAGATCTGTGGTTGCAGTGAAATTGTGGACAATCAGTGCCAGGTTTGTGGCCGTGTACAAATGGAACAATATGTCCATGATTTCACTGCAACCACAGATCTGGCAAAGATTTATCTCTGTGTGTGACGGGGCCTTTAGTATCTTGATGGCTGTACTGCTTTATGAAATGTCTAGCATATCCTTAGAAATTTGGCTTTTCCAGTATTATTAATAGAGATTTTGCAGCCTTAGAAGACACTATACTGTATAGTACCAGATGCTTTTACATAACTATGGTATAACTCTCATACAGTCTTCTTCGGTGGTTAAGTATGTAATAACTAGAAGGTGGCCCGATTCTAACGCATCGGGGTATTCTAGAATTTATTGTGTAGTTAATGTATGATTTTTGTTATATATATATATATATGTTGTTGTGTGTAGTTGCCAAGTGTTTGTGTAGGGCGCTGTAAATGTTCTGGGTGTTGTCTGGGTGTGGGGGTGTGTGAGAGCAGTGGTGTTTGTGTGTTGCGCTTTGTGGGTTGCATTGTTTGTGGAGCGCTGTGTGTCTGCAGCGTTGTGTGTGGTGCTGTGTGTGTTGCACGGTTTGTGTGTGTGTGTGTGTGTGTGTGTGTGTGTGTGTGGTGTGTGGTGCGTGTGTGTTTTGGGGGAGGTATGTTTTGTGCACTCTGTGTGTTGGAGGAGTAGTCCTGGGGAGAGAGGAGTATAATAGGAGGAGTAGTCCTGGGGGGGAGAGGAGTATAATAGGAGTAGTAGTCCTGGAGGGAGAGTATAATAGGAGTAGTAGTCCTGGGGAGAGAGGAGAGGAGGATAATAGGAGTAGTAGTAGTCTAATAGGTGGAGTAGTCCTGGGGGGAGGTGTCTAATAGGTGGAGTAGTCCTGGGGGAGGAGTCTAATAGGAGGCGTAGTCCTGGGGGGAGAGGAGTCTAATAGGAGGAGTAGTCATGGGGGTAGAGTCTAATAGGTGGAGTAGTCCAGGGGGAGGTGTCTAATAGGTGGAGTAGTCCTGGGGGGAGGTGTCTAATAGGTGGAGTAGTCCTGGGGGGAGGTGTTTAGGTGCCCAATGTGTGTCGAGGGCGTGGCCGAGCGTGCAAAGTGTGCGGGGGGCATGGCCGAGCGGGCAAAGTGTGCGGGGGGCGTGGCTGAGCGGGCAAAGTGTGTGGGGACGTGGCCGGGCTGGGCAGGAGCAGGCAAAGTGTGCGGGGGGCGTGGCCAAGCGGGCAAAGTGTGCAGGGGGCGTGGCTGGGCCAAGCCGAGCGGCCAATGCATGCGGTGGGCAGGGCCGGGCCGACCCGAGCTGCCAAGGCGAGCGGGGAGCGGGGCCAGGCCGAGCCGAGCGGCCAATGCGACGGTTGTCACTGTAGTGACATCATTTTGGAGCAAGACAGACCGAATAAGGTAATTATATATCTAGATTGATAGTTGACTTAATTTTCTTTTAAATGTTTTTATTAATTTAACACAAAGTAATATGAATATAACTAGACATGTTATGAAAATATACATTGCTGATTTTAGTAAACAACACACATGTCAATATTCTAGGTTATAGAATGTTACTTTTAGATAATAATTTTCATGACTTGGCCAGATGACAAAAGCAAAACTATACCTCTGCATTCTTGATGTCTGAGTTTCCAAATTTACCATGAGTTATCTGAAACCATTAAGTTTTATACCAAAGCCTCTGAGCACCAAAGTGTCATTGTCTGTAACCGTCAAGAGTTGTACTCCAATATGAGTGATATTAAGGCTACTTTCACACTTACGTTGAACGGCATCCGTCACAATACGTTGTGTGACGCATGTGACGGATGCGTTGTAAATAGTGTGATATAAAGGCAATGGATTCCTGTGAAATAACGCGTTGCATTAAGCCGAGAGAGCCCCCATCATCACACACATCCTGGCACTACCGCACTCATTATCATCACACACATCCCGGCACGACCGCACTGATCATCACCGCACACACGCACGCACTACCGCACTCCTCATCACTGCACACATACCGGCACTACCACCCCTATCATCACCGCACACGCCAGCACTACCGCCCCCATTTTTCCCACACACACGCAGGAACTACTGCACTCATCATCACCGCACACATACCGGCACTACCACACCCATTATCCCCGCACACACCCCGGCACTATCGCTCCCATCATCACCGCACACACCCCGCCACTACTGCACCCATCATCACCGCACACACGCAAGCACTACCACCCCCCTCATCACCTTACACACGCAGGCACTTCCACACTCATCATCACCGCACACACACCAGCCCTACCTCAGTGATGTCCCCGCTGACAGCGCGACTCACTTCAGTTGCTGCCTGGAGCTGACAGAGAGCGGCGGTGTTTTACTGCCGCTCCTGTCAGCTTCGGATGTAGCAGAGCTGGATGCGTCATGGGACCTCGTGTGGATTACGCAAGACCTGGAGGGGTATTTGGGGATTAATACAATTTTGAAAGAGGTTTTTTTTATCTTTTACTATAAATAAAGGATTTTTTCGGGTGTATGTGTTTATTTACTTTCACTTACAGGTTAATCATTGTGGGTGTCTCATAGACGCCTGCCATGATTCACCTAGGACTTAGTGGAAGCTATGGGCTGCTGTCATTAACTCCTTATTACCTCGATTGCCACTGCACCAGGGCATTTCGGGATGAGCCGGGTAGAGTCCCGGGACTGTCGCATCTAATGGATACGGCAATTCCGGGTGGCTGCTGGCTGATATTTTTAAGCTGGGGGCTCCCCATAACGTGGGGCTCCCCATCCTGAGAATACCATCCTTCAGCCGTGTGGCTTTACCTTGGCTGGTATCAAAATTGGGGGGGACAGCACGCCGTTTTTTTAAATTATTTATTGTACTGCACGATATAGACCCACCCACCGGCGGCTGTGATTGGTTGCAGTGAGACAGCTGTCACAGCGTGGGGGCGTGTCTGACTGCAACCAGTCATAGGCACCGGTGGGCGCGGGAAGCAGTGAATACTAGATGGAATAATGAGCGGCTGGCATTTTCAAAAGAGGAGAAGCCGCTAGAGCAGTGTGACAGCTGTGCCGGTGATCGGTGAGTATGAGAGAAAGGGAGTGATGGAAAGACAGACCGACAGAGAGAGAGACCGACATTGACAGAGAGAGAGAGATAGACCGTCAGAGAGCTAGAGAACTAGAGTGAACGACCGACAGAGAGAGAGACGGACAGAGAAACCAGGAGTGCTTTTAAACGATTTAGAACGTTCTGCTGGACATGCTGAGCATGTTCAGTAGAACGTGACGACATCCTGCACTATCCGTCGCCAAACACATGGTGACGGAATCCAGCACCATAGACATTCATTATGCCTCGCAACGGATCCCAACGACATCGGAGTGCGTGTATTTACAGCAACAAAAAACGCTACATTCAGCGTTCCTTCTGCCCGACGGTTACTGACGGTCAACGACAAAACAACTGATGCGCCGCGGGGCAGATGCAACGCAAGGCCATCCATTGCAATCCGCCCTTAATAAAAGCCTATGAGGAATAAACTGTTTCCTGCAACGGTTACCGTAATTCCTCAAGGCCGCGGATAGCAACGTAATGTAAGTGTGATAGCAGCCTAAGTTGTTTTTGCACAGACTGAATCCGTTTATTTTACTGCACTGTTGTAATGAAGCTATGTCAATGTAAAGAAAAAAAATGTAAGACTGGCAGCTGTAAAAAGTGCTTCTATAGAACGTCTTTGAGAAAGTCATGTTATCTCACGGGTCCTAGAGGAACGTCATGCTTTAACCCCTACAGAGAGATCTTGACTTATGCAACGATTGTTAAATCTGCCTCTTTGGTTAAATTCACAGAGTGGCTGCTGGCTGGTCAAGCAGGCTGGCATAGGTGGACCATAATGGGACAAAACAAGAGACAAAGAAAAAATCAGGAGGAAGCTAAGGTCAAAACCAAGAAGTTGGTCTCAGAGGCACAAACATCAGGCATACAGTGGGTACGGAAAGTATTCAACCCCCTTTACGTTTTTCACTCTGTTACATTGCAGCCATTTGGTAGATTCAAAAAAGTTCATTTTTTCTCTTTTCTCATTAATGTACACTCGGTACCCCATCTTGACAGAAACAAAAACAGAAATGTAGAAATGTTTGCAAATTTATTAAACAAGAAAAACTGAAATATCACATGGTCATAAGTATTCAGACACTTTTCTCAGACAGTCATATTAAAGTCACATGCTGTCCATTTCCTTGTGATCCTCCTTGAGATGGTACTACTCCTTCATTGGAGTCCAGCTATGTTTAATTAAACAGATAGGACTTGATTTGGAAATGCACACTCCTGTCTATATAAGACCTCACAACTCACAGTGCATGTCAGACCAAATGAGAATCATGAAGTCAAAGGAACTGCCCAAGGAGCTCAGAGACAGAATTGTGACAAGGCACAGATCTGGCCAAGGTTACAAAATAATTTATGCAGTACCCAAGGTTCTTAAGAGCACAGTGGCCTCCATAATCCTTATATGGAAGAAGTTTGGGACCACCAGAACTCTTGGAACCTGGCTGTCCAGCCAAACTGAGCAATCGTGGAGGAAGAGCCTTGGTGAGAGAGGTAAAGATGAACCCCAAGATCATTGTGGCTGAGCTCCAGAGATGCAGTAGGGAGATGGGAGAAAGTTCCACAAAGTCAACTGCAGCCCTCCATCAATTGGGCCTTTATGACAGAGTGGCCCGACAAAGGCTTCAACTCATTGCAAGACATATAAAAGCCCACCTAGAGTTTGCAAAAAAACACATAAAGGACTCCCAGACTATGAGAAATAAGATTCTCTGGTCTGATGAGATAAAGATAGAACTTTTTGTTTTTGGTGATAATTCTAAGCAGTATGTTTAGAGAAAACCAGGCATTGCTCATCACCTGCCCAATACAATCTCAACAGTGAAACATGGTGGTGGCAGCATCATGCTATGGGGCTGTTTTTCAGCTGCAGGGACAGAACGACTCATTGCAATTGAAGGAAAGATGAATGCGGCCAAGTACAGAGATATCCTGGAAGAAAACGTCTTCCAGAGTGTTATGGATCTCAGACTTGGCCAAAGGTTCATCTTTCAACAAGACAATGACCCTAAGCACACAGCTAAAATAGAAAATGAAGAAAGAAGGTGGCACTCACCAAGTAAAAGTTTATTCTTTAAAAAATAGACATCAAAAAGCAGGGAGGGATGTGGAAGGGATCAAAGACGATGGTGTCCATTTCGCGCTCACAGGTGCTTCGTCGGGTCCAGAATCGAAGTCTAGACCCGTCGAAGTGCCGGTGAGCATGAAACGGCCGCCGTCTTATTTGACGCCCCCCTCATCCCTGCCTGTTTTTTATGTCTATTTTTTAAAGAGTAAACAAAGATTTTACTTGGTGAGTGCCACCTCCTTTCTTCTTCTATTCCGGAGTTATTATATGTGTTCTAATGGAGAGTGTTGCACCACAGGTGCTTTTCTTAGTCTCTGTCTTGACCTATTTGCTGCATTGCATTACTTAAAAATGGATGAGGAGCAGTGAATGTGGTTTTAGTGCCGGACTTTTCTTTCTTTGGATAAAATAACTAAGGAGTGGCTTCAGAACAACTCTGTGACCATTCATGACTGGCCCAGCCAGAGCCCTGACCTAAACCCAATTGAGCATCTCTGGAGAGACCTGAAAATTGCTGTCCACCAATGTTCACCATCCAACCTGATGGAACCTAAGAGGATCTGCAAGGAAGAATGGCAGAGGACCCCAAATCCAGGTGTGGAAAAACTTGTTGCATCCTTGCCAAGAAGACTCATGGCTGTACTAGCTCAAAAGGGCGCTTCTACTCAATACTGAGCAAAGGGTCTGAATACTTATGACCATGTGATATTTGAGTTTTTCTTGTTTAATGAATTTGCAAAAATTTCTACATTTCTGTTTTTTTCTGTCAAGATGAGGTGCAGAGTGTATATTAATGAGAAAAAAATGAACTTTTTTTAATTTACCAAATGGCTGCAATGAAACAGAGTGAAAAAATTAAAGGGGTCTCAATACTTTCTGTACCCACTGTAGATCTGGTCAAATCAGTGCTTTAAAGGAATCAAATCAGCCATACACGTGGACCTTCGGCTGAGTCATTTATTATCTATGAGTAGTTGGGCCATATGACAAGCATAGATTATATATATAAATGTACATTGCACATTGTCCAAAGGTTGCCCATTTACTCTTAAGGTCTTTTTACACGCTGCGACATCGATGTCGTTGGGGTCACGGAATTCGTGACGCATATCCGGCCGCGTTAGCGACGTCGTTGTGTGTGACACCTCCGTGCGATCGAAAATCGTCGCAAACACTTGCAAAATCGCTAATCGTTGACATGCTAACCTATTCCCAATTATCGTTGCTGCTGCAGGTACGATGTTGTTAGTCGTTCCTGTGGCAGCACACATCGCTATGTGTGACACCGCAGGAATGAGGAACATCACGTTACCTGCTGCCACCGGCAATGCGGAAGGAAGGAGGTGAGCGGGATGTTCGTCCCACTCATCTCCGCCCCTCCGCTTCGATTTGGTGGTCGCTTAGGGACGTTGCTGTAACGCCAAACGAACCGCCCCCTTAGAAAGGAGGCAGTTCGCCGGTCACAGCGACGTCGCTAGGCAGGTAAGTAGTGTGACTGGTACACGCGATTTTGTGCGCCACGGGCAGTTATTTGCCCGTGATGCACAAACGATGGGGGCGGGTACGCACGCTAGCGAGATCGCAGCGTGGAAAGCGGCCTTTAGCTTAGAATTACATCTCTAGAATAGGTACCTATAAAACCATACAGGGAAATATAGCTGGAAGCTTGTACTGGTTACGATTTAAAAGAGATGCTGGCAGCAAAATCGATGATCAGCGTTCATTAGATACTCTCTTCCAGAAAAAAAAAAAGAGAGATTTTAGACATCTTTTTGATTTATCCATCTCATCCTCTTCAAATTATGTCAGGATTTTCAAAGCTGTCTAAAAGCCCATTTAGTGTTTGTGCAACAGCATGGCAAACATAACAATATATGCCAACTACATAAATCAAGCATTACATGTGAGACTCAATCCTTTAAAGGAAATATACATCTAATACTTCACAATAGGTTGCCTTGCCCGCACATAGCAATAACCACAGTTTTGCTTGTGATTGTGGTCAAACCATCACTGAACAAAAAAGACACCAGCAAGAAAGTGTTCTGATGGGTATTTTTTATTCTATTTTATATTTTATTTATTTTATATTTTATTTTTTTATACAAAACAAAATAGAATAAGGTTTGAAACATTTGAGCTTAGTGAAAATATCCTCATCAATGGCCTGCAGTGTATTAATCATGAGTGTGTGGAAGGACGTGTCTTCAGATCACTATTACAAAATATTTTGCAGAGTGAAGATGAGACAATTTTATGCAGTGAATTAGTCTGATAAAATTATAATGTGAGTAAACTGATATTTTTTTTCATGTATTAAAGATATTTAAAATAGATTTATTTTACAGCTGTTAGCCAAATAAATATTTAATTAGGGAAAAAAACAACTTAGGGCCCCCTATTTTTGATAACCAGCAAAGGTAACGCAGATAGCTGTGAGCTGATATTATCAAGCTGGGATGGTCCATAGTTTTTGGGCTCTTCCTAGCCTAAAAATACCAGCCTGCAGCTGCCCCAGAAGGGGCACATCACATTAGATGTGCCAATTCTGGCTCTTCGCCTCTGCTCTTTCCGATTTCCCTGGTATGATGGCAAACGGGGTAGTGGTTTATTGGGTTGATGTCAGCTGTGTAGTGTCATCTGGCATCAAGCCCTGATGTTAGTAATAGAGAGGTGTCTATCAGACACCCTCGTTACTAACCCAGTAATCCAAAAAAGAGACACACACACACAAAAATAATCTAATTTATTTCAATAAACACTCTCCAAAACTTTCCCTCATTTACCATTTTATTTAAAAAAAAACAAAAACACAAACAAACAAAAACCCCATGCAGCTGCACCATAGTTTAGGGAATCTTCTGTAGTTCACCAAGTTCATCGTATTTCAAAAATATGATATCTGAAAAAAAAACCCCACAAACATAAAAAATACAAAGAAATAAAACAAAACACCTACCGATGTTCACCACTTTATTCAAAGAAAAAAAAAATCACAGCTGGTCTCATGTAGACTATGGCGTCTGATGAGCAAAGTTTTTGGAAATCAATTTAAAAAAAAAAACTACTTGGTTTTATCGCAGGGTCTTTCTAGGTGATTTTTTAAATGATGTTCTAAGAATTGTAATTTCATGAAAGTATACCTCATACAATAGGCATTGTAACAGCTGAATTGTGATTACTGTAATTTACAAGGCATATGATGTTTTCTACAACATAATGGCTCATTTGCACATTATAAGATTTTGCACCTACAGTATTTCAATGATACATGTATAAAGATAGGCATTTCAATTTTCAAACAGTGATTACAATTTTCATTACACTCTGCTTTGATGAGTCTTCTTTGGTTTATTGCATATGAAGCGGGAGATAAGCCATTCAGTGTATCTTACCCATGCTGTGATCAGTTTTCTAAATACATTATATTTCCTCATATTACATTATAACTGGAAAGACACCTAAGTTAGCAATATAGTGCTATTCATACTGTTAATACTGGGAGGGATAAATCATCATTATATTATACCAAATGTGGGGGATGCAATCAAAGTTTTTCAGGAATGTATCATTCACACTTATTAATTAGATTTAAAAGAAACATGCCTTTATTGTATAGAGTAGAATGAGTAGAATCATTCAAAATCAAGCAAAATATGTACTAAAGGGACTCTGTCATGTCACCAGATTTTGGCTACCCTATCTGTGATCAGCATGATGTAAGGGCAGAGAACCCGATTCTAGTGATATATGACTTATTGGTTGGCGTGCTGTATTTCTAATTTTTTTTCTAAAATCACTGTTATGTACTGCTGATCTACCAGTTGTCTGCACTCAGCTTTCATACTGTGCACAGTGCACAGAACGTGGTGCTGGTGTAGTTATCTAGAGGACCAGACTGCAAGGCAGTCCTCCATATTCTTGGACTCTGTATAACCTGCCTACAGCACTGACAGGCAAAAGCTGCCAATCAGTGGTGGTGCTTTTAGCTAAGCATGCCTAAGAATAAGTGCACATAGTTCTGTAAGTACGGTATGTGAGTTTAAAGCAATGTTAGTAGATATAATGTTCATACAGTGCATATATCTGTATTTGTGTGTAGGCTACGGTGCATATATTATATGTATGTAAAGGTCCAATTCATCAAAGCAATATGACCAGTATTCTGGAGTACGATTCCTTTGAAAACTCACAAACAGTTTGCACAAGTTTCAGTTGTGCAAACATTTTGCCACTTTTAGGCTGGTTTCAGATGTCCGTGTTTTAGGTATGTGTGACATCCGTTTTTAACACGGATGCCACACATACCCATGTTGTTCTATACTGGTACTCACTAGAGTTGAGCAATCTTCGAGTCGAACGGTTCGCCAATTTCATGTTCGAGTGATTTTGGGGGGTGTTCGAGTTGTTCGACGAACTGGAACTATTTGCTTAAAGTTCGGCAAATCAAGTTACTTTCGAGAACGGTTCGATCACCAAAAGCGTGGCTTTTCACAGTAAGTATGTGCGCACGTTGCGTAACTGCATGCGTCCTGCGTCCCCAGCACAATCCCTCTCTCTTTCCTACTCAACGATCACGGGCGTTTCGCTGCACGGCTGTCACAAATCTCCAGCGTCTTTTCCTCTTTTGAAAATGGCTGCCGCTTCATTATTCAATCAGGTATTCTGTGCCTTCCCCGCCCACCGGCGCCCATGATTGCTTGCAGTCAGACACGCCCCCATGATGCGTGACAGCTGTCTCACTGCAGCCAATCACAGCCGCCGGCGGGCGGGTATATATCATGCAGTAAAATAAATAAATAATTAAAAAAAAATGCGGTTCCCCCCAATTTTGATACCAGCCAGGATATAGCCACACGGCTGGAGGCTGGTATTGTCAGGATGGGGAGCACAACGTTATGGGGAGCCCACCACCCTAACAATATCACCCAGGAGCCACCCGGAATTGCCGCATCCATTAGATGCGGCAGTCCCGGGACTCTACCCAGCTCATCTTGAATTGCCCTGGTGCGGTGGCAATCGAGGTAATAACGGGGTTAATCATGACAAGCATCTCCCCGAGACACCTTCCTTGATTAACCTGTAAGTGAAAGTAAAGAAACACACAGCGAAAAATCCTTTATTTGGAATAAAAGACAAAAAAAACCCTCATTTACCTCTTTATTAATCCCCAAACAACAATCCAGGTCCGAAGTAATCCACACGACACTGTCAGCTCTGCTACATGAAGATGACAGGGAGCCCCGTAGAACACGAGCGATCTGTGTCCTCTCCACGCAGCACCTGAAGTGAGCTGCCCTGTCACCGGAGACTTCACTCTGCATTGCAGAGGTCAAGATAACCAAATATTCCTATGTTTCTCATTAGAGGCAGTGGCTCAATGGTTAGAAATACTGCCTAAGAAGCATTAGTTCACGAGTTTAAGTCCCGGCCGCCCCGGTAAAGAATTTAATTTATGTTTAATTTTAAATTATAATTATTATTTATTTATAATTATAATTTAAATTAATTTAATTATGCACTGAAGGGAGGAGCCGGACATCAGCTGTGAGCCGTGGGCCACACCTCTAAAATCGGAGCAGTTCACGGAATGAGGCTGCATTGCTCTCCTCTCTCTCTTGTTCTCTCTCTCTTGTTCTCTCTCTCTCTCTATTCTTTCTCTCTCCCTCTCTCTCCTCTCTCCTCTCTCTTCTCTCTCCTCTCTCTCTTCTCTCCTCTCTCTTTCTCTCCTCTCTTTTCTTTCTTCTCTCTCTATTCTCTCTCCTCTCTCTTCTCTCTCCTCTCTCTCTTCTCTCCTCTTCTCTCTATTCTCTATTCTCTCTCTTCTCTCTCTCTCCTCTCTCTCTTCTCTCCTCTCTCTTCTCTCCTCTTCTCTGTCTTCTCTCTCCTCTCTCTTCTCTCTCCCTTCTCTCTCTCTTCTCTCTCCCTCTCTCTTCTCTCCTCTTCTCTCTCCCCTCTCTCTTCTCTCCCCCCTCTCTCTTCTCTCCCCCTCTCTCTCTCCTCTCTCTTCTCTCCTCTTCTATCTTTTCTCTCTCCCTCTCTCTCTTCTCTTTCTCTTTTCTCTCTCTCAGACCTGGCAATGATCAGCTGATGCGGTCACCTGGCGGGATCAGCTGACACCTGACGAAATCGAGCGGTGAGACCGGCTTTTTACCGCCCGGCCGGCTAAATTATCAGCTGCTGCGGTTGGACAGGAGTCTGCACAGAAGTGTGTAGTTTTTGGGGTTTTTTTGCACTGATGCATCAGCTGATTTTATAAAAGCAGTTTATACAATCAGCTGCTGTGTCATGTGATTCAGGCCCTTGAACCTGACACATCATCTGATCGCTTTGCCTTCCAGCAAACCGATCAGATCATATTGGATCCAGATTGGACAGCGCGGGACCCTTGACCCAGGATTACTGCGGAGGGAGGTTCTTTATTTTAATAAAGATGGAGTCACTAATTGTGTTGTGTTTTATTTCTAATAAAAATATTTTTCTGTGTGTTGTTTTTTTTTTTTATCTGTACTGGAAATTCATGGTGGCCATGTCTAATATTGGCGAGACACCATGAATTTCGAGCTTAGGGCCAGTTGATAATATACAGCTAGCCCTAACCCCATTATTACCCAGCAAGCCACCCGTCATCAGGGCAGCTGGAAGAATTGGATACAGCGCCAGAAGATGGCGCTTCTATTAAAGCGCCATTTTCTGGGGTGGCTGCAGACTGCAATTTGCAGCAGTGGGGCCCAAAAAGCTTGGGCACCCTGTGCTGAGGATTAAAATCCCCAGCTGCCTAGTTGTACCTGGCTGGACACAAAAATTGGGCTAAGCCCATGTCATTTTTTTTATTTCATGAAATTCATGAAGTAGTTAAAAAAAAAAAGGGCTTCTCTATATTTTTGGTTCCCAGCCGGGTACAAATAGGCAGCTGGGGGTTGGGGGCAGCCCGTAGCTGCCTGCTGTACCTGGCTAGCATACAAAAACATGGCAAAGCCCATGTAATTTTGGGGGGGGCAAAAAACTCCTGCATACAGTCCTGGATGGAGTATGCTGAGCCTTGTAGTTCTGCAGCTGCTGTCTGCTGTCTGTATGTATGTATGGACGAGAGCAGACAGCAGCTGCAGAACTACAAGGCTCAGCATGCTCAATTCACTAGTGTATGCAAGAGAGCAGACAGCAGCTGCAGAACTACAAGGCTCAGCATGCTCCATTCAGGACTGTATGCAGGAGTTTTTTGCCCCCCAAAAAAATTACATGGGTTTCGCCATATTTTTGTATGCTAGCCAGGTACAGCAGGCAGGTACGGCTGTTCCCAACCCCCAGCTGCCTGTTTGTACCCGGCTGTATACTAAAAAAATAGGGAAGCCCTTTTTTTCATTATTTCATGAAGTTCAACTAGGCAGCTGAGGATTGTAGTCTGCATCACAGGTTGGCCCGAGCTTTCTGGGCCCCTCTGCTGCGAATTGCAGTCCGCAGCCGCCCCAGAAAAAGGCGCTTTCATAGAAGCGCCATCATCTGGTGCTGTATCCAAGTCTTCCAGGAGCCATGATATCGGGTGGCTTGCTGGGTAATAATGGGTTAATACTAGCTTTGTTTTACTAGCTAGTATTAAGCCAGAGATTCTTAATATCATGCAAGTTTGACCCGGCCATTAGGAATCTCCAATAAAGGGTTAAAAAAAGACACCACACAAAAAATACTTTAATAGAAATAAATACACAGAGACACTTATAGACTCCATGTTTATTACTCCCTCTCATCCCTCCACGATCCTGGTCTTCTGTCTTCTTTCTCCTTCAAGCTCTGCTACATCAGACAGCACTGCATGGTAGGAAGACGCTGTTGCTCCCTGTGCAGTCTAATCACTCAGTGAGAGTGAGCAGAGGCTGCGGGCTGTAAGCGATGACGTCACCGCTGCCACTGTTGCTAAAGAAATCTGACAGGCCGTTACTATAGCAACGGTGCTCCGATCACGTGATTTCTGGTGCCGCAATTCACCGGCTGTGGCAGCCAGTCCTTGCATGTGGGCTGACTTTGTAAAAAGCGCCCACATACAGGAACGGGAAGCCGACCATGTGCCAGAACATCTCAACGGTACACGGGAAGACGCAGTGATTATCGGAAGGAAAATTGGCGGGAGACAGAGTGCAGGACGCGTCGCGGGGACCTGTAAGTGTAATGGCAATATTTATTAACTGTATGTGTACATGTATAATGTGTTTTTATGTGTTTGCCTGCCATTGTTTTCAAAGGGGTTCGACGAACGTTTGCCAAACGGAGCCTCCGTTCGACGAACCGAACTCGAACTCTAGAGGGGTGGCTCATTTCTAGTACTCACACGTCCGTGTTTTCACACAGACCGTGTGACCCAGCGTGGCCCCGCACGCTCACATGCAGACATGTCTGTTTTTTCTCTGGCAACTCGGGTGTCATACAGATCACACATTGATGTGATCTGTGTGATATTAGTGTGACATGTACCGGAGAAAACACGGATCTTTGTAGTAAAAATATTTTCTATATTTACCTGTATCCAGCGGGGCTGTCTCCAACTCTGCTGCCTTTTCGCTCCTGACCCCCGCTCATTATATTCACTGAATAATCAGTGAGTGCCCTGGAAGCAGGAGCATCACGGGGACTTCAGTGCCGGGGACCGCATCGCTAGGTAAGTATACAGCATTGTGTGTGTGTGTGTGTTCAGTGTATATATGCATGTGCGCTATGTGTGTGTAGGTGTGTGTATGTGCTCGGTGTATCCATGTGTGCCTGCAATGTGTGTATACATATGTGTGTATATGTGCTCAGTGTATACGTGTGTGTGTGTCTGTGTGTGTCTCTGTGTGTGTGTGTAGTGAGAACCTGGAAGCTGGAGCATTGTGGGGACAGCATCGGGGACTCATCAGAGCTCCCAATGAGCTGCAATGAACCCCTGAAGCTGTAGCGCGAGTGTCGCGGGGTTGTCATCAAGATGTCATCAGAGTTCATTGGGAACTCCAATGACCTCCTGGATGTCACTGTGCTTTCAGAATACTCACCTGTCCCCCTGTGCTGTCCTCGGCAGTGCTGTACCCAGCGCTGCTCCAGCTTCCAGATCCTTAGTGCGTTGATTAATCAATGAATATAATGAGCTGTGGTCAGGTGCGGGAGGCAGCAGAGCTGAAGAAAACAGGTAACTATGGAAAATCTTTTTATTTCACAGACCCGTGTTTTCTCCAGTACCTGTCACACGTATGCAAACATGGATGTCACACGTGTGACACACGTATGAACATAACCATGCATGTGACTTGTACCTGATTAAACACGGACGTCTGAAACATCAGTTTTTCCCATCTTTGCCAAAATGGTGAGGTAAGCAGACAGGGACATGGTGAGAAGTGAGGATACAGGTTCAGATATCTAACTTTAGTCCTTGACTGGAGTAAAATTTGCTGTTGTCCCTTGATTTAAAGGGAATCTGTCACTAGGTTTTATTACTTCGTATGAGAGCAGCATAATGTAGAGACCGAGACCCTGATTCCAGCGACGTGTTACTTACTAAGCTGTTTGCTGTCATTTTGATAATATCAATATATTCTCTGCAGCAGATCTAGCCGTTATACACAGCTTATGAATATGCTGGACTACCTGCAGCACGCCAAGTAGTCCTGTAATGTAATATAATATGTAATATAATTTACCACTGATTAAACAGTGATTTTATCAAAACTACACCTAAGCCTCTTGCGCACGCTGCGTTTTTTGCCATGTTTTTAAGGTTCAGTTTGGGTAAAAAATAACTGCATGCATTTTCTTCCCCAGCAAAGTCTGTCAGTTTGCTGTCCGCAAGTTGCAGCTTTTTTTGGCTGCATCTCTGTGGTGACCACAAAGATGCAGAATGTCAATTATTTTTGCAGTTTGTCCATGGGTTTCTCACTAGTGGAATCAAAGGGGAGACTGATCCCCGGTATCTGGCCAGCTGCCAGTTCTCATATAATCTATGGGGACCAGAATCCGTCGCAAAGGGGTAGCAGAAAGCGCTTCATACTTACCAAGTCACCGGGCCAGCTGCATGCTCTCGTGGCCGCTTCCGGGGCCACTCATTTTTTGTTTAGGAATTTTACTGGACAATGTAGAGCTGCATATCGTACAGTAGAATTCATAAATAAAAAAATAAAAAAAAGAGTGGCCCCAGAAGCGGCCACAGGAGCGTACAGCTGTGCCAGTGTCTTAGTAAGTATGAAGCACTTGCTGCTACCACTTTGCGCCGGATTCTGGTCCCCACACTGTGGCGTACCGTCAATAGACAAGACAAGAATATGATACCTCGTGGCCTAAGGATCATTAAGTCTCCGACGTTTGCTACATTCTCTGAAAATTTTCTATCAGATTGGAATACCATTCTTTCTAAATGTTCCATCCAGTTAATGGAGCTTATTATTAAGCATGAGGAACAGGAATTAGAAGCGGTTAAAAAATCTATTTTGGAAACAGAGACTTTGTTGGACAAATTTTAAGTACATTTCTGATTTTACCACCCTTAATGACAACTTGGACAAACATCTGAATATTTTGGATGATAAAATCGCAGAAAGGAAAAAACGTACATTTGACAGAGACACCATGGACTACCAGACTGACAAAATTTATACTTGGAGGAATCAACAGCACCAAAGTTCGATTTTAAGATCGCAATATAAAAATAAGAGGTTTTTTCAAAAAAACTACAAGAAAGTCAGTTTTGGCGATACCAGCATTTCCTCAGCTACTACGAATTATTCAGTGGATATTTCTTCTGATTCTTCTTCGGAGGGAGTTATAACATCCGCTCCACTTGATAAAAGGTTTAATAATAAGAAAAACCATACTTCAAAAAACACACCAGGAGAGGAGGTCACAAACATCGGAAATACCAGATATCCGGACCGCACGAAACGGAGATATTAACCTGTCCAGTTTGGAACCTCTCAGCCCAGATTCTTTCACAGCACCATTTATCAGTATTATCTAAAGGACTTAGTTTCTGTCCCACGAATAAATTCAATCTCTTCAACACGCTGCTGGACATTAACAAGTTGGCAAGAAATCTGACTTTGAAGTGCCATTTCACCGATAATGAAGATCCACAGGATGATTCCAGTCTTAATCTGGGTTCTGATATGTTTGATTCTAATGTGATCCCTAGATTTTGTGAGTTGAAAAAACTTTCTGATTTGAAGCAGCTTGAATCAGAATCCAGAAATTATGATTTTCTTCCTGACAGGTTTATCACAAGTAATTCTTCTTTTTATCCTGTTCAGTCCAGACCATCTGTATTAGATACTTTTCAGGAACACATTGAAGAGGATTTGGTTGCTCTTGATAGGATCACAGGTGTCAGAAACAACAATCTCAACCCCCAAGAGGTTTTGGCTTTACAAGATTTACAATCTAAGGGTATGTGCGCACGTTGCTTTTTACCTGCTTTTTACCTGCTTCTTTGCTGCTTTTTCTTCTGCGCTGTTTAATGCCAAAATGGATGTGTTCTTCTATTCAAGCAAAGTCTATGGGAATTTGGGTTTCTTGTTCACACTATGTTGTTCAAAATGCTGCCTTTTTGTGGCAGAACTTTGGTCAAAAACTCAGCTTTGCAGTGCAAAACCCAAATGGCAAAAACAATTGACATGTTGCTTCTTTGAAAAGCTGAGTTTTTGACCAAAGTTCTGCCACAAAAAGGCAGCATTTTGAACAACATAGTGTGAACAAGAAACCCAAATTCCCATAGACTTTGCTTGAATAGAAGAACACATCCATTTTGGCATTAAACAGCGCAGAAGAAAAAGCAGCAAAAAAGCAGGTAAAAAGCAGGTAAAAAGCAACGTGCGCACATACCCTAACACTGGTTTAATTATCAGGGAAGCCGACAAGGGGGAGGGGTTGTTGTTTTGGATGCACTTTTGAATTTTAAAATGAACCATGCCATTTTGTCTGATGATCATACGTATTTACATTTACAAGGGGACCCAACTAATTTCTTTAAGGTAAAGATGGATAAAATGCTTCAGGCTGGTTTGGAGGGGGGCATTTTTACACAAAAAATTTTTGATTATCTTACAGTGGATCATCCTGTGATTCCTGTGTACCATGCCCTCCCCAAACTACATAAAGGCATTTTTCCCCCTCCATTTAGGCCCATTATATCTGGCATTGGTTCCCTTGGTGAAAAACTTGGTGCTTGGTTGGATCATTTTTTGCAGCCTTTAGTTAGAGAATTGCCAGGTTTTCTCAGAGACACTAAATCCCTTATCAATAATTTGAACTCCATATCCTGGCAGGGCAACTACATGTGGCTGACATCTGAAATTGTTAGTCTTTATCCTTCTATTCCACATCATGTAGCTTCTGATTGTTTGCAGTTGTTTCTTAGAAAACACAGTTCATATCCCATTCACATACAAAATTTTATCATTACTGCAATTAACTTTTTATTAACGCACAATTATTTTTCTTTTGATGAAAAGTTTTTTTCTGCAGAAATGTGGCGTTAGCATGGGAGGGAAATTCTCTCCCTCCCTTGCTAATATTGTTGTAGCCATTTTTGAGGAATTTTACATTTTCAATGATGATAATGAATTTTCAGATCATATAATTTTTTACACACGTTACATAGATGATGTATTAATTATATGGAGAGGGGATGAGGTCACTGCACATTCTTTCATTAACCATCTCAACCAAAATTCTTTTAATCTCAAATTTACATTTCAAACAAATTCCACCAGCATTAATTATCTAGATGTCACTTTGATAGGGAAGGGCAGTGTAGTGGAGATCCTTCCTTACCATAAGGACACGGACTCCAACTCCATTTTAATGGCCAGTTCATGTCATTCTCCGCATGTCATTAAAAATATTCCGCTTGGTGAACTTATCAGGTTAAAGCGCAACTGTTCCTGTCCAGAGGCTCTACAAGTGGAAATGGATTGTGCTGTTACCAAGCTCAAACACAGGGGCTACCCGAAATGGTGTCTAGATCGGGCAAAAATTATAGTTAATAAAATAGATAGATCGGATTTATTTAGAGATAATAATAAAAATAAGAACAATTTTAGTAGGAATAATGGTGTGACGTTTACAACGAATTTTTCTCCTCAATTCCATGATATAGTAAAAATAGTACAAAAACATCTGCCTATTTTACTTAGTGATGATTTATTAAATCGGATTTTCACTAAAAATAAAATAATTTTGTAGCCAGAAGAGCCCCTAATCTTGCCAATATTCTATCCCCCAGTTTGGTTGTAAGCAAAAAGGACAATGCCATCTCTAAAAATTGGTTATCCTGCACAGGTTTTTTTGGCTGTGGGCACAATTTTTGCATCTCGTGCAAACATGCAAAAAAATGCAAATCATTTACATCTAATTATACAGGACTTTCTTACAACATTAACAGCTTTATAAACTGCAATACCCCAAATGTGGTTTATTTGATTGAGTGTATTTCCTGTCACGTTCAATATGTTGGCTGCACGAGTTGTCCCCTCAAACAAAGAATACGTAGACACATGTCAGACACATTAAATACATCTGCGGTAAATGTGTCTGCTGTTTCTAGACACTTTGCCTCTGTTCACAATAGATGTCTTGACAATCTTGTTTTCACAGGCATTGAGAAAGTTTCCAGACCTAAAAGGGGTGGGGATCTTAAAAGAAAGATTCTTAATAGAGAATCTTTCTGGATCTTTAAATTGGGCACGAGAATGCCGCATGGTCTGAATATGAGGAGAGATCTGGTTATGCAGTATACTTGAATTCCTGAATTATTTGTTCTTTATAGGACATACCTTTTTCAGTACCAATAACTATATCATATTATACTGTAGTAATTATTGGATTTTTGATGGTTCAAGGTTATTCCTTTAGAATTTGAATTTAAATGTTCACTATATAGCAATATGGACATTAACGAATTTTTTTTTTTTTTTTTCCCCATGTCAGGAGGAAAAAAATCTTTCTTGTCTTTAAAGAGCCCCTTCTCTATAGATTATACCAGGCATATATATATTTCTTATCATGTGATCTCTCTGGTTACTTCTGCTTTTAATCAGTTTATATATATATATATATATATATATATATATATTGGTGTTTTTTCCTTTATTTCCTGTTGTGTTGACTTTTTGGTGCAGTGTCTCAGTTTCTATTCTTTCTTTTTTTTTTTTCTCTTCTCTGTGCTCTCCACATTAAATGGGCTGGGTGGTACCACATCCAATCAATTCAGCCCGTTCTTGTTGTGCACAGACTTTAAATATTGTCTTAGAGATTTCCTCTGCGCATTCCATGATTAAGACCTATTCAGGTTGAAACGCGTAGGAAACAGCTCCTCTGTCTTGCCTCTCTATTTTTTGTCTTGCTTGGATGGAACATTAATATTTTTATGATCAATAAAGAATCTGTTTTTTAAGAAAATTCTACTTTCTCCTGAAGTTGCTGGAATTTCTCCTTTTCGTCAATAGAGGCAGGCCACGTCACTGCTATGGGGCCCGTGACCTGAAGGGGACCCCGTGATGGCTGACCGCTGTGTCTGCGAGTTTACCTTCCTCATTCCCAGCACGAGCTGCCCAGTCAACAAACAGCTGATTAAGGCCGCAGGGGGCCCGCACTGTATGTACAGCTGCAGTCGACCACAACACAGAGGAGCAGACACGCCCACAGTGCACACCGCGCGGCCTCTGCTGAAGAGGAGGGAGTGGACAGACAGCATCTTCTTCCAATCAGAGAGGTGTAAGAGATTCCAGGAGGAGAACAGCCAATCAGGAGAGGGGGCGGAGCTTGTTCAGTACAGTGGGGGAGATTGAAAATATGGAAAGCTAAACAGGGCAGAAAGAGCAGAGACCTGAGCATTGCACATAGAGAAAAGAGGGAGAAAATGAGGACAAGCAAGAACAGAAGGAATAGAAAGAATAAGCAAAAGACAGGATCTGAGCACAGTCAGGACGACTGACAGGAAGTGCATGCAACAGGAAGGCTGGAGGCTGCCATTAACATGATCTCTCACAGCGCAGGAGAAGGTGAGTATTATAATGTGCAAATGTCTGCCTGTAACACTACAGAAAGAAAGTGTCCTGTCACATCCCTGTGTGTTAACCCTGTACTGTGACATCACTGTGGGTTAACCCTGTACTGTGACATCACTGTGTATTATCCATGTACTGTGACATCACTGTGTGTTAACCCTGTACTGTGACATTACTGTGTGTATTATCCCTGTACTGTGACATCACTGTGTATTACCCTTGTACTGTGACATCACTGTGTGTATAATCCCTGCGCTGTGACATAACTGTGTGTGTTATTCCTGTACTGTTAAACAATAGGATAAAGAGTTGCACACCAGTCACAATGTATAGGGGAATAATGAAAAGCAGAACTGCTACGGGAATGCTAGACTGAAAAATACAATGGACTATCTGAAAAAAGTGAAAAACATGAAAATGGAATGTGCATAACTGCTATGATTAATAGGAATTAGAGATATTTAGTCATTGTATTGATTAATGGAAAGGAGGCCCAAAACCAAACGCCAAGGTAATTTCTATTTTTGGGGTCCCTAACCTATGTGTAGCCTCACCTGCAGTTAAAAACTTGCTCTGTATGGGAAGCAAAGGACCAAGCTATATATGTGAAATAAGCCACAGGGCTATGGGTGGAGCAGGGTTCTCAGACAGAAAATGCATACTAATTAAAGAATGTACATCTGTTCCAGACGTACATTCTTTAATTATTCCTGTACTGTGACATCACTGTGTGTATTATCACTGCACTGTGACATCGCTGTGTGTGTTATTCCTGTACTGTGACATCACTGTATGTATTATCTCTGTACTGGTGACAGCACTGTGTGTATTATCTCTGTACTGGTGATATCCCTGTGTATTAACCCTGTACTGTGACATCACTCTGTGGTAACCCTGTACTGTGACATCTCTGTATGTATTATCCCTGTACTGTGACATCACTGTGTGTACTATTCATGTACTGTGACATCACTGTGTGTTAACCCTGTACTGTGACATCACTATGTATATTATCCCTGTACTGTGACATCACTGTGTGTTAACCCACACTGTACTGTAACATGACTGTGTGTATTATCCCTGTACTGTTACATCACTGTGTGTTAACCCTGTACTGTGACATCACTGTGTGTTAACCCTGTACTGTTACATCATTGTGTGTTAACCCTGTACTGTGACATCACTGTGTGTTAACCCTGTACTGTGATATCACTGTGTATTATCTCTGTACTGGTGACTTCACTGTGTGTATTATCTCTGTACTGGTGAAATCACTGTGTGTATTATCCCTGTACTGTGACATCTCTGTGTGTATTATCCCTGTACTGTGACATCACTGTGTGTTTACCCTGTACTGTGACATCACTGTGTGTATTATCCCTGTACTGCGGCATCACTGTGTGTTAACCCTGTACTGTGACATCTCTGTGTGTATTATCCCTGTACTGTGACATCACTGTATATTAACCCTGTACTGTGACATCACTGTGTGTTATCCCTGTACTGTGACATCACTATGTGTATTATCCCTGTGCTGTGCAGTGATTTATTATGGTACTTAAGGCTATAAAGAGGGTCATAATCGTTACTATTATATGGGAGAGACATCTGAAAATTTATATTGTGTGTGTGTTGAGGGGCACGAAGCAGGACATCGCTACTTTAGGCCAAGTTCACATACTGCAGATTTTTTGGGGATTTGAGGTGTGAACCCACTGGTCTTTGTGCAGTGGTCTTTGCTCAGTAACAGGACGGGTGTTATATTCAGACTCCATGTGATGATAATATTTGGTCATGGTGTGGCAGCATTATTTTGCAATGTATAGTAGTATTATTGGTCTTGGTATGGTGGGTGCTGTCCAGTAACACTATATAATGTGTTATTTAGTAATTGTATGACTATTTTGTTGCAGCATTACTCAGCAAGCGTCAGGCCTTGCGGTGCTCAGGGAGTGTCAGGCCCTGCAGTGCTCAGTGAGCATCAGGCCCTGTGGTGCTCAGCGACCGTCGGGCCCTGCGCTGCTCAGTGTATCGCACACAGTCACAAGACAGGAGCACAGGCACACAGTGCTGCCTAGACTGGTTTTCTGCAGACGGAGTTGTGCCCTGTAATAATCTACTCACTGGACTGGTAGAAGTAGAGCCTGCCTAGGATAAAGATTAATTCATAATGTGTATATGCGTCCCCAGTAACTTTTATGCCCCCCCCCACTGGCTCCCCAGTAACTTGTATGCCCCCCCCTAGTAACATATATGCTGTTTATTATGTTAATATTTTATTGCATTTTTTCTTTTATTGGGGGGGGGGCATTCAGACTTTTGCTATGGGGCCTCATGATTTCTATGTATGCCCCTGTCCCCATAGATTATATGAGGACTGGCATCTGGCCAGAAATCAGGGAATGGGTCTGTGATTGGAAGCATCAAATAAAAAAAGGTCCGTGGAACCTCTGTTAGGAGTCTCGACACAGAAAATAGCCAGATATCCCTCTGGGAAGGACCTAGCCAAGGAGTGGCTCTTTTTAGGAGACCACCATAACCACCATATCAAGTGGCCCATTTAGTCAATATCAAACTCTTTGACAAATTTAAAGATATGACAAGGAAAATACCAAGGCTAGGTATCCATCCACAGACAGCTGTTTCGGGGTGTTGCCCCTCATCAGTTTGGAGTAGGATTCTGGCTAGGTGGAAGCAATGTCTAGTAGACCATCAAGACAAAACAATCACTGATCTTGGGGAGACCAGCCAGAGAAAACACTGCCGGCAGCCAATAAAGGCGCTCAATACAGTGAAATCCTAGGTGCATTGCCCCCTGGAAAGTATGCAATTCAAAAAAGCTCCGTGGAGCCTCTGTTAGGAGTCTTGACACAGAAAAAAGCCAGATATCCCTCCGTGAAGGACCTAGCCAAGGAGTGGTCTTTTTAGGAGACCACCATAACCACCATATTAAGTGGCCCTTTTATTCAATATCAAACTCTTTGACGAATTTAAAGATATGACAAGGAAAATACCAAGGACAGGTATCCATCCACAGACAGCTGTTTCGTGGTGTTTTTCTGTGTCGATACTCCTAACAGAGGCTAAAATGACCTTTTTTGATTTGCATACTTCCCAGAGGGCAATGCACCTAGGATCTCACTGTATTGAGCGCCTTTATTGCCTGCCGGCAGTGTTTTCTCTGGCTGGTCTCCCCGAGATCAGTGATTGTTTTGTCCTATTGGAAGCATCAGACACACTGTCACTCAGCATGGGGGCCCGTCTGACTGCAACCAATCGCAGACGCCGATGGGCGGGGGAAGCAGTGCATATGCAATGAAGGTAATGAGCAGCCCCAGACGTGAATGAGAGGCCATGGAAACCGTTACAGCCACGCTCTTGACTCGATAAGTATAACACGCTTTATTATTTTTTCTTTACTTTTCTATTCTTTTTTTTCCATTTCCCGAGTGCCGGATCCAGATCAGTACCCGGAATTCCCTGAGAATTCTGACCCAGGCCTAGCACTTGGGTGCCTTTGAACAGTTCGGGTCCACCCATCACTAATTTTCACCCATTGAATAAATAACTGCAGTGTCAAAAATGCACCCAAAAACTCATGCATTTTTTTGGATGTGTTTTTGAGCTCCAGGCTGCGTGTCTGTGACTACAGGATGAAATTTTGTGCTCACCACAAAGATGCAACATGCATAGTCTAAGTAGCCCAGTAAGTGACACATCGCTGGAATCAGGATTTAAGCCTCTATGTTATGCTGCTCTTGTGACACCTCACGGAGCTCAAGATAGGAGCTTACTGCACAGTAAAGGGAGGCTAGCAAAGATTGTTCCTGGAGAGGTAGTCACCGGTTACGGTGGTGACTGGGGTCCCGTCCTCCTCCACTGCGGACTCTTCCTCCGAGCTTTCCTCCTCCAGGAGTGGAACGGATGATATCAACTATGCCACCTGTGGTGTGCGGCCAGGAATAAGGCCGCCGCTGCATGGTACGTCGCCGGGGGAGAAGCTGGGGTGCAGCTGAAATGATATCGCTCCCCACAGGTGGAGCGCCCCCCGGGAGGGAGAACGGGGGAACTGGGAATCACCAGATCACAAGGCGACGATAAACAGAGTCAGACTTACTGGGTAGCAGGTTTCAGATTTTGTTTACTCACAGTTCTTTCATCCAATGACTCCGTGTCGTTCCCAAGCAGGGCAGAGGTTAAGTCCTGTAGAGCAGCCTGTGGGCTTTCTCCCCCTGTGGTCTCGTGTGGTGGTCACCTCCTTGTCTCTGGAGCTCTTGGGACCCATTTCTCTGCCACCCGAAGCTGCAGGGCTCTGTACGTCATCCTGGCTAGCCACCTCTCCTATTCCAGGTCTCTGCCGGCTAATGGACCTGGAGCCTTCTAACTGGTGCTGTCCACTCTCTCAGCTTAGGGGTCCTCAGCCATCCACTCGCCCGCTCCCAGGTAAGGAAAGGGTGTATGAACTGGTCTGGACTTGGTGGTTCCATTGCTCTGCCTCCCTGAGAGAGAGAGAGCTCACTGAGGGAGCTGGTCACTACATGTCCTCTCAGTGCATTCCCAAGGCGTTCTGAGTAGAGATGAGCCACCCCCCTAGTGTTCGAGGTCAGTTTAATTTGTTGAATGGCGGGTGTGTTCATCGAACGTTCGACGAACGTTTGTCGAACACCGTCGAACCCCATTGAAAACAATGGCAGGCAAACACAAAGACATACAAACACATAGAAAACACCTAAGGTGTCCAAAAGGTGACAAACAACTCAGAAGACACCACAAACACATGGAAAAGTGACAAGTACATATACTCATGCTGAAAGAAAAGAGCTGGATGAGTAAAAGGAGGAGGAGACACAGATATAAAGTATCTGCAAGTGAACATCGATGACATGACTGTGCAACTTGAGCCTTGCTCATTTTTGGCTTCCAATCTGGAAAAATGGCCTTAGCTCGCCACTTACGCCTTGGGGATCTTGTCGTGTCCCGCAGCCAGCATTCTCTCAGAACGTGTATTCAGTGTTGCTGGAGGTGTGATGACCGATAAGCGCACGAGTCTGTCCACTGACAATGTGGACAGACTAACGTTCATCAAGATGAACAAATCATGGATCCGCAAGGACTTTTCTACCCCTGTGTCATCCTGGGGAGACTAAAGGCTTGTGGATTTTTGAATGTGCTTCATGCAAATAACCATTTTAAGTTTGCAACTGTGGGACAATTGATGTCACTTAAGTGATGTCTGTGGCCAAAATTTTGGAAAAAATGGAGAGTCTTGTTGGAGTCCCCTTGCTGTGTTTTACATGATTTTAGGGAGAGCATGACATGCCTAAGAGGTTGACTTTCAGCATCTGCAAGCTGTTGGCTACAGAAATGCTGCCTTTCTGCCTGGTGGACACAGAGGATTTTCAAGACCTTATGTCCATTGCAGTGCCCCAAGAGCAGATGCCCAGTCGCCACTACTTCTCCAAGAAAGGTGTGCCTGTGCTACACCAGCATGTCGCACACATCATCACTAGTGATGAGCGAGTACCAAAAAGCTCGGGTGCTCGAGGCTCGGGCCGAGCCTCCCAAGATACTCGTGTACTCGGCCCGAGCACCGAGCCCAATGTTATCCTATGGGAGACCCGAGTATTTTTGTGAAATCACCCCCGGCAGCATGTAGAAACCAGAAAACTGTAAATTAAAAAAAAAAACGTGCGTGTGTGTGTAAGCGTGCATATATATATATACACGCGGAGTGGAGTGCGGGAGGGGCCGTAGCCGAGCGGGGAAGTGTCGGGCTAAAGGCACGGTCACGCTGTGCGGGCCGGCCAATCACTGCAATTCCACAACAGGGCTGTGGCATTGCAGTGGTCTGCCAGCCAATCCCTGCATAAGGGATGGCTCTAAAAAGAGCGCCAACATGAAGACCACGAGTACAGCACGAGTATCGCGAGATTACTCGGTCCCCGCCGAGTAGCCCGAGTACAGTGATACTCGTGCGAGTACCGAGTAGTAACAAGCATACTCGCTCATCACTAATCATCACCGCTTCCTTGAGAAACTCTGTGTGTGACAGGGTGCATTTCACCACACATACTTGGAACAGTAAGCATGGACAGGGGCGTTACATGTTGCTGACTGGGCACTGGGTAACTAAGGTGAGAGATGGAGAAGGGTCTGGTGTACAAGTCTTGCCGTTCCCACGAGTTGTGCGTCAATCCTCTGTATGTAGAAGTTCCTCCACTGCTTCTGCCTCCTCAACCTCGTCTTTGTCCTCCACCTCCGCCCAAATCCTGCCTGGTAAGGCCACCCATGTTGTAACTGTGCACAAGGAATCCCACACACCTCCTTACTATCCTGGCAGCAGAGCTCAACGGCATCAGGCGGTCGACTCTTTACTTTGAAATGTATGGGAAATGTGAGTCACACCGCTGAGGAGATGTGTCGACGGTTAGCTCTGGAGACCGAGTTTCATAAATGGTTGTCTCCACTCAACCTGCAGCCAGGGAAGGCCGTGTGTGACAATGCTGCAAACCTGGGTGTGGCCCTTCACCGGGGCAATGTGACACATGCCTTGTATGGCTCACGTGTTAAACCTTGTTGTCCAGCAATTTTTAAACCACTATCCCGGCTTACATGGGCTTCTGCAGAGGGCACGTTCGCTATGTGCTCACTTCCGCTGTTCACACCCCGCAGTTCAATAACTTGCATCAATCCAGAAGTCTTTTGGCCTGCTCGTTCACCATCTGAAATGCGATGTGCCGACACGCAGGAATTTGAATCTGTACATGCTTCAGCGACTGTGGCAGCACCGACGAGCCCTGCTGCAATACGTTATGACGTATAGCCTGGGCCAACGAGATCCAGAGGTGGGGCAGATCACGCTGCTGGAGTAGTCTCAGATCAGGACCTATGCACCCTTCTGCACAGTTTCGAAATGGCGACAAAGATGCTTAGCGCTGACTATGCCATTATCAGCATGACAATTCCGGTCATCTACATGCTGGAGCACACTCTAAATAGTACTCGGAGTCAGGTGGTGGGACAAGAGGAAAGGGAGGAAGTACAGGAGGAGTCATATGCGGAAGGGATAACAAGATCTCCAAGGTCCAGATGGTCAGCAGCACCAAGGCGGCAGGCATGGGACGGTGGGGGAGAGGGATTAACAAGGGCGTATGGTAGCAGCCAAACTGTTGAGGAAAGTGCAGGAGCCCAGGAAGAAATGGAGGATGAACTGGCGATGGGAATGGAAGAATCAGCAGATGAGGGAGACCTTGATCATATTTCTGTTGTGCAAGGTTGGGGGGAGAGGGCAGAAGACGTAAGCATAATTCTCACCTTGCCGCCAACAACACAGCAATGACTTGTTTCTCCTGTATGCGCAAGACACATGAGCGCCTTCTTGCTGCACTACCTACAACATGACCCTCGGATTCTCAGAATTCAAAGTAATGCTGACTACTGGGTTGCCACACTCTTAAATCCCCGGTACAAGACAAAATTTGGCGAAATAATTCCTGCCATAGAAAGAAAAAAAAATTGTTTAAAAGAACAGAGAGTCCTCAGTGGTTGATACCTTTTAATGGCTAACTGAAAAGATGGTAATAATTGCAAGCTTTCGAGACTACTCAGGTCTCTTCGTCAGGCATGGTATAACACAAAATCTGAAGAGTCACATTTTTATACACAACAGGACTTAGAATAGTGCAGTAAAAAAAAATGCCATAGAAAGAGACGCACGTATGCATGAGTATCAGCAGAAGCTGGTGCACAATCTTAGATCAGCTTTTCCACTAAACACCAGTGGTGCACAGAGTGAATCTTACAGTTCTAACTTGCCAACCATGGGACTGTCGAGTCATCACTCAAACCGTACCAGTCTGACACATAGTCAACGCCTGAAGAGCATAATACAGGAGTATCTCCAAGTGAACATCAATGTCATGACTGTGCAACTGGAGCCTTGCTCATTTTGGGCTGCCAATCTGGAAAAAAGGACTGAGCTCGCCACTTACGCCTTGGAGATCTTTTCGTGTCCTGCCTGCAGCGTTCTCTCGGAACGTGTCTTCAGTGCTGCTGGGTGTGTGCTGACAGATAAGCGCACGCGTCTGTCCAGTGACAATGTAGACAGACTAACGTTCATCAAGATGAACAAGTCATGGATCCGCAAGGACTTTCCTACCCCTGTGTCATCCTGGGGAGACTAAAGGCTTGTGGATTTTTTTAATGTGCTTCATGAAAATAACCATTTTAAGTTTGGAACTGTGGGAAAATTGATGCCACTTAAGTGGTGTCTGTGGCCAAATTTGGCAAAATAATTTGAAAATTTGGTCATATACAAAATGAGTGGAAAAAGGCCAGATGCTGGTGGAAAGGGGTAAAGGTGTGTTGGAAAGGGAAAAATGGTTTGTATCCGTGGGGTTGGTGGTAAAGCAACAGTAACCTCTCCTGAAGAAACACCATCTGTTACCGGGGGACTGGCAGATTGGGATAAGGTGGTATATATCCCAATCACCAGTCGGGGTCCACCGTGCTCCCAGATGGAAAAGGAGAAGCTGGCAACCCGAAGGTTAGGCAGGGGATACAGAGCTGGGTGGCTCTGAAACTAATAGGAGTCTGACCCGAGTTAGACGACACTTGGATCAGGAGACTGTGAACCCTGTTAGCATCACAGGGTCCACACACCAAGCCTAGGAACTCCCTGTTAACAACACAGGGCCCTGGGGTATGCTGTCCGTGTGCGTAGGGGGCACACCTGTGGACAGCAGGCGCAGCAGGAGCCCAGTTTATGCCTCTGGGCTGCAGTAGCAGGACTGGTAGGACAGGAGCTGGCCGTAACCATGCCGCATTACCAAGAGTGGTAGCATCCAGCACCGACGCCCTATCCCTGCCTACCTCTGTCCTAAAGCCACAGTGGGTTCAACACATGGAGGTGTGCTCTGTCTGAGCATAATAGAAGACTTGCACATCTCCATGTTGTCTCCAGCCCCTTTTATAACCTGGGTCCGCCCCAACGCAGGGTGGACCACAATGCACCTCCAGGACCAATAGCACAGTGCCACGTCATCAGTGACATAACCAGCGGCCTATCCGGAACCGCCACTTCACTGATAACCTCATGGCAGCCATGCCCCAAACACCTCACCAGTCATCGTCTGACGAACAATGATGAGGTGCCAAGTCACAGGGGCGGGCCTCTGCGAGCCCTCTGGCCTATCAGGGCCTGCCACCTCACGGAAATGGCCAGTGAGGTCCTTATCGGAACTAGCCTTTGATGCATCAAGTGCCTGAGCATGCTCAGTAGCCTGAACAACAGTCTCAGAAAACAGACTATCAGCTTGAGCATGCTCAGTAGGCACAACACAGGACTTAGACACGGCACGGAGTCCAAGTACCTGTGTAAAGAGGCTTTTCGCACTAAGTGTGGGAGCATGCTCAGTAGCCCGAACTGAGGACGTAGCCTCAGGAATGGCACAGTCAGGCTGAGCATGCTCACTAGGTGAAACACTGGACTTAGGCTGTGGCTGGGGAAATCGGCATACGTATGCGCACTAGCCGCCTCTCCACACTTATATGTGGAGGAGGAAGCAGCCAGCTGGACGACCCAAGGCACAGCCAAAAATGGCAGCCGACGCCTGGGTGCAACTGGAACCGCAGCAGTATAAGAACAATTCCCAAAAAAACGAGCCATCAGGTGGACATGCTGTCAGTATAAATATACTAGCCACGTGTCTGCACTACTCAGAGTTAATCATAACAAAGGGGAAATACGAGTATATGTGCAATTACAAAACGTTTATTAATGAAGATCACGCACAATAATACAGCATAATATCACACGTTAAAAAACTACCAGGAAATCAAGGGGAGTACAAGATGTATGAGCGAATGGACAGTAATTTATTATAGAGTTTCCTATTTGCCTCTAATCATTCAAATAGAGGTAGATGAACCTCGAATTTCAGGACTATAACAAATGGATGAGGAGGGAGACAAGAAACCAATAGAGGTTGATTAAAATCCATCACATAATGCAATAAAGTGCTGCTTGCGGCTATGGCAGCACCGATTCGTAACACCATCTTCCAGCCAAAATAAGATGTCTACTTCTTCCCGTGTATAATCTGATATGATCCCTTTGTTACGGACACGACCATCGCTACCAAATGTAGAACAGGCACCAAAACAGCAGGTGATTGAATGGATCTCAAGTGCTCCATCAAGTGGCCTCTCCTCCACCTCAACTTCAATATCCCAAATACTCCATTCCTCTGTGGTGTCACCCCAATCGCACTTGCTTTCTACCAGCTCTCAAGTCTCCACCCGCCCTGCTGAGTATTGGGTAACAGAGATGGTTTAGTCTGCAGAGCTGTTCAGTCACACTATAGCCTTGGGAATTAGAGGTCCGCTCCAAAGCTGCAGTGAGTCTAGACAAGGAAATGATCTGCACGGATGCCCAGAAGCTTTGTGAGTCGGATCCAGGCCCAGAAGGTTCTGAGCATAATGTAGACCCTCATTCCCAATTGGTAACTCCTCTTGGTGGAGACAATGGGGAACATGCTGATGAGACTCAGATACCTGATTGGAATGACAACTTTACTATTCGGTCAGGGCAGGAAGAAGTTGGCTCTGGGGAGTCAGGGAGTTTGGTCACTATAGCAACAGCAAAACTTCAGCTGTGGACTTGGAGACTGGAGGAGGTGCTGTATGTGAGCTGAAGGAAAAGAAAAAGGTGTGCGTAACAGAAAGGAGCCACCACAGAAACACTTAGGTGGATTGGGAGGAGACTCGTGTTGGAGTTTGGTGAGGAGGACTGTAACGCGTGTGAGCAGCAACCTGTGCAGGAGACCACCATTCTTCAGTTGCTGGCTATACTGATTACCATGAGAGAATCTTCAAGTCAGTATTTATGGTAGCTGGACACCACAATACCCAAGTACGGTAGGCTGGGCCCAGGACTGCGTGCCCGCAACACTTTGCTTTGGTAACAAAACACATATCTGTTCTGCTTAGGCTGACTATATAGACAATAAGACTTGCTGGCTCTGCTCTGTCAGTTTGTCAGTTATAGTTAAAATCCTAGAGGGACAGCGACACATGTTTGCATTGACTCTTGCTTTACAAGATTTCCAGGACTGTGTTGCTGTGTTGCTGAGCTGTGTGCTTTTCCTTACCACTTTTATCATCTGCCTTATCTGTGAGGCTTCAGCAAACAAGGGTATTCAGGGGGGTTAATGGGTTTTGTCTATGTTTTGGTAGCTAAGTTTTAAGCTCTTGTGCTGCGCCACTGGTAGGTCGTGTTCACAGACACACACACACACACACACACAATTACTCCTGCTACCCAGAGGGATTAGCAGGTATTAGGCGACTGTTTAGACAGTCCCTTGATTAGGCAAAGGTTGGTAATAAGGTGGTATAAATCGCCATTACGAGTGTCGCAGCATAGGGGTGTAGGCTTTTGGACTTGTGAATAGATTGTTCTATTCTTTCTGTTTTATGCATGGTTTTTATTGTTTTTTTTTTGGTAAACTTAAACAATCATTTATCAACCCAACTGCCTAGAGTCCTTTTCCTGGTGCGTGGTTTTGCTGTATACTGGGGAGCCTACCCTGTGCACGACTTTAAATGAAGCATAAGTCGCAGTGGGAAGCTCACTGTGCTACAATGCGAACTAGCGGGGCAGGGCAACCACCATCTGCCCCATCAAGTGCATCTGCGTTGTCTTCATCCTCTGTGACTGTGGGGACAGCAGTCACACATGCTTTTGGACGCAGACCTTCCACCTCTTTGCCTGCAACAGGCAGTGTGATTGGCAGGTCGTCAGCTGTTTTGGAAGTGGAAACAGCTGGTGGTGTTGAGCTCTCTCAGAGATCGAGAGCACCACCTTTGGATGAAGGCAACATTATATCTACGCCTGCACCTTCCTCACAGATTGGCTGGATTAGCTGCAGTTACAAATTGGCTACTAGAGATGGAGAGGTGGGGTAGCTTTCTTGACAGCAGTGGTACGTCACTGACTATCACACACGCTGATACTGTGCCCCAAAGAATTGCCTGAGCTGATTTAGACAGATGCTGTGAAAAACACTTGCACAGCACTGGCACATACAGTTAGGTCCAGAAATATTTGGACAGTGACACAAGTTTTGTTATTTTAGCTGTTTACAAAAACATGTTCAGAAATACAATTATATATATAACATGGGCTGAAAGTGCACACTCCCAGCTGCAATATGAGAGTTTTCACATCCAAATCGGAGAAAGGGTTTAGGAATCATAGCTCTGTAATGCATAGCCTCCTCTTTTTCAAGGGACCAAAAGTAATTGGACAAAGGACTCTAAGGGCTGCAATTAACTCTGAAGGCGTCTCCCTCGTTAACCTGTAATCAATGAAGTAGTTAAAAGGTCTGGGGTTGATTACAGGTGTGTGGTTTTGCATTTGGAAGCTGTTGCTGTGACCAGACAACATGCGGTCTAAGGAACTCTCAATTGAGGTGAAGCAGAACATCCTGAGGCTGAAAAAAAAGAAAAAATCCATCAGAGAGATAGCAGACATGCTTGGAGTAGCAAAATCAACAGTCGGGTACATTCTGAGAAAAAAGGAATTGACTGGTGAGCTTGGGAACTCAAAAAGGCCTGGGCGTCCACGGATGACAACAGTGGTGGATGATCGCCGCATACTTTCTTTGGTGAAGAAGAACCCGTTCACAACATCAACTGAAGTCCAGAACACTCTCAGTGAAGTAGGTGTATCTGTCTCTAAGTCAACAGTAAAGAGAAGACTCCATGAAAGTAAATACAAAGGGTTCACATCTAGATGCAAACCATTCATCAATTCCAAAAATAGACAGGCCAGAGTTAAATTTGCTGAAAAACACCTCATGAAGCCAGGTCAGTTCTGGAAAAGTATTCTATGGACAGATGAGACCAAGATCAACCTGTACCAGAATGATGGGAAGAAAAAAGTTTGGAGAAGAAAGGGAACGGCACATGATCCAAGGCACACCACATCCTCTGTAAAACATGGTGGAGGCAACGTGATGGCATGGGCATGCATGGCTTTCAATGGCACTGGGTCACTTGTGTTTATTGATGACATAACAGCAGACAAGAGTAGCCGGATGAATTCTGAAGTGTACCGGGATATACTTTCAGCCCAGATTCAGCCAAAGTTGATCGGACGGCGCTTCATAGTACAGATGGACAATGACCCCAAGCATACAGCCAAAGCTACCCAGGAGTTCATGAGTGCAAAAAAGTGGAACATTCTGCAATGGCCAAGTCAATCACCAGATCTTAACCCAATTGAGCATGCATTTCACTTGCTCAAATCCAGACTTAAGACGAAAAGACCCACAAACAAGCAAGACCTGAAGGCTGCGGCTGTAAAGGCCTGGCAAAGCATTAAGAAGGAGGAAACCCAGCGTTTGGTGATGTCCATGGGTTCCAGACTTAAGGCAGTGATTGGCTCCAAAGGATTTGCAACAAAATATTGAAAATAAAAAATTTTTTTTTGGGTTTGGTTTATTTGTCCAATTACTTTTGACCTCCTAAAATGTGGAGTGTTTGTAAAGAAATGTGTACAATTCCTACAATTTCTATCAGATATTTTTATTCAAACCTTCAAATTAAACGTTACAATCTGCACTTGAATTCTGTTGTAGAGGTTTCATTTCAAATCCAATGTGGTGGCATGCAGAGCCCAACTCGCGAAAATTGTGTCACTGTCCAAATATTTCTGGACCTAACTGTACTTGCCTAGCAAAAATGGCTATGAACTGCTCTAATCTAGCCCTGAAAAGGGCTGAAATTACAAATAGTCCATAATCCCTAAACCGATGTGTAGATTGCACTGTATAAGTGTATAGCGCCCACAGCAGCAGCAGCGGGAGCGGTGACTGACACACACCCACAACACTGAGATAATGGCGGCGATGGGGAAAATGGCCACGTCTTATAGGGCAAGGACATGTGACATGCACAGCCAATGACACATTCCCTTGCTTGTCTGGAAAAAATCCACTTTGCTGTGTGTGTGACTGTGATTGGCTGACAGCTTGGCCCGCCCCACTATACGCGCGGTTAGGAAAAAAAAAATGGCAATCACCATTCTTTCAGCACTCAGCAGCACTGATCTGAACCCCGTTCCCCCCGCACCCTATACGCTGAATATTGATAATATCATTGTTAACAGTGACTGACAGTATTACAGTGAAAAGACAGCTAGTAACTCTCTACGCTTTTGGTGATCGAACAGTTATCGAATGGTAACTCGAACGGTCGAACGTTAAGCAAATCGTTCGAGTTCGTCGAACAACTCGAACATCGCCCAAAACAACGCAAATTTGAAATTGGCGAACGGTTCGATTCGAACACCGCTCATCTCTTGTTCTGAGGTAAACTGTCTGCTTGTAACTCCCTCCTGGACATGCCCCCACCTAAGGAATGTCCCCTTTGGCTGTGTGTGAGGCTGTGTAAAGCAGGAAATGAAACTTACTAAGATTTTAACCTCTGTCTGCCCAAGGTGGATGGATATTATAAAATACAATACCCTGTAGCACCCAGTCTCAGGGGCGCTACAGTCTCAGATTAGGTGGCAAAAACCTGGTGACAGATTCCCTTTTATAGCGCCTCTTAATGAATCAGGAGTGTCTGACTCCACCATGCCATGTCAAGTTCTAGACTGGAAGGTCACCTAAGTTTGAACAATATGTGAGATACTGTTGTTTGTTATATATGTATATACAAGATATATGACAGTATGTTCACTGTGTAGTGTATCGTATGTGGTGCTCTACTTTATTTGCATGGCGTGGCTGTTCTTATTCTCTATCATGTGCAGCATCTATCATATTAGCAACTGCTACATCTGTGCACGTTGGGATTGTTGATTAGTGTAGGAGAACTTCCTGAAAAGCACTACACTGCAGCAAATAGGGACCCTTTTGTTAAAAATGAGAATTCCATCCTGACCCATTGCCTCTGTGTCAACACATGCACAGACCTATTGATTGCAATGTCATGACAACAGAAGGAATCCCAACAATGGCAAATAGAAAAGTTTCAAAAAGAGATACCTGTTACGAGGGGGACCCGGGGAAGCGTGCCAAGATGGGAAATGGACAGCTTCCGCCGGTCAAGGTCCACTGTGCGGTGTAAGGGACCGCTGCTATGGTCAGGAAAGAGTGAGCGGGTTGCTACTAGTGATCGTCTGGAATGTCACAGACGATCTATGTACACTGGTCCGCCCTAACCAGTGAGGGTTGTATGGCTCGGGGCTTCTCGTTCGGTGTACCTGTTGCACGGGGACGCACAGAGGTGCCTACGCACGTGTGCCAGCGGGAGTCACGGGAATATGGCACGAGGGTAGCACAGAGGTGCCCACGCACGTGTGCTTCAGAAACAGATGAGTCCAACAGAGACTCAAGGAGCTCACCTGGAACAGGAACACGGCTTGTTGAAGGGGATACTGCCGGAGCAGCAAGGCAGGAACACGGCCTGCAAACCAGGTGCTGCCTGAGCAGCAAGGCCAAAGCCCACAAAAGACAATGACGTCTGAACAGTGGCGTGGCAGCACGCTGCCAGACATCCAAACATAGAAGGACAGTCGCGGGCCGCCATGATGGCAGGGGGAGCTTTTAAGGAGGTGTAGCTCCACCCAAGGGCGGGCGCGAGATGGGCGTTGCCCAATCAGGATTCGTGACGTCTTGGCCCGGCCAGTCAGGATTCAGCACACCACCAGCCTCGTTATCGGGCCGTGTGATATCAGAGAGCGAATCAGAAGACGTCACGTGGGGCACATACTCATCTTCCTGCCTCTGGGTCATAAAGGCGGGATCCTCGGTTTCACAATGTGCAGAGATAAGGGAAGTCATGCTGCTTCCCTGAGCATCCATCCTTTGCACACTGCGCAACCTCCCAGACCCTCTGTGATGCTGAGCAGGAGGGCTCGTGGCAGACAAGGGGTGGGAGACCACTCCATTCCTTGCAAGGAGAGAACCACTAGGTGTCACCCTTCTGCTGCGTCTCCGAGGAGGCAACTCCTGCAGACTGCGTAGTCTCCC
Source organism: Anomaloglossus baeobatrachus (assembly GCF_048569485.1). Classification (NCBI taxonomy): domain Eukaryota; kingdom Metazoa; phylum Chordata; class Amphibia; order Anura; family Aromobatidae; genus Anomaloglossus; species Anomaloglossus baeobatrachus. The sequence goes on along the minus strand of NC_134362.1, from coordinate 118,167,457 downwards.
AGACCTTTGGTGCTGCTGAGCAGGAGGGCTCGCGGCAGACAAGGAATGGGGGACCACCTCATTCCTTGCAACAGGAGAGCCACGAGGTGTAACATTACCCCCCCGTCTAGGGCCCCCCCCCACCTGCGCTTGAAGGCCACCACCAAACCTGGGGCGTGGACATGATCCTCCAATTCCCAGGACCTATGCTTTGGGCCACGACCGACCCACTCCACGAGGAAGTACCTCTTGCCCTGTACGATTTTTGTTTTTACTAGCTTCGCTACTTCTGGGTCGTCGGGCGAGAAGTCGGCTTGGGACAGCAGGGACCCCGAGGTTTTAGGTCGTATGGGTTTCAGAAGAGATACATGAAACGTATTAGAAATAGCCCAGCGCGGAGGGAGCTGGAGTCGATATGCTACCGGGGTTACCTGCTCTATTACTGTAAACGGGCCAAGGTACCTAGGAGCAAACTCGGCTGTCTGTTCCGGAAGGTTAATATGTTTAGAAGACAGCCACACTAGGTCACCAGGTGCGAAAGATGGCACAGGATGTGGAAGACCCGCAGGCCTCCGCCTGAACGGTTTATTATACGCACAGGACGTACGGACTCCCATATTCTTCTGTACATCCTGGGCTACCGCCGGCCCCCAATAATGCCTGACCCCTAGGTCTCTGGTCCTGTCGACCCTGAAGTGGGCCCCAACTTTGGAGGCATGATCCCATGACAGCACACCGTTCCGTGAGTCAGAGGAAGAGAGGGTCTTACCAGGTGGCACCTGGTCTTGGGGAGTGAAAACCCTCCTCACGCTGACCGTAGGTGAAACAAGACACTGACTTTCTGCCAAAGGTTTCAAACATCGGGTAGCTACATGTCCCCCCTGCCCACAGGCAAAGCAAACGGCCGACGGCCGAGAACCTATGGTAGAGGAGACCACTTTGGAAACTTCCATTGGCTCCACAGAGTCATCAACAGAGCTGGCTGGGAGATCGGTCTGGTGGGGAAGAGGAGTCAGAGGCTCTGTAGACCAGGTAGACGTGGGTGCCGAAGAGACCTCGAGCCTCCGCTCCGCGTGGCGGATGTCTATGCGAGAGGCAAGCCGAATCAAGGACTCTAAGGTGGTCGGCACGTCACGCGTGGCCAGCGCGTCTTTGACGAACCCTGCCAGACCCTCCCAGAACACAGGGACCAGGACTTTATCTGGCCAGTCCAGCTCTGCGGCGAGTGTCCTGAATTGTACTGCAAAGTCCTCGACTGAAGTGGACCTTTGCCGAAGGCGTAGGAGCCGCAGCGCAGAGTCGTGGGTGACTTAAGGCCCGAGGAACACCTTTCTCATGGCCTCAAGATAAACTGGAAGGTGATTCACCACCCGATCTCCGCGCTCCCACAACGGCGTGGACCATTTTAGCGCTTTCCCTGTGAGCAGGGACTGGACGAAGGCTACCTTCGCCTTCTCAGTAGCGTAATCAGTCGCGGACAACTCCAAGTAGGTGGTAACCTGGTTTATGAAACCACGGCACTCAGAGCCGTCCCCGCTGAAGCGCTCTGGGAGCGCAAGGCGAGGCGACCTTCCGCACAATTCCACAGCCTGAGTAGCCGCCTGGGTGGCGACTGTTGCTAGAGCAGCCTTATCGGGGGGAAGACCACTCCACTGCTGCCAATCGTGACTCCAACTGCTGCACATAACGCAGCCACTGCTGCTGCTCTTCCGCCATAGCCAGACCTTTGGCGCGACCGTAATGTTACGAGGGGGACTCGGGGAAGCGTGCCAAGATGGGAAATGGACAGCTTCCGCCGGTCAAGGTCCACTGTGCGGTGTAAGGGACCGCTGCTATGGTCAGGAAAGAGTGAGCGGGTTGCTACTAGTGATCGTCTGGAATGTCACAGGCGATCTATGTACACCGGTCCGCCCTAACCAGTGAGGGTTGTATGGCTCGGGGCTTCTCGTTCGGTGTACCTGTTGCACGGGGACGCACAGTGATGCCTACGCACGTGTGCCAGCGGGAGTCTCGGGAATATGGCACGAGGGTAGCACAGAGGTGCCCACGCACGTGTGCTTTAGAAACAGGTGAGTCCAACAGAGACTCAAGGAGCTCACCTGGAACAGGAACACGGCCTGTTGAAGGGGATACTGCCGGAGCAGCAAGGCAGGAACACGGCCTGGAAACCAGGTGCTGCCTGAGCAGCAAGGGCAAAGCCCACAAAAGACAATGACGTCTGACCAGTGGCGTGGCAGCACGCTGCCAGACATCCAGACATAGAAGGACAGTTGCACGCCGCCATGATGGCAGGGGGAGCTTTTAAGGAGGTGTAGCTCCACCCAAGGGCGGGTGCGAGATGGGCGTGACCCAATCAGGATTCGTGACGTCTTGGCCCGGCCAGTCAGGATTCAGCACACCACCAGCCTCGTTATTGGGCCGTGTGATATCAGAGAGCGAATCAGAAGACGTCACGTGGGGCACATACTCATCTTCCTGCCTCTGGGTCATAAAGGCGGGATTCTCGGTTTCACAATGTGCAGAGATAAGGGAAGTCATGCTGCTTCCCTGAGCATCCATCCTTTGCACACTGCGCAATCTCCCAGACCCTCTGTGATGCTGAGCAGGAGGGCTCATGGCAGACAAGGGATGGGAGACCACTCCATTCCTTGCAAGGAGAGAACCACTAGGTGTCACCCTTCTGCTGCGTCTCCGAGGAGGCAACTCCTGCAGACTGCGCAGTCTCCCAGACCTTTGGTGCTGCTGAGCAAGAGGACTCACGGCAGACAAGGAATGGAGAACCACCTCATTCCTTGCAACAGGAGAGCCACGAGGTGTAACAGATACCCATATAAATGAAGGCTGACATGAAATATAAAGGGCGTAGGTTACTGCACAGAAATGTGGCTTTGTAGTCTCGGCTGCCATTCTTATAAGGCATCTGGTGAAGAGGCCAGACCACACAGGCAGAATAATATGTATCTAGCAACTGATTACTGTTTTTTCACTTTTAACCATAAAGGTACCATCACACTTAGCGATGCTTCAGCGATCCAACCAGCGATCTGACCTGGCAGGGATCGCTGGAGCATCACTACATGGTCGCTGGTGAGCTGTCAAACAGGCAGATCTCTACAGCGATCAGAGATCAGCCACCAGAGACCCATGTAACGACGCTGAGCTTGGTAAACATAGTACACATTGGGTTACTAAGCAAAGCGCTTTGCTTAGTAACCAGATGTGTACCTTGGCTATGTGTGCATGGAGCAGGGAGACGGCCTCTAGAAGCTGCGGACGCTGGTAACCAAGGTAAATATCGGGTAACCAAGCAAAGCCTTTGCTTGGTTACCCGATGTGTACCTTGGTTACCAGCGTCCGCAGAAGCCGGCTCCCTGCTTCCTGCACATTCAGATCGTTGCTCTCTCGCTGTCAAACACAGCGGTGTGTGCTTCACAGAGGGAGAGCAAGGACCAAAAAATGGTCCAGGACATTCATCAATGACCGACGACCTCACAGTAGAGGCCAGGTCATTGCTGGATGTCACACACAGCGACATCACTAACAAGATCGCTATTGCGTCACAAAAACTGTGACTCAGCAGTGGAGATGAGCGAACCGGTCCCGGTTCGGCTCGAGGTCGGCTCGCCGAACGGGGGTCCCGTTCGAGTTCGGTTCGTCGAACGTTCGACGAACCGAACTCGAACGTATAGGCTATAATGGGAGGCAATCACAAACACATAAAAATGCATTATAAATGTACACAAACAGTTAATAAACATTGCCATAACACTTACCGGTCCTCGCGATCCCTTCTGCACTCTGTCTCCTGCCGCTATTCCATCCGATGATCGCTGAATCCTCCCGGTGACCTGCACTGCCAGCAGAGATGCAGGACCTATTGTGACGTCAAAATAGCCATGTGACCAGTCACGTGGCTATTATCTCATTGGCTACAGACTGGTCACATGACTATGACACGTCATGTAGGACCTGCGATGTGTATAGCCGTGTACCGGCGACATGCTCTAGCACACGGTCGACTCCCCGTTCCGTTAGGGATCGGCTGACACAGCCGGTCATTAACGGAGATCACCGTTGCCATAGCAACGCAGTTAGCGGTGACGTCACCGCTAACCGCGGCTCCGAGAGCACCGTTGCTATGGTAACGCGTCTGTCAGCGTTACCGCTGTTACCGCTGACAGCCAGCAGTGATCACTCACGGAGTGAAGGCTGCACGCTGCTTCCCGATTGTAGTGAGGATTGTACTGAGGATGAGGTTCCCCAGCCCATGATGGGCTGGTGCACCTCATCCTCACTACAATCGTCACTACTACTACACTAGTGAGGATTGTACTGAGGATGAGGTTCCCCAGCCCATGATGGGCTGGTGAACCTCATCCTCACTACAATCGTCACTACTACTACACTAGAAAGAAAGAAGACAGAAGAGCAGGATCGTGGAGGGCTGACAGGGGGTAATAAAGATGGAGTCTCTAATGTGTCTGTGTATTTATTTCTATTAAAGTATTTTTTCTCTGTGTGGTGTTTTTTTTAACCTCTTATTGGAGATTCTTAATGGCCAGGTCAAACGTGCCTGACATTAAGAATCTCTGGCTTAATACTGGCTAGTAAAACAAAGCCAGTATTAACTCATGATTACCCAACAAGCCACCCGGCTCCAGGGCTGTTGGAAGAGTTGGATACAGCGCCAGATGATGGCGCTTCTATGAGAGCGCCATTTTCTGGGACGGCTGCGGACTGAAATCCGCAGCAGAGGCGCCCAGAAACCTCGGGCTAACCTGTGCTGCGGATTCCAATCCCCAGCTGCCTAGTTGTACCCGGCTGGACACAAAAATGGGGCGAAGCCCACGTCATTTGTTTTTTAATTATTTCATGAAATAAGTGAAATAATTAAAAAAAACGGGCTTCCCTATATTTTTGGTTCCCAGCCGGGTACAAATAGGCAACTGGGGGTTGGAGGCAGCCCGTGGCTGCCTGCTGTACCTGGCTAGCATACAAAAATATGGCGAAGCCCACGTCATTTTTTTGGTGGGCAAAAAAATTCTGCATACAGTCCTGGATGGAGTATGCTGAGCCTTGTAGTTCTGCAGCTGCTGTCTGCTCTTCTCCATACAGATAGACAGCAGCTGCAGAACTACAAGGCTCAGCATACTCCATCCAGGACTGTATGCAGAAGTTTTTTGCCCCCTGAAAAAATTATGTGGGCTTCGCCATATTTTTGTATGCTAGCCAGGTACAGCAGGCAGGAACGGCTGCCCCCAACCCCCAGTTGCCTATTTGTACCCGGCTGGGAACCAAAAATAAAGGGAAGCCCTTTTTTTATTATTTCATGAATTTCATGAAATGATTAGAAAACAAATGACGTAGGCTTCGCCCCATTTTTGTGTCCAGCCAGGTACAACTAGGCAGCTGGGGATTGGAATCCGCAGCACAGGTTGGCCTGAGCTTTCTGGGCCCCACTGCTGCGAATTGCAGTCTGCAGCCGCCTCAGAAAATGGCATTTTCATAGAAGCGCCATATTCTGGCGCTGTATCCAACTCTTCCAGCACCTGCCTGCTATACCTGGCTAGCATACAAAAATATGGCGAAGCTCACGTCCTTTTTTTGTAGTTTTTTGGCAAAAAAAATAAAAAATGCTTCCCTGGATTTTCCATTGCCAGTGAAGGTAACACCAAGCAGTGGGGGTTAGCAGCCAGTAGCTGCTTGGATTACCCTTAGCTAGCAATACAAAAAATGCAGCGGGAGCCCATATATATTTTTTTTAATTATTTATTTAAATAACTAAAAATAAAATGGACTTCCCTGTATTTTGATTGCTGGACATCACAGTGCTGTAAAAATAAATCTTTAAAAAAATGACGTAGCGCTCCGCGGTATTTTTGATTCTCAGCGCAGATAAAGCAGACAGCTATGGGTTGCCACCCCCATCTGCCTGCCGTTACCTTGGTTGGCAATCAAAATACAGGGAAGCCCATTAATTTTTTCTATTTAAAAAATAGTTAAAAAAAATATGACGTTGGGTCCCCCCATTTTTGATAGCCAGCTAGGGTAAAGCAGACGGCTGTAGCCTGAAAACCACAGCTGGCAGCTTTACCGTGGTTGGGGATCCAATGTGGAGGTCCCCTCAGGCTCTTTTTTATAATTATTGTATAAAAATTAATAATTACACAATAAAAGTAGGGTCCCCCCCAAATTGGATCACCAGCCAAGGTAAAGCGGACAGCTGTGGTCTGGTATTCTCAGGGTGGGAAGGTCCATAGTTATTGGGCCTTCACAGCCTAAAAATAGCAGGCCGCAGGCACCCCAGACGTGGCGCATCCACTAGATGCGCCAATCCTGGCGCTTCACCCCAGCTCATCCCGTGCCCTGGTGCAGTGGCAAACGGGGTAATAAATCGGGTTGATACTAGCTGTAAAGTAACCTGAGATCAAGCCCAGCAGTATGTGATGTCATGGCGTCTATTAGATACTCAACATCATAAACTGTCAGTACTAACAAAAAAAAAAAAATCGACAAAAGAAATTTATTTGAAAAAACAGTCCCCAAAACATTTCCTCTTTCACCAATTTATTGTAAGAAAAAAAATAAAGGGGTCCCACGACGACTCTGGACCGTCTAGAATATGGGGGGGAGACACTCAGGGAACGTATCCCCCATTTTCTAGGAGTGCGGACCCTTCATGTGAGGAGTGTGGGTGCAATGAATCTGCACTCACTCTTCTCGGGTCCACAGCAGCAGAGTCCATGTCGTAATGGTTGCTACCAAAGCTGCAATGCCCTGCTCATGAGGTAAGGGCATGCCTAATCAGGAGAACTACTGTAGAGGAAGCTCTGCTCACTGGTATATAGGTGCTCAGAGGTAATAATAGATAAAATTAGTGATTAACCTCGGCACTCTAAATCTCCCAGACTAAGTCAGTAAGTCACAACGGATAGTAATGCAAAATCACTCTTTATTGGTCCGTATTCAGAAAAAAATTTTTTTCATAAGCATATATGTTTTTGTCCAAAACAAGTTACAAATGACGTTTCGGCCTGAGCCTTCGTCAGATTGGACTTATCTGCATGTAATCATGAAAAATGACAATAATCAGTATCACATAAGAGTGAGAGAACAATAACATAAACTCGAACAATGTAGAGGTACAATTGGGATGCAGCAAAAAAATTGCAACACAGCAAGAAATGAAACACATGATACAAATGTCATAATACAGTACAAGGACAATATAGTAATGACAAATATGGGGTCAGAGTAGACTTAGACAGCTCTGGTACGAAAGAGATGTCAATCATAAAGTAACATGTGCAGTAGGTGTAGAGCTACAGTGTGCATGGCAGAGCTAATGGGTAGACCGACCATAGAAAAAGAATGGAGAAAAAGTGGAGAAAAAATGGAGAAAAAAATGGAGAATAAGTGGAGAAAAAGTGGAGAAAAAAGTGGAGAAAAAGTGGAGAAAAAGTGGAGAATAAGTGGAGAATAAGTGGAGAAAAAGTAGAGAAAAAAATGTAGAAAAAGTAGAGAAAAAGTGGAGAAAAAAATGGAAAAAAAGTGGAGAAAAAGTGGAGAAAAACTGGAGAAAAACTGGAGAATAAGTGGAGAAAAAGTGGAGAAAAAGTGGAGAAAAAAATGTAGAAAAAGTAGAGAAAAAGTGGAGAAAAAAATGGAAAAAAGTGGAGAAAAAATGTAGAAAAAGTGGAGAAAAAGTGGAGAAAAAAAATGTAGAAAAAGAAGAGAAAAAGTGGAGAAAAAGTAGAGAAAAAAATGTAGAAAAAGTAGAGAAAAAGTGGAGAAAAAAATGGAAAAAAAGTGGAGAAAAAGTGGAGAAAAAGTGGAGAAAAACTGGAGAATAAGTGGAGAAAAAGTGGAGAAAAAAATGTAGAAAAAGTAGAGAAAAAGTGGAGAAAAAAATGGAAAAAAGTGGAGAAAAAAATGGAGAAAAAGTGGAGAAAAAGTGGAGAAAAAAAATGTAGAAAAAGTAGAGAAAAAGTGGAGAAAAAATGGAAAAAAAGTGGAGAAAAAGTGGAGAAAAAGTGGAGAAAAAGTGGAGAATAAGTGGAGAAAAAGTGGAGAAAAAAATGTAGAAAACGTAGAGAAAAAGTGGAGAAAAAAATGGAAAAGAGTGGAGAAAAAGTGGAGAAAAAGTGGAGAAAAAATGGAGAAAAAGTGGAGAAAAAGTGGAGAAAAAAATTGAGAAAAAATGGAGAAAAAATGGAGAAAAAGTGGAGAAAAAGTGGAGAAAAAGTGGAGAAAAAAAATGGAGAAAAAGTGGAGAAAAAGTGGAGAAAAAAATGGAAAAAAAGTGGAGAGAAAATGGAGAAAAAGTAGAGCAAAAGTGGAGAAAAAGTAGAGAAAAAGTGGAGAAAAATTGGAGAAAAAATGGAGAAAAAGTGGAGAAAAAGTGGAGAAAAAAAATGGAGAAAAAGTGGAGAAAAAGTGGAGAAAAAAATGGAAAAAAAGTGGAGAAAAAGTGGAGAAAAAATGGAGAAAAAGTGGAGCAAAAGTGGAGAAAAAGTGGAGAAAAAAATGGAAAAAAAGTGGAGAAAAAGTGGAGAAAAAATGGAGAAAAAGTGGAGAAAAAGTGGAGAAAAAAGTGGAGAAAAAGTGGAGAAAAAGTGGAGAAAAAATGGAGAAAAAGTGGAGAAAAAGTGGAGAAAAAAATGGAGAAAAAATGGAGAAAAAATGGAGAAAAAGTGGAGAAAAAGTGGAGAAAAAAAATGGAGAAAAAGTGGAGAAAAAAATGGAAAAAAAGTGGAGAAAAAGTGGAGAGAAAATGGAGAAAAAGTAGAGCAAAAGTGGAGAAAAAGTGGAGAAAAAATGGAGAAAAAGTGGAGAAAAAAAATGGAGAAAAAGTGGAGAAAAAGTGGAGAAAAAAATGGAAAAAAAGTGGAGAAAAAGTGGAGAAAAAGTGGAGAAAAAATGAAGAAAAAGTGGAGCAAAAGTGGAGAAAAAGTGGAGAAAAAAATGGAAAAAAAGTGGAGAAAAAGTGGAGAAAAAGTGGAGAAAAAATGGAGAAAAATTGGAGAAAAAAGTGGAGAAAAAGTGGAGAAAAAGTGGAGAAAAAATGGAGAAAAAGTGGAGCAAAAGTGGAGAAAAAGTAGAGAAAAAAATGGAAAAAAAGTGGAGAAAAAGTGGAGAAAAAAAATGGAGAAAAAGTGGAGAAAAAGTGGAGAAAAAATGGAGAAAAAGTGGAGAAAAAGTGGAGAAAAAGTGGAGAAAAAATGGAGAAAAAGTGGAGCAAAAGTGGAGAAAAAGTGGAGAAAAAAATGGAAAAAAAGTGGAGAAAAAGTGGAGAAAAAGTGGAGAAAAAGTGGAGAAAAAATGGAGAAAAAGTGGAGCAAAAGTGGAGAAAAAGTGGAGGAAAAAATGTAGAAAAAGTAGAGAAAGTGGAGAAAAAAATGGAAAAAAAAGTGGAGAAAAAGTGGAGAAAAAGTGGAGAAAAAAATGGAGAAAAAGTGGAGAATAAGTGGTGAAAAAGTGGAGAAAAAAATGTAGAAAAAGTGGAGAAAAAAATGGAAAAAAAGTGGAGAAAAAGTGGAGAAAACGTGGAGAAAAAAATGGAGAAAAAGTGGAGAAAAAGTGGAGAAAAAAAATGGAGAAAAAGTGGAGAAAAAGTGGAGAAAAAAATGGAAAAAAAGTGGAGAAAAAAATGGAGAAAAAGTGGAGAAAAAGTGGAGAAAAAAATGGTGAAAAAGTGGAGAAAAAGTGGAGAAAAAAAATGGAGAAAAAGTGGAGAAAAAGTGGAGAAAAAGTGGAGAAAAATTGGAGAAAAAGTGGAGAAAAAAATGGAGAAAAAGTGGAGAAAAAGTGGAGAAAAAGTGGAGAAAAAGTGGAGAATAAGTGGAGAAAAAGTGGAGAAAAAAATGTAGAAAAAGTAGAGAAAAAGTGGAGAAAAAAATGGAAAAAAAGTGGAGAAAAAGTGGAGAAAAAGTGGAGAAAAAAATGGAGAAAAAGTGGAGAAAAAAATGGAAAAAAAGTGGAGAAAAAGTGGAGAAAAAAATGGAGAAAAAGTGGAGAAATAAATGGAAAAAAAAGTGGAGAAAAAGTGGAGAAAAAGTGGAGAAAAAAATGGAAAAAAAGTGGAGAAAAAGTGGAGAAAAAATGGAGAAAAAGTGGAGAAAAAGTGGAGAAAAAATGGAGAAAAAGTGGAGAAAAAAATTGAGAAAAAATGGAGAAAAAATGGAGAAAAAGTGGAGAAAAAGTGGAGAAAAAAAAATGGAGAAAAAGTGGAGAAAAAGTGGAGAAAAAAATGGAAAAAAAGTGGAGAAAAAGTGGAGAAAAAGTGGAGAGAAAATGGAGAAAAAGTAGAGCAAAAGTGGAGAAAAGGTGGAGAAAAAGTGGAGAAAAAATGGAGAAAAAGTGGAGAAAAAAAATGGAGAAAAAGTGGAGAAAAAGTGGAGAAAAAAATGGAAAAAAAGTGGAGAAAAAGTGGAGAAAAAGTGGAGAAAAAATGGAGAAAAAGTGGAGCAAAAGTGGAGAAAAAGTGGAGAAAAAAATGGAAAAAAAGTGTAGAAAAAGTGGAGAAAAAGTGGAGAAAAAATGGAGAAAAAGTGGAGAAAAAAATGGAGAAAAAGTGGAGAAAAAGTGGAGAAAAAGTGGAGAAAAAATGGAGAAAAAGTGGAGCAAAAGTGGAGAAAAAGTGGAGAAAAAAATGGAAAAAAAGTGGAGAAAAAGTGGAGAAAAAGTGGAGAAAAAGTGGAGAAAAAGTGGAGAAAAAGTGGAGAAAAAAATGGAGAAAGAGTGGAGAAAAAGTGGAGAAAAAATGTAGAAAAAGTGGAGCAAAAGTGGAGAAAAAGTGGAGAAAAAAATGTAGAAAAAGTAGAGAAAAAGTGGAGAAAAAAATGGAAAAAAAGTGGAGAAAAAGTGGAGAAAAAATGGAGAAAAAGTGGAGAAAAAGTGGAGAAAAAAATGGTGAAAAAGTGGAGAAAAAGTGGAGAAAAAGTGGAGAAAAAGTGGAGAAAAAATGGAGAAAAAGTGGAGAAAAAAATGGAGAAAGAGTGGAGAAAAAGTGGAGAAAAAATGTAGAAAAAGTGGAGCAAAAGTGGAGAAAAAGTGGAGAAAAAAATGTAGAAAAAGTAGAGAAAAAGTGGAGAAAAAAATGGAAAAAAAGTGGAGAAAAAGTGGAGAAAAAATGGAGAAAAAGTGGAGAAAAAGTGGAGAAAAAAATGGTGAAAAAGTGGAGAAAAAGTGGAGAAAAAGTGGAGAAAAATGGAGAAAAAGTGGAGCAAAAGTGGAGAAAAAGTGGAGAAAACGTGGAGAAAAAAAATGGAGAAAAAGTGGAGAAAAAGTGGAGAAAAAAAAATGGAGAAAAAGTGGAGAAAAAGTGGAGAAAAAAATGGAAAAAAAGTGGAGAAAAAGTGGAGAAAAAAATGGAGAAAAAGTGGAGAAAAAGTGGAGAAAAAAATGGTGATAAAGTGGAGAAAAAGTGGAGAAAAAGTGGAGAAAAAAATGTAGAAAAAGTGGAGAAAAAGTGGAGAAAAAGTGGAGAAAAAAAATGGAGAAAAAGTGGAGAAAAAGTGGAGAAGAAGTGGAGAAAAATTGGAGAAAAAGTGGAGAAAAAAATGGAGAAAAAGTGGAGAAAAAGTGGAGAAAAAGTGGAGAAAAAGTGGAGAATAATTGGAGAAAAAATGGAGAAAAAAATGTAGAAAAAGTAGAGAAAAAGTGGAGAAAAAAAGTGGAGAAAAAGTGGAGAAAAAAATGGAGAAAAAGTGGAGAAAAAAATGGGAAAAAAAGTGGAGAAAAAGTGGAGAAAAAGTGGAGAAAAAGTGGAGAAAAAAAATGGAGAAAAAGTGGAGAAAAAAATGGAAAAAAGTGGAGAAAAAGTGGAGAATAAGTGGAGAAAAAGTGGAGAAAAAAATGTAGAAAAAGTAGAGAAAAAGTGGAGAAAAAAATGGAAAAAAAGTGGAGAAAAAGTGGAGAAAAAGTGGAGAAAAAAATGTAGAAAAAGTAGAGAAAAAGTGGAGAAAAAAATGGAAAAAAGTGGAGAAAAAGTGGAGAAAAAATGTAGAAAAAGTGGAGAAAAAGTGGAGAAAAAAATGGAAAAAAAGTGGAGAAAAAGTGGAGAAAAAGTGGAGAATAAGTGGAGAAAAAGTGGAGAAAAAAATGTAGAAAAAGTAGAGAAAAAGTGGAGAAAAAAATGGAAAAAAAGTGGAGAAAAAGTGGAGAAAAAGTGGAGAAAAAATGGAGAAAAAGTGGAGAAAAAGTGGAGAAAAAAATGGAAAAAAAGTGGAGAAAAAGTGGAGAAAAAGTGGAGAAAAAAATGTAGAAAAAGTAGAGAAAAAGTGGAGAAAAAAATGGAAAAAAGTGGAGAAAAAGTGGAGAAAAAGTGGAGAAAAAAATGTAGAAAAAGTAGAGAAAAAGTGGAGAAAAAAATGGAAAAAAAGTGGAGAAAAAGTGGAGAAAAAGTGGAGAAAAAAATGTAGAAAAAGTAGAGAAAAAGTGGAGAAAAAAATGGAAAAAAGTGGAGAAAAAGTGGAGAAAAAGTGGAGAAAAAATGGAGAAAAAGTGGAGAAAAAGTGGAGAAAAAAATGGAAAAAAAAGTGGAGAAAAAGTGGAGAAAAAGTGGAGAAAAAATGGAGAAAAAGTGGAGCAAAAGTGGAGAAAAAGTGGAGAAAAAAATGGAAAAAAAAGTGGAGAAAAAGTGGAGAAAAAGTGGAGAAAAAGTGGAGAAAAAAATGGAGAAAAAGTGGAGAAAAAGTGGAGAATAAATGGAGAAAAAGTGGAGAAAAAAATGTAGAAAAAGTAGAGAAAAAGTGGAGAAAAAAATGGAAAAAAGTGGAGAAAAAGTGGAGAAAAAATGGAGAAAAAGTGGAGAAAAAGTGGAGAAAAAAATGGAGAAAAAGTGGAGAAAAAGTGGAGAAAAAATGGAGAAAAAGTGGAGCAAAAGTGGAGAAAAAGTGGAGAAAAAGTGGAGAAAAAGTGGAGAAAAAAATGGAGAAAAAGTGGAGAAAAAGTGGAGAAAAAAAATGGAGAAAAAGTGGAGAAAAAAATGGAAAAAAAGTGGAGAAAAAGTGGAGAAAAAGTGGAGAAAAAATGGAGAAAAAGTGGAGCAAAAGTGGAGAAAAAGTGGAGAAAAAAAATGGAGAAAAAGTGGAGAAAAAGTGGAGAAAAAGTGGAGAAAAAAATGTAGAAAAAGTGTAGAAAAAGTGTAGAAAAAGTGTAGAAAAAGTGGAGAAAAAAATGGAGAAAAAGTGGAGAAAAAGTGGAGAAAAAGTGGAGAAAAATTGGAGAAAAAGTGGAGAAAAAGTGGAGAAAAAAATGGAGAAAAAGTGGAGAAAAAGTGGAGAAAAAGTGGAGAAAAATTGGAGAAAAAGTGGAGAAAAAAATGGAGAAAAAGTGGAGAAAAAGTGGAGAAAAAGTGGAGAAAAAGTGGAGAAAAAAATGTAGAAAAAGTAGAGAAAAAGTGGAGAAAAAAATGGAAAAAAGTGGAGAAAAAGTGGAGAAAAAGTGGAGAAAAAAATGGAGAAAAAGTGGAGAAAAAAATGGAAAAAAAGTGGAGAAAAAGTGGAGAAAAAGTGGAGAAAAAGTGGAGAAAAAGTGGAGAAAAAAGTGGAGAAAAAGTGGAGAAAAAATGGAAAAAAAAGTGGAGAAAAAGTGGAGAAAAAGTGGAGAAAAAAATGTAGAAAAAGTGGAGAAAAAATGGAAAAAAAAGTGGAGAAAAAGTGGAGAAAAAGTGGAGAAAAAAATGTAGAAAAAGTGGAGAAAAAATGTAGAAAAAGTGGAGAAAAAATGGAGAAAAAGTGGAGCACCCTTTGGTGCCTTTCATGTGGCACTAAGGGGTGCTTAGCTTTGTATTTAGCCAAAAAAAATGAAAAAAAAAATGACGTAGGGTTCCCCCTAGTTTTGTAGCCAGCTAGGGTAAAGCAGACGGCTGCAGCCTGCAGACCACAGCTGGCAACCTCACCTTGGCTGGTAATCCAAAACTGAGGGCACCCCACGCTGTTATTTTAAATGAAATAAATAATTTTAAAAAAAAACACGTAGAGGTCCCCCAAAATTGGATCACCAGCCAAGGTAAAGCAGACAGCTGGGGCCTGATATTCTCAGACTAGGGAGGTCCATGGTTATTGGACTCTCCCCAGCCTAAAAATAGCAGGCCGCAGCCGCCCCAGAAGTGGCGCATCCATTAGATGCGCCAATCCTGGTGCTTCGCCCCAGCTCATCCCGCGCCCTGGTGCGGTGGCAAACGGGGTAATATATGGGGTTAATACCAGATGTGTAATGTCACCTGGCATCAAGCCCTGGGGTTGGTGAGGTCAGGCGTCTATCAGATACCCGACATCACCAACTCAGTCAGTAATAAAAAAAAAATAGACGACAAACACATTTTTATTTGAAAAAACACTCCCCAAAACATTCCCTCTTTAACCAATTTATTAGAATGAAAAACACATCCAGGTCTGGTGTAATCCAAGGGGTTGCCATGACGATCCACACTGTCCCAGTCAATGAAGAGCAGGATGTTCCCCATTGGCTGGGAGAGCAATGCAGTGACCTGAGCTAACATCAATGGGTCAGCCCAGGTCACTGCAGGGCATGACAAGTGCTGCTGTCAGCGAGGTACATTACCTGCGCTGATCTCGGGATGGCGGGACTTCATCACCGCAGGTAAGCCGGGCGGGGGGGGGGGGGGGGGGGTTTGTGTGTGTGTGTGTGTGTGTATGTATGTGTACATGCCGCGGGCAGGAGGGGGCGGAGTGAGCTGAGCGGGGAAGTGTGGGCTTCCTGCACGTAACTAAGATAAACATCGGGTTACTAACCAAAGCGCTTTGCTTGGATACCCGATGTTTATCTTGGTTACCAGCTTCTGGCAGGCTGCCAGCGATGGCTCCTGCTCACTGTAGCTGTAAAAAGCCCTGCTTTTTGCTGCTAGAACCGTTCTCGAACGTATCTAGAACTATCGAGCTTTTGCAAAAAGCTCGAGTTCTAGTTCGATCTCGAACAGCCCCAAAAATCACTCGAGCCCCGAACTGGAGAACCTCGAACCGCGAACCGCGCTCAACTCTACTCAGCAGTGATGTCGCTAGCTATGTCGCTTAGTGAGATGTGGCCTTAAGGCTATGTTCCCGCGATGAGCATTTGGTAAGTTTTTGTGGTTGCAGAATTTCTGTAGCATATATGTATATGTAATATTAAAATTATATAAATTTGGTGACTTGTGTTTTTTTTTTACATACATTTTATTGAGTTTTTAACTCTGCGTGTTTTGTCTGTTTTTGGTGTGTCATGTTTTAAATAAAGCTGCTTTGTTTTTGATACTTTCAGCTAATTGGCTTTGACAAAACTTCATGTGAATATAACATGACTTTTTAGTACTTTTCTCCACTATGAAAACTCACAATAAACACATCTGCGTTTTTGGCCTACATTTTTTCTGCATCTAATGCAAGTCTATGGAATAATCTGCACCAAAAATTTAGCATAAGGCCTTGTGCGCACGCTGCGTTTTTTTCCTGTGTTTTTCGGGTGCAGTTTTGATCCCAAAACTGCATACATTTCATTCCCCAGCAAAGTGTTCAAGATTTCTTTTTTGCTGTGCGCACGTTGCAGTTTTTTGGGGCTGCATTATTGTGTTAACCAAAAAGATGCAGCATGTCAATTCTTTTTACATTTTGTCCCTGCATTTCGGAGCACTGGCAGATTAATCCCCCGCTAACTCTGGGTCAGTAGGGATTGATCCCTAGTATCTGGCCAGATGCCGGTCCCCATATAAAGTCTATTGGGGCCAGAATCCGGTGCAAAGGGGTAGTAGCAAGCGCTTCATTTTAACCAAGTCACGGGGGCGGCTGTCACACTGCTACCGTGGACTCTCATTCTTCTTCATTCTAACAATTATCAGCCAGCAGCTGCCCAGAATTGCCACATCCATTAGATGAGACAGTCCCCGCACTTTACCAAGCTCTTCCCGATTGCCCTGGTGCCGTGTAAATTGGGGTAATGAGGGAGTTAATGACAGCCCACAGCAGCCACTAAGCCCTAGATTAGTGATGGCAGGCATCTATGAGACCTCCCATCACTAATCTGTAAGAGAAAGTACATATCCAGCATCATGTCTTTAACAAAACTTCAAATTTATTAATTCCATGTAAAAAAAAAATCTTATATGGACTAAAACAATGTCTCCATATACCTTATAGCACCTTACATGTTTAAGATAACATTTTTTTTTTTTGCCTATGATTAAGGAGTTCCTCTCTGAAACATGTAAGGCTCTATAAGGCATATGGAGAGATTGTTTTAGTCCAAATAAGAAAAAATTTTTTACTTGCAATTAATAAATTTTTAATTTTTTTTAAAGACATGGTGCTGGATATGTTTCCCTCCCCTCCTCCTTCACAATGATTGTGACAGCTGTGGACGCCAACCACAGATACCGTGCACCGACTCAGGTAGAATCCAGACAGACTGGTGAGCTGGATATATTGTATTTTTATTATATTTTTACTAAGTGAAAGTAAATAAACACAAACACCGAAAAAATTCTTTATTTGAAGTAAAAGATAAAAAAAGCACTCTCTTTCACCACTTTATTAACCCCCTAAACACCCCTGCAGGTCAGACGTAATCCACACGAGGTCCCACGATACTTCCACCACTGCTACATCTGAAGCTCACAGCAAGCTCCATAGAACATGACTGTCCGCTGTGAGCTCCATGCTGTGACTAAAGTGAGCCACGCAATCAGCGGTGACATCACTCAGGTTAGCCGCGGCCACAGCTGGAGTCCTCTATTTGTGACCATAAATCACCTGAGTTAACCTTCAGTTGCTGTGTGGAGCTCACAGCGGCAGTCGTGTTCTATGGCGCTTACTGTCAGCTTCAGACATAGCATTTTTGCAATGGGTGTGTTTTTTGGGGTCAAAAGACGTGAATCTTTGTGGTCACCACAAAGATGCAATGTGCACACATAGCCTAACAAGAGAATTTAACATGTTGTGGATTTAAAACATGCACTACAGGTCAGGTAATGCTGACTAAAAAGAAGCACAGTGGGCAGCAGATTTCTATAAATCCCAACTTTTGCGCTGGGACTGTAGAACGATGCGGTTTTAATGCAGCAAAAACAAATAGCATCAACAACTCATTGTGGACACGCAGACTACAAGGACATTACATGGGCACATAGTGTAATGGCTGTGTCATGATTCTTTCTGGTGACTTTGCTTTCATGCAGAGCCAACATGTTTCGTGTGTGTTGTATTTTCTAGTTCTAGGCCGGGTGGGAGAAGCCTATTCGGTAGTGCCTCATTTGGTGTGATCTCTCTGCCTTATATTGGAACCTTTTTACCCGAAACGCCGCCAATTATATTTCCTGTCTCGCAGTATACGTTTATGGTTCCCGTGAGTGGTTCTGTTCTTGTCCTACTACCTTTGTTCCGTTCCCCGTTCCCTCTTCTCCCCTGCTCTCACTAAACTTCCTGCTTGTCTGACCTTCGGCTTTCTGTGACTCCGGCTCCGCACGCTCCCTGGTCCCTGACGTGTCCTCTTGGCCTCTGACTCCAGCTCATATCTGACCTTGTCTTTGTTCCCCTTTGGTTATTGATGCTCCTTCCTGGCTACTGACCCCTGGCTCTCACGCAACCTCGGCTTGTCTCGCTCGCTCTGTATTTACGTTACCTCCTGACTCGGTTTGATCAACTCTGTAGAACTCTCCCACTAGGGTACTTAGGGTCTCTAGCTATCGTGCACCAAATTACATTTAGGTGCCTGACATCCTTCTTGCACACTGGTGCTACCTAGTGGTTTAGCGTCACAGGTTGATTCCCCAGACTGCCCAACCCATATACTGCTACTAAATGTGCCCACTCTCTTCCATTATTCGAAGTAAAGCAGGCTTTACACACTACGATATATCTAACGAGATGTCGGCGGGGTCACGTCGTTAGTGATGCACATACGGCATCGTTAGTGATATTGTAGCGTGTGACAGCTATGAACGAGCAGAAATACTCACCTTTTCGTTCATCGCTGACACGTCGCTCATTTTCTAAAAATCACATGTCCTGTTGTTCATCGTTCCTGGGGCAGCACACATCGCTCCGTGTGACACGCCGGGAATGATGAACACAGATTACCTGCGTCCTGCCGGCAATGCTGAAGGAAGGAGGTGGGCGGGATGTTTACTCCGCTTCTATTGGCCGGCCGCTGTGTGACGTCGCTGTGACGCCGAACGTCCCTCCCCCTTCAGGAAGTGGATGTTCGCCACCCACAGCGAGGTCGTTAGGAAAGAAAGTACGTGTGACGGGGGGTTACAACATAGTGCGACATGGGCAAAAAAATTGCCCGTGCCGCACAAACGATGGGGGCAGGTGTGATCGCAAATGCAATCGCACGAGAAATTGTAAGGTGCAAAGCAGCCTTTAGTCTGTTTCCAAAAGGACAATTATAAAATTAAAGTATTCTAATCTAAATTATACAAGTAATAGATAATACAAGAATGATAAATGAATTGTAGTAAATGATGGTTATGTAATCATAGCGTATATTCAGAGATTAGTTTTAGGCTCTGGGAGAACTTCAGTTCCACAATTTGAATAATGACTTCATCTACTTGATACATTATCTGATTGTGGAGCTACGTTTACTCTGACTGTCCTATTAAAGAACCTAAATTGGGTTTTGTAAGGAGAAAAAAATAATTAAGGGTAAGTAGAGATGGAATACAAAAAATATTGCAGAATACAGAATTTCTTGAATATATTGCTGGTTTTTCTGGTATTTTGTATTTATTATATTCTGAGAGTGAAATACTATCTTATGTTTTGTGAAGCTGAATCCATAAAAGACTTCTTAACAGATTTCTTGGACAATAATAATGTTGCCATAATCAATGGGAGCAATACAAATTAGATCAACAAAATCATCCAGGCAACTTTAAAGGATAAAACAGCTTAGCTATCTGCGGTATCCATGCAATCTAGAGAATACCTGATTAAAGCTGGGTTCACACTAAGCGACAGCGACAACGACGTCGCTGTTACGTCACCATTTTCTGTGACGTAACAGCGACCTTGTAAGTCGCTGTTATGATCCCTGCTTAGCTGTCAAACACAGCGACGCAGCAGCGATCATAACGTCGCTGTGCTACATGTGCAGAGAGCAGGGAGCCGCGCTTAGCGCTGGCTCCTTGCTCTCCTAGGTACAATACACATCGGGTTAATTAACCCGATGTGTACTGCAGCTACATGTCACAGTGCAGAGAGCAGGGAGCCGCGCACACTGCTTAGCGCTGGCTCCTTGCTCTCCTTGCTACAGTATACATCGGGTTAATTAACCCGATGTGTACTGCAGCCACATGTGCACAGAGCAGGAGCCGGCGCTGGCAGCAAGGGCGGAGGCTGGTAACGAAGGTAAATATCGGGTAACCAGGGAAAGGTCTTCCCTTGGTTACCCAATGTTTACGCTGGTTACAGCTTACCGCAGCTGCCAGACACCGGCTCCTGCTCCCTGCTCGCTTCATTTCGTCGCTCTATCGCTGTCACACACAGCGATGTGTGTGTCACAGCGGGAGAGTGACGAATAAAAAATGAAGCTGGACATTCAGCAACGACCGGCGACCTCACAGCAGGGGCCAGGTCGTTGCTGGATGTCACACACAGCGATAGCGACGGGACGTCGCTGCAACGTCACAGAAAATGGTGACGTAGCAGCGACGTCGTTGTCGCTGTGTGTGACACCAGCTTTAGTCTTTGTGATATAAACTAATTTACTCAAAGGTCAAATATTTCATATGCGCTACTAGAATGAAATAGACACATTTAACCCTAAGACCTCCAGCATGAAAAACAATCTAGACAATAAACTGCTTTGTGCTCTGCAACAAGTTATTGTTCAGCTAGAGCATGCTTGATTGGAGGTTTGTGGTCTGTGTGATCTGTTTTGTGATTTTTTTTTGGAAACTCAGTGTTTTTATTCTCTTAAGTGCTGTCAAGATTGAAATAGCTGAGTAAATAATATAGCATCTGATTACACATGGCATCTTTATGTATCATGTGTAGAGATAAATTAAGATACATTATAATGCAGGAATCTTGAGCTGACTATGTTGTTGCAATCAGTATTTTATTCATCAATATCATGAGTCAAGGAACGAAACCCGGCACTCCCTACTGACCAGCTGTTGTCAGTTCTGCCACAGGTAAATAGTAAATAATAAATTAAATTGGCACCACACAGCTACACTCTCTGGGTAGTGGCATTATGGGTACTGGAGCTGAGCTCCTATTTTAGTGAATAGAAACTGAACTGCAGTATCCAATAATAGCCACTACACAGTGCAATACACCTGCATTGAGCTAGGTCACGCCATTTAGATGGATTCGGTCCGGAAGTGTGCATATTGCATACTTGCAGCCACGTGAATGCCATTCCCAACTCTAACACAGGAAAATCCTCACTGCAAACAGTGCATGGGATGCAAGGATTTGTAAGTCTGCAGTCACATAGAGTGACTGCAGACTTACAGACTTATGGAGTTAGGCCAAACAACCTCTTTAACCCCTTTACGGCCAAGCATGTACCTGTACGTCCTTGGTCATGTCGGGATAATCACTGCCGGCTGCTGTGGTGAGCTGGCAGTGATCCTTGCACATGTCTGCTGAATTGAACAGCAGACATGTGGTGCTATCCGCGATCCACCTGAGCCTGCTTGCCACTTAAATCACGCTGTCAAAATGTGACAGCGTAATTTAAATGGCCGCAGTGGGAAACATGCCGTTCCCCGCCTCCATCAGCGGCACCCTGACGAGATCATGGGGAGCCAATGGTTGCCATGGTAGCGATAGGTCATGTGATGATTCCTGTCACTATCACATTCCTGTCACTATCACATTCTCTCGCGCGAGTCAACAAACCGCCTGCTGTTACATGAACACTACATTTCTGATGATCAGGTCTGTGCCGCTTTGATCAGAAGAAATGAACAAGCGATCAGACTGTGCAGTGATAAAGTCCCCTAAGGAAACTATTAAAATAAATAAAAAAAATGTAAAAATGTTTTAAAAAATATAAAAAAATAAAGTTCAAAACACCCCCCATTCGCCCTATTGAAAATAAAACAAATAAAAAAAAAATAAAAATATACACATATATAGTATCACCGCATTCAGAAATGCCCGATCCATCATAATATAAAATCAGTTAATCTGATAAGTACATGGCAAAATTACGTTTTTTGGTCACCGCAAATTTTTTTTAAAGTGCAATAACAGGCAATCAAAACGTAGCATCTGCACAAAAATGGTATAATTAAAAAGTCAACTACAGACACAAAAATAAGCCATCCATGAGCCCCAGATCCCAAAAAATGAGAACCCTAAGGCGGGCTTTGCACACTACGACATCGCAGGCCGATGCTGCGATGCCGAGTGCGATAGTGCCCGCCCCCGTCGCAGCAGCGATATGTGGTGATAGCTGGCGTAGCGAAAGTTATCGCTACGCCAGCTTCACACACACACTCACCTGCCGTGCGACGTCCCTGTGGCCGGCGACCCGCCTCCTTGTTAAGGGGGCGGGTCGTGCGGCGTCACTGCGACGTCACACGGCAGGCGGCCAATCAGAGCGGAGGGGCGGAGATGAGCAGGATGTAAACATCCTGCCCACCTCCTTCCTTCCGCATATCCTACGGAAGCCGCAGTGAGGCCGGTAGGAGACGTTCCTCGCTCCTGCGACTTCACACACAGCGATGTGTGCTGCCGCAGGAGCGAGGAACAACATCGGACCGTCGCGTCAGCGTAATCATGGATTACGCCGACGCTGCACCGATGATACGATTACGACGCTTTTGCGCTCGTTAATCGTATCATCCAGCCTTTACACACTGCGATGTCGCATGCGATGCCGGAAGTGCGTCATTTTCAATTTGACCTCACCGACATCGCACCTGCGATGTCGCAGTGTGCAAAGTGCCCCTAAGGGTCTCAGAAAATGGCGCAAAAAGCACCATTTTTTTTTTTGGGACAAACCCCTGATTTTTTAACCCCTGAGATAAAAGTAAAAGTATACATGTTTGGTATCTACAAACTTGTACCAACCTGAGACATTATACTGACACATCAGTATACCATCAGTTTTACCATATAGTGAACACTGTGAATAAAAGACCCCAAAAACAATCATTTTTTTTGCAATTTCACTGCACTTGGAATTTTTTTTCTGTTTTATACTATTGGTTTATTCCAAAGAACAACTCGTCCCGCAAAAAAATAAGCTGTCATGGCAAAATTGACGGAAAAAAAAAAGTTATGGCTCTTGGAAAAAAAGGAGGAAAAAATGAAAATGAAAAACGGAAAATCAACCGAGGGTAAAGTTGTTAAAAGAAATACCATGTTCATTTGTAAGAGGGTGACAGGCCTGTGTGCCCCATCCTGAAGACACTGATCATCGTTATAGAGTAAAAATGTGCATTGTGTTTATACATGTAATGTGGTTGTGTCTACTATGTGAATGTTGCCATCTAGTGTCCGGGTTTTAGATACTGCTCCCTGGTAGGTTTTGAGGTGTTGCCTAGGTACGCAATGAGTACCAGGCTGGAACCCGTGTTTCCCGGGTTGCAGCCAAGGCTAGGCTCACATTTCCGTCAATTTGTATCAGTCACAATCTGCCGCTCTGGTAAACAACGGAATCCGTTTGGCAGATTCCGTTGTTTCCCATAGCATTGTATGAGTGGCGAATTGCGACTGATGACCTTGCGTTGCATCCGCTGCGCGGCGCATCAGTCATCCTTGGTCTGACCGGCGGGTGGAAACAATGCAGAATGTAACGTTTTTAGGGCCTTCAAAATTAACGCACCACGCAGGAATCCGTCAAGCTTGTAATGGATGTCTATGGTGCTGGATTCCATTATAATCCGTCTTACGACGGAATCTAGCACTGGATTCTGTCATGCTCTATTGAGCATGCCCAGCATGTTTGGCACACCAATTGGGCTGTCCCAAACACAAACAGATCACGACAGATCCATCAAAAAACAGAAGCACAGCGGATGTAACGGACGCGACGGATCAGTTTTTTCACAGGATTCCTGTGAACGGAATCCTGTGAAAAAACACATCCGTTGCGTCAGTCATCTAAAAACGACGGATTCATCGCTGATGGACCTGACGGATTTAAAACAATGGAAATATGAACCTAGCCTAACTCTAGCAGTACTAGTCTTGGAGCAGAGGTTTGGCATTCGCTTGGGTGAACAGGTTGACATAGAACCTACATTAGATTATATGAGACCGTCAAAACCATCGACAGTAAGTATATGTCGGCTCCTGCTGGGTGTTGTGTAGAGCCAACATTTAATTATGGTCAGGAGGGGATCGCGACCCCCTCAAACCCGCAATCGCTGGGTTTCTGGAGCAGAACAGTAGTTCTGCCCAGAGACATCATCAGGACCTGATTAGATCAGGTCCTGACGATGTTAAGCCTATAGGATTGTCTATGTGCCATGATCATTAGCGATCGTGGCACATTTAAGTATAAAAGAAGCAGTGTGCTCCTTCACTTACCTCTCCAGATCCCCATGACACAATCACAGGGGTCCCAAGGGTTGTCATGTCATGGTAGCTGGAAGTCACATGATGACCTCACGGTCTGCGATGTACGGTGGCCTGTCAGACCAGCCAGCAGCAGGGTCTGACAGGCGATCTGCTCCTTGACACTGATAGTATAATACATTGCTATGCTGCTGCTGCATGTCAATGCATTATACCAGCGATCAGACTAAGAAAAGTTAAAGTCCCATATAGGGACTAAGTAAAAAAGTAAAAAAAAATCTGCAAAATGTAAAAATAAAAACACAATTATTTTTAAAAAACAAAAATATTTATTTAAATAAAAAATAAATAAAAGTACGCGTTTTTGTTATCGCCGCATTCGGCCTGACCTGATCTATAATACTGTAAGACTATTTAACCCCTTAAGTGGACAGTTTAAAAGAATGTGGCAAAAAAAAGTATAAAAGTATATATGTGAATATATATATATATATATATATATATATATATATATATACTGTATATCTACAATATATACACAATAGAGTGACACACATTGAAAACAAAACGAACAAAGTGTGGTAGCGAAACCCAGCTACACTAATAGTGTAGGATAAACCCAGCAGTAGGCAAATAGACTGCAGTACAATACTGCACTGAAGGTCTCTAGACACAAAGTTATTAAATGAAATGCTATGCTGACCAATAAACCATGAATTACCCAAACAGAAGTTATTATGGATTGAAAAAAGGGCCTCCATCATTATATAAAGTGTTATGGTTGTTGCTATATCCAATCTTACTCCCACCTGTATTTGCCTGGGTCCCATAGATTATGTATTCTCACATCCCCCTTTTTTTTTTTTTTCCTCCATGTGGCTTACATACGCAGTCATGCACAGTTTAACCAGCTCTATTTTGTGCTACTAATTTCAGTTTTTGTTTGTTTGTAGTTGGGCTGTTTTCTATTTATCCACCAACCATACCACTTTATATGATACAGGCCTTTTTTCATGTGTATATGCATAATAACTAGGGATGAGCGAATGTATTCGCCACTATTTGGTATCCGAAGGATAATGGGGTATTCAAGGTATTCGCTATCCGATGGCTAATGTGGTATTCCCTCCGATACTTTCATTTTCATTTCTGCCTTCCTGGCGCCTTTTTCCAGCCAATGAACACATCTGATGTTGCTTGCCCTCACAGTAATGCCACAGCCATCTTTGTTGTGGTGTTACTGTGATTGGCTTGGCCGCACAGCGTCATAGGGGCTATATTAGCCAGCGGCCATTTTGGTCAGTCGGTCTCTCCTTCTCTCTGTCTTAGTCACCGATCGCGGGCGCGGCGCTACACGGCTGTCACACTGTGGCGGGTTCACCAGCTTTTGAAAATGCCGGCCGCTCATTATTCCATCTCGTATTCCCTGCTTCCCCACCCACCGGCGCCTATGATTGGTTGTAGTCAGACACACCCCCACACTGAGTGACAGCTGTCTCACTGCAGCCAATCACAGCCGCCGGTGGGCGGGTCTATATCGTGTAGTAAAATAAATAAATAAATTTAAAACGACAACGTGCGGTCCCCCCCAAATGATACCCAGTTGAGGTAAGCACACAGGAGCGGCCCGGTATTCTCAGGCTAGGGAGGGCAAGGGCTATGGTTATGGCCTCCCCCTCTCGCAGCCGAGAATATCAGCCCGCTGCCGTCCCGAGAATGTTGCATCCATTAGATGCGACAGTCCCGGCGTGTCACCGGCCTTACTCGATTGCCGTGACGCAGTGGCAATTGGGGTAATAAGGAGTTAATAGCAGCCCATAGCTGCCACTAAGCCCAAGATAATGTAACGCCTGCCTGGAGCCACAGACTCAGACTGTCTGTAAGGGGAGTGTAGAGAAAAACCGCTCACAAAGCAGGACCCCGAGAACTCCGCAACCCTTTTACCCCTATACAGGGATTTGAAATTTCACAGAGCCCCAGAGATCATGACCTGTGCTAGACTGTAGTCCGTAGTGGTCAGGCAGAGTCAAAAACCAGGAAATGGTAAACAGGAACAGAATCGGCAGGCAAGGGCATAGTGAGGAGACAAAGCAGAGGTCAAATCCGGATCTGGCAGCAAGGTACAAAAACGACAGGCAGGAGGGTAGTCAAAAAACAAGCAAAGGTTAGCGCACAGAAATCAAAATACAAACAGCACATGAACCAGGAGTACAGAACTATCTCTGGCAGTGGTCACATGACAGGAGGGGGAATAAGAAGGGTGTGGAGTCTTCCCATTGGCTGCAGGTGAATGATGGCAACTTCAGCTGGAAAACATGCCACCTACAGTCAGCCAGTGGTATTGCAGGTTCTAGGGAAACCCAGCATAGTGGATGAGCGGAGCCTGTGCCCAGCAGAGCCACAGGCACCGACTCCTCTCCCATCACCAGCACTATCCATGGTGGGAACACTGTTTCGTCTGGCGATTGGAGCAGAAGTCACAGGAGCGGACTCCGGTGGGGGCATGACAGATAAGTAATGGCATCGTCTATGACACGCCATCACTAATCTGTACGTAAAGTAAATAAACACAACACAGAAAAATCCTTTATTTGAAATAAAAGACCAAAAAGCCCCTCTGTCATCACTTTATTATCCCCCCCAAATATCCAGTTCCGGCGTAATCCACACTGATTCAGCTATGTTTGTGAGCGAGTGCTCAATGCAGCCTCATTCCGTGAACGATGCTGCAGGGGTAACTCCAGGTCATTTCTCACGGTCGGTGATGCCAACACATTACCGCTCGCAAGAACTTCAGTGCTGCTGTAAAGCAGAACTCAGAGTGACGTCACTGACCAGCAGTGACCCTGCGAGAACTTAGATCCAAGCTCCCACAGGGTCACTGCTCCATCACACATACTGTTGGGGGGAAAACACATACATCACAAATATAAGCTGTAATATCATCAATATATCCATCTATCTATCTATCCATCCATTATCTATCTATCTACCTATCCATCTATCGATCCCTCTATCTATCCATCTATCTATCCATTATCTATCTATCCATCCATTATCTATCTATCTATCCATTATCTATCTATCTATCTATCTATCTATCTATCGGATAGATGGATAGATAGATAGATAGATAGAGGGATAGATAGATAGATAGATAGCTAGAGGGATAGATAGATAGATAATGGATAGATAGATAATGGATAGATAGAGGGATAGATAGATAAAAAAGATAGATGGATAGATAGACAGGCAGACAAATGTCAAACACATATATAATGTCCCACCTTCCTGCATATTCTAAGCTGGCACCCTTTAGTGACTTTCATGTGGCACTAAAGGGTGCCTAGCCTTGTATTTAGCCAAAAAAAGAAATAATTAAAAAAAAGTGCTGTGGGGTCCCCCCCATTCTTGATAGCCAGCTAGGGTAAAGCAGATGTCTGCAGCCTGTAGACCACAGCTGTCCGCTTTACCTTGGTTGGGGATCCAATTTGGAGGGCCCCCAGGCTCTTTTTTATAATTATTTATAAATAAATAATTAAAAAAAAAAAGTGGGGTTCCCCCCCAAATTGGTTCACTAGCCAAAGTAAAGCGGACAGCTGTGTTCTGGTATTCTCAGGGTGGGAAGGTCCATAGTTATTGGCCCTTCCCAGCCTAAAAATAGCAGGCCGCAGCCACCCCAGAAGTGGCGCATCCATTAGATGCGCCAGTCCTGGCACTTCACCTCAGCTCATCCCGTTGCCCTGATGCGGTGGCAAACTGGGTAATAAATGGGGTTGATACCAGATGTGTAATGTCACCTGACATCAAGCCCAGCAGTTGGTGATGTCATGGTGTCTATCAGATACCCGACATCACAAACTGTCAGTAATAAAAATAGAAAAAAAAATAGACGACAAAAAAATATTTAAAACATTCCCCAACCATTCCCTCTTTCACCAATTTATTGTAAAGAAAAAAAATCCCCTGTAATCGATTTTGGAAGTCCCATGACGACTCTGGACCTTCTAGAATATGGGGGGCATGCTCAGAGAATGTATCCCCCATTTTCTAGAAGTGCAGACCCTCCATGTGAGGAGTTTGGGTGCAAAAAATCTGCATCTGCCCTCCCCGAGTGCACAGCAGCAGTGTCTGTGCAGCCAGAACAGCCATTCTCACTGAACACAGGAAGCTGAGCTGACAGCAGCGCTCTGCGCATGCGCCCAGCATTTATTGTGAAGGAGGTGCGATCGCGGGGGATCAACTCTGCAAAAAGGTAGAAACACCGGGGGAACACAGGGAAACACCAGGTAGGTTATGGGGAGTGACTTAGCTGGACCCGGGGAAGAGTTTTCTGTCGCATGGGTCATGGCACATGCGACAGAAATCAGAGGAAAAGGGTGAATGCGGGTGGCGCGTTGGTGTGCGCCCTGTCATCTTGGATGAATCCGGAGGGGGCAGAAATGCAGTCAGGCACCTTCTACAGGCTTTGTCCATACTGTTTCTGCCTTTTCCCATCCATTTCAGCCTCTTCCTCAGTCACCACAGCTTACCGACAGGTCCAACTTGAAATTATTCTGGTTTCCCATAGACTTACATTGGGGGTCGAATATTCGCGAATACTTGAATAGCGGCGAGGCATTCGCCGGATATTCGGCAAAGGGAATAATATGGTATTTGATCATCCCTAATAATAACTTCTGTTTGGACAATCTATGGTTTATTGGCCAGCTTCGCATTTCATGTAATATCTTTATATGTAGAGACCTTCAACGCAGTATTTTACTGCAGTTTATTTACCCACTGGAATCTGATTATCCTGCACTCTATTATAAGTGTAACTGGAGATGTTTCTTTACCACACATTGTTGGTTTTAATTGTTTTTAACGTGTGTCATTCTATTGTGTGTACATGTGCCGCCCCCGCGACAGCCGACGGGCTGCTCAGACCAGGATCCTCAGTGGCTCGAGGGGTCTCCGGACCCGAGGCGGAGTCGTGTGGCCTCTCAAAAAAAAAAGTGGGGTTTTGGATAGTGTTCGTGACGCCACCCACAGTGTGTGGTAACATGAGGGACCACCGCTGCTGGTTTGGGGAGCCCGGGGACGCTGGTGTGTGGCAGCTGAAGTTGTTAACCCCTCTGTGGGCAGGGGAGTGGTGTCCCGGGGCCCGGTGATGGATAGCGTGGGGAACCTGTCGGGTGCAAGGGGGGGTAACGTGTACTCACACAGTCCAAAGTCACTGACACCAGGTAAACCAAACTCTTGAGCACTCTGTGGTCCTTGGACGGGCACGCTGAGTCCGTATCCTCTTGGTGTTCCCTGTTGACCTGAAGCCTTGTCCCTTGGCACTGTGTAGAAAAAGAGGAAGGCGGAGCGCACCACAAATACTGGAAAAAGTTTCTTAGTTGGGTGCACACTGGAGCGGAAAGAAATCAATGGCGACAAGAAGAGAAAGGTTCCGCACAATATGACAGTGGCACACCAGTAATGTATTATATAGAAAAACCTTTATTGTTGCACAAGAACATCTAAAAATTGTTAAAAACATGTATAAGAACAAGAACACCCATTGAGCGGGACCAGTACCCCAATAATATAATAATCAGTTCCAATACAGGGTACAATACAACATCAAAAAAGGAGGAAGGGGCTGGTGTGGAACCAGGCCCATGGATGGTGCAATGTCAGATATTAAGCGTCAAACGTGTGGATCCCTTACACTTGAAGCATTTCGGGTCCCGCTCACCTGCATGTCTAGCAGGGTGAGCTTGCTCTCAGGGTTCACGCTTGGGATTTTCTGGACAGTTGTGGGAAGTCCTATCCCCCTCGTTGCGCTAGTACCCCGATTCTGGAGCAGGTGGGGAACGGTTCCTGAAGATTCCGTTCCTGTCGGGTGAATTACTGGGCTGCGTGAAGCTACTTCCCAGCCTAGGGTCCACGTACCCCGTCGTACCATGGTCCCTGCAACTGACACTTCTGCCCTCCTTCTACAAGCCCTCCATTTGGGTGGCCCTATTCCCCTTAGGCTGCCCAATGGGTATTTGGTGGGTGTGGTGCAGAGTGTTCCTCAGGATTTGTGTACACCTGTTGGTAGCAACACCAAAGTGACAGAACCCGTAACCAAGGAGGATCGGGTACCATGCAGAAGGGCAGATTGCACGGCACCCTTGTGATGACCTGATAGGCCAGGGCATCACATACAGTACAGACCAAAAGTTTGGACACACCTTCTCATTCAAAGAGTTTTCTTTATTTTCATGATTCTAAAAACTGTAGATTCACATTGAAGGCATCAAAACTATGAATTTAAACATGTGCAATGAAATACATAAAAAAGTGTGAAACAACTTAAAATATGTTTTATATTCTAGGTTCTTCAAAGTAGCCACCATTTGCTTTGATTACTGCTTTGCATACTCTTGGCATTCTCTTGATGAGCTTCAAGAAGTAGTCACCGGAAATGGTCTTCCAACAGTCTTGAAGGAGTTCCCAGAGATGCTTAGCACTTGTTGGCCCTTTTGCTTTCACTCTGTGGTCCAGCTCACCCCAAACCATCTCGATTGGGTTCAGGTCTGGTGACTGTGGAGGCCAGGTCATCTAGCATAGCACCCCATCACTCTCTTTCTTAGTCATATAGCCCTTACACAGCCTGGAGGTGTGTTTGCGGTCATTGTCCTGTTGAAAAATAAATCATGGTCCAACTAAACGCAAACAGGATGGAATAGCATGCCACTGCAAGATGCTGTGGTAGCGATGCTGGTTCAGTATGCCTTCAATTTTGAATAAATCCCCAACAGTGTCACCAGCAAAGCACCCCCACACCATCACACCTCCTTCTCCATGCTTCACGGTGGGAACCAGGCATGTAGAGTCCATCCGTTCACCTTTTCTACAAAGACACGGTGGTTGGATCCAAAGATCTCAAATTTGGACTCATCAGACCAAAGCACATATTTTCACTGGTCTAATGTCCATTCCTTGTGTTCTTTAGCCCAAACAAGTCTCTTCTGCTTGTTGCCCGTCCTTAGCAGTGGTTTCCTAGCAGCTATTTTGCCATGAAGGCCTGCTGCACAAAGTCTCCTCTTAATAGTAGTTCTAGAGATGAGAAGGTGTGTCCAAACTTTTGGTCTGTACTCTACATATTTTTTATTGTTGAATAAATATTTGACTATGATATCTCCAATTTTTGGTGAACCCTCTTTGTACAGTACATTTTTTTTCTCTGCTTCTGCTTTGCACAATTCATGTGCTTGAGGAGATCTTTCAGGTTGTGCCATTCTATTAACTCTTCTGTCCCAAAAAGTGGAGTAAAACGCAATCAAAAATTGAACATAAATAAAAATGGTACTACTGAAAAGTAAATCTTGTCCTGCAAAAAACAAGCTGCCACACAGCAGAAAAATAAAAAAGTTAAAGCTCTGAGAATACAGAATACAGTAATACAAAAATAAATAGTTTTATTGTGTAAAAGTGGCAAAATATAAAAAAGGAATATCATATTTGTATCACTGTAACTGTACTGACCCGAAGAATAAACCTGTGTTGTTACTTTTACCAAACCGTGAACGGCATAAAAAAAAAAAAAATCGCAAAAAACAATTCCTGAATTGCTGTTAGTTCTAACTACCAAAAATGAAAATTAAAAAATGATCCAAAAATGTTATGTGCCCAAAAATGCTACCAATAGAAACGTCAACTTGTACTACAAAAAACAAGAACTCACGTGGCTCTCCAAATGCGACATGGCATCCATGTATTGTAGATAATTTTGCCCTCTAAAATTCAAATGGCGCTCCTTCTCTCTCGTGCCCTGCCGTGCACCTAAACAGTAGTTGTTTACCACATATGAGGTATCGGCATACTCATGAGAAATGGACTGCAACCTCCTGCTCTCTGGCCTACCTTCCAACACTCTTGCACCCCTCCAATCTATCCTAAACTCTGCAGCCCGCTTAATCCACCTCTCCCCTCGCTACTCCCCAGCCTTGCCACTCTGCCAATCCCTTCACTGGCTTCCCATCGCCCAACGACTCCAGTTCAAAACATTAACCATGACATACAAAGCCATGCACAACCTGTCTCCTCTCTACATCTGTGACCTAGTCTCCCGGTACCTACCTGCACGCAACCTTAGATCCTCACAAGATCTCCTTCTCTGCTCCTCTCTTATCTCCTCTTCCCACAATCGTGTACAAGATTTCTCCCGTGCATCCCCCATACTCTGGAACGCTCTACCTCAGCACATCAGACTCTCCACTACCGTGGAAAGCTTCAAGAGGAACCTCAAGACCCACCTTTTCCAACAAGCCTACAACCTACAATAGCCCTCAGTCCAGTAGACCACTGCACAACCAGCTCTGTCCTCACCTATTGTACCATCACCCATTCCCTGTAGACTGTGAGCCCTCGCGGGCAGGGTCCTCTCTCCTCCTATACCAGTCTGTCTTGTACTGTTAATGATTGTTGTACGTATACCCTCTTTCACTTGTAAAGCGCCATGGAATAAATGGCGCTATAATAATAAATAATAATAATAATAATAATAATAAAATGGCACAACAAATTGTATAGTGCATTTTCTCCTGTTATCCTTGTGAAAATGCAAAATTTGAGGCAATTCACATTTATGTGGGAAAAAATAAATTTTCATATTTTTTCTTCCACATGCTTTAATTCCTGTGAAGCCCCTGAAGGGTAAATACATTTCTTGGATGTTGTTTTGAGTACAGTGAAAGGTGCAGTTTTTAGAATGGGTACCAGGGGTTAAAGTAATAGTGATAGGACAGATATACTGTGCGTAACTGTTGGCAAAAGACTGTTGAATAAGAAACGTGAATCTGTGTCCGTAAATCTCCGGCGTAAAAATCCTGGTCTGCTTGAAGGCCTAAGCAGATGTATGGCTTGCACACACAAAGTCCACACACCCCACTATGAGCTCCTCCATCAACCATTTCTGCTTGCTATGCTGGAAGGGCCAGGGCGCAGACCAAAAAGAGAGGCCGAAGCAGAAGAAGCCCCTCTCCCTTGAATACTACTACCTCCTACACATTCATGTCTTTATAGTTCAAAATAGAGAGGAAAAATTGGCATTGTAGTTGCTTCAAGAATATTGCTGGCTTTTTCAAGAAACTGCTTCATTAAGGAAATGTGTGCGGTTCCGCCAGTGACTTAAATTCTTTATGTGCACATATCCTAATAGTGAAGGTATAATAAATAGGGTCTCTGGGAAACATGCAACAAAGTACCGTATGCACTGCCACCAATTTTGGACAGATTTTCCGGTTATTTTGAAAGATCTACATATGACATTCTACTCGCACACATTACATAACTAATAGCCCACACAGTTTCTAAAAGGTATTACCATATACGATAGTGCTTGAAAGTATGTGAACCCGTCTGAATTTTACTATTTCTTTATAAATTTGATCTAAAACTATATCAGATTTTTACAAATCATAAAAATAGATAAAGAAGACGAAAGGAAACAAATTAGTAAAAAAATATTGGGGCATTGTCATTTTTTTTTAAATAAGGAAAATAATGCAACATCCCATATCTGTGAGTGGGAAAAATATCTGGTGTGACTAGCATTACAAATAGAATGGATACATTCTGCTCTGGCTTATGCAATCTTCTGCAATGTGTAAAATGAATATTTTAGCCCAATGCAAAATTAATCACACATTTTTCAAATTTGCCAGGTTCAGCAAATTGCCAAAAGTTCCACAGGAATTGCTTGCATAGAATTGATTTGTTTGTAACCACGAAACATAATTATTTATAGATACAAGGTGGGGCCTTTATGATTGGATATTAAGAGAATGGTTTTGAAAGTTGAAGTAAATACTTTTCTGTACTTAAGGCCTCTTTCACACGTACGTGCCTCCGGTACGTGTTTGGCAGTTTTCTCATGTACCGGAGACACGTACACACATAGACCTATGTATTTCTATGGTTTTGGGCACACGTAAGTATTTTCGCACGGAACGTGTGTCTTTTCCGTACTTACGTGTGTCCATGTGTTTCTCACGCCGACATGTCCGTTTTCTCTCCGGCATCACGAGTGTCACACGGAACGCAAACGTGTCACAGGTAATGCAAACGGACCACACAGATGTGTTCCGTGTGACACGCACCGGAGAAAAGACATGTCTGTGAGAAAAAAAAAAATCTTTACTCACTTTCTCCTGTCCTGCTGTCTCTCTGCCGCTGCTGTCACTTGCTGCCAACTGCCGCTCATTATGGTCATTGAATATTCACTTCACTGCGGCCGGAAGCAGCAGCAGCAGGGAGTCGGCAGGACCGGAGACTAGAGTTCAGCGATGTTCGAGTCGAACAGTTTGCCAATTTCAAGTTCGAGTGATTTTGGGCGGTGTTCGAGTTGTTTGACGAACTCGAATGATTTGCTTCAAGTTTGGCAGTTCGAGTTACCGTTCAAGAACGGTTTGATCACCAAAAGCGTGGCTTTTCCCAGTAAGTATGTGTGCACGTTGTGTATATGCATGCGTCCTGTGTCCCCAGCACAATCCCTCTCATTTTCCTACTCACCGATCACGGGCGCGGCGCTGCACGGCTGTCACAAATCTCTGGCGGCTTTTCCTCTTTTGAAAATGGCTGCCGCTTCATTATTCAATCAGGTATTCTGTGCCTTCCCCGCCCACCGGCGCCCATGATTGGTTGCAGTTGGACACGCCCCCACGATGAGTGACAGCTGTCTCACTGCAACCAATCACAGCCGCTGGTGGGCGGGTCTATATCGTGCAGTAAAATAAATAAATAATTTAAAAAAAAATGCGGTTCCCCCCAATTTTGATACCAGCCAAGATAAAGACACATGGGTGGAGGCTGGTATTGTCAGGATGGGGAGCGCCACGTTATGGGGATCCCAACACCCTAACCATATCACCCAGCAGCCGCCCTGAATTGCTGCATCCATTAGATGCGGCAGTCCCGGGATTCTACCCAGCTCATCCCGAATTGCCCTGGTTCGGTGGCAATCGAGGTAATAACGGGGTTAATCATGGCAGATGTCTCCCCGAGACACCTTCCATGATTAACCTGTAAGTGAAAGTAAAGAAACACACACAACGAAAAATCCTTTATTTGGAATAAAAGATAAAAAAACACCTCATTTACCTCTTTATTAATCCCAAAACAACAATCCAGGTCCGAAGTAATCCACACGACACTGTCAGCTCTGCTACATGAAGATGACAGGGAGCCCCGTAGAACACGAGCGATCTGTGTCCTCTCCACGCAGCACCTGAAGTGAGCCGTGTTGTCACCGGAGACTTCACTCTGCAATGCAGAGGTCAAGATGACCAAATCTTCCTATGTTTTTCAGAGGCAGTGGCTCAATGATTAGAGCTACTGCCTAGGGAGCATTAGTTCACGAGTTCAAGTCCCGGTAAAGAACTTATTTATTTTTAATTTTAAATTATAATTATTGTTTATTTATAATTATAATTTAATTTAATTATGCACTGAGGGGAGGAGCCGAACATCAACTGTGAGCCGCGGCACACACCTCTAAAATCGGAGAAGTTCACGGAATGAGGCTGCATTGCTCTCTCCTCTCTCTCCCTTCTCTCTCTTCTCTCTCTCCTCTCTCTCTCTTCTCTCTCTCATATCTCTCTCTCATATCTCTCTCTCTGTCTCTCTCTTTTTCTCTATTTTTCTCTCTTGTTCTCTTTTTCGCTCTCTCTCTGTTTCTCTCTTTCTCTCTCTTCTCTCTTTTTCTCTCTCCTTTTCTCTCTCTTCTCTCTTTCTTTTCTCTCCTCTTCTCTCTCTTCTCTCTCTCCTCTCTCTCTATTTCTCCTCTCTCCTCTCTCTATCTCCTCTCTCTCTCCTCTTCTCTCGTGATGATCAGCTGATGCGGTCAACTGACGGCATCAGCTGACACTAAAAGTCGAGCGATGAGGCCGGCTTTTTAGCGCCCGGCCGGCTAAACTATCAGCTGCTGCTGTCGGACAGGAGTATGCACAGAAGTGTGTAGTTTTTGTTTTGTTTTTTTTTTTGCACTGATGCATCAGCTGATTGTATAAAAGCCGTTTATACAAAAGCTGCTGTGTCATGTGATTCAGGCCCTTGAACCTGACTCATCATCTGATCGCTTTGCCTTCCAGCAAACCGATCAAATGATATTGGATCCGGATTGGACGGAGCAGGACCCTTGACCTAGGATTACTGCGGAAGGGGGGTTCTTTATTTCAATAAAGATGGAGTCACTAATTGTGTTGTGTTTTATTTCTAATAAAAATATTTTTCTGTGTGTTGTGTTTTTTTTATCTGTACTAGAAATTCATGGTGGCCATGTCTAATATTGGCATGACACCATGAATTTCGGGCTTAGGGCCAGTTGATAATATACAGCTAGCCCTAACCCCATTATTAACCAGCGAGCCACCCATCACCAGGGCAGCTGGAAGAGTTGGATTCAGCGCCAGAAGATGGCGCTTAAATGAAAGTGCCATTTTCTGGGGCGGCTGCGGACTGCAATTTGCAGCAAGGGTGCCCAGAAAGCTTGGGCACCCTGCGCTGCAGATTCCAATCCCCAGTTGCCTAGTTGTACCTGGCTGGACACAAAACTGGGCGAAGCCCACGTCATTTTTTTTTTTAATTATTTCATGAAATTCATGGAATAAAAAAAAGGGCTTCCCTATATTTTTGGTTCCCAGCCGGGTACAAATTGGCAGCTGGGTCTTGGGGGCAGCCCGTAGCTGCCTGCTGTACCTGGCTAGCATACAAAAACATGCCAAAGCCCACGTAATTTTTTTTGGGGGGGAAAAAACTCCTGCATACAGTCCTGGATGGAGTATGCTGAGCCTTGTAGTTCTGCAGCTGCTGTCTGCTGTCTGTCTGTATGGAGGAGAGCAGACAGCAGCTGCAGAACTACAAGGCTCAGCATGCTCAATTCACTAGTGTATGCAGAAGAGCAGAAAGCAGCTGCAGAACTACAAGGCTCAGCATGCTCGATTCACTAGTGTATGCAGGAAAGCAGACAGCAGCTGCAGAACTACAAGGCTCAGCATGCTCCATTCACTAGTGTATGCAGGACAGCAGACAGCAGCTGCTGAAGTACAAGGCTCAGCATACTCAATCCAGGACTGTATGCAGGAGTTTTTTGCCCAGACAACAAAATGACGTGGGC
Source organism: Anomaloglossus baeobatrachus (assembly GCF_048569485.1). Taxonomy (NCBI): domain Eukaryota; kingdom Metazoa; phylum Chordata; class Amphibia; order Anura; family Aromobatidae; genus Anomaloglossus; species Anomaloglossus baeobatrachus. The sequence goes on along the minus strand of NC_134362.1, from coordinate 118,130,863 downwards.
TTCGCCATATTTTTGTATGCTAGCCAGGTACAGCAGACAGGTATGGCTGCCCCCAATGCCCAGCTGCCTATTTGTACCCGGCTGGGAACTAAAAAAAATAGGGAAGCATTTTTTTTAATTATTTAATTAAATAATTAAAAAAAGAATCGACATGGGCTTTGCCCCATTTTTGAGTCCAGCCAGGTACAACTAAACAGCTGGGGATTGGAATCTGCAGGACAGGTTGGCCCGAGCTTTCTGGGCCCCTCTGCTGTGAATTGCAGTCCGCAGCCGCCCCAGAAAATGGCGCTTTCATAGAAGCGCCATAATCTGGCGCTGTATCCAACTCTTCCAGCAGCCCTGAAGCCGAGTGGCTTGCTGGGTAATAATGGGTTAATACTAGCTTTGTTTTACTAGCTAGTATTAAGACAGAGATTCTTAATATCATGCAAGTTTGACCCGGCATTAAGAATCTCCAATAAGGGTTAAAAAAAGACACCACAGAGAAAAAATACTTTAATAGAAATAAATACACAGACACACTTAGAGACTCCATATTTATTACTCCCTCTCATCCGTCCACGATCCTGGTCTTCTGTCTTCTTTCTCCTTCAACCCATGCAGTTCTACTACAACAGACAGCACTGCATGGGAGGAAGACGCTGCTGCCCCCGTGCAGTCTAATCACTCAGTGAGTGAGCAGAGGCTGCAGGCTGTAAGCGGTGATGTCACCGCTGCCACCGTTGCTAAAGTAATCTGACAGGTGGGTTACTATAGCAACGGTACACCGATCACATGATTCCCGGTGCCGTAATTCACTGGCTGTGGCAGCCAATCCTTGCATGTGGGCTGACTCTGTAAAGAGCGCCCACATGCAGGAACGGGGAAGCCGACCATGTGTCAGAGAATCTTGCTGGTACACGGAAATGCACAAACAAGCACCGCGTACCGGAGAGATGCACTGACAGGACCTAGCATGACGTCTAGCCATGTGACCAGTCTGTAGCCAATGAGATAATACACACGTGACTGGTCACATGCTATTTTGACATCACGGAAGGTCCTATCATCAGTGCTGGTTACCAGGAGGATGCAGCGATTATCAGAAGGAAAAGCGGCGGAAGACAGAGTGCAGGACGCATCGTGGGGACCTGTAAGTGTAATGGCAATGTTTATTAACTGTATGTGTACATGTATAATGTGTTTTTATGTATTTGTGTTTGCCTGCCATAGTTTTCAATGGGTTCGAAGGAGTTCGTTGAACGTTCGTCAAAGGGAGCCTCCGTTCGACGAACCGAACTCGAACACTAGAGGGGTGGCTTATCTCTACCGGAGACCAAAGATCAGCACCACGGACAGAGACTCCAGGGACAGGTGATTAGAAAGTTCCTGTTCTCCGTGTGTTATCACGGATAACACACGTGTGCCATACACACGGCACACCGAGGGCAATACGCACCTTTGACACGTCCATGAAAAACATGTGTGATTTTAACGGACGTGTAACAGAGGCGTAAAGGAGTGTTCCCATCTTCAAGATCCTATCCCAATATTAAGTAGGTATAATAATAAAATATTAGGAAATACCGTACATCAAATTATAACTAGTATTACAAACAGGAGGAGTATTGGTCTAAAAATTCTTTTATTGACCATATTAAAACAATTAAATATACGCATAGAGAAATCCTAAAAACAATAAACTGCTCAAAAGTGTCAGGGACAGGTGGAAAAGATGGACCAATAAATTACATAATAAACTTTTTTAAAATAAGTTGAAAATACTATAAATTATAAATAATAATAGTGATAACCAGCAGTCTGACACAATAAAGGCATCATGAAAATAATATACTAATCATCCTAAGTAAGTGTGTATTATTAAATAGGCAAAGGACCCAGTGGAAGTTAAATAGTAAGTGCTAATAAACAGGGTCAACGTGCACAGTGCAAGAACGCCATAGTAATCAAAAGGTACCCTTAAACAATTAAAGAAACCACTGGACTCGGCTGTCCTAACTCGATATCAGTCCCTTCTGGTATTCTAGGATCCAGGACAAACATTCCACTAACTTGCCAATGTAGCGCCCCTGACCCGGTTAGGCACCACTGAGTACTGCATCCATGCTGGGACAGTACTTCCAGGTAATCCAGAGCCAGAACAAGGTGTGTACGTACAGACACCTAGCAACCAGTTCTCCCACACCATTAGATGGGACCCTTGGGCAGTCTCCAGAGGGGTCTGGCCTTCAATTCTTGTCAAGGGGTGTAGTGGAGGGGCTAGTTGCTAAAGTGCAGAGGTTGTCAGGAAAAGATTGGAGCGAGCCAGTCTGGTAGTGGTGAGCGGCGGTCGCTAGGGGATACGCGCGGCCACTAGTCAGACCCTGCGCGGTGTAGTGACAGTTGGCGGGGGGAGAACGGTCACCGAGAGTCAGAGTAAATAGGTGCTCCTGGTGACTAAAAGAAAGAGGGAAACGTCCAGCTCACCAAAGACTGCCCTGCTGGTAATATTTTGAATCCTGCGCACGGAGTATGGCTCGGCAACCATCCAATGTAAGAATAAGAAAGGGGAATTTCCAGCGCCAAGAATAAAGTATAAAATCCTTTTTTATTAGATAATGAAATATAAAAATCCAGCAGGTACCATAGGCATGTCGGAAAGTTTGCAGAACAACGCGTTTCGACGCTTCAGGTCTTAATCATGTTCTCAACATGATTAAGACCTGAAGCGTCGAAACGCGTTGTTCTGCAAACTTTCCGACATGCCTATGGTACCTGCTGGATTTTTATATTTCATTATCTAATAAAAAAGGATTTTATACTTTATCCTTGGCGCTGGAAATTCCCCTTTCTTACTCCTGGTGACTAGGCACGTATGGTCCCTAGAGCAGACTCCAGTTTAACTATCTGCTAATCCTGCTGGTGAGGGGAACTACAAGTACCTCACCAACCACACAGAGTCCGAGCCTCAGCAGCAACGCAGGGACCCATAAGGAGACAGAGCTTGAAGCCATCTCGCCTGGTCCACACTGCCGGCAAACAGGCCAAACACAGGGGAGAAAAGGCAGTTGCGACTCCCTGGATAGACCCCCATGGTACTTCAAGTCAGGGGGTTATCCGAACAACAACAGAAGTGCTAGGAAGGCGAGCTAACTGGTTACCCTCAGACTGGTCCGAAGGAGCCCTGGTTCTTATCTGGTTAATCACAGCATCGCCCGGGTCAGCTCACCATAACAACTGAGTGAGTAAAAAGCAGTCGAAAGACTTTTGGACTGAGCTTGAGTTATTTCTGGACCCGCTATCCTACTCACCTGAGCCCCTGGGGCCTGCCTCACTCACGGGAGGCCACAACATCTGACTTCAGACCCCATCAGCCCCAGACGCTCATAAAATCTGCAGTGACGGTTGTAGAGACACGGGGCTCAGTGGGTGCTCTCGTCCGCTGGCCCAGCAAGGCTCAGGGCTCATCCCAACTGAACGCACGACCTTCTTAACCGTGGGCGGAACACTACTCAGACAACACAGGGTGAGGGAATCACAATATTAAGACTTTATTGGATCCCCAAACAATTAACGGCACATAGCACATAACCAGCAAATGCAACAGACAACAGAGTCTCACCCTTCCGCTGGCTCACCAGGGATTTAGAATGTCCATGCCTCAGAGGTTCCAGGGCTATTTACTCCAATCCAGCAGCACCCCGCTTTTGGCAGGCACCCACCGAGAATGGAATAACGCCAGATTTAGGAATCTGGCTGCGGTCTGCAAAGTCTGTACCAGGTGACTGAATTGTCCCAACCTGGGTTTCCTTCTTAAGTAGTCTCTGGTTTAAATTCATATAGCCAAATGTTCCTCTAGTCAGAGCCAAAGTCCCTAGACCGAGTCCACAAGGTATCCTGATCCTCTAGCCAGCTCCTAAGAGCTTAGACTGGATCATGCAAAATCCATCAACCCACTGGTGACTCCAAGAAGTCACCTTTTATAGCCATAGCCTTCCCTTAGTATATACTGTGCCCTTATCGGATTGGTTGTACAAGGTTGCTTCTCTTATTGGATGAATTTCAAGCTGCATGGATAATGTTCATTTAAATGATGTGGATAGAAAGACTGAGGATTTTTACATAAAGTCTGCAAGTCACAGACTAGACAATGGCTACTAAGGTAATTTACATTAGATTAGCAATACACAACTACATTACAATGAATGCTCAGAGGGTCTGGTAAAAACAATGGTTTAGCAAACATGAGTTAGCACACAGAAGAACAATACATCTGGTTAATTTAAGACATTTTAACCAAGGACACACATTGAAAAAGTCTGTGTCATCACAGCGGTCATCCATATCCCTGACCGCAAGCCGTAAGTTGCGTCAGGACACATTTATAAAAACTAACAGTACCTGTTGCCATATTGAAGAAACCCTGTGGCGTCCCTGAAGAGGCTCAGCATCCCTGGGGCGACACATCTTTCTTTTTGGCGTCACGAACAGGATCGTGGACTAGACCCATTCAGACGGGTGACAGTGTGCCTCGGCGGTCCGATTGAAAAATTTGAACCGCCGCCATTTTCTTTGCCATCGTTAAAAGTGCATCATCAAAAGGCTGCAGCGCGCAAAGAAGAAATAACCACCCACGGCGAGGAATGTCCGTCCCAGGATCCCGAGAGCATTCTGACCCCATGAGAGGAGGAGGTGACCTGCAAAGGAAGACAGGAAGTGACCAAGAAGAAGGAAGCGGAACTCTGAGGGAAGATGGACACCGTGAGTACTACTGTCCCCAGCCAGGACACCGCAGCTTAAGCGACGCCTGGCCCCAGCGTGGTGAGCGCAGCGACGCCTAGCTCCTGTGTGGCGGCCACAGACGCGTCGGCAGAAATCTTCCCAATCATGCCGATCTCCTTACCGTACGTCCCAGGGGCGACCTGGCTGCCCCAATACGCTGGCAAGGCGGACACCCTAACCGGCTTCAAAAAGAAGATTGGCACCCTGCTGGACATGTATGCAATGACCGGCAAGCAGAGGGCCACAGTGGTGCTGGGGCAACTGACTGGAGCAGCAGAACTAGAGGCTGAGGCCTGGACCAGTGCTGACCGGGACTCTGTAGATACCATTTTTTTTAAATTGAAAACTGCCTTTGAAAACCGCACAGAGGCAGAGCTGAGAATGGGCTTCTATAACTGCCGCCAGAGGCCCCAAGATAGCATTAGAGACTATGCCCTCAGGTTGCAAGCCGCACTACGGGCTCTCAAGCTTGTGGACCCTGTCAGTGATCAGGAGGGGAACAGGATGGTGACAGAACAGTTCTTGCAGGGCCTGCACTCCTCTGAGGATAGAAAGCAGATGAGGCTTTGCCATTCTGAAAGACAGGGCTGTGAAAGCACTCCAGCCCCAAATCAAGACGGACCCCATCCAACCAGCATGGTCCACCAGCACCCCGACTGCCGGAGCAGAATCCTCCTCGCAGGCCTTGGTAGCAGCAAAAGGACCCATAACCTCAGCCGAAACCTCAGATAACCTGTCCTCCCAGGTGCAACAGCTTAGCAAGGACGTCACCTGGATCTTGAAAGCAATGCAACTCCCACCAGAATCCAAAATCCCTCACAGGATCCTGCTAGCTGACAGTCCAGAATACATCCCTTGGACGCGAGGAAGAAAAGGTCCCTTATCCCGAGAAAGGAGCAGCGATCGCTATGACTCGGCTGGACAACCCATCTGCCACCGTTGCAAGGAAGCAGGCCACTATGCGAGAGTCTGTCCTTTAAACGAGCTAAACCTGGGGCTAAGGGCCAGCCCCCAGGATTAAGAATACCTGGCCCACCTGACTGCCATGACCAGTACGTGGGTGGACGACCGGTCCTGTCCATCACCCTGGACGGGATCCCAACCCTAGCATTATTGGACACCGGCTCTCAGTTAACGACGATCCCGTATGTCCTTTATCGCAGGTTTTGGTCGGACGTCGACCTCTGACGACCGGACCCTGACCTTACCATCTATGCAGCTAATGGACAACCTATAGACCAGATTGGGGTCAAAGAGGTAACCATAAAGGTGGGGAGGCAAGAAATGAAGGGACAAGGACTAATTGTTGTGGACAATGATGTTAAGGAAAGGAACCCACAAATGATTTTAGGCACTAAAGTCATTGAGAATTGCCTAAGAGAAGTGTTGTTGTTGCTTCACCAGATTGCTGAGGGTGTTGAGGGCGGACAACGGAAAGCCCTGCAAAAAGAGATCCGAGTCATCCTGCGGAAGCAACAGGTAAACCAGACTGGCGGTGAAATTGGTAGTGTACGGGTGATAGATGCCAATCCCATTGTGATACCCCCACGGAGCGAGATGATGATGTGGTGCATTGCAGCGGTAGGTCTCAGAGGACGGGATTACCAGGCTGTAGTAGAACCCACTCATTCAGAACACTGGCCCACGATTCTGACAGCCAGAGGGGTAGTTGACGTATGTACCGACCTGAGAGGGGCCCGGCCGCTCTCCGCTGCTCGGGCCGCCCCCGCTCAAGGTCCGGGCTCGGGTTGTCGGTGGCACGAGCGCCTCTGGACCGGGGGCCACGTCGCTCTGTTAAGGGGAGAGGCAGTGGGGTGGTGGTGGTGTGGGACGAGGCGCGCAGCCGGGGGGGGCCGCGTTGTCGTCCTACGGGTCGTGACGCCACCCACGGGTCGTGGTGACGGGATGCACCACCGCTGCGGCTGGAGTGAAGGGGGCTCATTAGGGATCGGTGTTGCGGCCGCAGCCAAGATGTCAGCCCCTCCGTGGGTCGGGGCGGTGTGATCCGGGGCCCGGTGCGGACTGGGCCCAGTGCGGACTGGGCGACGGTGTTGTTGTCGGGGTGCACGGTGCCGTGCTGCGTTGCAGTGTCATGCCCGGATGGCACTGGTGTACTCACGATTAATTCACACTCAGAGTCACTTGTAAACCAAAGTTCGGGTATGGTCGGGTCCCGCAGCCAGCTGCTTGAGTCCCTTGTGGGGTTGATGGTGGCCCCTTTCCCTTGCACCTCTTGTTGTAGTTTTCGGCTCCCCTGCCTGGACAGTGGTAGCCCGGTCCCCGGAGTTGATCTGCCAGAGGAGCCCTCGGTTGCCCGCAGGCGCTGGCCCGTCGGATGTTTGGCCCTTGGCGGTGACTCTCACCCGGTATCAGTGGGCTTTTGCCTTCTTTCGGGACTTTGGGTGAGGATGAACCCATGAGGTCCAGACTGCAATCAGTTAATTTGCCTATACTCATTGGCTTCTAAGCTAGGACGGGGTCTGAGTACCTGGTTTCTGATGCTCCGGTAAACGGTTGACTCCCCGGTTCAGGGCTGGCAGGCTCCAACCCTCGCCCGGTCCCTACGGTTCTGCCGCTTGCTGTATCAGTATTCCTGCAGGCGGCCACCACCATCTGCCTGCCTGACGCTACGGGGATCCCAGGCTCCAACCCGGGTCCCTGACAGCTCTGCTCCTCTACACCTCCTGTCACTGTCACTGTACAACTTCATCTGTTTGTATTTCCTGCCTCAGGACAGTAGTCTCCTCGGTGGGTGTGTCTTTCCTCCTGACTCCGCCCACCTGGTGTGCCCTACTTGCCCTGAGGGAGGCATCAGGTCTCCCTTTCGGGTGACTGATGTCCCCTCACAAGGGTTGGGGGTGTGTGTGTAATGTGGTAGGTGTTGTTACCTGTGACCCCTGGGGTCCAGGGCGTCACACATACACAAGGGAAGGGTACCCGTTCGAGTGCTGAACTGAGGGGAGGAGGAAGCTAGACTGCCAAGATACGCTACCATTGCCAAACGGTTTACCTACCCAAACAATGCTATACAGCCCGAAGGTTCCCTGACGCAAGCTGACTCAAAAGAGGATGATGCCTCCCAAGAACAATTAAAGGACTGGTGTCAAAAACTCCATGTGGGGACTGACTCTACCCCCACATACCAAAAACAAGGGGTTCACCAGGTCATACAGGTGTACGAACAGGTTTTCAGTAAAAACCCACTAGACTTTGGGAGACTCAAGGGGGTGCAACATCACATACCCACAGGCAGTCATCCCCCATTAAAGAAAGACATAGGCCTATACCACTGGCCCATTACCAGTGCGCCAAAGACATGCTGAAGGACATGAAAGAGGCAGGAGTCATTAGAGACAGTTGCAGTCCTTGAGCAGCTCCCCTAGTAAAAAAGAAGGATGGCACAATGAGAATGTATGTGGACTATAGATGGATAAACCAGATAACACACAAGGATGCCTACCCTTTGCCATGCATAGAAGAATCCCTTTCTGCTCTAAAGGCCTTTAACTACTTTGCTACCTTAGATCTCACTAGTGGCTACTGGCAAGTTTCTGTAGGAGAAGAAGATCGGGAGAAGATGGCCTTCACCACCCCTATGGACCTCTGTGAGTTCAACATCATGCCATTTGGACATTGTAACGCTCCCTGGACCTTCCAGAGGCTGATGGAGTGCTGCCTAGGACACCTCAACATTGAGACCGTTCTGCTCTACCTGGATGACGTCATCGTGTACTCCAAGACCTATTGTACTCCAAGACCCATTTGAAACACATGGCTGAAGTCTTTGAAGCGCTATCCCAATATAGGATGAAGTTGAAGCCATCCAAGTGCCATTTACTAAATCCGAAAGTCCAATACCTAGGTCATGTGGTCAGTGCGGAAGAAGTAGCACTGGACCCAGAGATGGTCACAGTCAACCAGAACTGGCCTAGACCCACCACCGTCTGGGAGATACGTCAGTTCCTTGGCCTGGTGGGCTACTACATGAGGTTCATCAAGGGCTATACGAAGATGGCGGCGCCTTTGCAAGAGCTCCTGGTAAGCCAAGCAAAGAAGGGAAAGACCTCCGGCCCACCGTTCAACTGGGGAGAAGCAGAAGAACACTCCTTCAGACAAATGAAAGGGGCCCTGACAGGTGAAGAGATTCTAGCCTACCCAGACTACAATCTACCATTTGTGCTGTACACCGATGCCAGTAACGTGGGGCTGGGAGCAGTGCTTTAACAGGTGCAGAAAAACAAGGAACGTGTGATCGCTTACGCCAGCAGGAAGCTCAGGTCTACTGAAGGAAACCCAGAAAACTATAGCTCATTTAAGTTAGAGTTCCTGGCCATGGTCTGGGCTATCACAGAGCGATTCAAGCACTACCTGGCAACCACCAAATTCACCGTCTTGACAGACAACAACCCCCTAACCCACCTGGGCACTGCTAAATTGGGTGCCATGGAGCAACATTGGGTAGCCCGGTTAGCAAACTATGATTTCACTGTCAAGTACTGGGCCGGTCGCAAGAATGGCAACGCAGATGCTTTGTCAAGGATGCACCACCTAGCAGACGATGGTGAAGATGTGGATGACCTTGAAGAGATCGAACTGCCAGCGTTCCATTGCCGTGGAGCCAACTAGTGCCAGCAGTCACACACTAGCCACCAAGAAGCAATCCTGAATCCGCTACCTCACTACAACTGGGGTGGGAGACTCAGGAGAATGATCCAGCGGTTGCCTTGGTGAAGAAGCTGATCACCCAACCTGGCGCCAGCCTTGATTCAGAAGCTCCGCCTGAGGCGCAGCACCTGTGGAGAGAGAGAGGTCAATTGTTTATCCACCAAGACAAACTCTACAGGAGCATCACCAATAGAGATGAGCGAACCGGTCCCGGTTCGGCTCGAGGTCGGTTCGCCGAACGGAGGTCCCGTTCGAGTTCGGTTCGTCGAACGTTCGACGAACCGAACTCGAGCCAATAGGAAACAATGGCAGGCAATCACAAACACAGAAAAACACCTAGAAAACACCCTCAAAGGTGTCCAAAAGGTGACAAACAACTCACAACACAACACAAACACATCGGAAAGTGACAAGGACATATACTCATGCGAAAACAAAACAGCTGGACAAGGAAAAAGAGGAGGACACACAGATATATGAGTATATGCAAGGAAACATCGATTCCATTATTGTGCAACTTGAGCCCTGCTCATTTTAGGCTTCCAATCTGGATAAATTGCCTGAGCTCGCCACGTACGCCTTGGGGATCTTGTCATGTCCTGCAGCCAGCGTTCTCTCGGAACCTGTCTTCAGTGCTGCTGGTGGTCTGCTGGCAGATAAGCACACGCGTCTGTCCACTGACAATGTGGACATGGCTCTCAGAGGACTTTTCTTCCCCTGGGTCAGCCAGGGGACGGGAAAGGCACGCGTATTTTTGAGAGTGCTTCATGCAAAGCATCTTTTTCTTTTTTCAAAAGGGGGGGTCAACCGATGCCAGTCAAGTGGGGTGTGTGTGGCCCAGTTAGTGGCAACGAGGGAGACTGTGGTTGGAGTCCCCTCGCTGTGTTTCTAAAAGAACCAAGATGAACAAGTCATGGCTCTCAGAGGACTTTTCTTCCCCTGGGTCAGCCAGGGGACGGGAAAGGCACGCGTATTTTTGAGAGTGCTTCATGCAAAGCATCTTTTTCATCTTGAAAATTGGGTCAACTGATGCCAGTCAAGTGGGGTGTGTGTGGCCCAGTTAGTGGCAACGAGGGAGACTGTGGTTGGAGTCCCCTCGCTGTGTTTCTAAAAGAACCAAGATGAACAAGTCATGGCTCTCAGAGGACTTTTCTTCCCCTGGGTCAGCCAAGGGACGGGAAAGGCACGCGTATTTTTGAGAGTGCTTCATGCAAAGCATCTTTTTCTTTTTCAAAAGGGGGGGTCAACCGATGCCAGTCAAGTGGGGTGTGTGTGGCCCAGTTAGTGGCAACGAGGGAGACTGTGGTTGGAGTCCCCTCGCTGTGTTTCTAAAAGAACCAAGATGAACAAGTCATGGCTCTCAGAGGACTTTTCTTCCCCTGGGTCAGCCAGGGGACGGGAAAGGCACGCGTATTTTTGAGAGTGTTTCATGCAAAGCATCTTTTTCATCTTGAAAATTGGGTCAACTGATGCCAGTCAAGTGGGGTGTGTGTGGCCCAGTTAGTGGCAACGAGGGAGACTGTGGTTGGAGTCCCCTCGCTGTGTTTCTAAAAGAACCAAGATGAACAAGTCATGGCTCTCAGAGGACTTTTCTTCCCCTGGGTCAGCCAGGGGACGGGAAAGGCACGCGTATTTTTGAGAGTGCTTCATGCAAAGCATCTTTTTCTTTTTCAAAAGGGGGGTCAACCGATGCCAGTCAAGTGGGGTGTTTGTGGCCCAGTTAGTGGCAACGAGGGAGACTGTGGTTGGAGTCCCCTCGCTGTGTTTCTAAAAGAACCAAGATGAACAAGTCATGGCTCTCAGAGGACTTTTCTTCCCCTGGGTCAGCCAGGGGACGGGAAAGGCACGCGTATTTTTGAGAGTGCTTCATGCAAAGCATCTTTTTCATCTTGAAAATTGGGTCAACTGATGCCAGTCAAGTGGGGGGTGTGTGGCCCAGTTAGTGGAAACGAGGGAGACTGTGGTTGGAGTCCCCTCGCTGTGTTTCTAAAAGAACCAAGATGAACAAGTCATGGCTCTCAGAGGACTTTTCTTCCCCTGGGTCAGCCAGGGGACGGGAAAGGCAGGCGTATTTTTGAGAGTGCTTCATGCAAAGCATCTTTTTCTTTTTCAAAAGGGGGGGTCAACCGATGCCAGTCAAGTGGGGTGTGTGTGGCCCAGTTAGTGGCAACGAGGGAGACTGTGGTTGGAGTCCCCTCGCTGTGTTTCTAAAAGAACCAAGATGAACAAGTCATGGCTCTCAGAGGACTTTTCTTCCCCTGGGTCAGCCAGGGGACGGGAAAGGCACGCGTATTTTTGAGAGTGCTTCATGCAAAGCATCTTTTTCATCTTGAAAATTGGGTCAACTGATGCCAGTCAAGTGGGGTGTGTGTGGCCCAGTTAGTGGAAACGAGGGAGACTGTGGTTGGAGTCCCCTCGCTGTGTTTCTAAAAGAACCAAGATGAACAAGTCATGGCTCTCAGAGGACTTTTCTTCCCCTGGGTCAGCCAAGGGACGGGAAAGGCACGCGTATTTTTGAGAGTGCTTCATGCAAAGCATCTTTTTCTTTTTCAAAAGGGGGGGTCAACCGATGCCAGTCAAGTGGGGTGTGTGTGGCCCAGTTAGTGGCAACGAGGGAGACTGTGGTTGGAGTCCCCTCGCTGTGTTTCTAAAAGAACCAAGATGAACAAGTCATGGCTCTCAGAGGACTTTTCTTCCCCTGGGTCAGCCAGGGGACGGGAAAGGCACGCGTATTTTTGAGAGTGTTTCATGCAAAGCATCTTTTTCATCTTGAAAATTGGGTCAACTGATGCCAGTCAAGTGGGGTGTGTGTGGCCCAGTTAGTGGCAACGAGGGAGACTGTGGTTGGAGTCCCCTCGCTGTGTTTCTAAAAGAACCAAGATGAACAAGTCATGGCTCTCAGAGGACTTTTCTTCCCCTGGGTCAGCCAGGGGACGGGAAAGGCACGCGTATTTTTGAGAGTGCTTCATGCAAAGCATCTTTTTCTTTTTCAAAAGGGGGGTCAACCGATGCCAGTCAAGTGGGGTGTTTGTGGCCCAGTTAGTGGCAACGAGGGAGACTGTGGTTGGAGTCCCCTCGCTGTGTTTCTAAAAGAACCAAGATGAACAAGTCATGGCTCTCAGAGGACTTTTCTTCCCCTGGGTCAGCCAGGGGACGGGAAAGGCACGCGTATTTTTGAGAGTGCTTCATGCAAAGCATCTTTTTCTTTTTCAAAAGGGGGGGTCAACCGATGCCAGTCAAGTGGGGTGTGTGTGGCCCAGTTAGTGGCAACGAGGGAGACTGTGGTTGGAGTCCCCTCGCTGTGTTTCTAAAAGAACCAAGATGAACAAGTCATGGCTCTCAGAGGACTTTTCTTCCCCTGGGTCAGCCAGGGGACGGGAAAGGCACGCGTATTTTTGAGAGTGCTTCATGCAAAGCATCTTTTTCATCTTGAAAATTGGGTCAACTGATGCCAGTCAAGTGGGGTGTGTGTGGCCCAGTTAGTGGAAACGAGGGAGACTGTGGTTGGAGTCCCCTCGCTGTGTTTCTAAAAGAACCAAGATGAACAAGTCATGGCTCTCAGAGGACTTTTCTTCCCCTGGGTCAGCCAGGGGACGGGAAAGGCACGCGTATTTTTGAGAGTGCTTCATGCAAAGCATCTTTTTCTTTTTCAAAAGGGGGGGGTCAACCGATGCCAGTCAAGTGGGGTGTGTGTGGCCCAGTTAGTGGCAACGAGGGAGACTGTGGTTGGAGTCCCCTCGCTGTGTTTTACATGCTTTTAGAAGGTCATGACATGGCTTGGAGGTTGACTTTCAGCATCTGCAAACTGTTGGCTACCAAAATGCTGCCTTTCCAACACCTGTGGTTATAGACAATGAGGAACATACTGATGAAGATGAGACGCAGATACCCGATTGGGATGACAACTGAAATATTCGGTCAGGGCAAGAAGAGGCTCGGTCTGAGGGGGAGGGGAGTGCAAACACAACAATTGATGATGAAGTTCTAGATCCCACCTACTGTCAACCCACAGTCAGACACTCGAGGAGGTCAACAGAGGCGGTGGAGGAGGATGCAACCGACGACGAAATTACCTTGCGCCTTCCTGGACAGAGTCGGAGCACTGGTAGCACGTCTACAACTGCATCCTCAGCCACCACTCTGCCTCTGAGCATTATTCGGGGTGGATCAACAGGTCGTATGGCCTCTAAGCCTTGCCTAGCCTGGTCCTTTTTTGACATAAAAAAAGATCGCCCAAATTATGTGATCTGTAAAATTTGTCATGGTTCTCTTAGTAGAGGTCAAAACCTCAGCAGTTTGACAACTTCTTCCATGAATCGTCACATGAATAAATATCATATGGCCCGGTGGGAAGCTCACCGTGCTGCAATGCGGCCTAGCGGAGCGAACCATCCACCGCCTGCCCCTTCCAGTGCATCCGCGCGCTCGTCATCTTCTAGGACTGTGGGGACAGCTGTCACACCTGTTTTTCCACCCACAACTTCCACCACTGTAACCGCAACAGGCAGTTTGCTTGGTAGGTCGTCAGTTGGTTTGGAAGGGGAAACAAGTACGTGTGTACAGCTCTCTCAGACATTGATAGCACCAACGTTGGATGAAGGCAACATCATGTCTCCGCCTGCACTTTCCTCACAAACCTGCATTTTTCCAGGGACACCCTACTCAACACCGTCTACACACAGCAGCCAGATCTCTGTCCCTCAGATGTGGTCAAATAAAAGGCCACTTCCTGCGACCCATGACAAAGCTAAGAGGTTGACTCTATCCCTCTGTAAGCTGTTGGCTACCGAAATGCTGCCTTCCCGCCTAGTGGACACACAGGATTTTAGAGACCTTATGTCTGTCGCTGTGATCCAGTACAAGATGCCCAATCACCACTGCTTCTCCAAGAACAGCATGCCCGCGCTACACCAGCATGTCGCACACAACATCACCACTTCCTTGAGCAACTCTGTGTGCGACAGGGTGCATTTCAACACAGATACTTGGACCAGTAAGCATAGACAGGGTCATTACATGTCACTGACTGGGCACTGGCAAACTATGGTGAGAGATGGAGAAGGGTCTGCTGTCCAAGTCTTGCCGTCCCCACGAGTTGTTTCAATCCTTCTTCTGTATGTAGAAGTTAATACACTGCTTCTGCCTCTTCAACCTCGTGTGGGTCCTCCACCTTGGCGCAAACCCTGTGTGGTCAGGCCACCCTTCCTTGTAACTGCGCACAAGGAATACCACACATCTCCTTACTATGCTGGCAGCAGAGCTCAATGCCATCAGGCGGTCAAAGGTTTACTTTGAAATGTATGGGAAATGTGAGTCACACCGCTGAGAAGTTGTGGACGGTTAGCTCTGGAGACCGAGTTTCATCAATGGTTGTCTCCACTGAACCAGCAGCCAGGGAAGGCCGAGTGCGACAATGATGCAAACATGGGTGCGGCCCTTCGCTGTGACAATGTGACACACATGGCTTGTGTGGTTCACGTGTTGAACCTGGTTGTCCAGCAATTTTTAAAGCACTATCCTGGCCCACATGGCCTTCTGCAGAGAGCACGGTGTAACGCCTTCCTTGATCCACACACTCAGATGGGCTGTTAATGATAGGCTAGAGGGAAGCCACTCACCAAGTAGGACCCCTAGAACCCTGAAACCCTTTAACCCCTATACAGGGATTAAGAATTACACAGGGCCCAAGGTGATTAATACCTGTGGAAGGCTGCAGTTCCAGAGAATAGTAGTCAGGCAGGGTCAAAACATTAATTGAGGAACAGGAACAGAATGGGACGGGCAGGACTTAATCAGAAAACAAGCAGAGGTTAAATGCGGATCGGCCAACAAGGTACATAAACAGCAAGCAGGAAAAGTAGTCAGGTAACAAGCACACAAAATCATAAAACAGAACTGGGGGTAAAATTAACCAGAGGTTCATAGCTATGTCTGGCAGTGGTCAAAAGACAGGATGGGCATAAAAAAGGGTGTGGTGTCTTCCCATTGGTTGTAGCTGTATGATGGTATTTCATCTGTGAGATATCCACCAGCTACATTCAGCCAGAGATTCTGCATCTGTCAAGGTAATGCAGCCCAGTGTGTGAGCATAACCTGCGTCCACCTGCGCCGCTGGCATCGACTCCTCTCCCATCATCAGCACTATTCATGAAAGGAACACGTTGTCACCTGGCGACCGGAGTACAAATTGACGGAGCGGACTCCGTTGGTGACTTAACAGCCGTGTGCGGCAATGATGCAAACCTGGCTGCGGGCCATCAGCATGGCAATGTGACACACGTGCCTTGTATGGCTCACGTGTTGAACCTAATTCTCCATCAATTTTTAAAACACCATCACGGCCTACATGGCCTTGTGCAGCGTGCACGCTCGCTATGTGCTCACTTCCATCGTGCGCACACAGCAGCTCAACAACTTTCGTCGCAACAAAAGTCTTTAGGTCTGCTGGTTAAACGCCTGAAATGCGATGTGCCCACACGCAGGAATTTGAATCTGCACATGTTGCAGCGTTTGTGGCAGCACCGCCGAACCCTGCTGCAATACGTTATGACATATAGCCTGGCCTAACTTGATCCAGAGGTGGTGCAGATCACGCTGCTGGAGTGGTGTCAGATCAAGGACCTATGCACCCTGCTACACAGTTTACAAATGTCGACGAAGATGTTTAGCACTGGCAATGTCATTCTCAGCGTGACAATTCTGGTCATCTACATGATGGAGCGCACTGTAATTATTATTCGGAGTCAGGTGTTGGGACAAGAGGAAGGGGAGGAAGTACAGGAGGAGTCATATGCGGAAGGGATAACAAGATCTACGAGGTCCAGATGGTCAGCGGCACCTAGGCGGCAGTCATGGTGAGGGAGAGTGATTAACAAGGGTGCATAGTATCAGCAAAAAGTGTTGAGGAAGGTGCAGGAGCCAATGAAGAAATGGAGGACGAACTTGCGATGGGCATGGAAGACTCAGCAGATGAGTGAGAGCTTGCTCACATTTCGGTTGTGCGAGGTTGTGGTGAGAGGGCAGAGGAAGGAGGCACGATTCTCACCTCTCTGCCACCAACACACCAAGGACTTGGTCCTCCTGGATGCACAAGACACATCAGCGGCTTCTTGCTGCACTACCTACAACATGACCCTCGGATTGTACGAATTCAAAGTAATCCAGAATACTGGGTTGCCACACTGTTACATCCCCGGTACAAGACAAAATTTGGCAAAATAATTCGTGCCATAGAAATGGACGCACGTATACAGGAGTATCTGCATAATGTGGTACGCAATCTTAGATCTACTTTCCCACTAAACACCAGTGCTGCACAGAGTGAATCTCAACGCTTTGTCATGGATAGGAGGAAATGGTCTTTTACTTGTCCACATCTGAGGGACCGAGGGCTGGCTGCTGTGCTGAGATGGCGTTGAGTACGGTGTCCCTGCAGAGTTGCACTTTTGTTCATATACCAAAATGAGTTGAAAAAGGACAGATGCTGGTGGAAAGGGGAACAGGTGTGTTGGAAAGGGGAAATAAGTTTTGGTCCGTGGATTTGGTGGTTAAGCAACAGTAACATTTGCTGAAGAAACACCATCTGTTACAGTGTGACTGGCAGATTTGGATAAAGTGGTATATACTATGTTACCGCTATATAACGTAAATTAATAAGAAAAGAAAGAGAAAGGTATATATCACCTTCAGCAGTCAGTGTCCACCGTGATCCCAGTTGGAAAAGGAGAGTTTGGCAACTGGAAGGTTTGGTGGAGGATACAGAGCTGTGTGGCTATGAAACTAATAGTAGCCTGAACCGAGTTAGACGCCATTCGGATCTGGAGACTGGGAGCCCTGTTAGCGTCACAGGGTCCACATGCCCACCCAGCCCAGGAACTCCCTGTTAACCACACAGGGGCCATTGAGTACGCTGACTGTGTGCGTAGGGGCCACACCTGTGGACAGCAGGCGCATCAGCAGCAGCAGGCCTGTTAATGCCACTGGGCTGCACAAGCAGGACTGGTAGGACAGGAGCTGGTCTTAACCGTTCTGCGTTACCAACTGTGGTGGTGGCCTGCATCCACCACCCTATCCCTGCCTACCTCTGGCCTAAAGCCGCAATGGGTTCAACACATGGAGGTGTGCTCTTTCGTAGCATAATTGAAGACTGCGCACCTCCTTGTTGGCTCCAGCCCCTTTTATAACCTGGGTCCGCCCCAAACCAGGGTGAACCACAATGCACCTCCTGGAGACAAAAGTAAAGTGACACATCATGAGTGGCATACCTAGCGTCCTATTTGGAACCGCAACTTCAATGATGACCTCATGGCTGCCATGACCCAAACACCTCACCAGTCATCGTCTGACCATCAATAATGCGGTGACAAGTCATAGGGGTGGGCCTCTGCAAGCCATTTGGGAGGACAGCTGATGCCCTGTGGTCTATATGGGACCCCCACATCAGGGGCAGGGCCCAAGAGTTCATTACCGTACCTAGTCTCTGATGCAGTAAGTTCCTGAGCATGCTCAGTAGCATGAAATACAGTCTCTGAAAAAAGACTATCAGCTTTAGCATGGTGTCTAGGCACAAAACAGGACTTAGACCCGGCACGGAATGCAAGCACCTGTGCAAAGAGGCTTTTCACACTTAGTGTGGGAGCATGCGCTGTATCCCGAAATGAAGACTTAGCGTCAGGAATAACACAGTCAGGCTGAGCATACTCACTAGGCAAAACACTGTAATTAGGCTGCAGCTGGGGTAAATCGGCACACGCATGTGCACTAGCTGCCTCTCCACACTTAGACGTGGAGGGGAAATTGCTCTTGGAGATGCTGTCTATGAACAGAAGGAAAAGCTAAAGGAAGCCTGACTTTCTATCCCTCCGAATTATGAAATGCAGCAATGAATTCCATGAGTTTGCTATAACATTAGCGTAGCAAAATGTGCATGAGGGTGTCATGTAGAGGTGCTATAAATAGCTTGTCACCAGTGGGGCACTAATGGAATACAACAGCCAGTTCTATGATGCCACAAAATGGCAGTATTTTTTGCTATCATTATAGCTCATTAAAAACAGAGCAGGAGGGTGTCATGCAGAGGTGCTGCACATAGATTTGCACTAGTGGGACTATACAGAAGTCCAATAGCCACGTTTAGGATGCCACTAGGTACACTGACTGTTTGCTAGTATAATGGCTGAGTTAAAAAAAAGGTGGAGTGTGCAATGCAGGCAGACGTGCTGCAAATATCTTTACAATAGTGTGAATAGACAAAAGTCCAATAGCCACGTTTAGGATGCCACTAGGTACACTGACTGTTTGCTAGTATAATGGCTGAGTTAAAAAAAGGTGGAGTGTGCAATGCAGGCAGACGTGCTGCAAATATCTTTAGAATAGTGTGAATAGACAAAAGTCCAATAGCCACGTTTAGGATGCCACTAGGTACACTGACTGTTTGCTAGTATAATGGCTTAGTTATAATGAGTTGGAGTGTGCAATGCAGGCAGACGTGCTGCAAATATCTTTACAATAGTGTGAATAGACAAAAGTCCAATAGCCACGTTTAGGATGCCACTAGGTACACTGACTGTTTGCTAGTATAATGGCTGAGTTAAAAAAAGGTGGAGTGTGCAATGCAGGCAGACGTGCTGCAAATATCTTTACAATAGTGTGAATAGACAAAAGTCCAATAGCCACGTTTGGGATGCCACTAGGTACACTGACTGTTTGCTAGTATAATGGCTGAGTTAAAAAAGGTGGAGTGTGCAATGCAGGCAGACGTGCTGCAAATATCTTTACAATAGTGTGAATAGACAAAAGTCCAATAGCCACGTTTAGGATGCCACTAGGTACACTGACTGTTTGCTAGTATAATGGCTTAGTTATAATGAGTTGGAGTGTGCAATGCAGGCAGACGTGCTGCAAATATCTTTACAATAGTGTGAATAGACAAAAGTCCAATAGCCACGTTTAGGATGCCACTAGGTACACTGACTGTTTGCTAGTATAATGGCTGAGTTAAAAAAAGGTGGAGTGTTCAATGCAGGCAGACGTGCTGCAAATATCTTTACAATAGTGTGAATAGACAAAAGTCCAATAGCCACGTTTAGGATGCCACTAGGTACACTGACTGTTTGCTAGTATAATGGCTTAGTTATAATGAGTTGGAGTGTGCAATGCAGGCAGACGTGCTGCAAATATCTTTACAATAGTGTGAATAGACAAAAGTCCAATAGCCACGTTTAGGATGCCACTAGGTACACTGACTGTTTGCTAGTATAATGGCTGAGTTAAAAAAAAGGTGGAGTGTGCAATGCAGGCAGACGTGCTGCAAATATCTTTACAATACTGTGAATAGACAAAAGTCCAATAGCCACGTTTAGGATGCCACTAGGTACACTGACTGTTTGCTAGTATAATGGCTTAGTTATAATGAGTTGGAGTGTGCAATGCAGGCAGACGTGCTGCAAATATCTTTACAATAGTGTGAATAGACAAAAGTCCAATAGCCACGTTTAGGATGCCACTAGGTACACTGACTGTTTGCTAGTATAATGGCTTAGTTTAAAAAAGTTGGAGTGTGCAATGCAGGCAGACGTGCTCTGCAAATGTCTTTGCACTAGTGGGACTATAGCAAAGTCCAATAGCCACGTTTAGGATGCCACTAGGTACACTGACTGTTTGCTAGTATAATGGCTTAGTTAAAAAGAGTTGGAGTCTGCAATGCAGACAGACGTGCTCTGCAAATGTCTTTGCACTAGTGGGACTATGGCAAAGTCCAATAGCCACGTTTAGGATGCCACTAGGTACACTGAGTGTTTGCTAGTATAATGGCTTAGTTATAATGAGTTGGAGTGTGCAGAGGACAAGAGGGTACAGTGGCAGGATTGTGGGGCTCTGGGTAGAGGAATGGAAGCCTGCCTTTCTATTCCCTCCTAATGGTGAAATGCAGGGAGGAAATCCCTGACCTTGGCTACACAGACGCTGTTGCTGTTTTCAGGACCTGTCACCTATGGCTCTCTGACCCTGCCGGTTTGAGCCCTTAAAAGGACTGCTAGAAAGTGCTCTCCCTAAGCTGTCTAACGCTGTGTATGCAGCGCATACAGCTGTATCGGCGATAGGACTCAGGAGGACGGAGCTGCGACAGTGATGTTTGACACCAAAGACGCAGAAGGCAGATAATGGAGTCCTGGAGGAAAATGTCCGTTTTTATAATGCAGGGACATGTGACATGGACATCCTATCACACATGCCGTTGCTTCTCTGGCTAAAAGTCCACTTAGCTGTGTGTGTGTCTGGGATTGGCTGACATGCTGGCCCGCCCCACAAGACGCGTGCGCTTAGGGAAGGAAGACAAGAAAAAAAAAAAAATGGCGATCGCCATTATAGAAACAGCAGTGATCTGAAGGCGCTGTTCACGCACACTATACACTGAAATGTCATAATAGTGTGATTCACAGAGTGACTTACACTATTACAGCAGAAACCAAGCTAGGATTTAGCTGGTTTTTTGCTGCTAGAACCATTCTCGAACGTTTCTAGAACTAGAACTAGTTTCTAGTTCGATCTAGAACATGCCCCAAAATCACTCGAGCCTAGAACTGGAGAACCACGAACCACGAACCGCGCTCAACTCTAATCACCAACCCAAAAATGCATGAGATGGTGTGGCAGGTGATTGTGCCACAGAAGGATGCTCGGATGGTGCTAGAAGCCTATCACGATGGCGCAGGACACTTTGGTTGGAAGACGTTGGAGGCACTCCTCAAGGAGAGATTCTACTGGGTGGGCATGAGAGCTGCCCTGGAAAAGTGGTGTAGAGACTGTGGCACCTGCAACCTCAGAAGAAAAGACCATCACAGTCAGAGAGCACCACTCCAACCGATCCAAACCAAACAACCCCTGGAATTAGTGGCCCTGGACCATGTAAAGTTGGCGCCCAGCAGACAGGGCTACACCTATGCTCTCATCATGGTTGATCATTACTCCAGGTTCCTGGTAATAGTACCAGTCAAGGACTTGACAGGCCAGACTGCAACCACAGCGTTCCAAGCCCATTTCTACAGACCACATGGCTACCCAGAACAAGTGCTCACTGACCAGGGCTTGGCCTTTGAAGCTGAGGTATTCCGGGAGTTTTGTAACCTTTATGGCTGCAAGAAGATCCATACCACACCTTACCATCCTCAGACCAATGGCATGTGCGAGAAGAGGAATCACATTGTTGTCGAACTCCTGAAAACTCTACCACTAGAAGAAAGGTGCCAGTGGCCAGAGAAGCTGCCTGACCTGGTGGACATTTATAACAATATCCCCGTGAGTTCCACGAACTGCACACCGGCATATCTGATGAGGGCCAGACCTTGAAGACTGACAGTGGATCTGGAAATGGGAATTGAGACTCTCGAAGACCCTCTACAAGGTGCCAACTGGGATTCCACCCGCCAGACCTAGTACAAGAGAGTACAAGAGTGTATGGAGCGAAGCTTGACCCAGCAGCGAGAGAGACAAGAAAAAGCCGACAATCAAAATGCACCTGCTGCTCCTTTGACACCTGGAGAAGTGGTCCTCAAGAGAAAGAGAAATCACAAACTCGATAACTACTGGGAAGCAGAACCCTACACCGTGTTACCGTCACCACGTAGCCATGAGTAGACATGCCTCATCAGCAAAGATGGAGGAAAGACGACAGCTGTGGTTTCCAGAGACCACCTTAAGAGGTGCCCTGAACAGCTAAAAACTCCTGAAGAAGTCCCCAACTCTTCGCCAGTCGAAGAACAAAGGGAGAAGATGATCCACACTGTGCGTGGTGATTTCCCTGCAAGTTGGCCTCAAGACAATGGAGCCATTGTAATCCCAGTGATCACCTTCCCTCAACCCAGAGAAGAAGTTAGAGGGCAAGAAGAACATGTTCAGAACCTAGAGGAGCCGGGTGTAGCCGAATCAGAAGTCCATATACAAGTATCAGCAGCCAGTACACCCATCATTCACATTGAGACACATACAGTTAGGTCCAGAAATATTTGGACAGTGACACAATTTTCGCGAGTTGGGCTCTGCATGCCACCACATTGGATTTGAAATGAAACCTCTACAACAAAATTCAAGGGCAGATTGTAACGTTTAATTTGAAGGTTTGAACAAAAATATCTGATAGAAATTGTAGGAATTGTACACATTTCTTTACAAACACTCCACATTTTAGGAGGTCAAAAGTAATTGGACAAATAAACCAAACCCAAACAAAATATTTATATTTTCAATATTTTGTTGCGAATCCTTTGGAGGCAATCACTGCCTTAAGTCTGGAACCCATGGACATCACCAAACGCTGGGTTTCCTCCTTCTTAATGCTTTGCCAGGCCTTTACAGCCGCAGCCTTCAGGTCTTGCTTGTTTGTGGGTCTTTCCGTCTTAAGTCTGGATTTGAGCAAGTGAAATGCATGCTGAATTGGGTTAAGATCTGGTGATTGACTTGGCCATTGCAGAATGTTCCACTTTTTTGCACTCATGAACTCCTGGGTAGCTTTGGCTGTATGCTTGGGGTCATTGTCCATCTGTACTATGAAGCGCCGTCCGATCAACTTTGCGGCATTTGGCTGAATCTGGGCTGAAAGTATATCCCGGTACACTTCAGAATTCATCCGGCTACTCTTGTCTGCTGTTATATCATCAATAAACACAAGTGACCCAGTGCCATTGAAAGCCCTGCATGCCCATGCCATCACATTGCCTCCACCATGTTTTACAGAGGATGTGGTGTGCCTTGGAACATGTGCCGTTCCCTTTCTTCTCCAAACTTTTTTCTTCCCATCATTCTGGTACAGGTTGATCTTTGTCTCATCTGTCCATAGAATACTTTTTCAGAACTGAGCTGGCTTCATGAGGTGTTTTTCAGCCAATTTAACTCTGGCCTGTCTATTTTCGGAATTGATGAATGGTTTGCATCTAGATGTGAACCCTTTTTATTTACTTTCATGGAGTCTTCTCTTTACTGTTGACTTAGAGACAGATACACCTACTTCACTGAGAGTGTTCTGGACTTCAGTTGATGTTGTGAACGGGTTCTTCTTCACCAAAGAAAGTATGCGGCGATCATCCACCACTGTTGTCATCCGTGGACGCCCAGGCCTTTTTGAGTTCCCAAGCTCACCAGTCAATTCCTTTTTTCTCAGAATGTACCCGACTGTTGATTTTGCTACTCCAAGCATGTCTGCTATCTCTCTGATGGATTTTTTCTTTTTTTTCAGCCTCAGGATGTTCTGCTTCACCTCAATTGAGAGTTCCTTAGACCGCATGTTGTCTGGTCACAGCAACAGCTTCCAAATGCAAAACCACACACCTGTAATCAACCCCAGACCTTTTAACTACTTCATTGATTACAGGTTAACGAGGGAGACACCTTCAGAGTTAATTGCAGCCCTTAGAGTCCCTTGTCCAATTACTTTTGGTCCCTTGAAAACGAGGAGGCTATGCATTACAGAGCTATGATTCCTAAACCCTTTCTCCGATTTGGATGTGAAAACTCTCATATTGCAGCTGGGAGTGTGCACTTTCAGCCCATATTATATATATAATTGTATTTCTGAACATGTTTTTGTAAACAGCTAAAATAACAAAACTTGTGTCACTGTCCAAATATTTCTGGCCCTGACTGTACACCGGGTGGGAGGGCACGACCTCAAACAGATGACAGCATAGTACTGCGTAGGTCAAACCACAGCAACCTTGATCAGCTCCCACTACGGTATAAAAAAAGTATAGTATAGTCAATTTAAGAAAGTCAGTTTAAGAAAGTCAATATACTTTAGTCAATATAGTCAGTATAGTATAATTTAAAATGTTTTTATGAAAGTTAAAGCAACGTTTAAGAAAATGTGCCCGCAAGGACTTTTGCGTGAACTCTTTAAATATTTTTAGCACCTGGTTATGTGCACTTTATATGGACCATAGGTTATGAACTGGCTATAACCACAAACTCTCGCAGTGTACATAGTTACCCCAGTGGTACCAACCCCAGAGTCTGCCTGTTGAGGGGCATCGCTCTGCACCACCAAGGGGGCACACCTGTTTATGGGGCCTGCCCTCCAACACAAATACGAAGCAGGTACGCCTGTTTATGGGGCCTACCCTACGCCACCAGGACAAGACCAGGTCACCAAAAAGACTGGTGATCACTCCATATTTGGGTCTTGGGTTAAGGACTCATGGGTGGTGGGTGGGTGGTGGTATGGTACCTGGTATGTTTATATGTAAATATCTCCCCTGTGTGGGAAAATTTGTATTTTGTTTTCTTGTCTTTGCAGCCCGAGGACGTGCTGTCGATAATCAAGGGGGAATGTGGCGCCCCTGACCTGGTCAGGCACCACTGAGTACTGCACCCATGCTGGGACAGTACTTCCAGGTAATCCTAAGGGCCAGAACGAGGTGTGTACACACAGATACATAGCAACCAGTTCTCCCACACCATTAGATGGGACCCTTGGGCAGTCTTCAGAGGGGTCTGGCCTTCAATTCTTGTCAAGGGGTGTAGTGGAGGGGCTGGCAGCTAAAGTGTAGAGGGTGTCAGGAAAAGAGTGGAGCGAGCCAGTCTGGTAGTGGTGAGCAGCGGTCGCTAGGGGATACGTGCGCGGCCACTAGTCAGACCCTGTGCGGTGTAATGACAGTTGGCGGTGGAGAATGGTCACCGAGGGTCAGAGTAAAGAGGTGCTCCTGGTGACTAGGCACGTATGGGGACATGTCCCTAGTTTAACCATCTCCTAATCCTGCTGGTGAGGGGAACTACAAGTACCTCACCAACCACACAGAGTCCGAGCCTCAGCAGCAACGCAGGGACCCATAAGGAGACAGAGCTTGAAGCCATCTCACCTGGTCCACGCTGCCGGCAAACAGGCCAAACACAGGGGAGAAAAGGCAGTTGCGACTCCCTGGATAGACCCCCATGGTACTTCAAGTCAGGGGTTTATCCGAACACAGAAGTGCTAGGAAGGCGAGCTAACTGGTTACCCTCAGACTTGTCCGAAGGAGCCCTGGTTCTTACCTGGTTAATCACAGCATCGCCCGGGTCAGCTCACCATAACACCTGAGTGAGTAAAAAGCAGTTGAAAGACTTTTGGACTGAGCTTGAGTTATTTCTGGACCCTCTATCCTACTCACCTGAGCCCCTGGGGCCTGCCTCACTCACGGGAGGCCACAACATCTGACTTTAGACCCCATCAGCCTCAGACGCTCAAAAAAACTGCAGTGGCGGTCATCCATATCCCTGACCGCAAGCCGTGAGTGGCGTCAGGACACATTTATAAAAACTAACAGTACCTGTTGCCATATTGAAGACACCCTGTGGCGTCCCTGAAGAGGCTCAGCATCCCTGGGGCGACACACCTGCCAAAAGGATCTTGCTGTTGGCTGTATTAACCCCTTCACGACCAGCTGATTTTTTGCTTTCAGTTTTTTTTTCCCCATTCTTTTTCCGAGAGACGTAACTTTTTTATTTTTAGTCAATATGGTCCTGTGAGGGCTCATTTTGTATGGTACAAGCTGTACTTTTAAATGAAACCATAAGTTTTACCATATAGTGTAGTGGAAATTGGCAACAAAATTCCAAATCCGGAAAAATTGCAAAAAAAGTGCAATAACACTATTGTTTTTGAGATATTTTAGTCACTGTGTTCACTATATGGTACAACTGATGTGTGGATGTGATCCCTGAGGTCAGTGCGAGTTCGTAGACACCAAACATGTATAGGTTTACTTTTGTATAAGGGGTTAAACAAAATCAGAAGTTTGTCCGAAAAAAGTGGCATACGTTTTATACCATATTCCGTGACCCGTAGCGTTCTCATTTTTCGGGATCTATGGCTCAGTGATGGCTTATTTTTTGCATCTCAGGCTGCTGTTTTTAGCTGTATCATTTTTGTGCAGATGCTACGTTTTGATCACCTGTTATTGCATTTTGCGCAAAATTTGTGGTGACCAAAAAACGTAATTTTGGCGTTTGGAATTTTTTTTTCCGCTACGCCGTTTACCAATCAGATTAATTGATTTTATATTTTGATACATCAGGCATTTCTGAACGCGGAAATACCAAATGTGTGTATATTTTTTATTTTTTTAAGCGTTTAATTTTCAATGGGGCGAAAAAGTGTGATTTGAACTTTTAGGTTTGTTTTTTTTATTATTTTTTAAAACTTTTTTTTTTACTTTCTTTTTATTTTACTAGTCCCCCTAGGTGGCTATATGGATCAACAATCCGATCGCTCTGCCATATCTGCTGATCACAGCTATACAGCTGTAAACAGCAGATATGATCATTGTGTGCTTCACTCAGTTCCGGGCCGGGTGAAACCGAAAGTAATTCATGTGAGCTACAGGAGTCATCACATGACCCTGTGCTACCATGACAACCACCGGAAGTCACGTGATCACTTCCGGTATCGACCGGTAAGTAAATGTTTACCGCCGATGCCGTTATAATGGCACTGTCACATATTGACAGTGCCATTTAAGGGGTTAAATGGCACGAGCAGATAACGATTCTGCTCGTGCCTGGCAGGCACACCTCTCAGCTGTGAAAATCAGCTGAGATGTGCGCCGATCGCTGCAAGCTGCCAGCAGCTGACCGCAGGCAGTAACACTATGACCGCTAGGACGTAATATTACTGCCCGAGGTCGTTAAGGGATTAAGCTAAGTTAGAAATAATGATGTACTATTTGAATTGAGAGTGGGCATAACACACCTTGAAGACTGTTGTTATATACAAGATTTGCCAATTTGCTTAATACAAATAACTATTTTGAGGTTTGGATGTCTTGTTCATCCTTAAAGTAACCTTTAGATTGTCTCATAACTGGATATGGTTGTGGATTATGCATACTAGGCATTGGCACGTTTACACTTGACACTATAATTGCGTGCATTTTGCATTTTAGCTAGTAATGTGGTTTACATTCTGAGATTTATTACTCTACTCCTGAGGAACCTCTCCTTGAGAGGGGAAACGCGTTGGATGATCCTTGACCATCTATTACATCGAGTGGTTTTTTTGGGCCTTTGACCTATTAATTTACTCCCTGGGCTATTAGCCCTGGTAGAGCTTTTTCTGGTACTATATCTGTGTTATCAATTTGATATTTAATGTGTATTAATTTCTATTTTGAGTGTGTTTCTTATAATTATTGTCATATCCCTTAATTCACCTGTAGAGGGCTTATTAGAGCCTGGAGGGACAGCTGCCGGTGAGTGGGTGCGCCATAAGTGCAGGATTAGGGTGCTGACCTCCATGGCAAGGTAGGAGTGAGGGTAGGGCAGACTAGTGTTAGCTCCCCCTTAAAAACTATTTTTTAGTATCGCACCTTTATTGTTGGTTGTTGTAAATTCTGTGTTGAGATTTCTCAATTTAGTAATTTGAATACATTTGAAATTTTAGGAATGTTTCTTTACATATTGATATTTTGGTACTTCTAAACTTTTTTGTTTTAGTTTATTTTCTATCTGAGAGTGACCTAATGTGAGGAACCCTGGACAAATTGTATGTTGGCTGTTAAGACCGGATGCACTAGGTGACTTGTGGCAGGAGAATAGAAAGACCAGACAGCTGATAGCGTGAAGTCTGTTGGTGTGTTGAGAATGAATGAGAACATCAAGAGGGATAAAGATCAACCCTTGGATGGATCCAGAGTGCAGTTAGAGCCAGGCCCTTTCAACCATAACAGAATTGAATAGATTTTACTAGCATGTGAGCATAGTCCTTGAACTGAGCAGTGTTTTCCATGATGATCGGAAGCACAAGACCTTACTCTGGGGATAAGTGAACCTGTATAGAGACAGGATGTGGAGCCATTGTAGAGAAGGAAAACATCACTACTGTACTGATATGCTCAAAGGGTTTTATGAGTTTAAGGTACCTCACATGAACAAATGTGGAGTGCTGTTTTGAGACAATGATAGTGATTCAATAAAAATTGCATTGTGCACAGTGCAGTACCCTGACCTGATTCCTTAAGACACTTAATGAGTCCAGCACGTCTGATCCGCAGCATGCGCCACTGCCAGGAATGTACACTAGCCAAGGGCTAGTGTACATTTCTTGAGTAAGTGACACCACTTAAGTGGCGCACCGTAGTATACATTTGATGGTCGGCATGGCAACGTCCTGTTCATGCCATGTCCATAGTGGCATAGATTACAAAGACTGGCATGTAAATGCTAAAAGTTGCAATTTATTTTGCGCAACTACCGAGGTGCGCAAAAAGTTTGTGACTTATTAAGAAGTTTATGCCAGATTTCTGACTTAAGGACCTTGATCAATCTGTCCCAATTTCTTTACCATAATCTGACGCTTTTAAATAGGTTGTTTGGATTCTAAAAGAAAATACAAAAAAAAAAAGTTAAAAATATATATATAAAAAAAGCAATACTTCCTCAATAACCCGCAGAAAAAACATTAATGCTATGGCTGGTGTTGTTGTGCCGTACTTACTGGGATCATGGCTCAGCAATGAACTATGATGATAGTAGCATTGCACAAGACTGGTGAAGCGATTACCGCAATTGGCTGAAGCGGTTATGTATTGGTTACTTGTACATGCTGTTCAATGGGAACTGCTGGAGCATTACAGCTAAATTGGAAGTAGTAAGCAATATGTTCATGTTTGGGGTTTTTTAGTACAACAAATTTATTTTTTTCAGAAACCAAACAACCTTTTCAGTTTTGTAAAATTGAGACAGTAATAGAGTATGCATCCAATGTATGGTTTTCAGACTTTGACTAGTCATGAAACATTCAAGAGAAAACAAAGGTTTGAGGTTATCATGAAATGGAGATGCGGGGCCTTCTCATTCTCCTGATCAATGCCTTTATAAGATTCCCCAATTTAACAACTCTACTGCCCCTATTCTATTATATGTAACTTAATGTATATCTTAAAAACTAGACAGGATTATTCATTGTCTGTTAGAATGGAGACACACAGGTCCACATATGAGCACATCTTTAAATGAAGAGTAATATTAAAGATTTAGCAAGGAATGGGAGAGTTGCCACCACTGGCCAAAGTCAGTAATGATATTCAGGGAAATACCACATTAAATGTACAGGCAGGGATCTTTAGATGTGGCTGGTCTAGGTGCTCAGTGATTTAAAGCATAACCATAGCATAATCCTAATTCAGCTAATATAATCCACGGCACTCAACAAATGTCGATTCAGTCTTTATTCATGAATAGATATTGAAAGAGTACACCCCTCATATTTTTATAAATATTTTATTATATCTTTTCATGGTCCTACACTAAAGATATGACACTTTGAAACAATGTAAAGTAGTCAGTATACAGCTTCAATAAAAGTGTACATTTGGTGTGCTCTCTAAATAACTCAACACACAGGCATTAATGTCTAAACCACTGGCAACAGGAATGAGTACACCCATAATTGAAAATGGCCAAATTGTGCCCAATTACCAATTTTCCTTCCCGGTGTCATGTGACTTATTAGAGTTACAAGGTCTCAAAGTTGAATGGGGAGCAGGTACGGTACATTTGGTGATATCACTGCCACACTCTGTCATACTTGGCACTGGAAGATAAACATGGCACCTTGTGGGAAAGAATTCTCTGACAATGGGAAAAAAATAATTGTTGCTCTACATAAAGATGGCCTAGGCTATAAAAAGATTGCCAACACTCTGAAACTGAGCTGCAACACAGTGGCCAAGACCATATAGCAGTTTAACAACATAGGTAGCACTCAGAACAGGCCTCACAATGGTCAACCAAAGAAGTTGAGTGCTCATGGTTGTCTTTTCAAAATAGATGTAAAAAGAGTTAAAGGGGTTGGGGGTTTATCCTATCAGTGCTCAGACCATATGCTGCACACTGCATCAAATTGGTCTTACCTAGTTACATAGTTACTTAGGTTGAAAAAAGACTTAGGTCCATCTAGTTCAACCTTCCTCCACCAGTTCTACATTTGGTCACTAAGTCATTTATAACCAACAATGTTGTGTGTACTGAGGAAATCATCCAGCCCTTTTTTAAAAGCTGTTATAGTATCAGCCATTACTAACTCTTGTGGTAGGGCATTCCACAGTCTGACTGCTCAAACTATAAAGAACCCTTTCCTATTTAGCTGTTGGAATCACTTTTCTTCCACTCGCAGTGAGTGCCCTCTGGTCCTTAGTATTGTCTTTGGAAGAAATAAGTCATGTGCCAGTCCTTTATATTGACCACACGTATTTATACATATAAATGAGGTCTCCTCTGAGACGTCTTTTTTCTAAGCTAAACAAATCTAACTTTTTCAACCTCTCATCATATGGGAGGTCTTCCATTCCTTGTAGTAGTCTAGTTGCCTGCCTTTGAACTGCCTCTAACTTCTGAATGTCCTTTTTAAAATGTGGAGCCCAAAACTGGTTCCCATATTCCAGATATTACAAGTGATTTATAGAGGGGTAACAATATGTTGGGATCACGGGATCTAATCTCTCTTTTTATACACCCTGAAATCTTGTTTGAGTGCTGCTGCTCAGCTTATTTGTAATAAGAATACCCAAGTCCTTCTCCTGTTCTGTAGTCCCGAGTTTACTTCGATTTAATGTATATGCAGCTATAGGATTACTCCGTCCTAGGTGCATTACTTTACATTTATCAACATTAAATCTCATTTGCCAAGTATCTGCCCATTCTGACATCTTATCCAGATCTTTTTGTAATACAGTGGTACCTTGCTTAACGAGAACAATCCGTTCTGGGACTGTGCTTGTTAATCAAGTTACACGTTCAGCAGAGCAAGACTTCCCATAGGATCTGTTCCACAATGTGTTAAATGTCCCATCCTGGTCCCCTATTCTATCATTCCACACATGCACAAACGCACACAAACATGTACAAACACACACAAACACACAAGCACACAAGCACACGCACATATTATATGCTCACCTTACCTTCCGTTCCATCGCCGGTCTCCTGGGACTTGCTGTTCTGCGGTGCGGGCCGTGTATCAGGTAACCATAACAACGAGGGCGGAACTTCCTGCCAGAGCCGCTTGCCTCTGATTGGCCAGCGCGCTGCCTTTGACAAGCGGTGACAGGAACCAGGAAGTTCCTGTTTCGTTGCTATGGATGCCGATGCCTGGAATGGAGCGGAGCGGAGGAGAGCGGCGCGGCGCACTACAGGACCCAGGAGGCCGGTGATGAAACGGAAGATACAGATATTATATGCTCACCTTACCTTCCGTTCCACCGCCGGCCTCATGGTACTTGTAGTTCGCCGCAATGTACCCAGGAACTACAAGAACCATAAGGCCGGCGGTGGAATGGAAGGTAAGGTGAGCATAATACTGTATGTATGTGAGTGCGTGTGTGTTTGTGGGGACAGTGCAAGTGCGGATCAGAGCACAGTGGATGGACGGAACCGGAAGTGTCTGAGGTGAGGATTTCGCTCATACAGCAAAGCTTTCTCATAAAGCGGGTTACAAATTTCAAGAAAGCTTTGCTTGTTAAGCGAAATTCCCGTTACCTGGGTTACTCGTTAAGCGAGGTACCACTGTATTGTACTCTGAAGGTCAGTTTTTAATATCCTACGTAGTTTGGTGTCATCAGCAAAGACTGACACTTTACTATCAATCCCATCCACAAGGTCATTAATAAAGAGATTAAAAAGAATCGGTCCTAGCACAGATCCCTGCGGCACCCCACTGCTGACTGCAGCCCATTTAGAGCATGTACCATTTATGACTACTCTTTGTTTCCTATCTTTTAGCCAATTCCTTACCCAGTTGCATATTGTGTCCCCTAGTCCTTGCTTCTGGAGCTTTAATATAAGGCTATTATGTGGTACAGTATCAAGTGCCTTTGCAAAGTCCAAATAAATCACATCAGCTGCATTACCAATATCCAGGTTTGCACTTACCCCCTCATAGAACCCCAACATATTGGTCAGACACAACTTATCTTTCATGAATCCATGCTGTTTGTCAGTTATTGTATTATTTTCTGCAATATATTTTTGCATGTCATCCCTTAAAATGCCCTCAAAAACTTTGCATACTACTGATGTCAGGCTTACTGGACGGTAGTTACCTGGATCTACCCTCTTACCTTTCTTAAATATCGGTACCACATCAGCAATCCTCCAATCCTGAGGCACCAACCCTGTTACAAGCGAGTCTAAAAAGATGAGATACAGCGGTCTGTCGATAATGGAGCTCAATTTCCTCAATATTCGTGGATGAATGCCATCTG
This sequence comes from Anomaloglossus baeobatrachus, assembly GCF_048569485.1. Classification (NCBI taxonomy): domain Eukaryota; kingdom Metazoa; phylum Chordata; class Amphibia; order Anura; family Aromobatidae; genus Anomaloglossus; species Anomaloglossus baeobatrachus. The sequence goes on along the minus strand of NC_134362.1, from coordinate 118,098,215 downwards.
GCCTTGGGGATTTGTCACTGTTTAATTTACTTAGACGTAGGCGTACTTCTTCTTGTGTTAAATTAATTATATCGGGTGGTGAACTTTGATTTTTCTCTTGTTGAATGATCCCTGGTACAGTCAGTTCCTTGGTGAACACAGATATATAACTAACTTGTTATTATATTTTAAGGGGCCAATACTATCCTTTGTTTTCCTTTTGGCATTAATGTATTTATAAAAGATTTTGGGATTTATTTTAATGTCCTTGGCGATTTTTGTTTCAGTAGCTAGTTTTCCTTGCTTGATTTCTTTTTTACATTTCCTATTGATATCTTTATACTTCTGAAATGCTTTTTCTGTATTCTCAGCCTTTAAGATTTTAAACGCCCTTTGTTTTTGTTTTATTATACTTTGTACAGTCTTATTTATCCATAGTGGTTTCTTTTTATTCCTGGACATTTTATTACCAGAGGGTATAAGCTTTTTACAGGACTCTAGCAGTATATCCTTAAACTTACCCCATTTAAGTTCGGTATCCCCAGTTATCATGACTTTGTCCTAATCTACACATTTAAGCTCTTCCCATAATTTGTTGAAATCAGCTTTCCTAAAATTCCAGGTTTTTGCATTTCCCCTTTGAAATGTTCTATTGAATAATACTTTGAAGCTTACCATATTATGATCGCTGGTGCCCAAGTGCTCCCGGATCCCTAGGTCTAAAATGGTATCCGGTCTATTTGACAGGACCAGATATAGCAAATTATCTCCCCTGGTTGGTTCATCTACCATCTGAGAGAGAAAATGGTCTTGAATGGTAGATAAGAATTTACAGCTTTTAGCAGAACCAGAAGATTCTATGTCCCACTGAATGTCTGGATAGTTGAAATCCCCCATAATAAGAACCTGATTATTATTATTAGCTGCTTTTTCAATTTGTTCCAGCATTTCACCCTCTATTTGTTCAGGTATGTTAGGAGGCTTATAGCAAACTCCAATTAGCAATTATTTTTCCATTATTCCCCTCCCCATGTACATTTACCCATACTGACTCTACATTGTTGCAGTTCCCCTCAATGTCATAATTCAACACAGGTTTTAGGTTAGATTTGATAAATATACACACCCCACCACCTTTTTTTGTCTTTCTTGTCCTTCCTAAATGTAGTATAACCCTGTATGTTTGTCACCCAGTCATGGCTTTCATCCAGACAGGTTTCTGTAATGCCCACCACATCATAATCCATGGTTGACATAAGAGTCTCTAATTCATTTTGTTTGCAAGACTTCTTGCATTTGCCAGTAGACATTTAATACTATTAACACCTTTATTACTCCTAGCCTCCCTACGTTCCTTGCATGCCCCATCCCCCCCTAATCCTTCATTGACCATTACCATCTCACTGTCTCTATCTGATCTATATATCCCCTTATTTGCTCCACTACCCTCCCTCCCCCCCAGATCCTAGTTTAAAAGCTCCTCCATCCGTCTGACCATTTTCTCCCCCAGCACAGCTGCACCCTCCCCATTGAGGTGCAGCCTGTCCCTACCGTAGAGCCTGTAGCCGACTGAGAAGTCAGCCCAGTTCTCCATGAACCTGAACCCTTCCTTCCTGCACCAATTTCTAAGCTACGTATTTATCTCCCTAAGCTCCCTCTGTCTTTCTAGTGATGCTTGTGGCACCGGTAGTATTTCTGAAACCACCTTGGAGGTCCTGGACTTCAGCTTCTCTCCTAGTTCCCTGTAATAATTTTTAAGAACCTTCCACCTGCCTCTAACTTAGTCATTAGTACCAATGTGCACCATGACCGCTGGGTTTTCCCCAGCCCCACCCAGCAATCTGTCTATCTGATCCGCAATATGCCGAACCCGAGCACCCGGCAGACAACACACTGTTCGGCATTCACGGTCTCAGCGACAGATGACCCTGTCTGTCCGCCTAATTATAGAGCCCCCTACCACCATCTGTCTGGGCTTTGCTGCACTCCTATTTCCCTCCTTTCTACAGCAGTCGTTCTCCTGGTTGCTAGGAGCAACGTCCTGCTGTAGTGACCCTAGTCCTGGCCCTTCATTCCTAATATGAGCCAAACAGGTATATTTACTAGGTTGTGCCAGGTCAGGACTAGGCTCCCTGACACTTTTCCCCCTACCTCTTCTTCTAACTGTTACCCAGCTACCTACCTCTGGGTCCTGATATTCCCCACCTCCACCCTCCTCCATATCACTGGCCCCAGCCAGAGAAAGCTCAGTGAGCGCTAAACTCCTCCCCAGGTTTGCCTGCCGCCTTGGTGCTGCTGACCGTCTGGACCTTGTAGATCTTGGTATCCCTTCTCCCTAAGATCCCTTATCCCATATGATGTTGCTTCCAAATACGCAACATGCTTGCATCGAGTGTAGACATATTCCCCCTCGAACGGCTGCTCAAGGCATGCATATATCTGACAAGATACCTGGTAGCATTGTCCATGGAGCTGCTATTAAATGGGGATAGACAGTAAAGTTGAAAAACATAGCTGTCATCCAAAAAGAAAGCATTTTCTAAAGATGACACAATATAGCTGCAAACAGTGTGTTAAAGACAAGAATACATAGATTACTGGAACCGTGTCCTTCGGTCTGATGAGACCAAAATAATTTTATTTGGTTCAGATGGTGTTAGTGTGTGTGGCGGTAACCAGGTGAGAATTACAAAGACAAGTGTGTCTTGCCTACAGTCAAAAATAGTGGTGGGAGTGTCAGGGGTTGATGCTGTATGAGTGCTGCTGGCTGTGGGGAGCTATAGTTCATTGGGAGAACCAAGAATGCTAATATGTACTGTGACATACTGAAGCGGAGCATGATCACCTCCCTTGAAAACTGGCCGCATGACAGTGATCCAACATGATAATGATCCCATAGACACTTCCAAGATGACCACTGGCCTGCTAAAGAAACTGAGGGTAAAGGTGCTCTGGATAAACCATATTGAGCACCTGTGGGGCCTCCTCAAATTGGATGAGCACAAGGTCTTTAACATCCACTAGCTCTGTGATGTCATCATGGAGGAATGAAACCAGAGGCTCCTGTGAAGCCCTTATGAACTCCATAATAAAGCGAGTTAAGGCAATGCTTGAAAATAATGGTGGCTACTTAAAACATTGACACTTTGGGCGCAAATTGGGCTTTTTCACTTCCCCACCATCCCATGCCTGCCGCCTTGGTGCTGCTGACCGTCTGGACCTTGTAGATCTTGGTATCCCTTCTCCCTAAGATCCCTTATCCCATATGAATCCTCCTTTACTTCCTCCCCTTCCTCTTGTCCTACCACCTGTCTCCGAATACTGTTTAGAGTGTGCTCCAGCATGTAAATGACTGGAATTGTCATGCTGATAATGGCATCGTCAGCGCTAGAGTTGAGCGCGGTTCGAGGTTCTCCAGTTCGCGGCTCGAGTGATTTTGGGGGCTGTTCTAGATCGAACTAGAACTCGAGCTTTTTGCTAAAGCTCGATAGTTCTAGATACTGTTAGGGCCAGGTGGACGGGCAGACCCAGGAGGTGGATCCACTGGGCCGAACTCCTTGATGAAGGCAAGGGGTCCGGTAGCCGGAGCACTACGGGTAGCATTACAGTCCGTGCACAAGAGTGGAATGGAGAAGTCCCTGGGACCACGGAGTCACTGATGGTATTCCGGGTGACGGAGCTCAGGTTCGGAGGCCGAGATGTTGTCAGATTAAAAGGAGAGAGAGACGCGACCAAATGCCAATTGTGCAAAAGTGAGATCTTTATTATGTCAGGGAAGGTAAAAGCTGCGGCACAGCCACAAGTGAAAGAGCAAGACACAGGCAATCCAAGATATAGTATGTAATGGAAAGAACTATAACACTAAAATTAGTGCCAACACATGATTAGTGGGATGAAAAACATTGTCCACCAGGAGCATCCAATAAAGAGTAACCGGACCATAGTAGGTCCAATCGGTTACACATGCAATTGTACAGGATGAAGAGGCAAATGCACAGCATGAAACTAGACAGACATACCTGGTAGACAAAAACCACGGAGAGCACAGTGACCTGCGTCACCCGACGGCCGTTTCGGCGTCCAAGCCTTCGTCAGGGGGAGTGGTACGTGTAGGGGGGTGAGAGGTTAAAAACAAGGAGGTAGCCAATCAAATCCAATGTGCGAGGGGAGTGACGCATGTAGTGCCTTAGCAACCAAGGACGTCATCTGCCCGCCGCGTCACCCGGCACACGACACTTCCGGTCACATGACCGTCATTGCCGGTCACGTGAGCGGACGTCATATACGGGGTGGATCGATGCAGCGAAGCAGTGACGTCCCGGAGCAGACGGCACGCATGCGTGCTCGCGCATTGGAGTTGTAAGAGGACGGCTGCAATAATCTGACATATAGAATAGTCAAATGCTGGAGATGAGACAATATAATCGGGCCGTAACACCATCATAATAGTAAACATATGGAAAACATCCCATTAAGTGGTGACATGGGAATAAGAAAAACTTAAATTCAAAACTGATTGTCCAGTTGGTCAGATATCCGTGTATGACGCAAGATTAGAAAAAGCACTTGACTCCTGTGTGAAAAAAATCCATGATACACAGGCGAGGAAGTTGGCACGTGATCAGCGGGATTTCGCCCAAAAATCGGTCTATCATTGGAAACACGGCCCCCCTGGTTCGCCTAGGGCTGCTCGTTCCTCCTCGTTTTCCTCAACTTCTGCAGTAAGTGACCAATCTGATGCATCTTCCTTCTGTTCTAACATCACTACCAGGTCTGGCATGGCCATTGGAAAGCACAGAGAGAATAAGCACAGACCGGCAATGACGGTCATGTGACCGGAAGTGTCGTGTGCCGGGCGACGCGGCGGGCAGATGACGTCCTTGGTTGCTAAGGCACTACATGCGTCACTCCCCTCGCACATTGGATTTGATTGGCTACCTCCTTGTTTTTAACCTCTCACCCCCCTACACGTACCACTCCCCCTGACGAAGGCTTGGACGCCGAAACGGCCGTCGGGTGACGCAGGTCACTGTGCTCTCCGTGGTTTTTGTCTACCAGGTATGTCTGTCTAGTTTCATGCTGTGCATTTGCCTCTTCATCCTGTACAATTGCATGTGTAACCGATTGGACCTACTATGGTCCGGTTACTCTTTATTGGATGCTCCTGGTGGACAATGTTTTTCATCCCACTAATCATGTGTTGGCACTAATTTTAGTGTTATAGTTCTTTCCATTACATACTATATCTTGGATTGCCTGTGTCTTGCTCTTTCACTTGTGGCTCACACTATTATGAAATTTCAGCTTATAGTGTGCGGGAACAGCACATTCAGATCACTGCTGTCTGGATAATGGCGATCGCCATTTTTTTTTTTTGGGGGAAAAAAGGGAGACTCCGCTTGGAGTCACCTTGCGGTGTTTTACATGATTTTAGAAGGGCGTGCCATGCCTATATCTGTGTCTCCTTCTCTTTTTCCTTGTCCTGCTCTTTTGTTTTCGCATGAGTATATGTCTTTGTCACTTTCCCATGTGTTTGTGTTGTGTTGTGAGTTGTTTGTCACCTTTTGGACACCTTTGAGGGTGTTTTCTAGGTGTTTTTATGTGTTTGTGATTGCCTGCCATTGTTTCCTATGCGGTTCGAGTGGTTGGCCGAACGTTCGTCGAACCGAACTCGAACGAGACCTCCCTTCGGCGAACCGAACTCGAGCCGAACCGCGACCGGTTCGCTCATCTCTAGTCAGCGCTAAACATCTTCGTCGCCATGTCGAAACTGTGCAGAAGAGTGCATAGGTCCTTGATCTGAGACCACTCCAGCAGCATGATCTGCCCCACCTTTGGATCTCGTTGGCCCAGGCTATACATCATAACGTATTGCACCAGGGCTCGTCGGTGCTGCCACAGTCGCTGCAACATGTGGAGAGTCGAATTCCAGCGTGTCGGCACATCGTATTTCAGCCGGTGAACCGACAGGCCGAAAGACTTCTGGAGCTATGCAAGTCGTTCAGCTGCGGGGTGTGAATGGCAGAAGTGAGCACATAGTGACCATGCCCTCTGCAAAAGCCCATGTAGGCTGGGATAGTGGGTTAAAAATTTCTGGACAACAAGGTTCAACATGTGAGCTATACAAGGGACGTGTGTCACATTGCCCCGGCGAAGGGCTGCACCCAGGTTTGCAGTATTGTCGCACACGGCCTTCCCTGGCTGCAGGTTGAGTGGAGACAACCATTGATGAAACTCGGTCTCCAGAGCTGACCACAACTCGGCAGCTGTGTGACTCACATTTCCCAGACATTTCAACATAAAGACCGTCTGATGACGTTGAGCTCTGCTGCCAGCATAGTAAGGAGGTGTGCGGGATTCCTTGTTCACAGTTAGAACACAGGTGGCCTGACCAGACAGGCTTTTGGCGGAGGTGGAGGACCCAGACGAGGTGGAAGAGGCAGAAGCAGTTGAGTAACTTCTACATACAGAGGATTGACGCACAACTCGTGGGGACGGCAAGACTTGTACAGCAGACTTTTCTCCATCTCTCACCATTGTTACCCAGTGCCCAGTCAGGGACATGTAATGCCCCTGTCCTTGCTTACTGGTCCAAGTATCTGTGGTGAAATGCACCCTGTCACACAGAGTTTATGAAGGAGGTGGTGATGTTGTGTGCGACATGCTGGTGTAGCGCAGGCACACCTTTCTTGGAGAAGTAGTGGCGACTGGGCATCTGGTACAGGGGCACTGTGACGGACATAAGGTCTCGAAAATCCTGTGTGTCCACCAGGCAGCATTTCTGTAGCCAACAGCTTGCAGATGCTGAAAGTCAACCTCTTAGCTTTGTCATGGCTAGGAGGAAATGGTCTTTTACTTGTCCACATCTGAGGGACCAAGGGCTGGCTGCTGTGCTGAGACTGCGTTGAGTAGGGTGTCCCTGGAAAACTGCTGGTCTGTGAGGGAGGTGCAAGCGGAGACATATTGTTGCCTTCATCCAAAGGTGGTGCTCTCGATGTCTGAGAGAGCTCAACACCAGCAGCTGTTTCCACTTCCAAAACAACTGACGACCTGCCAATCACACTGCCTGTTGCGGGTAAAGAAGTGGAAGATCTGCGTCCAAAAGCATGTGTGACTGCTGTCCCCACAGTCACAGAGGATGAAGAGCACACGGATGCTCTTGAAGGGGCAAACGGTGGTTGGCCCGCTTTGCTAGGCAGCATTGTAGAACAGTGAGCTTCCCATATGTTTCATATCTATGTGACGCTTCATGGACGAAGTACTCAAACTAGTGAGTTTTTGGCCTCTACTTAGAGATTGGCGACAAATCTTACAGATGACATGAGTTGGGTGATCCTTTGCGATGTCAAAAAAGGACCAGGCTAGGCAAGGTTTACAGCCCATGCGACCTGCAGAGCCACCCCGACGTCTGCTCAGAGGCAGAGTTGTGGCTGAGGATGCAGTTGTTGACGTGCTTCCAGTACTCCATCTCTGTCCAGGAAGGCGCAACCTAACCTTGTCATCAGTAGCATCCCCCTCCACCTCCTCTGCTGACCTCATAGACTGGCTGACTGTGGATTGACAGTAAGTGGGATCTCCAACCTCATCATCACAATGTGTGTTCTTGTGGGGCCCCTGAGGCTTCCGTCGCCACAGAGACATTGCACCTCAGCCAGAGGTGTGATGTCCCATCCTAGGTAAGGACAAGGGTACATACCGATTCACAGGCAAATTCACACTACACCTATTGTTAGGCATTTATTGGGACCGGAGATAGTGGCAGCTACCCCCATGCTGTAGGCTGGGGGGGCCGTAAGACCCATCTCTTCTCCCATAGAGTGGGGCCTATCAACAGGGAAAGTGGGAGGAGCCAACTGAAAGTGAGAGTAGAAACAGGAAGGTCAAGTTCAGTGAGTCGTTGAGAGGGAGAAGGAGAGGGAGGTAGTTACCTCAGGAGAGAGGAGAGAAAGTGACAGAGAGAGAAGTTTCCTGGTGGAGATTCTGGGGCCCGGTTAGGCCCAGGTGACACCACAGACAGAGAAGAAAGGATTCCAGGGCCACAGAAGGGCATATTTGCTCGTGGCCTGTTCCACTAAGAAGATCGGGTGGAGGGATCTGGCTGCATTCCCCAGACAGAGGGAAGAAAGACATTTCCTCATAAAGTGACACTGAGGCCCAGGGTGGCTGCAAGCACCCAGGGCCACAACCTGCCGTAGATCCCCTGGGAAGAGGGCAAGATTCCAGTAAGGCAAGCCCCCTTGACCAGATTCTATGGTAGAGGCCAAGACAAGTTCATCTATAAATCAAGGCTGTGAAGTCAGTTGAGGAAAGAGACATATAAGAGGTGCACCGGTATTAACCCTAAGAACTACCTGGAATCGGCGGAGGTCCCTGACAGTGAATTCCAGCACTCCAACGGCAACCAGTCTGCTGCAGCCCTGGCAACAGTGAGTAAAGACCTTGACACTGCAAGTCCTGGTGTCGCCTCCCTTTTGTTCTACACCGCACCACCATTGCATAGACTCTCATAAGCACCAACGGTTGCCCAGGGGTACCGCTCCACCTGTGGGGAGCAGAACCATCCCAGCTACCATTACATCAGCCCCGGAGGCCCTATCCAGCAGCGGCGGCTCCATAGCCGCAATCCACAGGTGGCGTAATGAATACAATTCCACAAACTTTACTATTAATCGTCACTCCCACTACCGCCACTTTAGTTGACCCCACCAGGGTCACGGAGTCGGGCCCTGCCACCGCTGACTACCCCCGGACTAGTCCGGCCCGACAGCGGGTGTCCCAGAGCCCTGGGGTGGGCAAGTCATCCTCACTCCCCTCGTCCTCAGAGCCAACCTCATCCTGCCCTAACCAAATAGTCAAGTTGTCGTTCCAATCAGGTATCTGAGTCTCATCGTCATCAGCATGTTCTTCATTGTCTCCACCAAGAGGAGTTACAGTTTGGTAATGAGCACCTGCTTTTTTTGTGCCTCATCTACATTTGGTAGCGATGGTCGTGTCCATAAGAAAGGGATCATATCAGATTGCCCACGGAAAGAAGTAGACATCTTATTTTGGCTGGAAGATGGTCTTTCTTCGGCAGATGTTACTGTTGCTTTACTGCCTACCCCACGGACACAAACATTTTTTTTTCCCTTTCCAACACGCCTGTTCCCCTTTCCACCAGCATCTGGCCTTTTGCCACTCATTTTGTATGTAAACAAATTGGCAACTGTTTGTTGCAGTTAAAAATTGGCTACTACAGATAGAAAGGTGGGGTAGCTTTCTTGACAGCAGTGCTACGCCACTGACTATCACACACTGATACTATGCCCAGGGGATTGCCTGGACTAGCTGCAGTTAAAAATTGGCTACTACAGATGGAGAGGTGGGTTAGTTTTCTTGACAGCAGTGGTACGCCACTGACTATCACACACTGATACTATGTAGGGATTGCCTGGACTAGCTCCAGTTAAAAATTATCTAGCAGAAATGGAGAACTGGGCTACATTTGTGGGAAGCATTGGAACATCACTGACTATCACACACGCTGATACTATGCCCCAAGGAATAACCTGCACTTTTTGCAGTTACAAATTGTCTAGCAGAAATGGAGAAGTGGGCTATGTGTGTGGAAAGCAGTGGTACGTCACTGACTATCACACACACTGATACTATGCCCCAAAGAATTGCCTGGACTACCTGCAGTTAAAAATTGGCTAGTAGAAATGGAGAGGTGGGGTAGCTTTCTTGACAGCAGTGGTACGTCACTGACTATCACACACGCTTATACTATGCCCCAAGGAATTGCCTGAGCTGATTTAGACAGATGCTTTGAAAAACCCTTGCACAGCACTGGCACAGACCTGCCTAGCAAAAATGGCTATGAACTGCTCTAATCTAGCCCTGAAAAGGGCTGAAATTACAAATAGTCCCTAATCCCTAAACCGATGTGTAGATTGATCTTACCGATTAGCTGCAGCAGACGATATCATAGGAGACGTCTGCTGCAGCTAATCAGGGTTAGATCAGCTATTCTCCAGTCCTGTTGTGACCCGCGGTCACAACAGATCTGAAGAAGCGAGGGCGCATGCGCCGCCCTCTCATGCACCATAATAATGTGGGCTTCAGAAATACGGTGCCAGAGATGAGCGCTATGCGCAGGCGCTAACTCAGACGCCGTATAACTGAAGATTAGAAATTTACATACGACCAGAGAGGGAGGAACAGGCGGCGGGGGGGGGGATACACGTGCATAATCCGCCCGGACATTAGCAGCGAGGTGCACATGTCAATCAAAAAGTCAATCAAAAAGAATGAATTTTCAAACTTTATAAAGTTGAATTTCACAGTCTAAACACCCAAGCTGCCCACTAATGGTATGTACACAATGTGCCTGATAAGGCTGCACCTTATATAGGAAAATGCTGATGTTTGGTTCCCTTTAATTAGATTAATTTCACTGAATCTGAATGAATTTATGTGGTGTATTAGATCTACGCGTTTCGTCGGACTTCTTTTGGATCAAACCCCAATAAAAACTTTACAAAGCATGCACGGTTTTAAATAGCAAACATTTTCAAAAAGAGATCCTAAAAGGGCTGCGGGCTTCCATCTACCTCTGTGGAATCCCACCTGGGCTTCTAGAGTTCAAACTCTATTCCTTCTCACCACTCTATTGTATCACTTAGACACCAAATTTAATAATCAAAGCAATAATAATTGTTTATTTCATGAATATTTAGTTACTAGCTGTAGTACCTGGCGTTGCCCAGTATAGTAACTGTCTCTCTATCTGTCTCCCTCTCTGTCTGTGTCTATCTGTCTCTCTTTCCCTGTCTGTCTCATTCCCTGTCTGTCTCTCTCCCTGTCTGTCTCTCTCCCTGAGTCTGTCTCTCTCTCTTTCTCTGTTTGTCTCTATCTATCTCTTTCCCTGTCTATCTCTTTGTCTGTGTCTATCTGTGTCTGTCTGTCTCTATGTCTGTCTGTATGTCTCTGCCTGTTTGTGTCTGTATCTTTGCCTGTCTGTCTCTATCTCTGTCTGTCTCTTTGCCTGTCTCTTTGCTTGTCTGCTTTTGTCTGTCTGTCTGTCTCTTTCCCTGGCTGCATTATGATACACCAACATTCCATTGAAGGGTGTGGCTGCTCATTATTCATTATTCTGAAGTTAAGGCTGCATTGTGGCTCCAAGCTCCATTGACTTTAATGGAGGCAGGTTTTTTTGCGTATAACTGTGAAGCGCTGGGTTCAAATTTCCCATCAAAACATAGTCTATGACGTTTCCTGAGTCTGATGGGGTGTCTGTGCAATATTTCGTGATTGTACATGCGACGGTGCAGATTCCTTTATTGGGGACACACACACACACACTCAGCTCTATATATTAGATAGATAATACAAACATGCACTGTTTTTTATAATTATATATTTGTTCACCTTTATACACTACTCACATAAAGTCAGTGATATTTGGCTTTTGCATGAAATTTCAGGATGATCCTAAAATGCACTCTAACATTTTCAGGTAAAGTTAATGTGATTCATGTTGTTTTAGCGACTTTTTTTATAAGTGCTATTTAAATTTGTGGCTCTATTGTAATATTTTTATTCTAGCTCGATCCTAAAGAAGAAATCAGAGACTGAAATATGTAGATCTAATAAACCACTTTCATTTCACCAAATTTGAATGAATTAATCTGTTTAATAGCAAGGTAGCAAATGCACTTTTTCTTCCCATCTTATTTTTGAGGTTGTCATTTTTCATTATGCTTATAAATTTAGAGCCAGCACTCCATGTTATTGGATGGAAGACATTTGTCTAGTAGATTTGTTTTTCTAGCCATCTGGAAGCGCAGCATCTGATGCTACTTTATGTACACATAACATTAATCCTCAATGAAAGCCAAGATGCTAGATAACCCGTTACTGCTTAACAGGAATAAATGCTTAAGTGGTGGTAATGGTGCCATAGTACATTGCATGATGAACTGTAAATGAAGTTAGTGCAGACAAACCATTGTCAATTAAGTAGAGTTGCTAAGATTATTTTGGATCTTATGCTACAGTGATTTTATTATAGACAAGAGTTCATTCAGTCATTTGACAAACTGAGAAAGTGCTACTTAGGCTACTTTCACACTTGCGTTGTACGGCATCCGTTGCAATCCGCCGCCTTGAGGAATTACAGTAACCGTTGTAGGAAGCATTTTATTCCTCATAGGCTTCTATTAAGGGAGGATGGTCTTGCATTGCATCCGCCCCGCGGTGCATCAGTTGTTTTGTCGGTGACCGTCAGTGATAGTCAGGTGGAAGGAATACTGAATATAGCATTTTCTGTTGCTGTAAAAAAACGCACTCCGCAGGATTCCGTCGGGATTCGTTAAGAGGCATAATGAATGTCTATGGTACTGGATTCCGTCACCATGCATTTGGCGACGGATTCCAGTGCAGGATTCCGTCACGTTCTACTGAGCATTCTCAGTATGTCCAGCAAAACGTTCTAAATCGTTTAAAATCACTCCTGGTCTCTCTCTCACTCTCTGACGGTCGGTCTCTCTCTTTCTGTTGGTCTCTCTCTCTCTCTGTGGGTCGGTCTCCCTCTGTCGGTTGGTCTCTCTCTGTCGGTCGGTCTCTCTCAGTCGGTCGGTCTTTCTCAGTCTCTCTCTCTCTCTCGATCGGTCAGTCTTTCCCTCTCACCCCCTCTCTCATACGCACCGATCACCGGCGCAGCGCTGTCACAGTGCTCTGGCAGCTTCTCCTCTTTTGAAAATGCCGGCCACTCATTATTCCATCTCGTATTCCCTGCTTCCCCCGCCCACCGGCGCCTATGATTGGTTGCAGTCAGACGCGCCCCGCGCTGAGTGACAGCTGTCTCACTGCAATCAGAACTGCCGGTGGGCGGGTCTATTTCGTGCAGTACAATAAATAAATAATTTTAAAAAAACAGCGTGCGGTCCTCCCCCAAGTTTGATACTAGCCAAGATAAAGCCACACGGCTGAAGGCTGGTATTCTCAGGATGGGGAGCCCCACGTTATTGGGAGCCCCCAGCCTAAAAATATCAGCCACCAGCTGCCCGGAATTGCCGCATCCATTAGATTCGACAGTCCCGGGACTCTACCCGGCTCATCCCGAATTGCCCTGGTGCGGTGGCAATCGGGGTAATAAGGAGTTAATGGCAGCCCATAGCTGCCACTATGCCCTTTGCTAATCATGGCAGGCATCTATGAGACACACCCAATGATTAACCTGTAAGTGAAAGTAAATAAACACATACACCCGAAAAAATCCTTTATTTGGAATAAAAGACAAAAAACCCACCCTCTTTCACCACTTTATTAATCCCCAAATACCCCTCCAGGTCCGACGTAATCCACATGAGGTCCTACGATGCTTTCAGCTCTGCTACATCGGAAGCTGACAGGAGCAGCAGTAGAACATCGCCACTCACTGTGAGCTCCACAGAGCAACTGAAGTGAGTTGCGCTGTCAGCAGGGATGTCACTGAGGTAGTGCCTGCGTGTGTACGGTGATGATGGGTGCGGTAGTGTTTGCGTGTGTACGGTGATGATGGGTGCGGTAGTGCCGGGGTGTGTGCGGTGATGATGGGGGCGGTAGTGCCGGTGTGTGTGCAGTCATGATGGGGGCGGTAGTGCTGGTGTGTGTGCAGTGATGATGGGGGCTCTCTCTCGGCTAAAGAAAACTAATGCAACGCGTTATTTCAAAGGAATCCGTTGACTTTATTATCACACTATTTACAACACATCCATCACATGCGCCACACAACGCATTGTGACGGATGCCAAACGACGCAAGTGTGAAACTACCCTAAAGGGTGCTTTACACACTGCAACATTGCCAGCGATAGCTAGCGATGTCGTGCACGATAGCACCCGCCCCCGTCGTTTGTGCAACATTTGGTGATCGCAGCCGTAGCGAACATTATCGCTACGGCAGCGTCACATGCACAAACCTTTTCAGCGACACCGCTGTGACTGCCGAACAATCCCTCCTTCAAGGGGGAGGTGCGTTAGGCGTCATAGCGACGTCACTGCGGCGTCACTAAGTGGCCGCCCAATAGCAGAGGAGGGGAGGAGATGAGCGCCCGGAACATGCCGCCCACCTCCTTCTTTCCTCATTGCTGGTGGACGGCAGGTAAGGAGATGTTCGTCGTTCCTGCGGTGTAACACGTAGCGATCTGTGATGCTGCAGGAACGATGAACAACCTCGCTACTGACCAGACAACCGCATATCAAATATACAAGTTGGGGGTTACTTGGGGAATAGTGATCACAAAATAATAAGTTTTCATGTATTCTTTAGTAAGATGTCTAGTAGAGGGGCTACAAGGACACTAAACTTCAGGAAAGCAAATTTTAAACGGTTGAGAGATGATCTTAGTGCAATAAACTGGGATGATGTACTAAGTAATAAAAGTACACAAAGCAAATGGGAGACTTTTATGAGCATCCTGAATAGGGCTTGTGCAGAAAATATACCCTATGGGAACAAACATGCTAGAAATAGGAGGAAACCCCTATGGCTAAATAGAGCTGTAAGGGAAGCAATAAAAGAAAAACAGAAAGCCTTAAAAGAATTAAAGAGGGTAGGTAGTGATGAGGCATTATATAATTATAGAAAATTAAATAAAATATGTAAAAAGCAAATTAAGTTAGCTAAGTTTGAGACAGAGAGACTCATTGCGAGAGAAAGTAAAAATAATCCTAAAATATTCTTTAACTACATAAACAGTAAAAAACTGAAAAGCGATAGTGTTGGCCCCCTTAAAAATAGTCTTGGTGAAATGGTGGAAGGGGATGAGGGTAAAGCCAACCTGCTGAATGACTTTTTTTCTACGGTTTTTATACAAGAAAATGCCATGGCAGATGACATGACCAGTGATACCATAAATTCACCCTTGAATATTACCTGCTTAACCCAGCAGGAAGTACACCGCCGCCTCGAAATCACTAAGGTTGACAAATCTCCGGGCCCGGATGGCATACACCCCAGAGTACTACAGGAATTGAGTTCTGTGATAGATAGATAGACCATTATTTTTAATCTTCTCAGATTCCTTAATAACAGGGTCGGTACCGCAGGACTGGCGCATAGCAAATGTGGTGCCAATATTCAAAAAGGGGACAAAAACTGAGCCGGGAAATTATAGGCCGGTAAGTTTAACCTCTACGGTTGGTAAAATCCTTGAGGGTTTCTTGAGAGATGCTATACTGGAGTATCTCAAGAAAAATAACCTTATGACAAAGTATCAACATGGGTTTATGAGGGATCGATCCTGTCAAACTAATTTGATCAGCTTCTATGAAGAGGTAAGTTCAAGCCTGGACCAGGGAAATGCAGTGGATGTTGTGTATATGGACTTTTCAAAAGCTTTTGATACGGTGCCACACAAAAGGTTGGTACATAAAATGAGAATAATGGGGATAGGGGAAAATATGTGTAACTGGGTTAAAAACTGGCTCAGTGATTGGAAACAAAGGGTGGTTATTAATGGTACGTACTCGGACTGGGTCTCAGTTCATAGTGGGGTACCACAGGGGTCAGTATTGGGCCCGCTTCTTTTCAACATATTTATAAATGACCTTGTTGGGGGCATGCGGAGTAGAATTTCAATATTTGCAGATGATACTAAACTCTGCAGGGTAATCAATACAGAGGAGGATAATTTTATATTACAGGGAGATTTATGTAAATTGGAGGATTGGGCTGAGAAGTGGCAATTGAAGTTTAATGTAGATAAATGTAAGGTCATGCACTTGGGTAGAGGAAATAACATTTATGATTATGTACTTAATTGTAGAACACTGGGTAAAACAGACACAGAAAAAGACTTGGGTGTATGGGTGGATGGTAAACTTCACTTTAGTGGACAGTGTCAGGCAGCTGCTGCCAGGGCTAATAAAATAATGGGATGTATTAAAAGAGGTATAAGTGTTCATGAAAAAAATATAGTTCTACCTCTGTACAAGTCACTAATGCGACCGCACTTAGAATACTGTGTACAATTCTGGTCACCGATATATAAGGACATAGCTGAACTGGAGAGGGTGCAGAGAAGAGCGACCAAGATTATTAGAGGAATGGGTGGGCTGCAATACCAAGACAAGTTATTAAACTTGGGGTTATTTAGTTTGGAAAAACGAAGGCTTAGGGGGGATCTAATCACAATGTATAAATATATGAGGGGACAGTACAGAGACCTTTCCAAAGATCTTTTTACACCTAGGCCTGCGACTGGAACACGGGGGCATCCGCTACGTCTTGAGGAAAGAAGGTTTAATCATAATCACAGACGAGGATTCTTTACTGTACGAGCAGTGAGACTATGGAACTCTCTGCCGCATGATGTTGTAATGAGTGATTCACTACTAACATTTAAGCAGAGCCTGGACGCCTTTCTTGAAAAATGTAATATTACCAGTTATGTATATTAGATTTTATGACAGGGTATTGATCCAGGGAACTAGTCTGATTGCCAGATGTGGAGTCAGGAAGGAAATTTTTTCCCCATTGGAACTTGTTTGCCACATTGGGGTTTTTTTTGCCTTCCTCTGGATCAACATGTTAGGCTACGGGTTGAACTAAATGGACTTAGAGTCTCCCTTCAACCTTAAAAACTATGATACTATGATACAACGATTTTTGGTAAATGAACGACGTGTTACAGACCAACAATTTTTAACTCTTTTGCGATCATTTAAGGTCGCTCCTAGGTGTCACATGCTGCAATGTCGCTAACGACGTCGGATGTGCGTCACAAACACCGTAACCCTAATGATATATCATTAGCGTTGTCACAGCGTGTAAATGGCCCTTTAGACTTCTGTGCATATTCCTATTTGTAAAAGACGAAACAAACTGTTCTTCTTTTAAAATGACACTTCTTAAGTCCTCCTCTTTCTTTTCATCCTAACAAATTCTACCGCACTGTCCAGAAATTACACCCTTAGTCTCAGAAGGATTTGAGACATTTTGATTTTGATTCATAAACATTGGCATTGTACAGTACATGCCAATTTAAATGAAGAACTCACTGGAGTACGATGGGTCAAGTTCTTTAACCCTAGAACGCATACCTGGGGCCTCGCAGGCCTGCTAGGTCATTTGTTTTCTATGGTAGATTGTTATGCTTGCGCGTTCTAGGGTTAAGAAGCACACACCACTTAATGAACTTGGTGCATCTTCTCTGGCAATTGTGTAATGTGCTCAGGGCGGCAGTAATGGATGAGGCCTTTCCTCTCCTCTCCTAGCCCCGGCACGCTACAAACAATGGTGGTGTGTGTAAGCATTCCCCCTCTGGACCAGTACCTCTAGGTCGGAGGCCTTCTCTTTTTCCTCTGCTGCAAATGATAAGGTACTGCTGCATCTTACATTCACATTAAAGAGTTTTGCACATATTTCAACAAATGTAACTTCTTTGTATTCAGGCATCTTAATACCTCTGCACCCATGCCAATGTCCCTCAGCCGGACATCCCTTTTCTCTCTAACGGTCCCCGTTACTCTTGTCTGACATTGTATCAGCACCTTTTCACATAACTTGCCTGGCGGGATCACACTTTTTCTAAACCTGCCTCTGTGGAGCTATATCTGCACTCCAAGGATGGTCATCTAGTTCACCTCCAGTGCTTGACTTCTCCCTTTTGCTTCCACTACACAGCAGCCATAAAACCAGGAACTCTCTTCTATTTCCCATACTATACCTCACTTTGGGCTGTCTGTGCAATTAAATCTGCTATCGCCTTCCTTTTTCTTAAAAATAATCTGTCACTACATTTGTCCTATTTAACCTATTAATATGGGCATACAGGTTATACAATGCTGAAAAAAGTCATACATGTCTGGCTCCTATCATATGCCTTGTTGTGGATAAATAATCTTTTATCACTTTATGTAAATGAGCTCTTCCAGGCTATGGGGCACATGCTGCTTGGAATATAACTCCGCCTCCAGAGAGTATTTTATATAAAAGTGGTGTTGCTAGTGTGATGTGTGATGGCTGTTCTCTGCCTTCACTGCAAAGCTGTGTGTGTTTATAACTGACAGTTCTGCAGGTGCTTCTCATCTTCAGCCCCTAGCTTGCAGGCAGACCGTATTAAAATATTGTTGCAATGAAGTAGAGTTCAGGGAGATGCAAAAAAAGTGTTTGCAAGTAGTCAAATTTATTTTCTGTCAGTTACTTGTCTCACACTAGTTAATTCCCTTTTTATTTAAAATAAGGACTGGAGACGAAGTTATCTTCCAGGCAGCAATCCCTTAGCCTGGAAGAGCTCATTTTTATAAAGTGATAAAAGACTATTTATCCATAACAAGGCATCTGATATGAGGCAGACAGGTATGGCTTTTTTCAGTTTTCTATAATCTGTATGCCCATATTAATAGGTCAAATGTGGTGACGGATTCCCTTTTAAACAGATCTATTCTATCTCTCTAAGTATTATACCAGTCATGGCAAACCTTTTGCAGGCCGAGTGCCCAAACTGTAGCCCTAAACCCATTTTTTTTTTCGAAGTGCCAACCAATCCTATTATGTAAATAATTGATTTTAATCTTACCTTTGCAGTCTTCTCTTCTCTTCTGCAGGGGAGGCATTACGCTTATGCATGCTTACCACACATTGAAGCTGAGCCCCTCCACTGCCCTTTCCAGACACAGCAGTTAGATTGCTCTTTCTGGAAAAAATTGCAGCATATTAGGCCTCCGACACACTTTCGCATAAAAAACGTACATGTCTCACGTTCCGTTTTTCGGGTCCGTGTTCCGTTTTTTATGGGCGTTTCTCCGATACGTGTGACATCCGTGTGATGGCGTATGCTTGCCGTGTGTGCATGTGGAATGTTCATGTATGCGTACGAGTAATGTCCGTGTGGCGTCCGTATGTGTTAATCTGTGTGTGTTGTAAAATGTCGTTGCTACATACCCGCTGACAGCCGACACAGACGAGCGATGAGAATGAACTCGGGTAAACCTCACCTGACTTTATTGTCATACCAGGGCTCTATCTGTGTGTGGCGTCCTGATTAGTGGACATCCGTGATGGAATCACCGGTGACCGCTAATCCCCTGAGTAACTGAAATTAGCGGCGACATTAGCGCTGCCGTCACTCAGGTTACTCGCGGCTAGCTGGAGTCCTCCACACCGCTACTCACCGGTGACTTCATCGCTGATCACGCAGCTCACTTCAGTCACTTGGGCAACTCGCTGTCACAGTTGGAGGATGCAGTGGTGGCCGCGAGTAACCTGACTGATGTCATCGGTGATCGCGTGGCTCACTTCAATTGCTGCTTGAAGGTGATAGAGAGCGGTCATTGTGTGTGGCCGCTCCTGTCACCTTCATGTAGCAGAGCAGAGAGCGTTGTGGTGGGACATCCATGGATTACGGCAGACCTGGATGGGTTTTTTGGTTTTATTAAATTGGTGAATGAGGGTGTTTGTTTGTTTTAATTATTATAAATAAAGGATTTTTTGAATGTGTGTGTTTATTTACTTTTAATAACAGGTTAAACATGGAAGTTATCTTGGGGAGACGGCTGCCATGATTAACCTAGGACTTAGTGGCAGCTATGGGCTGCTGCCATTAACTCCTTATTACCCCAATTGCCACCGCACCAGGGCAATTCGGGAAGAGTCGGGTAGAGTCCCGGAACTGTCACATCTAATAGATGCGGCTTTTCCGGGCATCTGCTGGCTGATATTGTTAGGGTGGTGGGCTACCCATAACGTGGGGCTCACCATTCTGAGAATACCAGCCTTCAGCCGTGTGACTTTACCATGGCTGGTATCAAAAATGGGGGGGAATATACACCGTTTTTTTAATTATTTATTTTACTGAACAATATAGACATGCCCACCGGCTGCTGTGATTGCTTGCAGTGAGACAGCTGTCACTCAGCGTGGGGGCGTGTCTCACTGCAACCAATCATAGGCACCGGTGGGCGGGGGAAGCAGGGAATAGTAGATTGAATAATCCACCAATCCCCTAACAAGGTGATAGCAGCCAAACATTTAAAACCTAGTCACCCCCCCTTCAGTGCTTGTTGGACACACCAGGGGGCGGAGCCAGATGGTTGGACACGCCCACCGAGGAGTTCGGATGGCCTGAGGCGGGAAAAGACAGTAGTTCAGTTTGAGAGTTGAGTGGAGGAGGTCAGGCCTGTGCGACAGGCCTGTAGCAGACTGACAGGTGCCAGGATAGGAGCCAGGGTATCTTTGGCTAGGAGGCAGACAGAGGCCTCTATCTGCAGGAGCCGTGAAGACGGCTCAGTGGAACCGAGGTGGACCAGGACAGGGTAGTGGCCCGCCGGTACCGACCCGGGGAATCGACTCAGACACCGGAGCACAAAGGGGGGTACGCAGACCCTGAAGCTAGGTCCAGAAGCTAATTAACTGATTGCGGCCAGGACTATAGGTCCTGTCCCACCCAAAGTCCCGACTGAAGACAACAGCCCAATCCCAACAGGGGGATAGAACGCCACCGCCACGGCAGAGAGATCCCACGGGCCAGCGTCTGCAGGCAAAGGGCTCCTCAGGCAACCATAAGCCAGGGAGTGGACTCCTGAAGTTGCAAGCGCAGGTAGTACACCATCACAAAACAGGTGCAGGAAAAAGGCAAAGACCACCAACCATTGGCAGATTGGCAGTACTACGACATTGAGAGGAATACATACTTGTTATTCCTGAAAATATTTTAGAGGGCACCACCTCCAGGATTAGATAATCCAACAATGAAAGGATAAGGGATCACACCAAGATAGACATAAAAAAAAGGTGGTATGCAAATTGAGGGATACACCTTTAAGGAAATACAATTTTTAGTCTTTATTATAAACAAAGTGGACACAAACACATTAAAATCACTTAAAAAAGGCATAAAAAGCCTCCAATTTCCTTGTTTGATCCCTGTAAGGGACAAACACCCCCCTAGCTGTATACAAAGGTCACAATATACAGGCAAATTTAGAGCAGAGCTTTGTTAATATATATACAAACAGGTGTCACTCAATAATAACTGGGTCATAGGCTGGAGTATAAACTTTACATCAAACAAAAAGTGGGGGTTTAAATAACCAAAAGTTCACCTCATCAGCTGTGTCAGGTTGCTTCCTAGCATTCAAAATCGCCGCGTAATGCATGTCTCCAGCATCCTGGAGGTCACATGCACGCTGGCATCCAATCAGATAGAGGCAGAGGGAGTTTCTGGGTACTGCACATGTGCAGGACTCCAAAAAGATGGTGGCCGCCATACAAGGGGACAGAAAATGCTCAAGTTCCATTTTGGGAGCTATTAAATGTTTATTAACAAATTTACAAGAAACGAACTATAAG
Organism: Anomaloglossus baeobatrachus; assembly: GCF_048569485.1. NCBI lineage: Eukaryota > Metazoa > Chordata > Amphibia > Anura > Aromobatidae > Anomaloglossus > Anomaloglossus baeobatrachus. The sequence continues at coordinate 118,076,921 of NC_134362.1, read as the reverse complement.
ATAAAGCACCAGATATAACAAAGATGATCCCATACTAGCTGGAACATATATAGAACAGAGAACATATATGATAATGTGGAACACATATGATAATGTATATCTTCCCATCTGGACCCAGATATTTTATGGGGGGGGGGGGGAAAAGGGGGGGTGGCAAGCTTACCACGGAATATAACAGAAAATACTTTCCCAAAGGTAGCAAAAAGGCAATCAAATAATCCCTATATAAAAAGGGATATTATCATATTTATTCATATTTATTTATTTTGTATTTATATAAATATAACTCTTTTCGCTCCTTTGCTCTTATAATTAAATTTTGCCAAGCCTCATTCCCAGTAGGGTCCAGATAGTAAAAGACATCACCATGGAGGCTCCAATTGCGACCAGGATAGTATACCATCGTCTCTGCTTATAAAACCCCGTAAATAGGAGATCCTCATTTATACCCAATGGGGCAAGGCAATTTAGCTGGAAGATCCAAGCAGATTCACGCCTGAGTAAGTCCAGGGTAACATTACCACCTCTGATATTAATTTTAATTCCTTCTAGTCCAAGAATCTTAATATTAGACGCCTGCCCACCATGCTCCTTAACACTAGAACTACTGAGGTAGTCATTTTGACTACTTTGCACCATGTATTTCTATATAGGTGTCACGAGTCCAGTAGTTCTAGTGTTAAGAAAGTGCATCGCTACTGAAGAAATCGTTTTGCCTTTTCCAAGTCGGTTTTCGCTGTACCAATCGTGGACAAGTGTTGTTGGATCCATTTTCTAAGTTCCTGACCCGTCTGACCGACATAGATCTTAGGACATCCACAGATCAATCCATAAACCAAGTTCCTTGTTCGGCAGTTGAAAAAAACCCGTGGTTTCTGTGAAGATGGGAACATATTGAAGAAAGTTAGATCCCTAGCAATCATCAAAGGGCAGATATTACATTTGCCACAGGGGTATGACCCTTCCACTGTAGTACCCCCATCAGTTTTCCTTGTAGGTCTACAAAAGTGGCTAACTGTAAGGAAGTCCTTGAGATTTTTTGCTCTCCTAGCTACCATACCCGGCACATGAGAGATATGCTGGGCCAAGGCTGGTTCACTTTGTAGAATTCCCCAACCGTAGCGTACGAGAGGGCACAACGTGAGGAATTTATCACAGAGTTGAATAACAACACACTCGACATTTTCCTCACATCACATTTGTCACTTATTACAGTTGATTTTTTGGATCTGAAGATTTCTTTGACAAATTCAAGAATTGTGACAGACCTGTTCCGGAAGCCTACCTCAACAAACACCTTCCTGCATTATACAAGTTTCCACCCGGTACATCAACGTAAAGGAATCCCAAAGGGCCAATTTCTTCGTCTTCGTAGAAACTGTAGCAGAGAGGAGGACTTCCGCATACAATCTATGAACCTGACGAGGAGGTTCTTGGCAAGGGGGTACCCTAAAAAGGTAATCTCCCATGCATTTCAACATTCTGTTTCCAGAGAGAGAAAGGATGTTCTTAAAAAACATGTGATGGGAACAGGGCAGAGCATAGGACCAGTGTTATCACCACCTACAATAACCAATGGTCATATTTGCAACATATATTACAGAAGAATTGGGGAATTCTACAACGTGAACCAGCCTTGGCCCAGCATATCTCTGATATGCCGGGTATGGTGGCTAGGAGGGCAAAAAATCTCAAGGACTTCCTTACAGTTAGCCACTTTTGTAGACCTACATGGAAAACCGATGGGGATACTACAGTGGAAGGGTCATACCCCTGTGGGAAATGTAATATCTGCCCTTTGATGATTGCTAGGGATCTAACTTTCTTCAATATGTTCCCATCTTCACAGAAACCACAGGGTTTTTTCAACTGCGGAACAAGGAACTTGGTTTATGGATTGATCTGTGGATGTCCAAAGATCTATGTCAGTCACACGGGTCAGGAACTTAGAAAATGGATCCAACAACACTTGTCCACGATTGGTACAGCGAAAACGGACTTGGAAAAGGGCAAAACGATTTCTTCAGTAGCGATGCACTTTCTTAAGGAGCATGGTGGGCGGGCGTCTAATATTAAGATTCTTGGACTGGAAGGAATTAAAATGAATATCAGAGGTGGTAATGTTACCCTGGACTTACTCAGGCGTGAATCTGCTTGGATCTTCCAGCTAAATTGTCTTGCCCCATTGGGATTAATGAGGATCTCCTATTTATGGGGTTTTATAAGCAGAGATGATGGTACACTTTCCTGGTCCCAATTGGAGCCTCGATGGTGATGTCTTTTACTATCTGGACCCTATTTGGAATGAGGCCAGGCAGAATTTAATTATTAGAGCAAAGGAGCGAAAAGGCTTATATTTATATAAATACAAAATAAATAAATATGAATAAATATGATAATATCCCTTTTTATATAGGGATTATTTGATTGCCTTTTTGCTACCTTTGGGAAAGTATTTTCTGTTATATTCCGTAGTAAGCTTGGCCCTCCCCTTTTTTTTTTTCCCCATAAGATATCTGGGTCCAGATGGGAAGATATACATGATCATATGTGTTCCACATTATCATATATGTTCTCTGTTCTATATATGTTCCAGCTAGTATGGGATCATCTTTGTTATATCTGGTGCTTTATCTTATAGTTTGTTTCTTGTAAATTTGTTAAAAAACATTTAATAGCTCCCAAAATGGAACTTGAGCATTTTCTGTCCCCTTGTATGGCGGCCGCCATCTTTTTGGAGTCCTGCACATGTGCAGTACCCAGAAACTCCCTCTGCCTCTATCTAATTGGATGCCAGCGTGCATGTGACCTCCAGGACGCTGGAGACATGTATTATGTGGCAATTTTGAATGCTAGGAAGCACCCTGACACAGCTGATGAGGTGAACTCTTGGTTATTTAAACCCCCACTTCTTAGGTGGGCACATTCTACCCCTGACGAAGCTGTCCCATGTGACAGCGATACGCGTGGGGAACCTGTAATCCCACCCTAGTTTTGTTTCTATGGATCTCACTATCTGGTAAATCCAGCTAAGATTGGTAGTATCTGGGCTTTGTTTACAGGGACCTCTAGTACTTGGACTGCATACATGATTGTTATTTATATGTGCTGCTAATGATCTATGGGTATGTGGTAATTGTTATTTCTCTGACGCCTCATTGGGGGACACAGGACCATGGGTGTTATGCTGCCTATCCATAGGAGGACACTGAGTAGATGCAAAAAGCATTAGCTCCTCCTCTGCAGTATACACCCCCTGGCCAGGCCAGGCAACCTCAGTTTTAGCTTAGTGTCTGTAGGAGGCACATCCTTTCAAGGTTTTATTATTTTTTGAGGGCGACGGTTTCCCTTAAAGACCGATCTCCCAATACCATCAACGGGCCGGAACGCGGAGTGTTGCCTCCACGTACCCCCTCCTGTGACGCTGGATCCTGGGCTGCCTTTTACTGGACGAGGGGTCCCACAGACACCGATTTTCCAGAGCCCAGGGCAGAGGCACAATTCCTCAGCCCCGCTTTGCAGGCTCTGAGTTGATACATTGCACCTGTGTGGCCGGACACAGCAGGCTGACTCTGCTATTTCCACTGCCTGGACTGAGGCAGTGTTAAGGTGAGATCCCCCCTGACTGGTTTCCCAGACAAAGGGAGAAAGACGGTGCAGGGAAGGCTCCTAGGACTGCTGAATTTACAGTCTTTATTCCCACCATAGCTGTGTGCTGGCTGGAGGAGGGGAAAGTCCCTTGCTGATTGCAGGGAATCCTGCAGAGATAATCTAACGGTGGCAGGGGGAGGGCTCCCAGGGCTCATAAACTCAGTGTTTATTCCCTCTAGCTGCGTGCTGGCTGGAGGAGGGAGGAGTCCCTTGCTGATTGCAGGGACTCCTGCAGAGATAATCTACTGGTAGCTGTGTGCTGACTGGAGGGAGGGGGAGAAAAACTGTCGCAGAAGCTCCCTTCCCGCCGTTTTTTACTACCGACAACAGGGGGGCACACTGACTTCTTCTTGGCGCGCTTTTAGCGTTAAGCCCCGCCCCCGCGGGTCGCGATAAGCCCCGCCCCCAGGAAAACGCGCAAAGATCTCCACAGAGACTCCTTCCTGAGGACGTAGGGCCATCGGCTGATTCTGGTGAGGTAAACCGAAGCAAATACAATCCTTGCTTCCCACTGCTTCACTTGTAGCTCTGTATATCATTTCTCCCCCTCCTGGCATACTCCTACTAGGAACATGCAGAACTCTAAGGGTACTAAGAGTGCTAAGGCTCACATAGTCTATTATTTAGCCTGCACTGCCTGCCATGCTGAGCTACCACATAAAAACACCTCTTCTCTCTGTGAGGGCTGTGCCCATATAGCCCCCCAAGACCCCCCCCCCCGCCACCACCGCCGCAACAGTCAGCCCAGAGCCTAGGGCTCCCAGCCCACCGGAATGGGCACAGTTTCTGTCCCAATCCATGGAAAAACTGTCACAGAACCTGGTGCTGGCTATGCAATGTCGTCCTCCACACCCTTCTGGGCCCCTGGACGGAACGCAGCCTGAGGATACCCCTATGGAGGATTCTTCTGAGGTAATCCGGGCCCATGCTTCACCGGTTGCAGGGATCAGAAAAAGAGCACACGGCCGGGTGTCTCCAGCACTCTCTCATGGCCCCCATGGCTCTCCCTTGGGAGCACACCGGGCAGGCTCACCCACACGCTCCATGGCTTCTGAAGAGCTGGAGGAGGGAGAATGCTGTTTGTACCAGGATGATTCCTTGGTTTCACCCTCCCCAGATGATCAATCTGCAATAGACTCCCTTATAGCAGCAATCAACCAAACTCTGCAGGTGGATGATCCCCCATCCACTACCACTGACCATGTGGTCTCCTTTAAGAGGGCAAGGAAACCCCAAAAGGTTTTCGCTGATCACCCAGAGTTTCAGGATATCCTCACAAAGCAAAGGGAGAAGCCTGACAGGCGCTTCGGTAACCGTAAACTCATGGAGTCCCGGTACCTCTTTGGACTCACCTGCCCCTAAGGGCTGGGCCAATCCGCCCTCGGTCAACCCTCCGGTCTCCCGCCTTGCCACAAAAACGCTCCTGTCTTTACCCGATGGTTCCTCCATCAAGGACCCGACAGAAAGGTGGAACACCTCGCCCGCTCTGCCTTGAGGCTGCGGGTTCCTCTCTCTCGCCCTCCTTTGCCTCTGTGTGGGTCGCAAAGGCGATCTCGGTCTGGGCAGAATACCTTAACACTTTGCTTGAGGAATACCAGTTCCCTCATACCGTCACAGAGGTAACAGCTCAAATTGCCGCTGCGGCGGAGTACCTTATGCAGGCCTCCATTGATGCTGCTACCTGCGCAGCTTTTGCCGCCTCAAATACCATAGCCATCCATAGAGCTCTCTGGCTCCGACAATGGCGAGCGGACTCTGCCTCCAAGAAGTCTCTCACGGGCCTTCCCTTTTTTCCAGACCGACTGTTTGGCGAACGTCTGGACAAGCTCATTTCTGACGCCACGTGAGGAAAAAGTACCTCCCTTCCCCAGCTGTAGTCCAGGACTGGGGAGACTCATCCACGACGTTTTCCCCCCTCATGACTCCTTCGGCGCCCCGGAAGACACACTCATTGTAGGAGGTCGACTGCGGCTCTTTCAACACATCTGGGCTGCCGCCTCAGACGACAAATGGGTGCGAGACCTTGTGTCTTCCGGTTACCACATAGAATTTCAGACCCGACCCCCGAGTCGGTTCCTTCTCTCAAACCCCCCAAAGACTCAAACGACGCGAGGCCTTTTTCTCAGCAATCCACTCGCTCCAAACAGCAGGAGAGATAATACCCGTCCCGGACGACGAGAAGTTCAGGGGGTTTTATTCCAACCTCTTTGTGGTCCCCAAAAAGGATGGGTCAGTTCGACCCATCCTGGACTTCAAATACCTGAACAAACATGTGCATGTACGGAGATTCAGAATGGTGTCCCTAAGGTCCATTATTGCATCCATGGTCGAAGGGGAATTCCTCGCCTCCATAGATATCAAGGACGCGTACCTGCACATACCCATCGCCCCAGGTCACCAAAAGTTCCTCCACTTCGCAGTTCAGGACTCCCATTTTCAATTCGTAGCCCTACCCTTCGGCCTTGCCACCGCACCAAGGGTCTTCACCAAAGTCATGGCGGCCGCCATGAGCGTCCTTCACGCCAGGGGAGTAATCGTTCTCCCTTACTTGGACGACCTCCTCATCAAGGCCCCCTCCTTCCGCGACTGCTCAACCAGTGTACAGATCACCGTGGACACCCTATCCCGCTTAGGGTGGCTACTGAATCTAGACAAATCATCCCTGTTCACAGCACGATCCATCACCTTCCTGGGCATGTCCCTGGACACCCGTCAGGGCTTGATCTATCTCCCTCAGGACAAGGCGACCGCTCTTCGACAAGCGGTACGCTGCCTTCTACGTCCTCCGTCTCGCTCAATTCGATTCAGCATGAAGGTGCTCGGCAGGATGGTGGCGGCTATGGAGGCAGTACCTTTTGCTCAACTGCACCTCCGCCCACTGCAGCTAGCCCTTTTAGCTGCCTGGGACAAGAGCCCCTTCTCCCTGGACAAACATCACTGACACCTTCAGTCAGGTATGCACTCCGCTGGTGGCTTCGGTCCTCATCCCTATCGAAGGGGAGATCTTTTCTCCCAGTGAACTGGCTGGTCCTGACCACGGAAGCCAGCCTCCTAGGCTGGAGAGCAGTGTACTGGCACCACACTGCTCAAGGATGTTGGACACCCCAGGAGTCTTCCCTACCCATAAACATCCTGGAAATCCGCGTGATCTTCCTCGCGCTCCGGGCGTTCTGCCCTCTGCTAGTGGGTTGTCAGATTCGAGTCCAATCGGACAATGCGACAGCTGTAGCCTATATCAATCGGCAGGGGGGCACCCGCAGCAAAGCGGCTTATCTCGAGGCCCACAAGATCCTCAGCTGGGCTGAATCGACGGGGTCAGTGATATCAGCGGTACACATACCGGGGGTAGAGAACTGGGCAGCAGACTTTCTAAGTTGCCAAGGCCTGGCCGCCAGAGAATGGTCTCTCCACCCAGAAATGTTTCTACACATCTGCACTCGCTGGGGCACACCAGAAGTGGATCTAATGGCCTCAAGGTTGAACGCAAAGGTACCCGCGTTCATAGCCCGGTCACGCGACCCGCAGTCCATCGACGCGGATGCTCTAGTCTGCTCCTGGTACCACTTACGCCTGCCTTACATATTTCCACCCCTACCCCTGCTGCCGCGGGTAATCAGGAAGATCAAGGCAGAGGGAGACCCGGTGATACTGATAGCACCGAACTGGCCCAGGCGCGCCTGGTACGCCGAATTAGTACAAATGCTCGCAGACGTACCGTGGCGCCTTCCAGACATCCCAGACTTGCTGACCTAAGGGCCCATTTCCCATCAGAACTCCAGAGCCCTGAAGCTGACGGCATGGCCATTGAGACCTGGGTATTAACAAGAGCGGGATTCTCCCCCGTGGTTATCTCCACCATGATCAGCGCCTGAAAGCCTGCTTCATCCCGCATTTACCACCTTACGTGGAAAATCTTCTTTTCATGGTGCAGGGAAACTAACCTCCAGCCTATGCCTCTGGCCATCCCCAAAATTCTTGACTTTCTGCAGTCTGGCTTGCAAGCGGGGTTGGCTCTCAATTCCCTTAAAGGGCAGGTCTCGGCGCTCTCAATCTTCTACCAATGCCGCCTGGCTCAAAAACCGCAAGTCAAGACCTTCCTCCAGGGCGTTTCCCATCTAGTTCCCCCGTACAAACGGCCGCTGGATCCATGGGACCTCAATCTCGTTCTGGACGGTCTCCAGAGGTCTCCCTTTGAACCTCTCAAGGAATTCTCCCGTGCTCTTCAGTCCTGGAAGGTAACATTCCTGGTGGCAATTACGTCCATCAGACGGGTTTTGGAGCTGGCAGCACTCTCTTGCCGCGAGCCTTTTCTGATCTTTCACCAGGACAAGGTGGTTCTGCGCCCCCTTCCGGATTTTCATCCAAAGGTTCCTACCCCGTTTCATTTGAACGAGGAAATTGTTCTGCCTTCCTTTTGTCCACACCCAGTTCATAGGGTGGAAAGGTCTCTGCATTCGTTAGACCTCGTCAGAGCTCTCAGATATTACATATCCAGGACAGCCCCCTTTAGGAAAACGGACTCTTTGTTCGTCATTCCTGAGGGGCCTAAGAAGGGACAGGCAGCTTCAAAGGCAACTCTGTGATCCAGGAAGTCTACCGCTTGCAACTTAAGCCCATTCCTAGTGGGCTGCGGTCTCATTCCACGCGAGCAGTTGGCGCTTCGTGGGCCATTCGGCATCAGGCTTCAGTGGAACAGGTGTGTAAGGCTGCGACCTGGTCTAGCCTACATACTTTTTCAAAGCATTACAGAGTCCATACCCAGGTTTCAGCTGAGGCAAATCTGGGTAGGAAAATTCTGCAAACGGCAGTAGAGCACCTCTCTCAGTAGGTGCTCCAGGCTGTCTGGGACTGGTTCCTAGTCCTTGGGTTGTGTTGTCTTCTTTTATTTTTCCCACCCATGGACTGCTTTAGGACATCTCATGGCCCTGTGTCCCCCAATGAGGCGTCAGAGAAAAATGAATTTTTGTATACTCACCGTAAAATCGTTTTCTCTTAGCCATCATTGGGGGACACAGCACCTACGCTGTTGCCCTGTTGGGCCTTGGTTCTCTCAGTGCCTTATTTGGTTATGACTCTTTTTTTCTCATGTTCCTCCGTTGAGATAAGTTTTTATTGTTTTTTTTTCTCCTACTGCTTGTGTACTAAAACTGAGGTTGCCTGGCCCGGCCAGGGGGTGTATACTGCAGAGGAGGAGCTAATGCTTTTTGCATCTACTTAGTGTCCTCCTATGGATAGGCAGAATAACACCCATGGTTCTGTGTCCCCCAATGATGGCTAAGAGAAAACGATTTTACGGTGAGTACACAAAAATCCGTTTTTCTCTATGCATCCATGTTTGATGTAAAGTTTATACTCCTGCCTATGACCCAGTTATTATTGATTGACTCCTGTTTGTGTATACATATATATTAGTGATGAGCGAGTACTAAAAAGCTCGGGTGCTCGAGGCTCGGGCCGAGCATCCCAAGATACTCGTGTACTCGGCCCGAGCACCGAGCCCAATGTTATCCTATGGGAGACCCGAGTATTTTTGTGAAATGACCCCCGGCAGCTTGTAGAAACCCTAAAAATGGCACAAAAGTCTCAGAAGAGTGCTCAAATGACATGGCAACAGCATGGGGAAGACCCCTTGAAGCATTTATCACTCAAAAGTCACAGCTGTGAACAATTTTGTCCGCGTTTTACGCCATTTTTACGGACTCACCAGAAAACCTTCAAAAATGACACCAAAATGTATTTTCATGGCGGAAATGTTAAGGGCACATACCCAATAGTGAGATAGAGCTAATGTATGTTACTTTTTGAGATTAATACATGAAAGATTTTACGTAAAACATTGTGTGGCACTCCGATGTCCCTGAGAAGAGACGTACATAAAGGCCTCTGAGTCTAATGTGCCCATTTTGAGGAAGTGAGTCTTTGTAGTATTTTCCTTTGCCAGGGCAGTCCAAAATTGTGAGGTTCACCAATGCCCCTGCATACAGACGTGCATGAGGGCCTGTAAACATGAAGTGCCCATTGTAAGGAAGTGGGTCTATTGTAGTATAGCCCTTAGGCAGGGCAGCCAAAAATTGGGAGGCTCCACGTTGTCCCTGGATAGAGACGTGCATGAGGGCCTCAAAACATTAAGTGTCCATTGTCAGGAAGTGGGTGTATTATAGTATAGCCCTTAGGCAGGGCAGCCAAAAATTGGGAGGCTCCACGTTGTCCCTGGATAGAGACGTGCATGAGGGCCTCAAAACATTAAGTGTCCATTGTCATGAAGTGGGTGTATTATAGTATAGCCCTTAGGCAGGGCAGCCAAAAATTGGGAGGCTCCACGTTGTCCCTGGATAGAGACGTGCATGAGGGCCTCAAAACATTGTTCCCATTGCAAAGGAGCGGGTCTCCTGTCGTTGTAATGTCCATTCTGCAAAGAATGGGCGAAAAAATTTACCACTGGGGGTATACCTGAAACAAAGGCCTAACTATTGTAACGGTCATCATGGTGGCGCATGAGGAGAAGGAGGAGCAGTCCAGCGATTATCCAAAGTCCAGAAGTGTGTACCCATGGGTGAGTGGAGGTACATGGCAAATTCCCGTTACAAACTTTAAATTCCGCTCTCATTTGCTGATGGTGTGGTGAAGTCTGGCCCAATCCAACCCTTGTTCATCTTGATCAGAGTCAGCCTGTCAGCATTTTCAGTTGACAGGCGGGTGCGTTTATCTGTAATGATTCCACCTGCGGCACTAAAAACACGCTCTGACAAAACGCTAGCGGCAGGGCAGGCCAGGACTTCCAAGGCGTAGAGAGCCAATTCATGCCACGTGTCCACCTTGGATACCCAATAATTGTAAGGCACAGAGGAATGTCGGAGTACAGTTGTTCGATCTGCAAGGTACTCCTTGAGCATCTGGGCAAACTTAGGATTTCTTGTGGCACTACCCCGCACCTCAGGGGCTGTGGTACGTGAGGGGCTGAGAAAACTGTCCCACATCTTAAAGACTGTTCCCCTACCTCTGGCGGATTGGACTTGTGCCTCTCTCGGCTGTACGTCTTGGTTGTCCACTGATTCCTGACCTATGCCGCTAGCGTTTTGTGAGGGGAATGCTTTGCCTACTTCCGTGACTATGGCCTTCCGGAACTGCTGCATTTTGGTTGACCTCTCCGCCTCGGGAATAAGAGACAAAAAGTTCTCCTTGTAGCGTGGGTCTAACAGTGTTACCAACCAGTAATGATTGTCGGCCAAGATGTTCTTAACGCGAGGGTCACGAGACAGGCAGCTTACCATAAAGTCAGCCATGTGCGCCAGACTCTTAACAGCCAGGACTTCAGTAGCCTGACCAACACGATGACTGAACATGCTGTCCTCCTCCTCCTCCTCCTCCTCATCTACCCTGTCCTCTGGCCAGCCACGCTGAACCGAGGATATGACTGATGTGCATGTCATATCCTCAATTTGGCCGGAGAGTTGCTCCATGTCTTCATCCTCCTCCTCGTCATAGTCCTCCACTGCACGTTGTGATGAGACGAGGCTGGGCTGTCTGTTATCACCCACACCCACTACTGTTTCTTGCTGCAACTCATCGCGCTCCGCCTGCAATGCATCATGTTTGTTTTTGAGCAGAGACCGTTTTAGAAGGCAGAGTAGCGGTATGGTGACGTTAATAATGGCGTCATCACCACTCACCATCTTGGTGGAGTCCTCAAAGTTTTGGAGGATGGTACATAGGTCGGACATCCATCTCCACTCCTCAGGTGTTATGTGTGGAGTTTGACCCATTTCCCGACGGCTTAGGTGATGCAGGTACTCAACAACTGCCCTCATCTGCTCACATATCCTGACCAACATGTGCAGAGTTGAATTCCAACGCGTGGGGACATCACACACCAGTCTGTGAGCCGGAAGATGCAAACGGCGCTGAAAGCCGGCAAGGCCGGCTGAAGCAATAGGTGACTTTCGAAAATGTGCAGACAGGCGGCGAACTTTTACCAGCAGATCAGACAGCTCTGGGTATGACTTTAGAAACCGCTGAACCATGAGGTTGAGCACATGGGCCACGCATTGAACATGTGTCAGCTGGCCTCGCCTCAAAGCCGCCACCAGGTTCCGGCCATTGTCACACACGACCTTTCCTGGCTTTAGGTTCAGAGGTGTGAGCCAGTGATCTGCCTGCTGTTTCAGAGCTGTCCACACCTCTTCTGCATTGTGGGGTTTGTCACCTATGCAGATTAGCTTCAGCACAGCCTGTTGCCGCTTCGCCGAGGCAGTGCTGCAGTGCTTCCAGGTTGGGACTGGTGTGGAGGGTAAAGTGGATGAGGATGCGCAGGAGGAGGAGGAGGCTGAAGAGCATGACATTCCGGAGCTGTAGAGTGTGGGTGAAACCCTGACTGAGGTAGGGCCTGCAAACCTTGGTGTGGGAAGGACGTGTTCCGTCCCTCGCTCAGACTGGGTCCCAGCTTCCACAATATTAACCCAGTGTGCCGTCAACGAGATGTAGTGGCCTTGCCCACAAGCACTTGTCCACGTGTCTGTGGTTAGGTGGACTTTGGGTGAAACAGCGTTGTTCAGGGCATGTGTGATGTTTTGTGACACGTGGTTATGCAACGCGGGGACGGCACACCGGGAGAAATAGTGGCGGCTGGGGACCGAGTAACGTGGGACAGCTGCCGCCATCAGGTCGCGGAATGCTTCTGTCTCCACCAGCCTAAAAGGCAACATTTCCAGCGCAAGCAGTCGCGAAAGGTTAGCATTTAGAACTGTGGCATGTGGGGCGTTGGCAGTGTATTTGCGCCTGCGTTCAAAGGTTTGCTGAATGGATAACTGAACGCTGCGCTGGGACAAGGACGTGCTTGATGATGGTGTTATTTCTGCGTAGGCAACTGCAGGTGCAGGACCGGAGGAGGCTTGTTCGCAGGCAGCATGGACAGGGGATTGGCTCGCATGCACAACAAGCGAAGACGTAGCAGTGACATCAGCAAGCAATGCCCCTCGACTCTGTTGTACTTCCCACAAAGTCGGGTGCTTGGCTGACATGTGCCTGATCATGCTGGTGGTGGTCAGGCTGCTAGTTTTGGTACCCCTGCTGATGCTGGCACAGCAGGTGTTGCAAATGGCCTTTTTAGAATCATCTGTAGCCAACTTAAAAAACTGCCAGACTCGGGAAGACCTAACATTTGTACAGGCACCTTGTGTCGTGTTGTTGTTCCGGGGAACGGTTGTCTGACTTCTGCCTGGAGCCACCACCCTGCTTCTTACTGCCTGTTGGGATGCTACGCCTCCCTCCCCCTGTGCACTGCTGTCCTCGCTCTGCATATCCTCCTGCCAGGTTGGGTCAGTTACTGGATCATCCACCACGTCGTCTTCCTCTTCCGCACCCTGCTCCTCCTCTTGACTTCCTGACAATTGTGTCTCATCATCGTCCACCCCTTTTTGAGACACGTTGCCAACTTCGTGAGAACGTGGCTGCTCAAATATTTGGGCATCTGTACATACGATCTCCTCATGACCCACTTCAACATGAGCTGGCGAGAGGCCAGAATGTGCGAATGGAAACGTGAACAGCTCTTCCGAGTGTCCAAGTGTGGGATCAGTAATGTCTGAGGACGTGTACTCAGCCTTGTGGTAGGAAGGAGGATCAGGTTCTGAAATGTGCGGTGCAGTATCACGGCTACTGACACTTGACCGTGTGGAAGACAGAGTGTTTGTGGTGGTGCCAATCTGACTGGAAGCATTATCCGCTATCCAACTAACAACCTGTTGACACTGGTCTTGGTTCAAGAGCGGTGTACTGCTGCGGTCCCCAAGAATTTGGGACAGGACGTGCGAGCGACTAGATGTGGCCCTTTGTTGTGGCGAAATTAGAGCTTGCCCACGACCTCGGCCTCTGCCTGCACCACCATCACGTCCACTTCCTTGTTCCTTGCCAACGCCCTTGCGCATTTTGCAATGCTGTGCTGACGTGTATTCACTAGACTTGTGCGTTATATCCAAGTTTGTGCAAATCGTGCACCTGTACGCTGCCACCGACAGGCACACACGTGCGGTTTTTAAATGCAAGCACGGACGCACTAAGAACCTAACAGGTTTTTAGGAGCGACAATTGCTGAGAAGTCTGACACTATCAGCCGCTGCTGACTGACGTGTATTATACACTACACTTGTGCGTTATATAATAGATAATTTGTGAAAAACGCACACAAGTGCACCTGTACGCTGCCACCGACAGGCACACACATGCGGTTTTTAAATGCAAGCACGGATGCACTAAGAACCTAACAGGTTTTTAGGAGCGAAAATTACTGAGAAGTCTGACACTATCTGGACTGTTTTAGACTGTGTACACCAGCCCCAGATATGATGAAGGCTGGTATACGGTCACCACTAGGAATGGCTATATACCCTGCCGGCCTGCCTGCCTGCCTGTATACTGCTACAATAGTCCTGACAAGGACTCTTCTGGTCACTAGCCTGTATTCCGACCTGGCTATACCCTGCCTGTATATAGCAACAATAGTCCTGAGAAGGACTCTGCTACTGTACTCCGACCTGGCTATTCCCTGCCTGCCTGTATACAACTTATTGTATGTCCTGAGAAGGACTTCTGGTCACACTGTTTGCAGCCCTGCTCCGGGACTAACTATAAAGGCCGCAAACCTTTCCCTGAAGCAGCAACCCTCTCCCTGCACTGACTGTCTGGATGGCTGTGAGCAGAGCACAGCGCGCCCGCCGGTATAAAGGCTCGGTCACGCTGTGCGGGCCGGCCAATCACTGCAATTCCACAACTAACAGGGCTGTGGCATTGCAGTGGTCTGCCAGCCAATCCCTGCATGAGGGCTGGCTCTCAAAAGAGCGCCAACATGCAGGGATGAAGACCACGAGTACAGCACGAGTATCGCGAGATTACTCGGTCCCCGCCGAGTAGCCCGAGTACAGTGATACTCGTGCGAGTACCGAGTAGTAACAAGCATACTCGCTCATCACTAATATATATATATATATATATTGTGAGGTAGCACGGTCGGCTGCGCAGCAGAAGACACGGGATCCAGGCATTAAGGTTCACAGCACACGGTTTTAATGTCCAAACAAAAGTCCATAACACAATACATGTGCCTCCCCAGCAGAAAACTCAGGGAGTTCTGTTCACTCCCTCACACCCGGCACACCTGCCCTTGTTCCTGAATCTATTTAACCCTTCCTTCAGCCTGTAGGGAAACAGCATTAACCCTATAGTGGATTTACTTTCTATCATGGAGTGAGCACAACCGGGGCGAGACATACCGGCCGTCATAGATAACCCCGGTCACAGTCTCACATAACCCCCCCCCCCCCTCAGTTCAAGTGTGCGGGGTTGAACTCCAGCCATCAAACACGGGCCGCGGGACAAGGCATCGGCGTTGCCCTGCAACCTACCGGCCCGGTGTTCAACCGTAAACCGGAAGTTCTGCAGAGAAAGGAACCACCGGGTAACCCGGGCATTCCGTTCCTTGGCGGACCTCATCCAGACCAGTGGAGAGTGATCCGTCACCAAGCGAAACTGCCGTCCCAGCAGGTAATAGCGTAGGGACTCCAAGGCCCACTTGATCGCCAGGCACTCCTTCTCCACTACGCTATAATTCCGCTCGGGAGGGGTGAGCTTCCTACTCAAGAAGGTGACGGGGTGTTCCTCCCCCTGAACCACCTGAGACAGCACTGCCCCCAGGCCGACCTCCGAGGCGTCAGTCTGGACAATGAACTCCTTCCGGAAATCAAGGTTGACCAGAACGGGCTGTCCGCACAGGACCTCCTTCAGGGCCCGGAAGGAGTCCTCGGCCTGCGGAGTCCAGCGCACCATGACGGACTTCTTGCCTTTGAGAAGGTCCGTCAAGGGGGCTGATAGTCCCGCAAAATCCTTTACAAACCTCCTGTAGTACCCCACGATACCCAGGAAGACCCTAACCTGCTTCGTGGTCAGGAGTCTAGGCCACTTCTGGATCGCCTCAACCTTGTTAATTTGGGGCTTAATCACTCCTTGGCCTATCACGTAGCCCAAGTAGCGGGCTTCCGTGAGTCCCAATGCACATTTCTTGGGATTGGCTGTTAATCCGGCTGTTCGAAGCGCGTCCACCACCGCTTGTACCTGTTCCAAGTGGGTCTGCCAATCGGAGCTGTAAATAATGATGTCATCCAGGTACGCTGATGCATACGCCTGGTGGGGTTCCAGCACTAAGTCCATCAACCTCTGGAACGTGGCCGGAGCGCCATGTAACCCAAAAGGCAAGACAACATAGTGGAAGAGACCCTCCGGCGTAACAAAAGCGGTTTTCTCCTTGGCGGACTCCGTTAGTGGCACCTGCCAGTACCCCTTGGTCAGGTCGAGCGTGGTAAAATATCGCGCCTGTCCCAGCCTATCAATCAGCTCATCCACCCGGGGCATGGGGTAGAGATCGAACTTGGATATTTCGTTCAATCTCCTAAAGTCATTGCAGAACCTTTAAGGAGCCATCGGGTTTTGGTATTAGGACAATCGGACTAGCCCATTCACTCCGGGATTTTTCGATGACCCCCAGGCGTAACATTGTCTTTACTTCCTCCGATATGGCTTGTCGTCAAGCCTCCGGTACCCGGTATGACTTCAGGCGTACCTTCAGGTGGGGCTCGGTGACAATATCGTGTCGTATCAGACTGGTCCTACCAGGCAGCTCGGAGAAGACATCTGGGTTCTGTTGAACCAACCGTCTGGCCTCTCGCCTCTGTTGCTTGGTGAGGGCTTCTCCAATCCTTACTTCCGGTTCGTCCTCTCCGGAGGTCGCTGGAGCCGGATGTGAACGACCCGAAGAGGAGGGAGGTGGGGAAAAAACAGCCATCAGGCTTTCCCGTTCCTGCCAAGGTTTTAATAGGTTGACATGGTATATTTGTTCAGGTTTCCACCTACCGGGCTGCAATACTTTATAGTTAACCACCCCGACTCTTTCCTTTATCTCGTAGGGGCCTTGCCACTGAGCCAGGAATTTACTCTCCGCCGTGGGGATTAATACCAACACCCGATCCCCGGGTTTAAAGGTCCGCACGGTGGCTTGTCTATTGTAGCGGCCGCTTTGCGCGGCCTGAGCCTCCTGTAAATGCTCCTTCACAATTGGCATGACCGCGCTTATGCGGTTCTGCATACCTAAAATGTGTTCGATCACACTTTTATGGGGGGTGGGCTCTTGTTCCCATGTTTCTTTTGCCAGGTCCAACAATCCCCGGGGATGTCGCCCGTATAACAATTCAAAAGGCGAAAACCCCGTGGATGCCTGTGGCACCTCTCGTATGGCAAACATCAAATAGGGAAGCATCATATCCCAGTCTTTCCCGTCTTTTGAGATCACCCTTTTGAGCATGGTTTTCAGGGTTTTATTGAAACGCTCGACTAAACCGTCCGTTTGAGGATGATACACAGACGTACGCAACTGCTTGATCTGGAGTAGCCGGCATAGCTCTTTGGTCACTTTAGACATGAATGGGGTCCCCTGATCCGTAAGGATCTCCTTGGGCAACCCCACCCGGCAGAACACAGCAAACAACTCCCGAGCTATAAGCTTTGCTGCAGTATGTCTGAGAGGTATCGCCTCGGGATACCGGGTGGCATAGTCAACGATCACTAGGATGTGTTGGTGCCCTCGAGCGGACTTTACGAGGGGCCCCACCAGATCCATCCCTATCCGTTCAAAAGGGACTTCTATAATGGGTAACGGTACCAACGGACTGCGAAAATGGGTCAGGGGTGCGGTAAGCTGACACTCCGGGCAGGTTTCGCAGAACCGTTTTACCTCCCCAAAGACCCCGGGCCAATAGAACCTTTGCAATATTCGCTCCTGCGTTTTCTTGACCCCTAGGTGGCCACTCATCAGGTGTTTATGAGCCAAGTCGAGGACCCGCCGGCGATGCGGCTGGGGCACCACCAACTGTTCTACCCCCACGCCCCGTATTTCATCTACCCGGTAGAGTAAATCCTGCTTAAGAGCGAAATGGGGGTACCTTACCTGGGCACCGGGCAGCTGTGCCACCCCGTCAACTACTGTCACCCGACTCCGGGCATGTATCAACGTAGGGTCCTGGAGTTGGGCTGTCCCAAACGTATCCGGGGACGCCTGCAACTCCGGGATGGGCTCGACCGTCTCAGCCTCTCCTGCCAACACCTCTAGGGGCGACCTACCGGGTTCACACTCTGTCCCTATCATGGTGACCCCTACGGCAGATGTCCCGGATTCAGGATTGTAGGGTTCAGGTCCCGGGCCAACCAATATCTGAGGGGACTTAGGGGTTCCCCTCCATAAAGTCCAAAAATAGGGCAGATCCCTTCCTAGGATCACGTCATAAGGAAGAGTGTTAAGAAGTCCCACCTCATGTTGCACCTGACCGCAAGGTGCTGTGATGGTGACAATCCCCGTGGGATAGTCTCGGCGGTCCCCATGTATGCAAACCACCCCCACGGTGCGTCCTGTGGCCTTTACTTTAGCCCTCAAGGTGGATCGCACAAGGGTCACTAAGCTTCCGGAATCCAACAATCCTGTAACCGGACATCCATTCACCTGTATTTGGCACAAGTGGGGCTCCGTCTCTGGGGAGACCAGGTCAGCGGTACACACCACCTGAGCATACATTGAACCCCGCCGGGTAACCCCACAATCCATGGGCTCCGTGGTGAGTGGACACTGGGCTTCCATATGTCCCACCCGCTGGCACCGCCAACATCTAATGGGGATGGAAACCCCCTTGACGGGTTATCGTTTAGGGTACAGAACCTTCCGGACCTCAGGAATGGCGGCCTCAGACGGGACGGTAGGGGACTCCTGCACCGTTGTCAGCGGTGGGTCCTTGGCCCTAGGCTTGGAGGGGCCGGACCGACGGGCGGTACGCAAAGTCTCAGTGTCCCGTATCAAGTCCTGCGTAGCCACATGCCGCTCTACCAGGGACACTAATTGGTCCAGGGTACTCGGGTCACCCTGTCCGACCCACCGTTGAACGGTGACGGGTAAAGTGCGCACAAAACGATCCACTACTACCCTTTCCACCATTTGCGCCGGGCTCAGAGTGTCAGGCTGCAACCACTTTTTTACAAGATGTAACAAGTCATAGGCCTGGGAGCGTACGGGTTTGGCTTCCTCAAAGAACCACTGATTTACCCGCTGAGCCCGTACATAGGTATTCACCCCCAACCGAGCCAGTATTTCGGCTTTCAGGGTCACATAGTCAATGGCGTCCTCGGTACAGAGGTCCAGGTACGCTTTTTGGGGTTCCCCCGTCAGATAGGGTGACAATACCTCAGCCCACTGCGGGGTCGGCAGCTTTTCCCGCTCGGCCACCGGCTCAAACACCGCCAGGAACGCTTCCACATCATCACCCGGGGTCATCTTTTGCAACGCTTGTCTCACCGCTTTCCGGACGCTGCCGTCGTCACCCGGTCCCTGGGTTGTTGCTGCCGGTCCGGCACAGATCGACTTGGCCAGGAGAACCATCTGTTCTTGGTGCCTTTTTTCCTGCAATTGCAAGGCTTGCTGCTGACGTGCATTGGCCTGATCCATCTGTTCTTGGAATTTTTTTTCCTGCACTTGCAAGGATTGGAGCAGGTGTGCATTGGTCTGTTGCTGCTGTGCATTAGCCTGTTGCTGCTGTGCATTAGCCTGTTGCTGCTGTGCATTAGCCTGAGCCAAATGCTTTAGTATGTCCTCCATGGCGTCGCCGGGTTTGGGCTGTAGTATAGCCGCTCGAATCCAGGACATGCGCAGCTGGGTCACCAGGGATGGATGCTACACCTCACCGGCTGTAATGCCCGCCGATTCTCCACCATATGTGAGGTAGCACGGTCGGCTGCGCAGCAGAAGACACGGGATCCAGGCATTAAGGTTCACAGCACACGGTTTTAATGTCCAAACAAAAGTCCATAACACAATACATGTGCCTCCCCAGCAGAAAACTCAGGGAGTTCTGTTCACTCCCTCACACCCGGCACACCTGCCCTTGTTCCTGAATCTATTTAACCCTTCCTTCAGCCTGTAGGGAAACAGCATTAACCCTATAGTGGATTTACTTTCTATCATGGAGTGAGCACAACCGGGGCGAGACATACCGGCCGTCATAGATAACCCCGGTCACAGTCTCACAATATATATATATATATATATATATATATATATATATATATATATATATATATATATATATATATATATATATATATATATATATATATATATATATATATATATATATATATATATATATATATATATATACCGTATTAACAAAGCCCTGCTCTGAATTTGCCTGTATATTGTGACATTTGTATATAGCTAGGAGGGGTGTTTGTCTCTTACAGGGATCAAACAAGGAAATTGGAGGCTTTTTATGCCTTGTTAAGTGATTTTAATGTGTTTGTGTCCACTTTGTTTATAATAAAGACTAAAATTTGTATTTCCTTAAAGGTGTATCCCTCAATTTGCATATCACCTTGTCTTTTTCTTTATACTTGTTATTCCTTGGATGGACTGGAGTGGTAATTCTAGAGTAAAAAAAAAGTTGTCATTTTTGTAGAATTTGACGAGAAGACATTCTGCCATGACTACTCTCTGGCTCCACCCATTTTGGAATAACTGCTTTGAACTGGCATTAAAATGCCAAAAGTCACAAAATGTTTGCACATCACCACATTACGGATAACTTTTCAAAGCATTTTTCTAGTAGAAAAGCTTTGATGACTTGCCCCCATACTAATTCCATAAGTGTAATTTCCTAACACATGGTAAAAGGATGCATGCCACCATTAACAATCATTGCTGCTTAAAGGGAACCAAACATCAGGTTTTTCGTCTATAAGGTGCAGCCAGTGCAGTACTGGCACTATCATGCACAGTGTTTACATACCATCTGGGTGCAGCTCGGGTGTTTAGGCAGCAAAATCCAACTTTATAAAGTTTGAAAATTCGTGCATTTTTGATTGACGTGTGCCCTCTTTCCTAATCTCCGGGCGTGTTATGCTCTTGTATTTCCCCCCCCCCTCCACTACCTGTTCCTCCCTCTCTCTGGTTGTATTTAAATTTCCCTGTTCAGTAACATGACGTCGGAGTTGGCGCCTGCGCATAGCGCTTATCTCAGGCGCCATGTTTCTGAAGCCCGCAGTACCGTGCAGCCGTGTGCACGAGAGGGCGGCGCATGTGCCCTCGCTCCTTCAGATCCCATTGTGACCGCGGGAGCGCACGCGGTTACAACAGGACTGGAGATCAGCTGACAGGAGGGCGCGATTACCTGCAGCTACCAGCACAGCAGCCGCCTAGGACACCGGGGCTCAGGTGAGGTGAGTTCACAATGCTGTGTGTGCGCCCCTGCGTTGACCTGAGCTCATCTTCTGAATGCCAAGTCACCGCAGGAAAGCACTCACAGCTGTGTGTGTGCAGTGTGTGTGTGTGATTCTGTGCAGTTTGTGTAGTGTGTGTGTGGTGTGTGTGTGTGTGTGTGCGCACACTGTGTGGTGTGTGTGTGTGTGTGTGCGCGCGCTGTGTGGTGTGTGTGCGCACGCTGTGTGGTGTGTGTGTGTGTGTGCGCACGCTGTGTGGTGTGTGTGTGTGCGCACACGCTGTGTGGTGTGTGTGTGTGCGTGCGCACACGCTGTGTGGTGTGTGTGTGTCTGTGCTAGGTGTGTGATTCTGTGCAGTGTGTATGTGCACTGTGTGTGCCGTGTGCGCGCAGTGTGGTGTGTGTGTGTGTGTGCGCACGCTGTGTGGTTTGACTGTGTGTGCGCTTACTGTGTGGTGTGTGTGTGTGTGTGTGTGTGTGTGTGCGCGCACACGCTGTGTGGTGTGTGTGTGTGTGCACGCTGTGTTTGTGTGTGTGCGCACGCTGTGTGGTGTGTGTGTGTCCTGAATCCAGGCCTGGCATTACTGGAGTTTCCTCCAGTAGCCAGTCCAACGCTGCACTGAAGTGTGTAGTTTGTTTGTTTTTTTCAGATGATATTGGATCCGGATTGGACAGCGCGGGACCCTTGACCCAGGATTACTGCGGAGGGGGTTCTTTATTTCAATAAAGATGGAGTCACTAATTGTGTTGTGTTTTATTTCTAATAAAAATATTTTTCTGTGTTGTTGTTTTTTGTTTTTTTTATCTTTATTAGAAATTCATGGTGGCCATGTCCAATATTGGCGTGACACCATGAATTTCGGGCTGAGGGCTAGCTGATAATACACACGTAGCCCTAACCCCATTATTACCCAGTGAGCCACCTGGCATCAGGGCAGCTGGAAAAGTTAGATACAGCGCCAGAAGATGGCGCTTCTATGAAAACGCCAATTTTTGGGGTGGCTGCGGACTGCAATTCGCAGCGGAGGTGTCCAGAAAGCTTGGGCACTCTGCACTGCGGATTCCAATCCCCAGCTGCCTAGTTGTACATGGCCGGACTCAAAAATTGGGCGAAGCCCATGTCATTTTTTTTTCATTATTTCATGAAATTCATGAAATAATAAAAAAAAAAAAAAAAAGGGCTTCCCTATATTTTTTAGTTCCCAGCCGGGTACAAATAGGCAGCTGGGGGCAGCCCGTAGCTGCCTGCTGTACCTGGCTAGCATACAAAAATATGGTGAAGCCCATGTCATTTTTTTTTTTTGGGGGGGGGATGCAAAAAAATCCTGCATACAGTCCTAGATGGAGGATGCTTTGCCTTGTAGTTTGGCAGCTGCTCTCTGCTCTCCTGCATCCACTATTGGATGGAGTATGCTGAGCCTTGTAGTTCTGCTCCCCCTGCCTCTCCCTCCAGCATACAGTCCTCCATATAGTAATGTGCCCCATATAGTCGTCCGTATAATCTAATGCACCTCATAGTCCTACATATATTATAAAGCGCATAATAATACTAAGTGTTTGAAAACTACTACATGGGGGCAACAGAACCTATTCCCAAAAAACAAAACAATTAATTATTTTAAAATGGCACAGATTCTTCTTAGAGTAAAATCATTATAAACTTTATTGGAATAATTAAAAAGATCATGAAGACCGAGTATATCCTTAAATCATGAGAGGTTAAATCATGAGAGCTTTACGCGTTTCGGACTTCCATTTAAAAACAGAAGAGTCCTTAGTCATAAGTGTCTCATGAATACTACTAGCCTACTAAAATAGACTAACCTGCTAGCTGGATGAAAGGGAGGGGAAGGGGTATGCTAATTGCATGCAAAAAACAGGTGAGTATTAGAACATATTCTATCAATATAGGGCAATAGAACTAGCCAACATCCACTGCACTAATAGACAAGAAATAAAAATAAATAAATATTATACTATCCATTAGTTCGTTCTGATATTAACTCCCATTAGAAGAAATGACTCAATTTTGATTTAAATCTTTCATATATGTATATATATATATATATATATATATATATATATATATATATATATATATATAATTAGTATAAGTCTGAAGAAATACTTGTATTAAATAAGTCTATATATCAAAGGCGAACTCGAGGCTTCATATTGTCACATAGGTTAAATCATGTAGAAACCTCAAAAAATGCATATCATATATATGAGTTATCCTTTAAAAATAAAAAGTGAAATTAAAATTGTGGGAGTCTCAATTTTTCCTGTTATGTCTAATAAATAAGGCAGTTCAGCTGATAAAAGGAGAAAACATACATTGTAGTCAGTCTATATCGGGTTCTGTTAGTAAGCAAACCCGCATGAGGATCTATGATTAAAAATCACATTTTCATTATATTATATCAGACTTGAACAACTTCAAAATTATGGATCGATTTCAAAAAAAGACATTTATAATTATTATATTGGTTTGTAGACACCTCATTGAATGTCAAAAAGGTGGATTATAGTCTCGAAATAGAATCTTTCACCGCTTTCGTTATTAGAAAATAAACCGTAGATCAGAGCGGTAATTAAAGCCACTAGGGTATCTCAAGTCTAGCTTTAAAATCCATTTGGCTTCTGCCAATAACAGGGCTTTGAACCAGTCTCCTCCACGAGAGGGTCTAGGGACATATTCAATGCTCGTAATTATCAAAGATAAAAAATCCGCTGAATGACACTCAATGTAATGTCTGGTCAATCCAGATAAAGAGCATTTTTTGACAAGTGCAACATAATTCAAAGAGGTTCTGTCTTGAGCTGCTGAGGGTATACGAATATGCTCTGAGATTCTGGTTCTAAGTGCTCGAGAGGTGCAACCCACGTAGCTTTTGCAGCATAATGTGCACGTTGCCACATAGACTACATGCGTGGAGGAACAGTTGATAAATGATTGAATATTAAAGCTCTCTCCATTACTCCCTAAAAGGGATTTATTATTCTGCATAAATTTGCAAAGGCCACATCGGTTGGACCCGCATTTATAGGAACCCAGAATACTGAGCCAAGTTCTATTGGACTTTTTGGATTTTTAGAATTTTTAGAATCATACATGCTGGGTGCCACAAGATTTCCTATGGTGCAAGCTTTTTTGGCCACTATATTTACTCCTGGCTGGAGAATGGAATTTAAAGTAATGTCCTGACGCAAGAGAGGAATAAACCGCTGAATGGTTTGCTTAATCTGGAAAAAATCTGTACTGAACGGTGTTGAAAAAGTTATTCGATCTTTGGATGTAAAAGATGTGGGGCGATCCTCCAATAAAGTGGCTCTGGTTCTATTTGCAACAATAGAAGAATCCCTGTTCAAGACATGTTCGGGATATCCTCTCCTACTGAGTCTTCCTCTAATGCGAGCAGCTTCACAACGGTAAGAGGCTTCAGAGGAGCATAATCGCTTTGCTCGCAGAAGTTCTCCCACAGGTAAGTTCTGTAAGGTGTGGGGCAAGTGACAGCTGGTCGCATGAAGGGAGGTATTCCCACTGATGGGCTTTCTATATAAAATGGAGTGAATGGAGCCAGTTATAGGGTCACCAGATAGCAGGATGTCCAAGAAGGAAGCCGTTTCCATGTGTAAATTGATCTTAAACTTTAAGTTAAGGGAGTTGTCATCAAAATATATGTTAATGGCTTCCATGGCCTCCTGGGAGGTGCTGAAATTTCCCGTTTTACATATTAGTATCTGATCATCAATATATCTTGCATACCAAATGATGGAATCTAAGAATTGATTATTGTCTGTATAGATATATTGCTCCTCCCAGTAGGCCATGTAAATGTTCGCCAATGCACATGAAAAACTTGCCCCCATCGGACATCCGGCTATCTGGAGGTAAAAATTACCATTAAATTGGAAAAAATTATGGGTCAGTAAGAAACCTGTCACCATAAGGATAAATTCTTTAGATCCATTATCCAATGGGCTGTATTTTTCCAGGTGGAAATAAAGGACCTGAATGGCTTCTCTGTGCGGTATACTAGGATATAGCGAGACTACATCACTCATTGTCCAATATGAATTTCTCGTCCAGGACATTTTCTCCACGTTTTTCAATAAACTCTTGGTGTCCTTAATGTAGCCAATGGTGCGTTTCATTAATGGTTGGATCTGATGATCCAGCCAATCACTTAGGTTACTTGTTAGGGATCCAGTGCTGGCCACGATGGGTCTTAGTGGGGGAGGAAAGAAATCTTTATGGACCTTGGGGAGGCCCTGGAAAATGGGGCATAAAGGAGAGTCCACAAAAAGGTATTCTTGAATTTTTTTAATAAAAATTCCCCTTTCAAAACCCTGTGAGAGAAGAACCTGTAATTTTGAAGAAAAGTCAAATGTGGGATCACAAGGTAATTGTCTGTAAGTAGAGTTGTCACTCAAGATTGCATTTATCTCCATTTCATATAATGTGCTATCTAGCACTACCACCGAACCTCCTTTATCGGCCCTCCGGACAATAATATGGTTATTATTTTTCAAATCCTTTAATGCTCCTCTTTCGGAAGATGATAAGTTATCCTGAGTTCGAGATTTCTTAGATAATATGCTCCTGATTTCGGAATCTATAAGGTCCTGAAAAGTGTCCATTATGGGGACCCTTGAGGCTACGGGGTGAAAATTTGGGGATTTTGGTGGTAAAAGAAGGAGGTTTAGATGTACTTATACAAGTATTACTTAGTTCTTGTAATTGTGTGACAGCAATTTGTTCCTTTTAGACTCAAAAATAGGGGAATACAAGTGGAATTATTAACTGACGGGTCCGATGAATCTTGCCTGTTGGTATCATTCTCATCAGTGTTAAAAAAATGTCGTTTGACTGTGAGATTCCTAATAAACTTATTGACATCTCTGAGAGTTTGGAAGAGGTCAGCTCTATTATTAAGGGTAAAATTTAAGCCTTTTTGAAGGATATTAATTTGTATCATAGTATCATCATAGTATCATAGTTTTTAAGGTTGAAGGGAGACTCTAAGTCCATCTAGTTCAACCCGTTTGTGTGTAATTTGTGTGTAACTAAGAATGCAAGCAGACAAATTAAGGACTGGGATTTCCAAGGAATCTTGGTATGCTAATTCCTCCAATATCGGCGTTTCCTGGATCTGAGATAATATCTCCTTTCTCCCCCGCTTGTGCCTTCTACCGCCTCTTCGTGAGCTGTATTTCTTGTTGGTAAGTTTTTTGAAGGATAAGGGGAGTGGGTTTTCTTGTTGGATTCATATGAACTAGTGCTGCCATCAGCAGAATCGTTATCGGTGGAGGAGAAATATACAGCTCTCCCTCCTTGTTGTTGTTGACCTCGTTTCTTCAAAATGGGTTTGGATTTTGCATTAGTATGCCAGGTATAAACCTGCTTGGACTCATAGTCCTTAGTATCTCTTCTATACTTGTTTTGTTTGAGATCCATTATACTTGATTCAACCTTCTCGATGGTGCTTCTGAGTCGTACATTAAGTTTGTCAAAGTCCATTGAATCATATGTCTCCACTAAGTAAGTGTGTACATCCTTAATTTGGGCGTCTAGACTGTGAACTCTGAACTCTAAGTCCATTAACTTCAATGAGCAGGCTGAAAGCACTGAGTTCCAATCGTCCATGAACTCATCTGAAAAAGTGTAGGTTAGGGATTTTTTAATTCGTAGACCTCTGGGAATCATGTTCTTTTCAACATATTTATGTAGGGTCATTGAATCCCACCAAGTCTTAAGTCGCTGAATAGATACACTTTCTGGGATCTAGAAAAATTATGTCACTTCATCTTGTCGGTGGCCATCCCGTATATTGCATGGAATAGTCTGTTCTGAAAAAACATCCTCCAGTCTTTTTTTCCGTTCCTCGTAGTCGAGGAAACCCAGGGTGTCCATTTTAATGTGTGAAAAAATTCTATGTAGCCCGTAGTTAAATGGGTAAAAATATATAACACTCTTAAGGGGTCTTCACGATTAATTATTAGAAAAAAGAGTCAGTATACTTTATAATTCCGCAATCAAGGCTTTAAATGTGTATATATACATAGACACAGTCGCTCCAAGGGTTGCAGGGAGCACGAAACAAAAAGAGACAAACAGGCCAAATGTGAATGAGAAAAAGCTTATCTTCAGCTCACCTGCTGCCCGGACTGTTCAGTCTTGCGGTGCCTGGGATCCACCGGTGAGTCCCAACCGGTAATAAGCGAATATAGCAAGGAAAAAGAGAGGAAGGATCCGGCACAGATTCTTCTTAGAGTAAAATCATTATAAACTTTATTGGAATAATTAAAAAGATCATGAAGCCCGAGTATATCCTTAAATCATGGGAGGTTAAATCATGAGAGCTTTACGCGATTCGGACTTCCATTTAAAAACAAAAGAGTCCTTAGTCATAAGTGTCTCATGAATACTACTAGGCTACTAAAATAGACTAACCTGCTAGCTGGATGAAAGGGAGGGGTAGGGGTATGCTAATTGCTTGCAAAAAACAGGTGAGTATTAGAACATATTCTATCAATATAGGGCAATAAAACTAGCCAACATCCACTGCAATAATAGACAAGAAATAAAAATAAATAAATATTATACTATACATTAGTTCGTTCTGATATTAACTCCCATCATCAGAAGAAATGACTCAATTTTGATTTAAATCTTTCATATATATATATATATATATATATATATATATATATATATATATAGTTTTTATAGTATTTATATAGTTTATATAGTATATATTTACTGTAGTTTATAGTATTTAGTATAAGTCTGAAAAAATACTTGTATTAAATAAGTCTATATATCAAAGGTAAACCCGAGGCTTCATATTGTCACATAGGTTAAATCATGTAGAAACCTCAAAAAATGCATATCATATATATGAGTTATCCTTTAAAAATAAAGAGTGAAATTAAAATTGTGAGAGTCTCAATTTCTCCTGTTATGTCTAATAAATAAGGCAGTTCAGCTGATAAAAGGAGAAAACATACATTGTAGTCTATATTGGGTTCTGTTAGTAAGCAAACCCGCATGAGGATCTATGATTGAAAATCACATTTTCATTATATTATATCAGACTTGAACAACTTCAAAATTATGGATCGATTTAAAAAAAAGACATGTATAATTATATAAGCTTTTTCTCAATTATTTTAAAATGTTTCTTTTTAATTTAAGCAAAGGTATTGAATTATTGAGAAAATATACAAGAACTTGAGCAGCTTTGCAGACAAATAACTCAATGGCTATGGCAGCACGCTGCATCTTTTTTACCTGTGGTCACAGAAACAGCGCTTCTGACCAAAAAAATTATGAATGATCAAGATTTTGTCCGCGTTTTTGTTAATGCATTTACCAAAGTGAGAAAAGCTTCAGAACACATACAGAGGCTGAAAAGTGGACACATGTGACCAAAAGAAGCCAGCGTATCAAGTGGTCGTCACCACCCACACAGCTTAGCAACCAATATGAAGCCCTTATGCTGGAGAACGAAAATGGCACAGCTCAGGATGATACCATATCTACAGGAGAAGACACAGTATCATCAAAAGAAGTTACTTTGTCAACAAAAGCAGAAACAAAAGACACACAAAAGCACTCAGGAGCAACAAGCAGTGCGTCCAGAAAGAAAAGAGTGGTAGTTATGGGCGACTCACTACAAAGAGGCACGGAGGCAACTATCTGCAGGCCGGACATAACCGCACGAGAAGTATGCTGCCTCCCGGGAGCAAAAATCAAGGATGTGGCCAACAGGATACCAACTATCCTAGGATCCAAGGACGAATACCCGTTCCTATTGATACATGTAGGAACAAACGACACGGCAAGAAATGATCTAGCAACTATTTGTGAAGACTTTGAAATTCTGGGGAAGAAAATAAAGGTACAGGTTGTTTTCTCATCAATCCTCCCAGTCGATGGCCATGGTGTCAGAAGATGGAATAGGATATTAGATTAGAACAACTGGCTACGACGATGGTGCAGGAAGCAAGAATTTGGATTCTTGGACCATGGAGTGAATTACCTCTACGATGGACTTCTCGCAAGAGACAGGATACATCTCACGAAACCTGGGAAACACACGTTCGCCAGAAGGCTTGCCACACTCATCAGGAGGGCTTTAAACTTGATGAAGAGGGGATGGGAGAAAAAACAGCAGACAAGAACATGCAGCAGAAGGACAAACTAATCAAGGATACTAGATGCCGTAAAGAGGACCCAAGACAGGGTACTAAGAAGGAAGCTAAGAAAAGGGGAGCAAAACTTCTTTCCTGCATGCTGACCAATGCAAGAAGCCTGACCAATAAGATGGAAGAACTGGAGCTGGTAAT
This sequence comes from Anomaloglossus baeobatrachus, assembly GCF_048569485.1. Classification (NCBI taxonomy): domain Eukaryota; kingdom Metazoa; phylum Chordata; class Amphibia; order Anura; family Aromobatidae; genus Anomaloglossus; species Anomaloglossus baeobatrachus. Next base: position 118,047,618 of record NC_134362.1, on the reverse strand, counting down.
GTATGAGGAAAAATACGACATAGTAGGAATAACAGACATGGCTAGATGACAGTTATGACTGGGCGGCTAACCCGCAAGGATATGAATTGTTTAGGAGGGATCATAAAAAAAGGAAAGGGGGTGGAGTCTGTCTATATATAAAGTCTAGTTTAAAGCCCAGACTAAGAGAAGATATTCAAGAGGGAAATGAAGAGGTGGAGTCTTTATGGGTGGAGATACAAGGAGGGAAAACCAATAAAATCCTCATAGGGGTTTGTTATAAGCCACCAAATATAACAGAAACTACTGAAAATGTATTATTGAAACAAATAGACAGAGCAGCAAATCACAATGAGGTGATTATTATGGGGGACTTCAACTACCCCGATATAGACTGGGAAACCTGCGTATCTCAGAAAGGAAACCGGCTTCTGTCAGTAACTAAGGATAATTATCTGTCCCAACTTGTGCCGGGCCCAACTAGAGGGGCAGCCCTTCTGGACTTAATTTTAAGCAACAGGCCAGATAGAATAACAGACGTACAAGTGGATGGGCACCTAGGGAATAGTGACCACAATATAATACAATTCCACTTGTCCTTCAGTAAGGTGCCTTGGAGAGGGGTTACAAAAACGCTGAATTTCAGGAAAGCAAAGTTTGATCAGCTTAGAGAAGACCTTCGCCAAATTGATTGGGACAATGTCCTCAAAAATGGGAGCACAGAAAATAAGTGGGAAATTTTTAAATCGGTATTAAACACCCACTGCGAGCGAGCCATACCATACGGAAATAAAAGTGCTAGGAACAGGAGAAAACCAATGTGGCTAAATAAGGATGTTAAAGGGGAAATGAATAATAAGAAAAAGGCATTACAAAGCTAAAACAAGAAGGCAGCGAAGAAGCATTAAAAATATATAGAGAAAAAAATAAAATGTGTAAAAAACAAATACATTTAGCAAAAGTAGAAACTGAGAGACTGATTGCTAAGGAAAGCAAAACAAATCCCAAACTATTCTTTAATTATATAAACAGAAAAAAGATTAAAATTGATGGTGTTGGCCCTTTAAAGAATAATGAGGGTAAAATCATAGAAAGCGATGTGGGAAAAGCAAATGTTTTAAATACTTTTTTCTCAACTGTGTTCACACAGAAAAGCATATGCCACGGGAAATGCAGAGTGATCATGTAAACGCTTCATTAAGTATGACCTGCCTTACCCAGGAAGAAGTGCAGAACCGACTTAGTAACATTAAAGTTGACAAATCACCAGGCCCTGATGGCATTCACCCTCGGGTATTAAGGAAGTTAAGTAGTGTGATAGACAGGCCTCTGTTCCTTATATTTAAAGACTCTATAGAAACTGGGTCTGTTCCACTGGATTGGCGGCTAGCAAATGTGGTACCAATATTCAAAAAAGGGTGTAAAAGGGAACCTGGAAACTATAGGCCGGTAAGCTTAACATCTGTTGTGGGTAAAATGTTTGAAGGGTTTTTAAGGGATACTATTATGGAATGTCTCAATGTTAATAATTGTTTAACTCCATATCAACATGGATTTATGAAGGATCGCTCCTGTCAAACTAACCTGATCAGCTTCTGTGAGGATGTAAGCTCTCACATGGACCGAGGAGAATCATTGGATGTCATTTATCTAGACTTTGGTAAAGCATTTGACACTGTCCCACATAAAAGACTGCTAAGTAAAATGAGAAAGCTTGGGCTTGGGGAAAATGTGTGTAGATGGGTAGGTATCTGGCTTAGTGGTAGAAAACAAAGAGTGGTTATTAATGGCGCATACTCAGATTGGGCCAGGGTTACTAGTGGGGTGCCACAGGGGCCTGTATTGGGCCCCCTACTATTTAATATATTTATTAATGATCTGGTGGATGGTTTACAGAGTAAAATATCAGTATTTGCAGATGATACAAAACTATGTAAGGTAGTTAACACAAAGGAGGACAGTTTGCAACTACAGATGGATTTGAGTAAATTGGAGAATTGGGCTGAAAAATGGCAAATGAGGTTTAACACAGATAAGTGTAAGGTTATGCATGTGGGAAGGAGAAACAGATGTTACGATTACTTATTAAATGGGAAACCGCTGGGGAAATCAGACATGGAAAAAGACTTAGGCATCTTAGTCAATAAGAATCTAAATTGGAGTGCCCAGTGTCAGGCAGCAGCCACCAAAGCAAATAGGGTGATGGGATGCATAAGAAGAGGTCTGAGGGCACGAGATGAAAACATCATTCTCCCTCTGTACAAATCACTCGTCAGACCACACTTGGAGTATTGTGTGCAGTTTTGGATGCCGGTGCTCAAGAAGGACATTACTGAACTTGAAACTTCAGAGGCGGGCTACTAAAATAATAAATGGAATGGGTGCATTACAATACACGGAAAGGTTATCAAAATTAGGTCTATTTACTCTAGAAAAGAGAAGACTTAGGGGAGACCTAATAAATATGTACAAATATATCAGAGGGCCATATAGAGATCTCTCCCATGATCTGTTTGTACCAAGGACTATGACAAGAACAAGGGGGCATTCTCTTCGATTGGAGGAAGAAAATTCCTACATCAGCATAGAAGAGGGTTCTTCACGGTAAGAGCAGTGAGGCTCTGGAACTCTGTTCCTGAGGAAGTGGTGATGGCCAACTCACTGAATGAATTTAAGAGAGGAATGGAGGCTTTTCTTGATAGCAAAAGTATAGAAGGTTATAAATAGCATAATCTTACAGGTAGATAGAAGAGCGACCAAGATTATTAGAGGAATGGGTGAGCTGCAATACCAAGACAGGTTATTAAACTTGGGGTTATTTCGTTTGGAAAAACAAAGGCTTAGGGGGGATCTAATCACAATGTATAAACATATGAGGGGACAGTACAGAGACCTTTTCAAAGATCTCTCTACACCTAGGCCTACGACTGGAACACGGGGGCATCCGCTACGTCTTGAGGAAAGAAGGTTTAATCATAATCACAGACGAGGATACTTTACTGTACGAGCAGTGAGACTATGGAGCTCTCTGCCACATGATGATGTAATGAGTGATTCACTACTAACATTTAAGCAGAGCCTGGACGCTCTTCTTGAAAATTATAATATTACCAGTTATGTATATTAGATTTTATGACAGGGTGTTGATCCAGGGAACTAGTCTGATTGCCGGATGTGGAGTCAGGAAGGATTTTTTTCCCCATTGGAGCTTATTTGACACATTGGGTTTTTTTTTGCCTTCCTCTGGATCAACATGTTAGGCTACGGGTTGAACTAGATGGACTTAGAGTCTCCCTTCAACCTTAAAAACTATGAAACTATGAAACTGCTTAACAAATCCGTTTAAATATTTTCCGTCCCTGCACTCATTTTGGTAATCCACACTGGCAGACGCAGATAGCCAGCAGCGATCAGCGCAAGTGTCAGCTGATTTGTGCAGCTGGCTTGTGCCTTGCAGGTGCGAGTGGATTCGCTATCCACCTGTACCTGTCAACCCATTAAATAGCACTGTAAAAATCTCACAGCACCATTTTAATGGCGATCGCTTTATTCGCATAATCACCAGCCTCCACAGGAAGTCATGTGATGGGATGACGTGGATCCGATGGTTGTCGTGTTAGCACTGGGTCTTGTGATTACTCCTGTAGCTCACGTGATGCAGGTCCTATAACCAGCAGCCGAGTACTGCAGGTTACAGGAGATGAGCATTTCTCCTGATCTGAGCGGTTCTGCTCTGATAGGGAGAAAAGAATGAGTGATTCCATAAGTGTAATTTCCTTACACATGGTAAAAGGATGCATGCCACCATTAACAATCATTGCTGCTTAAAGGGAACCAAACATCAGGTTTTTCGTCTATAAGGTGCAGCCAGTGCAGTACTGGCACTATCATGCACAGTGTTTACATACCATCAGGGTGCAGCTCGGGTGTTTAGGCAGCAAAGTCCAACTTTATAAAGTTTGAAAATTCGTGCACTTTTTGATTGATGTGTGCACCTCTTTCCTAATGTCCGGGCGTGTTATGCACTTGTATTTCCCCCCCCCTCCGCTGCCTGTTCCCCCTCTCTCTAGTTGTATTTAAATTTCCCTCTTCAGTAACATGACGTCGGAGTTGGCGCCTGCGCATAGCGCTTATCTCAGGTGCCATGTTACTGAAGGCCGCAGTACCGTGCAGCCGTGTGCACGAGAGGGCAGTGCATGCGCCCTCGCTTCTTCAGATCCCGTTGTGACCGCGGGAGCGCACGCGGTTACAACAGGACTGGAGATCAGCTGACAGGAGGGCGCGATTACCTGCAGCTACCAGCACAGCAGCTGCCTAGTACACCGGGGCTCAGGTGAGGTGAGTTCACATTGCTGTGTGTGCGCCCCTGCGTTGACCTGAGCTCACCTTCTGAATGCCAAGTCACCGCAGGAAAGCACTCACCAGCTGTGTGTGTGCAGTGTGTGTGTGATTCTGTGCAGTGTGTGCTGTGTAGCGTGTGTGTATGTGGTGTGTGTGCGCACGCTGTGTGGTGTGTGTGTGTGTGTGTGCGCACGCTGTGTGGTGTGTGTGCAGGGCTGTATTTTGCCTTCGTGCTGCCCTAGGCACTTTAAGTGGTCGCGCCCCTTATTGACAACGTAAAACTGAGTTTTCGCACACGACATCTGTTTAAGGCAGATCTACTCTGTAAAACACTTTAAGGCTATGTGCGCACGTTGCGTACAGTTCACTGCAGAAATTTCTGCAGCGATCTGAAGAGCACATGTGCGCTTCTAATCGCTGCAGAAAATGTCCGTAGTGAGCGCCATGCGCTCTGCCTGCAGCTCCTGCCATAGACAGAGCAGGAGCTGCCGGCAAAGCGCAGGAAAGAAGTGACATGTCACTTCTTTTTACGCAGTGCTTCGGCAGTAGCCGAAGCGCTGCGCTCTAAAGCGCCATGTGCGCACGGCCCCTGCACAATCTCCATAGACTGTGCAGGGGACGCAGGACGCATGCAGTTACGCTGCGCTACAAAGCGCAGCGTAACTGCATGTATTTGCGCAACGTGCGCACATAGCCTAAAAAGTATCAATGAGAAACGAAGGGCACTAACCCCCCCCCCCCCAATGGGGATCACCACGGGCACATCAAAACATAGCATGAGTATAAAATATTTCCACCACACCGTCCCCACTTATATACTGTGACTGTCACACTGCCCTCCCTTATAAATTATACCCACCACACCATCCTCAATTATGAAATATGATCTGCACATTGTCCTCACATCATGCTGCCCCCTCCTCACAATGTCCCATGCATGCTGCCCCCTCCTCACAGTGTCCCATGCATGCTGCCCCCTCCTCACAGTGTCCCATGCATGCTGCCCCCTCCTCAGTGTCCCATGCATGCTGCCCCCTCCTCACAGTGTCCCATGCATGCTGCCCCCTCCTCACAATGTCCCATGCATGCTGCCCCCTCCTGACAGTGTCCCATGCATGCTGCCCCCTCCTCACAATGTCCCATGCATGCTTCCCCCTCCTCACAGTGTCCCATGCATGCTGCCCCCTCCTCACAGTGTCCCATGCATGCTGCCCCCTCCTCACAGTGTCCCATGCATGCTGCCCCCTCCTCACAGTGTCCCATGCATGCTGCCCCCTCCTCACAGTGTACCATGCATGCTGCCCCCTCCTCACAGTGTCCCATGCATGCTGCCCCCTCCTCACAATGTCCCATGCATGCTGCCCCCTCCTCACAGTGTCCCATGCATGCTGCCCCCTCCTCACAGTGTCCCATGCATGCTGCCCCCTCCTCACAATGTCCCATGCATGCTGCCCCCTCCTCACAGTGTCCCATGCATGCTGCCCCCTGCTCACAATGTCCCATGCATGCTGCCCCTCCTCACAATGTCCCATGCATGCTGCCCCTCCTCACAATGTCCCATGCATGCTGCTCCCTCCTAACAATGTCCCATGCATGCTGCCCCCTCCTCACAATGTCCCATGCATGCTGCCCCCTCCTCACAGTGTCCCATGCATGCTGCTCCCTCCTCATAGTGTCCCATGCATGCTGCCCACTCCTCACAATGTCCCATGCATGCTGCCCACTCCTCACAATGTCCCATGCATGCTGCCCCCTCCTCACAATGTCCCATGCATGCTGCCCCCTCCTCACAGTGTCCCGTGCATGCTGCCCCCTCCTCACAGTGTCCCATGCACGCTGCCCCCTCCTCACAGTGTCCCGTGCATGCTGCCCCCTCCTCACAGTGTCCCATGCATGCTGCCCCCTCCTCACAGTGTCCCGTGCATGCTGCCCCTCTCCATGAGCTCCTAATGGTGCCTTCCTCTTTTCCATAATGACACCTCCATGCTGCCCCACTCATCATACTAAGACCACCACACTAGCGCTTATGCTGAGACCCACACACACACACACACACACACTACCCCACTCTTGATATTGACTCCCCCTACATTGTTCCACTCCATACTGAGCCCACACATGCTGCCCCTTCTCCATAATGAGCTCCCAATGCTGCCCCCCTCTTATTCTGAGTCCTTACACTCCCCCCCCATCGATATTGTCATTGCTCTATCCCTCAACCCTTGTCCTCTGTCTCTAGCATTGGCCCCTCTCTCCCATTCCCCCAGCAGCAGCCTCTCTCCCCCCGCCTCCAGCAGCAGCCTCTCCCCCAGCATCAGCCTCTCTCCCCCCAGCCTCCCCCAGCATCAGCCTCTCTCCCCCCAGCCTCCCTCAGCATCAGCCTCCCTGCTCCCAGCTTACCCCAGCATCAGCCTCTCTCCTCCCAGCCTCCCCCAGCATGAGCCTCCTCCAGCATCAGCCTCTCTCCTCCCAGCCTCCCCCAGCATGAGCCTCCTCCAGCATCAGCCTCTCTCCTCCCAGCCTCCCCCAGCATGAGCCTCCTCCAGCATCAGCCTCTCTCCTCCCAGCATCAGCCTCCCTCCTCCCAGCCTCCCCCAGCATCAGCCTCCCTCCTCCCAGCCCCCCCTCCTCTAAGCCTCCCCCAGCATCAGCCTCCCAGCCTCCCTGAGCATCAGCCTCCCTCCTCCAAGCCTCCCCCTCCCAGCCTCCCCCAGCATCAGCCTCTCTCCCCCAGCCTCCCACAGCATCAGCCTCCCTCCTCCCAGCCTCCCGCAGCATCAGCCTCCCTCCTCCCAGCCTCCCCCAGCATCAGCCTCCCTCCTCCCAGCCTCCCCCAGCATCAGCCTCCCTCCTCCCAGCCTCCCCCAGCATCAGCCTCCCTTTTCCCAGCCTCACCCAGCATCAGCCTCCCTCAGCATCAGCCTCCCCCAGCATCAGCCTCCCAGCCTCCCCCAGCATCAGCCTCCCGCCTCCCAGCCTCCCCCAGCATCAGCCTCCCGCCTCCCCCAGCATCAGCCTCTCTCCTCCCAGCCTCCCCCAGCATCAGCCTCCCGCCTCCCCCAGCATCAGCCTCTCTCCTCCCAGCCTCCCCCAGCATCAGCCTCTCGCCTCCCCCAGCATCAGCCTCTCTCCTCCCAGCCTCCCCCAGCATCAGCCTCTCTCCTCCCAGCCTCCCCCAGCATCAGCCTCCCTCCTCTCCCAGCATCAGCCTCTCTCCTCCCAGCCTCCCCCAGCATCAGCCTCTCTCCTCCCAGCCTCCCACAGCATCAGCCTCTCTCCTCCCAGCCTCCCACAGCATCAGCCTCTCTCCTCCCAGCCTCCCACAGCATCAGCCTCCCTCCTCCCAGCCTCCCACAGCATCAGCCTCCCTCCTCCCAGCCTCCCCCAGCATCAGCCTCCCTCCTCCCAGCATCCCCCAGCATCAGCCTCCCTCCTCCCAGCCTCCCCCAGCATCAGCCTCCCTTCTCCCAGCCTCCCCCAGCATCAGCCTCCCTTCTCCCAGCCTCCCCCAGCATCAGCCTCCCTTCTCATCAGCCTCCCTTCTCATCAGCCTCCCTCCTGATCAGCCTCCCTCCTCATCAGCCTCCCTCCTCATCAGCCTCCCTCCTCATCAGCCTCCCTCCTCATCAGCCTTCCTCCTCCAAGCCTCCCTCCTCCAAGCCTCCCTCCTCCAAGCCTCCCCCTCCCAGCCTCCCCAAGCATCAGCCTCCCTCCTCCCAGCCTCCCTCAGCATCAGCCTCCCTCCTCCAAGCCTCACCTTCCCCCTCCCAGCCTCCCCCAGCATCAGCCTCTCTCCTCCCAGCCTCCCCCAGCCTCAGCCTCCCTCCTCCCAGCCTCCCTCAGCCTCCCTCCTCCCCCAGCATCAGCCTCCCTCCTCCTAGCCTCCCCCAGCATCAGCCTTCCTCCTCCCTCAGCATCAGCCTCCCTCCTCCAAGCCTCCCTCAGCAACAGCTTCCCTCCTCCAAGCCTCACCCTCCCAGCTTCCCCCAGCATCAGCCTCTCTCCTTCCAGCCTCCCCCAGCATCAGCCTCCCTCCTCCCTCAGCATCAGCCTCCCTCCTCCAAGCCTCCCTCAGCATCCGCTTCCCTCCTCCAAGCCTCACCCTCCCAGCCTCCCCCAGCATCAGCCTCCCTCCTCCCAGCCTCCCCCAGCATCAGCCTCCCTTCTCCCAGCCTCCCCCAGCATCAGCCTCCCTTTTCCCAGCCTCACCCAGCATCAGCCTCCCTCAGCATCAGCCTCCCCCAGCATCAGCCTCCCAGCCTCCCCCAGCATCAGCCTCCCGCCTCCCAGCCTCCCCCAGCATCAGCCTCCCGCCTCCCCCAGCATCAGCCTCTCTCCTCCCAGCCTCCCCCAGCATCAGCCTCCCGCCTCCCCCAGCATCAGCCTCTCTCCTCCCAGCCTCCCCCAGCATCAGCCTCCCTTCTCCCAGCCTCCCCCAGCATCAGCCTCCCTCAGCATCAGCCTCCCTTCTCATCAGCCTCCCTTCTCATCAGCCTCCCTCCTCATCAGCCTCCCTCCTCCAAGCCTCCCCCTCCCCCTCCCAGCCTCCCCAAGCATCAGCCTCCCTCCTCCCAGCCTCCCTCAGCATCAGCCTCCCTCCTCCAAGCCTCACCTTCCCCCTCCCAGCCTCCCCCAGCATCAGCCTCTCTCCTCCCAGCCTCAGCCTCCCTCCTCCCAGCCTCCCTCAGCCTCCCTCCTCCCCCAGCATCAGCCTCCCTCCTCCCAGCCTCCCCCAGCATCAGCCTTCCTCCTCCCAGCCTCCCCCAGCATCAGCCTCCCTCCTCCCTCAGCATCAGCCTCCCTCCTCCAAGCCTCCCTCAGCATCAGCTTCCCTCCTCCAAGCCTCACCCTCCCAGCATCAGCCTCTCTCCTCCCAGCCTCCCCCAGCATCAGCCTCCCTCCTCCCTCAGCATCAGCCTCCCTCCTCCAAGCCTCCCTCAGCATCAGCTTCCCTCCTCCAAGCCTCACCCTCCCAGCCTCCCCCAGCATTAGCCTCTCTCCTCCCAGCCTCCCCCAGCATCAGCCTCCCCCAGCCTCAGCCTCCCTCCTCCCCCAGCCTCAGCCTCCCTCCTCCCCCAGCCTCAGCCTCCCTCCTCCCTCAGCCTCCCTCCTCCAAGTCTCCCTCAGCATCAGCTTCCCTCCTCCAAGCCTCCCCCTCCCCCTCCCAGCCTCCCCCAGCATCAGCCTCCCTCAGCATCAGCCTCCCTCAGCATCAGCCTCCCCCTCCCAGCCTCCCCCAGAATCAGCCTCTCTTCTCCCAGCCTCCCCCCCAGCTTCAGCCTCTCTCTCCCCCCCAGCCTCAGCCTCTCTCTCCCCCCAGCCTTAGCCTCTCTCTCCCCCCAGCCTCCCCCCAGCCTCAGCCTCTCTCCCCCCAGCCTCAGCCTCTCTCTCTTCCCAGACTCCCCCCAGCCTCAGCCTCTCTCTTCCCAGCCTCTCTCTCTTCCCAGCCTCCCCCCAGCCTCAGCCTCTCTCTCTTCCCAGCCTCCCTTCCCAGCCTCTCTTCCCAGCCTCCCCCCAGTCTCAGTCTCTCTCTCTTCCCAGCCTCAGCCTCTCTCTCTTCCCAGCCTCCCCTCAGCCTCTCTCTTCCCAGCCTCTCTTTTCCCAGCCTCAGCCTCTCTCTCTCTTCCCAGCCTCCCCCCAGCCTCTCTCTCTTCCCAGCCTCCCTCTCTTCCCAGCCTCCCCCCAGCCTCTCTCTCTTCCCAGCCTCCCCCAGCCTCAGCCTCTCTCCCCCCAGCCTCCCTTTGCATGATTACAGTGGACAAAAAGAGGCATCGCAATTTGCAACGATCATCAACTAACCTGCAAGGAGCCCATACATTCTAGGCTCTGCCTCTGCCTTACCTGCTCCGGTGCTCGCCGCCCTGCTCTGGCTGTCTCCTCTTCTGGCTTGCTCCAGCTGCAGACGCGTCCTCCTCCGCGGCGTGTGTCATCTGCAGGATTGGACGCTGCAGCATGGGGCAGTGAGCTGACTCTCCCCGGAAGTGCAGGCCATGGAACTTCCGGGGTTAGTCAGCTCACTATGCCAGCAGAAGTGCGCCTGTCCTCCCCCCCCCCCGGAACACAGCCGAGTGTAACGGAGGGAGGGACGGGGGGCGGGGATGTAAAAAAAAAAAAAAAAAAAAAAAAAAAAAAATTATATATATTTTTTTTTTTTTTTTTGCTGCCAGAAAGTGCCGCCCCCCGCAACGTGCCGCCCTAGGCACGGGACCACGGGTGCCTAGTGGCAAATACGGCCCTGTGTGTGTGTGTGTGCACGCTGTGTGGCGTGTGTGCGCACGCTGTGTGCTGTGTGTGTGTGTGTGCGTGTGCACGCTGTGTGGTGTGTGTGTGTGTGTGCGCGCACGCTGTGTGGTGTGTGTGTCTGTGCTAGGTGTGTGATTCTGTGCAGTGCGTATGTGCACTGTGTGTGCAGTGTGTGCAGTGTGCGCACAGTGTGGTGTGTGTGTGCGCACGCTGTGTGGTTTGTCTGTGTGTGCGCACACTGTGTGGGGGGTGTGTGTGTGTGAGTGTGCGCGCACGCTGTGTGGTGTGTATGTGTGTGCATGTTGTGTTTGTGTGTGTGCGCACGCTGTGTGGTGTGTGTGTCCTGAATCCAGGCCTGGCATTACTGGAGTTTCCTCCGGTAGCCAGTCCGACGCTGCACTGAAGTGTGTAGTTTGTTTGTTTTTTTCAGATGATATTGGATCCGGATTGGACAGCGCGGGACCCTTGACCCAGGATTACTGCGGAGGGGGTTCTTTATTTCAATAAAGATGGAGTCACTAATTGTGTTGTGTTTTATTTCTAATTAAAATATTTTTCTGTGTTGTTTTTTTTTTTTTATCTTTATTAGAAATTCATGGTGGCCATGTCCAATATTGGCGTGACACCATGAATTTCGGGCTTAGGGCTAGCTGATAATACACACGTAGCCCTAACCCCATTATTAGCCAGTGAGCCACCTGGCATCAGGGCAGCTGGAAGAGTTAGATACAGTGCCAGAAGGGGGCGCTTCTATGAAAACGCCATTATTTGGGGTGGCTGTGGACTGGGGGTGCCCAGAAAGCTTGGGCACTCTGCACTGTGGATTCCAATCCCCAGCTGCCTAGTTGTACATGGCCGGACTCAAAAATTGGGCGAAGCCCATGTCATTTTTTTTTCATTATTTCATGAAATTCATGAAATAATAAAAAAAAAAAAAAGGGCTTCCCTATATTTTTTAGTTCCCAGCCGGGTACAAATAGGCAGCTGGGGGCAGCCCGTAGCTGCCTGCTGTACCTGGCTAGCATACAAAAATATGGTGAAGCCCATGTCATTTTTTTTTGGGGGGGGGATGCAAAAAAATCCTGCATACAGTCCTAGATGGAGGATGCTTTGCCTTGTAGTTTGGCAGCTGCTCTCTGCTCTCCTGCATCCACTATTGGATGGAGTATGCTGAGCCTTGTAGTTCTGCTCCCCCTGCCTCTCCCTCCAGCATACAGTCCTCCATATAGTAATGTACCCCATATAGTCGTCCGTATAATTTAATGCACCTCATAGTCCTACATATATTATAAAGCGCATAATAATACTAAGTGTTTGAAAACTACTACATGGGGGCAATAGAACCTATTCCCAAAAAACAAAACAATTAATTATTTTAAAATGGCACAGATTCTTCTTAGAGTAAAATCATTATAAACTTTATTGGAATAATTAAAAAGATCATGAAGACCGAGTATATCCTTAAATCATGAGAGGTTAAATCATGAGAGCTTTACGCGTTTCGGACTTCCATTTAAAAACAAAAGAGTCCTTAGTCATAAGTGTCTCATGAATACTACTAGGCTACTAAAATAGACTAACCTGCTAGCTGGATGAAAGGGAGGGGTAGGGGTATGCTAATTGCATGCAAAAAACAGGGGAGTATTAGAACATATTCTATCAATTTAGGGCAATAGAACTAGCCAACATCCACTGCAATAATAGACAAGAAATAAAAATAAATAAATATTATACTATACATTAGTTCGTTCTGATATTAACTCCCATCATTAGAAGAAATGACTCAATTTTGATTTAAATCTTTCATATATATAATATATATATATATGTGTATATATATACAGTTAGGTCCAGAAATATTTGGACAGTGACACAAGTTTTGTTATTTTAGCTGTTTACAAAAACATGTTCAGAAATACAATTATATATATAATATGGGCTGAAACTGCACACTCCCAGCTGCAATATGAGAGTTTTCACATCCAAATCGGAGAAAGGGTTTAGGAATCATAGCTCTGTAATGCATAGCCTCCTCTTTTTCAAGGGACCAAAAGAAATTGGACAGGGGACTCTAAGGGCTGCAATTAACTCTGAAGGCGTCTCCCTCGTTAACCTGTAATCAATGAAGTAGTTAAAAGGTCTGGGGTTGATTACAGGTGTGTGGTTTTGCATTTGGAAGCTGTTGCTGTGACCAGACAACATGCGGTCTAAGGAACTCTCAATTGAGGTGAAGCAGTACATCCTGAGGCTGAAAAAAAAGAAAAAATCCATCAGAGAGATAGCAGACATGCTTGGAGTAGCAAAATCAACAGTCGGGTACATTCTGAGAAAAAAGGAATTGACTGGTGAGCTTGGGAACTCAAAAAGGCCTGGGCGTCCACGGATGACAACAGTGGTGGATGATCGCCGCATACTTTCTTTGGTGAAGAAGAACCCGTTCACAACATCAACTGAAGTCCAGAACACTCTCAGTGAAGTAGGTGTATCTGTCTCTAAGTCAACAGTAAAGAGAAGACTCCATGAAAGTAAATACAAAGGGTTCACATCTAGATGCAAACCATTCATCAATAGAGTTGAGCGCGGTTCGCGGTTCGAGGTTCTCCAGTTCTAAGCTTGAGTGATTTTGCGGCCTGTTCTAGATCGAACTAGAACTCGAGCTTTTTGCAAAAGCTCGATAGTTCTAGAAACGTTCGAGAACGGTTCTAGCAGCAAAAAAACAGCTAATTCCTAGCTGGCTTTCCGCTGTAATAGTGTAAGTCACTCTGTGACTCACACTATTATGACATTTCAGTGTATTGTGTGCGGGAACAGCGCCTTCAGATCACTTCTGTTTGTATAATGGCGATCGCCATTTTTTTTTTTTTTCCTTGTCTTCCTTCCCTAAGCGCGCACGTGTAGTGGGGCGGGCCAGCATGTCAGCCAATCCCAGACACACACACAGCTAAGTGGACTTTTAGCCAGAGAAGCAACGGCATGTGTGATAGGATGTCCATGTCACATGTCCCTGCATTATAAAAACGAGTATCTGCCCGTCCGGACGCCATTATCTCTTCTGCGTCATGGGTGTCAGACATCACTGTCGCAGCTCCGTCCTTTGTCCTATCGCCGATACAGCTGTATGCGTTCCATACACAGCGCTAGACAGCTTAGGGAGAGCACTTTCTATCAGTCCTTTTAAGGGCTCAAACCGGCAGGGTCAGAGCCATAGGTGACAGGTCCTGAAAACAGAGACAGCGTCTGTGTAGCCAAGGTCAGGGATTTCGTCGCTGCATTTCCCCATTAGGAGGGAATAGAAAGGCAGGCTTCCATTCCTCTACCCAGAGCCCCACAATCCTGGCACTGTACCCTCCTGTCCTCTGCACACTCAAACTCTTTTTAACTAAGCCATTATACTAGCAAATAGTCAGTGTACCTAGTGGCATCCTAAACGTGACTATTGTACTTTTGTGTAGTCACACTAGTGGAAAGATATTTGCATCACGTCTGCCTGCATTGCACACTCAAACTCTTTTTAACTAAGCCATTATACTAGCAAACAGTCAGTGAACCTAGTGGCATCCTAAACGTGGCTATTGTACTTTTGTGTAGTCACACTAGTGCAAAGATATTTGCAGCACGTCTGCCTGCATTGCACACTCAAACTTTTTTTAACTAAGCCATTATACTAGCAAACAGTCAGTGTACCTAGTGGCATCCTAAACGTGGCTATTGTACTTTTGTGTAGTCACACTAGTGGAAAGATATTTGCAGCACGTCTGCCTGCATTGCACACTCCAACTCTTTTTAACTAAGCCATTATACTAGCAAACAGTCAGTGTACCTAGTGGCATCCTAAACGTGACTATTGTACTTTTGTGAAGTCACACTAGTGGAAAGATATTTGCAGCACGTCTGCCTGCATTGCACACTCCAACTCTTTTTAACTAAGCCATTATACTAGCAAACAGTCAGTGAACCTAGTGGCATCCTAAACGTGGCTATTGGACTTTTGTCTGACTGTGCCATTCCTGACGCTAAGTCTTCATTTCGGGATACAGCGCATGCTCCCACACTAAGTGTCAAAAGCCTCTTTGCACAGGTACTTGCATTCCGTGCCGGGTCTAAGTCCTGTTTTGTGCCTAGACACCATGCTAAAGCTGATAGTCTTTTTTCAGAGACTGTATTTCATGCTACTGAGCATGCTCAGGCACTTACTGCATCAGAGACTAGGTCCGGTAATGAACTCTTTGGCCCTGCCCCTGATTTGGGGGTCCCATATAGACCACAGGGCATCAGGTGTCCTCCCAAATGGCTTGCAGAGGCCCACCCCTATGACTTGTCACCACATTATTGATGGTCAGACGATGACTGGTGAGGTGTTTGTGTCGTGGCAGCCATGAGGTCATCATTGAAGTTGCGGTTCCAAATAGGACGCTAGTTATGCGACTCATGACGTGTCACTCTACTTTTGTCTCCAGGAGGTTCATTGTGGTTCACCCTGGTTTGGGGCGGACCCAGGTTATAAAAGGGGCTGGAGCCAACAAGGAGGTGCGCATTCTTCTATTATGCTCCGAAAGAGCACACCTCCATGTGTTGAACCCATTGCGGCTTTAGGCCAGAGGTAGGCAGGGATAGGGTGTCGATGCAGGCCACCACCACAGTTGGTAACGCAGAACGGTTAAGACCAGCTCCTGTCCTACCAGTCCTGCTTGTGCAGCCCAGTGGCATTAACAGGCCTGCTGCTGCTGATGCGCCTGCTGTCCACAGGTGTGGCCCCTACGCACACGGTCAGCGTACTCAATGGCTCCTGTGTTGTTAACAGAGAGTTCCTGGGTTGGGTGGGCATGTGGACCCTGTGACGCTAACAGGGCTCCCAGTCTCCAGATCCGAATGGCGTCTAACTCGGTTCAGGCTACTATTAGTTTCATAGCCACACAGCTCTGTATCCTCCACCAAACCTTCCAGTTGCCAACCTCTCCTTTTCCAACTGGGAGCACGGTGGACACTGACTGCTGATGGGGATATATACCTTTCTCTTTCTTTTCTTATTAATTTTCGTTATATAGCGGTAACATAATATATACCACCTTATCCAAATCTGCCAGTCCCACTGTAACAGATGGTGTTTCTTCATCAAATGTTACTTTTGCTTAACCACCAAATCCACGGACCAAAACGTTTTTCCCCTTTCCAACACACCTGTTCCCCTTTCCACCAGCATCTGTCCTTTTTCAACTCATTTTGGTATATGACCAAAAGTGCAACTCTGCAGGGACACCGTACTCAACGCCATCTCAGCACAGCAGCCATCCCTCGGTACCTCCGATGTGGACAAGGAAAAGACCATTTCCTCCTATCCATGACAAAGCGTTGAGATTCACTCTGTGCAGCACTGGTGTTTAGTGGAAAAGCAGATCTAAGATTGCGTACCACATTCTGCAGATACTCCTGTATACGTGCGTCCATTTCTATGGCAGGAATTATTTTGCCAAATTTTGTCTTGTACCGGGGATCTAACAGTGTGGCAACCCAGTATTCAGGATTACTTCGAATTCGTACAATCCGAGGGTCATGTAGGTAGTGCAGCAAGAAGGCGCTCATGTGTCTTGTGCATCCAGGAGGACCAAGTCCTTGGTGTGTTGGTGGCAGAGAGGTGAGAATCGTGCCTCCTTCCTCTGCCCTCTCCCCACAACCTCGCACAACCGAAATGTGAGCAAGCTCTCACTCATCTGCTGAGTCTTCCATGCCCATCGCCAGTTCGTCCTCCATTTCTTCATGGGCTCCTGCACTTTCCTCAACACTTTTTGCTGATACTATGCGCCCTTGTTAATCCCTCTCCCTCACCATGACTGCCGCATAGGTGCCGCTGACCATCTGGACCTCGTAGATCTTGTTATCCCTTCCGCATATGACTCCTCCTGTACTTCCTCCCCTTCCTCTTGTCCCAACACCTGACTCCCAATAATAATTACAGTGTGCTCCATCATGTAGATGACCAGAATTGTCACGCTGAGAATGACATTGCCAGTGCTAAACATCTTCGTCGACATTTGTAAACTGTGTAGCAGGGTGCATAGGTCCTTGATCTGACACCACTCCAGCAGCGTGATCTGCACCACCTCTGGATCAAGTTATCCCAGGCTATATACCGTATTTCAGCAGGGCTCTGCGGTGCTGCCACACACGCTGCAACATGTGCAGATTCCAATTCCTGCGTGTCGGAACATCGCATTTCCGGCGTTTAACTGCCAGACCCTAAGACTTCCGGAGTGATGAAAGTTGTTGAGCTGCTGTGTGCGCACGATGGAAGTGAGCACATAGCGAGCATGCCCGCTGCACAAGGCCATGTAGGCCGTAATGGTGTTTTAAAAATTGCTGGAGAATTAGGTTCAACACGTGAGCCATACAAGGCACGTGTGTCACATTGCCCTGACGATGGCCCGCAGCCAGGTTTGCATCATTGCCACACACGGGTGTTAAGTCACCAACGGAGTACGCTCCGTCAATTTGTACTCCGGTCGCCAGGTGACAACGTGTTCCTTTCATGCATAGTGCTGATGATGGGAGAGGAGTCGATGCCAGCGGGGCAGGTGGACGCAGGTTATGCTCACCCACTGGGCTGCATTACCTTGACAGATGCAGAATCTCTGGCTGAATGTAGCTGGTGGGTATCTCACAGATGAAATACCATCATTCAGCTACAATGGGAAGACACCACACCCTTTTTTATGCCCATCCTGTCTGCAGACCACTGCCAGATATAGCTATGAACCTCTGGTTAATTTTACCCCCAGTTCAGTTTTATGATTTTGCGTGCTTGTTACCTGACTACTTTTCCTGCTTGCTGTTTATGTACCTTGTTGGCCGATCCGCATTTCACCTCTGCTTGTTTTCTGATTAAGTCCTGGCCGTCCCATTCTGTTCCTGTTCCTCAATTAATGTTTTGACCCTGCCTGACTACTATTCTCTGGAACTGCAGCCTTCCACAGGTATTAATCACCTTGGGCCCTGTGTAATTCCTAATCCCTGTATAGGGGTTAAAGGGTTTCAGGGTTCTGGAGGTCCTGCTTGGTGAGTGGCTTCCCTCTAGCCTATCATTTACAGCCCATCTGAGTGTGTGGATCAAGGAAGGCGTTACACTGTGCTCTCTGCAGAAGGCCATGTGGGCCAGGATAGTGCTTTAAAAATTGCTGGACAACCAGGTTCAACACGTGAACCACACAAGGCACGTGTGTCACATTGTCACAGCGAAGGACCGCACCCATGTTTGCATCATTGTCGCACCCGGCCTTCCCTGGCTGCTGGTTGAGTGGAGACAACCATTGATGAAACTCGGTCTCCAGAGCTAACCGTCCACAACTTCTCAGCAGTGTGACTCACATTTCCCATACATTTCAAAGTAAACCTTTGACCGCCTGATGGCATTGAGCTCTGCTGCCAGCATAGTAAGGAGGTGTGTGGTAGTCCTTGTGTGCAGTTACAAGGAAGGGTGGCCTGACCACACAGGGTTTGCGCCAAGGTGGAGGACCCACACGAGGTTGAAGAGGCAGAAGCAGTGTATTAACTTCTACATACAGAAGAAGGATTGACACAACTCGTGGGGACGGCAAGACTTGTACAGCAGACCCTTCTCCATCTCTCCCCACAGTAACCCATTGCCCAGTCAGCGACATGTAACGCCCCTGTCCATGCTTACTGGGCCAATTATCTGTGGTGAAATGCACCCTGTCACACAGAGTTTCTCAAGGAATCAGTGATGTTTAGTGCGACATGCTGGTGTAGCGCGAGCACGCCTTTGTTGGAGAAGGAGTGGCGCCTGGGCATCGGCTCTTGGGGCACTGCGATGGGCATAAGGTCTCGAAAATCCTCGGTTAAAAAGGTTGGAAAGGCAGCATTTTGGTAGCCAACAGTTTCCAGATGCTGAAAGTCAACCTCTAAGCCATGTCATGCCCTTCTAAAAGCATGTAAAACACAGTAAGGGGACTCCAACCACAGTCTCCCTCGTTGCCACTAACTGGGCCACACACACCCCACTTGACTGGCATCAGTTGACCCCCCCTTTTGAAAAAGAAAAAGATGCTTGGTATGAAGCACTCTCAAAAATACGCATGCCTTTCCCGTCCCCTGGCTGACCCAGGGGAAGAAAAGTCCTCTGAGAGCCATGACTTGTTCATCTTGGTTCTTTTAGAAACACAGCGAGGGGACTCCAACCACAGTCTCCCTCGTTGCCACTAACTGGGCCACACACACCCCACTTGACTGGCATCAGTTGACCCCCCCTTTTGAAAAAGAAAAAGATGCTTGGTATGAAGCACTCTCAAAAATACGCATGCCTTTCCCGTCCCCTGGCTGACCCAGGGGAAGAAAAGTCCTCTGAGAGCCATGACTTGTTCATCTTGGTTCTTTTAGAAACACAGCGAGGGGACTCCAACCACAGTCTCCCTCGTTGCCACTAACTGGGCCACACACACCCCACTTGACTGGCATCAGTTGACCCCCCCTTTTGAAAAAGAAAAAGATGCTTGGCATGAAGCACTCTCAAAAATACGCGTGCCTTTCCCATCCCCTGGCTGACCCAGGGGAAGAAAAGTCCTCTGAGAGCCATGACTTGTTCATCTTGGTTCTTTTAGAAACACAGCGAGGGGACTCCAACCACAGTCTCCCTCGTTGCCACTAACTGGGCCACACACATCCCACTTGACTGGCATCAGTTGACCCCCCCTTTTGAAAAAGAAAAAGATGCTTGGCATGAAGCACTCTCAAAAATACGCGTGCCTTTCCCGTCCCCTGGCTGACCCAGGGGAAGAAAAGTCCTCTGAGAGCCATGACTTGTTCATCTTGGTTCTTTTAGAAACACAGCGAGGGGACTCCAACCAC
Organism: Anomaloglossus baeobatrachus; assembly: GCF_048569485.1. Lineage (NCBI taxonomy): Eukaryota > Metazoa > Chordata > Amphibia > Anura > Aromobatidae > Anomaloglossus > Anomaloglossus baeobatrachus. The sequence continues at coordinate 118,028,199 of NC_134362.1, read as the reverse complement.
AGTCTCCCTCGTTGCCACTAACTGGGCCACACACACCCCACTTGACTGGCATCAGTTGACCCCCCCTTTTGAAAAAGAAAAAGATGCTTGGCATGAAGCACTCTCAAAAATACGCGTGCCTTTCCCATCCCCTGGCTGACCCAGGGGAAGAAAAGTCCTCTGAGAGCCATGACTTGTTCATCTTGGTTCTTTTAGAAACACAGCAAGGGGACTCCAACCACAGTCTCCCTCGTTGCCACTAACTGGGCCACACACACCCCACTTGACTGGCATCAGTTGACCCCCCCTTTTGAAAAAGAAAAAGATGCTTGGCATGAAGCACTCTCAAAAATACGCGTGCCTTTCCCATCCCCTGGCTGACCCAGGGGAAGAAAAGTCCTCTGAGAGCCATGACTTGTTCATCTTGGTTCTTTTAGAAACACAGCGAGGGGACTCCAACCACAGTCTCCCTCGTTGCCACTAACTGGGCCACACACATCCCACTTGACTGGCATCAGTTGACCCCCCCTTTTGAAAAAGAAAAAGATGCTTGGCATGAAGCACTCTCAAAAATACGCGTGCCTTTCCCGTCCCCTGGCTGACCCAGGGGAAGAAAAGTCCTCTGAGAGCCATGACTTGTTCATCTTGGTTCTTTTAGAAACACAGCGAGGGGACTCCAACCACAGTCTCCCTCGTTGCCACTAACTGGGCCACACACATCCCACTTGACTGGCATCAGTTGACCCCCCCTTTTGAAAAAGAAAAAGATGCTTGGCATGAAGCACTCTCAAAAATACGCGTGCCTTTCCCGTCCCCTGGCTGACCCAGGGGAAGAAAAGTCCTCTGAGAGCCATGACTTGTTCATCTTGGTTCTTTTAGAAACACAGCGAGGGGACTCCAACCACAGTCTCCCTCGTTGCCACTAACTGGGCCACACACACCCCACTTGACTGGCATCAGTTGACCCCCCCTTTTGAAAAAGAAAAAGATGCTTGGCATGAAGCACTCTCAAAAATACGCGTGCCTTTCCCGTCCCCTGGCTGACCCAGGGGAAGAAAAGTCCTCTGAGAGCCATGACTTGTTCATCTTGGTTCTTTTAGAAACACAGCGAGGGGACTCCAACCACAGTCTCCCTCGTTGCCACTAACTGGGCCACACACACCCCACTTGACTGGCATCAGTTGACCCCCCCTTTTGAAAAAGAAAAAGATGCTTGGCATGAAGCACTCTCAAAAATATGCGTGCCTTTCCCGTCCCCTGGCTGACCCAGGGGAAGAAAAGTCCTCTGAGAGCCATGACTTGTTCATCTTGGTTCTTTTAGAAACACAGCGAGGGGACTCCAACCACAGTCTCCCTCGTTGCCACTAACTGGGCCACACACACCCCACTTGACTGGCATCAGTTGACCCCCCCTTTTGAAAAAGAAAAAGATGCTTGGCATGAAGCACTCTCAAAAATACGCGTGCCTTTCCCGTCCCCTGGCTGACCCAGGGGAAGAAAAGTCCTCTGAGAGCCATGACTTGTTCATCTTGGTTCTTTTAGAAACACAGCGAGGGGACTCCAACCACAGTCTCCCTCGTTGCCACTAACTGGGCCACACACACCCCACTTGACTGGCATCAGTTGACCCCCCCTTTTGAAAAAGAAAAAGATGCTTGGCATGAAGCACTCTCAAAAATACGCGTGCCTTTCCCGTCCCCTGGCTGACCCAGGGGAAGAAAAGTCCTCTGAGAGCCATGACTTGTTCATCTTGGTTCTTTTAGAAACACAGCGAGGGGACTCCAACCACAGTCTCCCTCGTTGCCACTAACTGGGCCACACACACCCCACTTGACTGGCATCAGTTGACCCCCCCTTTTGAAAAAGAAAAAGATGCTTGGCATGAAGCACTCTCAAAAATACGCGTGCCTTTCCCGTCCCCTGGCTGACCCAGGGGAAGAAAAGTCCTCTGAGAGCCATGACTTGTTCATCTTGGTTCTTTTAGAAACACAGCGAGGGGACTCCAACCACAGTCTCCCTCGTTGCCACTAACTGGGCCACACACACCCCACTTGACTGGCATCAGTTGACCCCCCCTTTTGAAAAAGAAAAAGATGCTTGGCATGAAGCACTCTCAAAAATACGCGTGCCTTTCCCGTCCCCTGGCTGACCCAGGGGAAGAAAAGTCCTCTGAGAGCCATGACTTGTTCATCTTGGTTCTTTTAGAAACACAGCGAGGGGACTCCAACCACAGTCTCCCTCGTTGCCACTAACTGGGCCACACACACCCCACTTGACTGGCATCAGTTGACCCCCCCTTTTGAAAAAGAAAAAGATGCTTGGCATGAAGCACTCTCAAAAATACGCGTGCCTTTCCCGTCCCCTGGCTGACCCAGGGGAAGAAAAGTCCTCTGAGAGCCATGACTTGTTCATCTTGGTTCTTTTAGAAACACAGCGAGGGGACTCCAACCACAGTCTCCCTCGTTGCCACTAACTGGGCCACACACACCCCACTTGACTGGCATCAGTTGACCCCCCCTTTTGAAAAAGAAAAAGATGCTTGGCATGAAGCACTCTCAAAAATACGCGTGCCTTTCCCGTCCCCTGGCTGACCCAGGGGAAGAAAAGTCCTCTGAGAGCCATGACTTGTTCATCTTGGTTCTTTTAGAAACACAGCGAGGGGACTCCAACCACAGTCTCCCTCGTTGCCACTAACTGGGCCACACACACCCCACTTGACTGGCATCAGTTGACCCCCCCTTTTGAAAAAGAAAAAGATGCTTGGCATGAAGCACTCTCAAAAATACGCGTGCCTTTCCCATCCCCTGGCTGACCCAGGGGAAGAAAAGTCCTCTGAGAGCCATGACTTGTTCATCTTGCTTCTTTTAGAAACACAGCGAGGGGACTCCAACCACAGTCTCCCTCGTTACCACTAACTGGGCCACACACACCCCACTTGACTGGCATCAGTTGACCCCCCCTTTTGAAAAAGAAAAAGATGCTTGGCATGAAGAACTCTCAAAAATACGCGTGCCTTTCCCGTCCTCTGGCTGACCCAGGGGAAGAAAAGTCCTCTGAGAGCCATGACTTGTTCATCTTGGTTCTTTTAGAAACACAGCGAGGGGACTCCAACCACAGTCTCCCTCGTTGCCACTAACTGGGCCACACACACCCCACTTGACTGGCATCAGTTGACCCCCCCTTTTGAAAAAGAAAAAGATGCTTGGCATGAAGCACTCTCAAAAATATGCGTGCCTTTCCCGTCCCCTGGCTGACCCAGGGGAAGAAAAGTCCTCTGAGAGCCATGACTTGTTCATCTTGGTTCTTTTAGAAACACAGCGAGGGGACTCCAACCACAGTCTCCCTCGTTGCCACTAACTGGGCCACACACACCCCACTTGACTGGCATCAGTTGACCCCCCCTTTTGAAAAAGAAAAAGATGCTTGGCATGAAGAACTCTCAAAAATACGCGTGCCTTTCCCGTCCCCTGGCTGACCCAGGGGAAGAAAAGTCCTCTGAGAGCCATGACTTGTTCATCTTGGTTCTTTTAGAAACACAGCGAGGGGACTCCAACCACAGTCTCCCTCGTTGCCACTAACTGGGCCACACACACCCCACTTGACTGGCATCAGTTGACCCCCCCTTTTGAAAAAGAAAAAGATGCTTGGCATGAAGCACTCTCAAAAATACGCGTGCCTTTCCCGTCCCCTGGCTGACCCAGGGGAAGAAAAGTCCTCTGAGAGCCATGACTTGTTCATCTTGGTTCTTTTAAAAACACAGCGAGGGGACTCCAACCACAGTCTCCCTCGTTGCCACTAACTGGGCCACACACACCCCACTTGACTGGCATCAGTTGACCCCCCCTTTTGAAAAAGAAAAAGATGCTTGGCATGAAGCACTCTCAAAAATACGCGTGCCTTTCCCGTCCCCTGGCTGACCCAGGGGAAGAAAAGTCCTCTGAGAGCCATGTCCACATTGTCAGTGGACAGACACATGTGCTTATCTGCCAGCAGACCCCCAGCAGCACTGAAGACAGGTTCCGAGAGAACGCTGGCTGCAGGACACGACAAGATCCCCAAGGCGTACGTGGCGAGCTCAGGCAATTTATCAAGATTGGAAGCCTAAAATGAGCAGGGCTCAAGTTGCACAATAATGGAATCGATGTTTCCTTGCATATACTCATATATCTGTGTGTCCTCCTCATTTTCCTTGTCCAGCGGTTTTGTTTTCGCATGAGTATATGTCCTTGTCACTTTCCCATGTGTTTGTGTTGTGTTGTGAGTTGTTTGTGACCTTTTGGACACCTTTGAGGGTGTTTTCTAGGTGTTTTTCTGTGTTTGTGATTGCCTGCTATTGTTTCCTATGCAGTTCGAGTTCGGTTCGTCGAGCGTTCGACGAACCGAACTCGAACGGGACGTCCGTTCGGCGAACCGACCTCGAGCCGAACCGGGACCGGTTCGCTCATCTCTATTCATCAATTCCAAAAATAGACAGGCCAGAGTTAAATTTGCTGAAAAACACCTCATGAAGCCAGCTCAGTTCTGGAAAAGTATTCTATGGACAAATGAGACAAAGAACAACCTGTACCAGAATGATGGGAAGAAAAAAGTTTGGAGAAGAAAGGGAACGGCACATTATCCAAGGCACACCACATCCTCTGCAAAACATGGTGGAGGCAACGTGATGGCATGGGCATGCATGGCTTTCAATGGCACTGGGTCACTTGTGTTTATTGATGACATAACAGCAGGCAAAAGTAGCCGGATGAATTCTGAAGTGTACCAGGATATACTTTCAGCCCAGATTCAGCCAAATGCCGCAAAGTTGATCGGACGGCGCTTCATAGTACAGATGGACAATGACCCCAAGCATACAGCCAAAGCTACCCAGGAGTTCATGAGTGCAAAAAAGTGGAACATTCTGCAATGGCCAAGTCAATCACCAGATCTTAACCCAATTGAGCATGCATTTCACTTGCTCAAATCCAGACTTAAGACGGAAAGACCCACAAACAAGCAAGACCTGAAGGCTGCGGCTATAAAGACCTGGCAAACATTAAGAAGGAGGAAACCCAGAGTTTGGTGATGTCCATGGGTTCCAGACTTAAGGCAGTGATTGCCTCCAGGATTTGCAACAAAATATTGAAAATAAAATTTTTTTTTTTGGGGTTTGGTTTATTTGTCCAATTACTTTTGACCTCCTAAAATGTGGAGTGTTTGTAAAGAAATGTGTACAATTCCTACAATTTCTATCAGATATTTTTATTCAAACCTTCAAATTAAACGTTACAATCTGCACTTGAATTCTGTTGTAGAGGTTTCATTTCAAATCCAATGTGGTGGCATGCAGAGCCCAACTCGCGAAAATTGTGTCACTGTCCAAATATTTCTGGACCTAACTGTATATATATATATATATATATATATATATATATATATATATATAGTTTTTATAGTATTTATATAGTTTGTACACATTATATTGGGCATCAATGGATGACCAAATTAAAGGAGTAACGCCTTTTTCCAATAAAAACAATCTTTATTTAAACATGTATTTAAAATATTTTAGCATAAGGATACCGAATGAAAGAGGGACACAAACAGGAACAGTAATTAAATCCCTATATTAATCAAACCCCAATAGGTGGGATATATTGCATCAAAAAACAGGTGAATATAGCTATAATTAACAGCCAAATATCACATGTTTAATGGACCAAATGCAGACTCTGCGATTCAAACTGCGTTTTTATCAATGTTGCAGATATTTTCTAAAGCCCAATCTCCCCATAGATAATTTATACTCATAAGAATAAATTAATATAAGAGCATATGGGGTCCCTTGAGCGAGAATTTAATTCAAACATGCAGTGTAACTTTCAAGTAAACATACACAGCGATTACCGCCGAGCCTGCATGCATCCATAAATATTGAGACTCATTAGAGATAGGCTGACGCCCAACATAATGGTATCACAAAGATATCACAAAAGTACATCACCTGAGTAGTAGTACCCTGCCGTGATCCTCACACTCCGACATGTGTTTCGCAAATGGCTTTCTCGAGGAGCGTGTGAGAGGTGAGGGGCGGGCTGGTTTAAAAACACCAAGTGACCAATAGGAAACAAAAGACTCCGATCGCATTATTGCGTCAGAGCAGGAAGCAGATTAATCCACTTAAGCGGCGCCTGACTGCCGTTGCCACAGACGCTCATGAAAGGACCTCCCACAGATCACAATCACGTGACTGTGATGTCATGGCCCACATGAGCCATGGAAACCACGTAACGCTATCTGACGCGATGTGGGACGGTCAGCAAGCGGCACGGCGGACATGCGCACTCGGTAATCTGCAGTACTTAGAATAAACAGAGAGAAAATTCACTTAGTTAGTGTCCATTGTCAGCAAAACAGAACATATGGACAACAAAGAAGCACATCTTTATCTAGCGGGATATCAAGACAACAAGTAATTATACATTAGCGTGCACACATACAGGGTAAGTATTAACAAACCCTCAATACCATATATTATCAATGTGACATAAAACCGAACACACTAATCCATAAGAGTAACAATTCTTTAATTGTCCAATAGTCCCTGAAACAGCTTGAAAGGTGGCTCCTTCTCCTAGCCATCCACAATTACTGGAAAGGGAATCTCTGTAGATGTAGGATTGGAACACTTCATTGGTGATAGTAAACCAGATATATGGTAACCTATAAAGCTGAAAAAACAGACAATTAAGATCATATAAAAACAAAAAAAAAAACCCAAACACACCTGACTAAAACCAAGTATCCCCTTACAAGGAATGCCTAAACGCTCAAAGAACGTCATGTGAACACAAAACTGGATAGACCTCACTAGATGTTAACAAAAAGGTTATAATAAGGCTGAGAACCCCATATTCTCATTCAACCCATTAGGAGTCAACGCTCCCAGCCTATAAATCCATTTACTTTCAACCTGAGTGAGGAACCTACCAAGATCACCCCCTCTAGTCCCCAGAGACACAAGATCAATACCCTTTGCTCTCAACATAGTAGAATTGCAGCCATGAAATTTTTTATAATGTCTGGGAATAGTTTTCAGCAGACTTTCATCGGCAATGCTTTTAGCTTTTTCAATGTCCAGACAGTGCTCACAGATTCTAATTTTTAACTCCCTGGTGGTCAGCCCTACATAGACCCTTTTACATGGGCACTCAATCCTATAAATCACTCCTTTAGAGGAGCACGTGATCCGATGCCTAATGTCGAATTCACGTGATCCATCAAAGTTGTGAAATTTCTTGGATTTTACAAGATTGGCACATGCTTTGCAAAGGCCGCATGGAAAAAAGCCTACTGGTAACGGTTGACTGGATATGCTTATCCGAGATGGTTCATAATTACTATGGACCAGCATATCCCTCAGATTTTTACCTCGTTTAGCCACAATAGATGGTCGTGACGGGAGAATCTTTTTTAAAACTGGATCCGTCAATAAAATGCTCCAATGTTTTTGAACAATTGTCCTCATTTTATCCCACTTGTTGTTATACGTGGTAATGAGTCGCACTGTCTGGTCATTTTTTGCTTTCACCGTGTTGGAAAAAAGGAGAGAGTTTCTAGATGACCCTGCTGCTCTCTTAAACCCATGCCTAATAATCCTCCGACTATACCCTCTTGATTCAAATCTATGAGCCAGCTCCTCAGAATGAGTCATAAAACTCATATCATCCGAGCAAATCCTCCTAACTCTAAGGAACTGGCCAATAGGGATCCCCTTGATGGTACTCTTGGGGTGTGCGGACGATGCAAGTAATAAAGAATTAGTGGCAGTGGGTTTACGGAACACCTGAGTAGACAACATGCCATCTGGTAATGTCACAATTCTTAAATCCAAAAAATTAATCTCTCGGCCATATTCAAAGGTGAGTTTAATATTTAGATTATTTTGATTTAAACTCTGCATAAATTCCTGTAATCCACCCACATCACCCTCCCAGATGAACCACACATCATCTATATACCTGATCCAGTTTAAAACCTGATGTGTACATAGGTTATTATCACTCACAAAGATCTGCCGCTCCCATGCCCCCAAAAAAAGGTTGGCATAGGATGGCGCACAACAAGCACCCATTGCAGTACCCTGGGTTTGTAGGTAGACCTTTCCATTGAATGTAAAGATGTTATGTGTCAGTATATACTCTAATAAGACTAAAATTAACTCCACCGTAGGTCGTGCAATATTACTGGACTCGAGATACCAAGAAACAGCTCTCAGACCGTCCGGATGTCTGATGGAGGTATATAGAGATTCAATGTCAGCAGACACCATCACCATATTGTCCTCCAGATGAATCCCATCCAGACGTCTGAGAGCCGCCGTGGTGTCCCGAATGTAAGATGGCAATGCACATAATAGCGGTTTCAAATAATAGTCAATAACCTGACAAACCAATTCAATGAGGCTACCATTCCCTGATATTATGGGTCTGCCAGGGGGGTTAGTTGGATCCTTGTGGATTTTTGGGATCAGGTAAAGAGCCGGAAGCCGTGGATGAAGTTTTGTGACCGTATCTAGGAATTTCTTGGGTATAATCCCCTTCTCATATGCCTGCTCTAAAATCACAATCAAGGAACTATGGAAAGACGAGGTGGGATTATATGGTAATTTCCGGTAACACTTAGTGTCTCCCAATAATTTGTTAGCCTGCTCCTCATATTTGTTACAAGGCCAAATAACGAGGTTGCCACCTTTATCAGCTGGCTTGATTATAACATCCTGCCAGGATTGTAACTCCTTCAAACCAGCCCACTCAGCTTTACTGAGATTCCTGGCTGGTGAGGATGAGGCGGCTAGATCTTCAATCTCCTGAGAGACCATTTTTGTAAAGACCTCTAAGGCCGGGCAAATACTCAGGCTTGGGAATTTTTTAGATTTATTCATGAGCTGTAACGGGAAATTACCAACCTCATTTTCAGAGCTCTCCTCCTCCAAGGATTGTAGAATTGAAAGTGCCTCTTGCTCCTCCCTAGTGGTGAAAATATCGGAAACTTGTGTCTTATGATGCAACTTTTTAAGAAGAATTTTTCTTGAGAAAAGGTGAATATCCTTCACCGCTGTGAACGCGTCTAAAGGATTAGAAGGGGAGAATGTTAATCCCTTTTCCAATACAGAAATTTGTACATCTGAGAGCCTGTGTTGAGAAAGATTAATTACCTGTGGCCCATCTTTACGTTTGTCCCTAGGATTGAAGATGTCATATCCCTTGCGTTTCCCTTTATATCCATTATATGAGGGATCTCTGGGACCTTCTGAGCCACTTGTAGACACATTGCTCTCAGATGCAGAATTCAGGGATTGATTAGAGGCAAACCTAGAAGTAGCCATTCTGGTTTCCTTTCTTGTCTGCCATTTATAAATTTTCTTAGTCTCAAAATCTTGGACATCGCGCTGATATTTTTTCAATTTATCAGAGCTGACCTCCTTCTCCCACCGTTCAAAATCCTTGTCCAGGCTCACAAAAAGCTCTTGTAATTCATCTTTAGATAGATCTTTTTGAAGACTTTCTTCAAGTTCCTTTATCTCCTCCTCTAGTTTTTGCAAGGTGATTTTGTTTTTTTCATTTATGATTTTCATAAACTCAAAAGAGCATTTGGCAGCGGCCTTCTGCCATCTTAGGATCAATTCCTCCTGTTCCAGATCAAAACTGGGATACAGGTGGATTCTAAGACCCCAGGGAATGATCTCTTGTTCACAATACCTTTCAAGAGAATTATTTGTCCACCAAATTTTTGTTTTCTTATGAAGGACATTCTTGTATCTCTTAATACTATCCTTGCATGATACCTGGGGTAAATTCGTACCGGCACCTTTGATAAATATAGTGGAAGCTTTTGAAAGCCAGCTCATTTCCCTGGCTTTGAAATCCATTGTGGAATGGGACCAACTGTTCAAAAAACAGCAAAGACATACAATTAACAACCTCATGTCCTGATAATCAACTTATGGCACTCCAAAAAGGTAATCGCTGTGTATGCTTACTTGAAAGTTACACTGCATGTTTGAATTAAATTCTCGCTCAAGGGACCCCATATACTCTTTTATTTATTTATTTATTCTTATGAGTATAAATTATCTATGGGGAGATTGGGCTTTAGAGAATATCTGCAACATTGATAAAAACGCAGTTTGAATCGCAGAGTCTGCATTTGGTCCATTAAACATGTGATATTTGGCTGTTAATTATATCTATATTCACCTGTTTTTTGATGCAATATATCCCACCTATTGGGGTTTGATTAATATAGGGATTTAATTACTGTTCCTGTTTGTGTCCCTCTTTCATTCGGTATCCTTATGCTAAAATATTTTAAATACATGTTTAAATAAAGATTGTTTTTATTGGAAAAAGGCGTTACTCCTTTAATTTGGTCATCCATTGATGCCCAATATAATGTGTACAAATTATACCTTTTTGGAGTGCCATAAGTTGATTATCAGGACATGAGGTTGTTAATTGTATTTATATAGTTTATATAGTATATATTTAATATAGTTTATAGTATTTAGTATAAGTCTGAAGAAATACTTGTATTAAATAAGTCTATATATCAAAGGCAAACCCGAGGCTTCATATTGTCACATAGGTTAAATCATGTAGAAACCTCAAAAAATGCATATCATATATATGAGTTATCCTTTAAAAATAAAAAGTGAAATTAAAATTGTGGGAGTCTCAATTTCTTCTGTTATGTCTAATAAATAAGGCAGTTCAGCTGATAAAGGGAGAAAACATACATTGTAGTCCATATCGGGTTCTGTTAGTAAGCAAACCCGCATGAGGATCTATGATTAAAAATCACATTTTCATTATATTATATCAGACTTGAACAACTTCAAAATTATGGATCGATTTCAAAAAAAGACATTTATAATTATTATATTGGGTTGTAGACACCTCATTGAATGTCAAAAAGGTGGATTATAGTCTTGAAATAGAATCTTTCACCGCTTTCGTTATTAGAAAATAAACCATAGATCAGAGCGGTAATTAAAGCCACTAGGGTATCTCGAGTCTAGCTTTAAAATTCATTTGGCTTCTGCCAATAACAGGGCTTTGAACCAGTCTCCTCCACGAGAGGGTCTAGGGACATATTCAATGCTCGTAATTATCAAAGATAAAAAATCCGCTGAATGACACTCAATGTAATGTCTGGTCAATCCAGATAAAGAGCATTTTTTGACAAGTGCAACATAATTCAAAGAGGTTCTGTCTTGAGCTGCTGAGGGTATACGAATATGCTCTGAGATTCTGGTTCTAAGTGCTCGAGAGGTGCAACCCACGTAGCTTTTGCAGCATAATGTGCACGTTGCTACATAGACTACATGCGTGGAGGAACAGTTGATAAATGATTGAATATTAAAGCTCTCTCCATTACTCCCTAAAAGGGATTTATTATTCTGCATAAATTTGCAAAGGCCACATCGGTTGGACCCGCATTTATAGGAACCCAGAATACTGAGCCAAGTTCTATTGGACTTTTTGGATTTTTTAGAATCATACATGCTGGTTGCCACAAGATTTTCTATGGTGCAAGCTTTTTTGGCAACTATATTTACTCCTGGCTGGAGAATGGAATTTAAAGTAATGTCCTGACGCAAGAGAGGAATAAACCGCTGAATGGTTTGCTTAATCTGGAAAAAATCTGTACTGAACGGTGTTGAAAAAGTTATTCGATCTTTGGATGTAAAAGATGTGGGGCGATCCTCCAATAAAGTGGCTCTGGTTCTATTTGCAACAATAGAAGAAGCCCTGTTCAAGACATGTTCGGGATATCCTCTCCTACTGAGTCTTCCTCTAATGCGAGCAGCTTCACAACGGTAAGAGGCTTCAGAGGAGCATAATCGCTTTGCTCGCAGAAGTTCTCCCACAGGTAATTTCTGTAAGGTGTGGGGCATGTGACAGCTGGTCGCATGAAGGGAGGTATTCCCACTGATGGGCTTTCTATATAAAATGGAGTGAATGGAGCCAGTTATAGGGTTGCCAGATAGCAGGATGTCCAAGAAGGAAGCCGTTTCCATGTGTAAATTCATCTTAAACTTTAAGTTAAGGGAGTTGTCATCAAAATATATGTTAATGGCTTCCATGGCCTCCTGGGGGGTGTTGAAATTTCCCGTTTTACATATTAGTATCTGATCATCAATATATCTTGCATACCAAATGATGGAATCTAAGAATGGATTATTGTCTGTATAGATATATTGCTCCTCCCAGTAGGCCATGTAAATGTTCGCCAATGCACAAGAAAAACTTGCCCTCATCGGACATCTGGCTATCTGGAGGTAAAAATTACCATTAAATTGGAAAAAATTATGGGTCAGTAAGAAACCTGTCACCATAAGGATAAATTCTTTAGATCCATTATCCAATGGGCTGTATTTTTCCAGGTGGAAATAAAGGACCTGAATAGCTTCTCTGTGCGGTATACTAGGATATAGCGAGACTACATCACTCATTGTCCAATATGAATTTCTCGTCCAGGACATTTTCTCCACGTTTTTCAATAAACTCTTGGTGTCCCTAATGTAGCCAATGGTGCGTTTCATTAATGGTTGGATCTGATGATCCAGCCAATCACTTAGGTTACTTGTTAGGGATCCAGTGCTGGCCACGATGGGTCTTAGTGGGGGAGGAAAGAAATATTTATGGACCTTGGGGAGGCCCTGGAAAATGGGGCATACAAGAGAGTCCACAAAAAGGTATTCTTGAATTTTTTTAATAAAAATTCCCCATTAAAAACCCTGTGATAGAAGAACCTGTAATTTTGAAGAAAAGTCAGATGTGGGATCACAAGGTAATTGTCTGTAAGTAGAGTTGTCACTCAAGATTGCATTTATCTCCATTAAATATAATGTGCTATCTAGCACTACCACCGAACCTCCTTTATCGGCCCTTCGGACAATAATATGGTTATTATTTTTCAAATCCTTTAATGCTCCTCTTTCGGAAGATGATAAGTTATCCTGAGTTCGAGATTTCTTAGATAATATGCTCCTGATTTCGGACTCTATAAGGTCCTGAAAAGTGTCCATTATGGGGACCCTTGAGGCCACGGGGTAAAAATTTGGGGATTTTGGTGGTAAAAGAAGGATGTTTAGATGTACTTATACAAGTATTACTTAGTTCTTGTAATTGTGTGACAGCAATTTGTTCCTTTTAGACTCAAAAATAGGGGAATACAAGTGGAATTATTAACTGACGGGTCCGATGAATCTTGCCTGTTGGTATCATTCTCATCAGTGTTAAAAAAATGTCGTTTGACTGTGAGGTTCCTAATAAACTTATTGACATCTCTGAGAGTTTGGAAGAGGTCAGCTCTATTATTAAGGGTAAAATTTAAGCCTTTTTGAAGAATATTAATTTGTGTGTAACTAAGAATGCAAGCAGACAAATTAAGGACTGGGATTTCCAAGGAATCTTGGTATGCTAATTCCTCCAATATCGGCATTTCCTGGATCTGAGATAATATCTCCTTTCTCCCCCGCTTGTGCTTTCTACCGCCTCTTCGTGAGCTGTATTTCTTGTTGGTAAGTTTTTTGAAGGATAAGGGGAGTGGGTTTTCTTGTTCGATTCATATGAACTAGTGCTGCCATCAGCAGAATCATTATCGGTGGAGGAGAAATATACAGCTCTCCCTCCTTGTTGTTGTTGACCTCGTTTCTTCAAAATGGGTTTGGATTTTGCATTAGTATGCCAGGTATAAACCTGCTTGGACTCATAGTCCTTAGTATCTCTTCTATACTTGTTTTGCTTGAGATCCATTATACTTGATTCAACCTTCTCGATGGTGCTTCTGAGTCGTACATTAAGTTTGTCAAAGTCCATTGAATCATATGTCTCCACTAAGTAAGTGTGTACATCCTTAATTTGGGCGTCTAGACTGTGAACTCTGAACTCTAAGTCCATTAACTTCAATGAGCAGGCTGAAAGCACTGTGTTCCCATCGTCCATGAACTCATCTGAAAAAGTGTAGGTGGGGGATTTTTTAATTCGTAGACCTCTGGGAATCATGTTCTTTTCAACATATTTATGTAGGGTCATTGAATCCCACCAAGTCTTAAGTCGCTGAATAGATACACTTTCTGGGATCTAGAAAAATTATGTCACTTCATCTTGTCGGTGGCCATCCCGTATATTGCATGGAATAGTCTGTTCTGAAAAAACATCCTCCAGTCTTTTTTTCCGTTCCTCGTTGTCGAGGAAACCCAGGGTGTCCATTTTAATGTGTGAAAAAATTCTATGTAGCCCATAGTTAAATGGGTAAAAATATATAACACTCTTAAGGGGTCTTCACGATTAATTATTAGAAAGAAGAGTCAGTATACTTTATAATTCCGCAATCAAGGCTTTAAATGTGTATATATACATAGACACAATCGCTCCAAGGGTTGCAGGGAGCACGAAACAAAAAGAGACAAACAGGCCAAATGTGAATGAGAAAAAGCTTATCTTCAGCTCACCTGCTGCCCGGACTGTTCAGTCTTGCGGGGCCTGGGATCCACCGGTGAGTCCCAACCGGTAATAAGCGAATATAGCAAGGAAAAAGAGAGGAAGGATCCGGCACAGATTCTTCTTAGAGTAAAATCATTATAAACTTTATTGGAATAATTAAAAAGATCATGAATACCGAGTATATTCTTAAATCATGAGAGGTTAAATCATGAGAGCTTTACGCGTTTCGGACTTCCATTTAAAAACAAAAGAGTCCTTAGTCATAAGTGTCTCATGAATACTACTAGGCTACTAAAATAGACTAACCTGCTAGCTGGATGAAAGGGAGGGGTAGGGGTATGCGAATTGCATACAAAAAACAGGTGAGTATTAGAACATATTCTATCAATATAGGGCAATAAAACTAGCCAACATCCACTGCAATAATAGACAAGAAATAAAAATAAATAAATATTATACTATACATTAGTTCGTTCTGATATTAACTCCCATCATCAGAAGAAATGACTCAATTTTGATTTAAATCTTTCATATATATATATAATATATATATATATATATATATATATATATATATATATATATATATATATATATATTAGTATAAGTCTGAAGAAATACTTGTATTAAATAAGTCTATATATCAAAGGTAAACCCGAGGCTTCATATTGTCACATAGGTTAAATCATGTAGAAACCTCAAAAAATGCATATCATATATATGAGTTATCATTTAAAAATAAAAAGTGAAATTAAAATTGTGAGAGTCTCAATTTCTCCTGTTATGTCTAATAAATAAGACAGTTCAGCTGATAAAAGGAGAAAACATACATTGTAGTCTATATCGGGTTCTGTTAGTCAGCAAACCCGCATGAGGATCTATGATTGAAAATTACATTTTCATTATATTATATCAGACTTGAACAACTTCAAAATTATGGATCGATTTAAAAAAAAGACATGTATAAATTATATAAGCTTTTTCTCAATTATTTTAAAATGTTTCTTTTTAATTTAAACAAAGGTATTGAAATATTGAGAAAATATACAAGAACTTGAGCAGCTTTGCAGACAAATAACTCAATGGCTATGGCAGCACGCTGCATCTTTTTTATCTGTGGTCACAGAAACACCGCTTCTGACCAAAAAAATTATGAATGATCAAGATTTTGTCCGCGTTTTTGTTAATGCATTTATCAATTCCTTAACAAATCTGTTTAAATATTTTCCGTCCCTGCACTCATTTTGGTAATCCACACTGGCAGACGCAGATAGCCAGCAGCGATCAGCGCAAGTGTCAGCTGATTTGTGCAGCTGTCTTGTGCCTTGCAGGTGCGAGTGGATTCGCTATCCACCTGTACCTGTCAACCCCTTAAATAGCACTGTAAAAATCTCACAGCACCATTTTAATGGCGATCGCTTTATTCGCATAATCACCAGCCTCCACAGGAAGTCATGTGATGGGATCACGTGGATACGATGGTTGTCGTGTTAGCACTGGGTCTTGTGATTACTCCTGTAGCTCACGTGACGCAGGTCCTATAACCAGCAGCCGAGTACTGCAGGTTACAGGAGATGAGCATTTCTCCTGATCTGAGCGGTTCTGCTCTGATAGGGAGAAAAGAATGAGTGATCAGACAAAAACACACCCGTGGGAAAAAACATGGCAAAAAACACATGCGTTTTTACCGCATTTTGGTGCGTTTTTTTTGCTGCGTTTTTACTCACTGCGTTTTTATGCGTTTTTTAACAGTGAACAATGCCATTAAAGATTGTTAAAAATTGTTGTAATTTCCTTCAATATGTTCTTCATTCTCCACTAGTCTATGCAGGAGAGCAGACAGCTGCAGAACTACAAGGCTCAGCATGCTCCATCCAGGACTATGAGGTGTATTAGATTATACGGATGACTATATGGGCCACATTACTATATGGAGGACTGTATGCTGGAGGGAGAGGCAGGTATAGCAGAACTACAAGGCTCAGCATACTCCATACACTAGTGGATGCAGGAGAGCAGACAGCAGCTGCCAAACTACAAGGCAAAGCATCCTCCATCTAGGACTGTATGCAGGATATTTTGCCCCCCCCACCCAAAATGACGTGGGCCTCACCATATTTTTGTATGCTAGCTAGGTACAGCAGGCAGCTATGGGCTGCCCCCAGCTGCCTACTTGTACCCGGCTGGGAACTAAAAAATATAGGGAAGCCCTTTTTTTTTTTTTTTATTATTACATGAATTTTATGAGATAATTTTAAAAAAATGACATGGGCTTCGCCCAATTTTTGAGTCCAGCCATGTACAACTAGGCAGCTGGGGATTGGAATCCGCAGTGCAGAGTGCCCAAGCTTTCTGGGCACCCCCACTGCGAATTGCAGTCCGCAGCCACCCCAGAAAATGGCGCTTTCATAGAAGCGCCATCTTCTGGCGCTGTATCCAACTCTTCCAGCTGCTCTGATGCCGGGTGGCTCACTGGGTAATAATGGGGTTAGGGTAAGGTGTGTATTATCAGCTAGCCCTAAGCTCGAAATTCATGGTGTCACGCCAATATTGGACATGGCCACCATAAATTTCTAATAAAGATAAAAAAAACAAAAACAACACAGAAAAATATTTTTATTAGAAATAAAACACAACACAATTAGTGACTCCATCTTTATTGAAATAAAGAACCCCCCTCCGCAGTAATCCTGGGTCAAGGGTCCCGCGCCGTCCAATCCGGATCCAATATCATCTGAGAAAAAAAAAACTACACACTTCAGTGCAGCGTCAGACTGGCTACCGGAGGAAACTCCAGTAATGCCAGGCCTGAATTCAGGACACACACACACACCACACAGCGTGCGCAGACACACAACACCACACAGCGTGCGCACACACACACACCACACATCGTGCGCACACACACACCCCACACAGCGCACAGCGTGCGCACACACACACCACACACCACACAGCGTGCGCACACACACACCACACAGCGTGCGCACACAAACACACACAGCGTGCGCACACACACACCACACAGCGTGCGCACACACACACCACACAGCATGCGCACACACACACCACACAGCGTGCACACACACCACACAGCATGCGCACACACACACCACACAGCGTGCACACACACACACCACACAGCATGCGGACACACACACACCACATAGCTTGCGCACACACACACACACCACACAGCATGCGCACACGCACACCAGTGTGCGCACACAAACACACACAGCATGCGCACACACACACCACACAGCATGCGCACACACACCACACAGCGTGCGCACGCACACATACACCACACAGCATGCACAAACACACACCACACAGCGTGCGCACACACACAACACAGCGTGCACACACACACACCACACAGCATGTGCACACACACACACAACACAGCGTGCGTACACACACCACACAGCGTGCGCACGCACCACACAGCGTGCGCACGTACCACACAGCGTGTGCACACACACCACACAACGTGCGCACACACACCACACAGCGTGCGCACACACACACCACACAGCGTGCGCACACACACACCACACAGCGTGCACATACACACCACACAGCTCGCGCACACACACCACACAGCGTGCGCACACACACCACACAATGTGCGCCCACACACCACACAACGTGCGCACACACACACACCACACAGCCTGCGCACACACACACACCACACAGCGTGCGCACACACACACACCACACAGCGTGCGCACACCACACAGCGTGCGCACACCACACTGCATGCGCACACTGCACACACACAAACTGCACACACAAACACACTGCACACACACACTGCGCACACACACTGCACACTGTGCACACACACGCATACACACACTGCACAGATTCACACACATAGCACAGATAGACACACACACTGCACACACACATATCACTCATAGTATCATAGTATCATAGTATCATAGTTTTTAAGGTTGAAGGGAGACTCTAAAGGTCCAGTCACACTAAGCAACTTACCAGCGATCCCAACAACGATAGGGATCGCTGGTAAGTTTCTAGGAGGTTGCTGGTGAGATGTCACACTGCGACGCTCCAGCGATCCCACCAGCAACCTGACCTGGCAGGGATCGCTGGAGCGTGGCTACACGAGTTGCTGGTGAGCTCACCAGCAACCAGTGACAAGCCCCCAGCGCTGCGTGGAAGATGCTGCGCTTGGTAACTAAGGTAAATATCGGGTAACCAACCCGATATTTACCTTGGTTACCACCGCACGTGCAGAGAGCAGGGAGCAGCGCACACTGAGCGCTGGCTCCCTGCTCTCCTAGTTACAGCACACATCGGGTTAATTACCCGATGTGTGCTGCAGCTAAATGTGCACAGAGCAGGGAGCAGCGCACAATGCTTAGCGCTGGCTCCTTGCTCTCCTAGTTACAGCACACATCGGGTTAATTAACCCGATGTGTGCTGCAGCTACATGTGCACAGAGCAGGAGCCGGCACTGAGTGAGAGCGGCGGAGGCTGGTAACAAAGGTAAATATCGGGTAACCAAGGACAGGGCTTCTTGGTTACCCGATGTTTACTGTGGTTACCAGCCTCCGCAGAAGCCGGCTCCTGCTGCCTGCACATTTAGTTGTTGCTGTCTCGCTGTCACACACAGCGATCTGTGCTTCACAGCGGGACAGCAACAACTAAAAAATGGCCCAGGACATTCAGCAACAACCAACGACCTCACAGCAGGGGCCAGGTTGTTGCTGGATGTCACACACAGCAACATCGCTAGCAACGTCACAAAAGTTGTTCGTTAGCAGCGATGTTGCTAGCGATGTTGCTTAGTGTGACGGGGCCTTAAGTCCATCTAGTTCAACCCGTAGCCTAACATGTTGATCCAGAGGAAGGCAAAAAAAAAAAAAAACCCAATGTGACAAACAAGTTCCAATGGTGACAAACAAGTTCCAATGGGGAAAAAATTTCCTTCCTGACTCCACATCCGGCAATCAGACTGGTTCCCTGGATCAACACCCTGTCATAAAATCTAATATACATAACTGGCAATATTAAATTTTTCAAGAAAGGCGTCCAGGCTCTGCTTAAATGTTAGTAGTGAATCACTCATTACATCATGCGGCAGAGAGTTCCATAGTCTCACTGCTCGTACAGTAAAGAATCCTCGTCTGTGGTTATGATTAAACCTTCTTTCCTCAAGACGTAGCGGATGCCCCCATGTTCCAGTCGCAGGCCTAGGTGTAAAAAGATCTTTGGAAAGGTCTCTGTACTGTCCCCTCATATATTTATACATTGTGATTAGATCCCCCCTAAGCCTTCGTTTTTCCAGACTAAATAACCCCAAGTTTAATAACCTGTCTTGGTATTGCAGCCCACCCATTCCTCTAGTAATCTTGGTCGCTCTTCTCTACACCCTCTCCAGTTCAGCTATGTCCTTCTTATATATCGGTGACCAGAATTGTACACAGTATTCTAAGTGCGGTCGCACTAGTGACTTGTACAGAGGTAGAACTATAATTTTTTCATGAACACTTATACCTCTTTTAATACATCCCATTATATTATTAGCCCTGGCAGCAGTTGCCTGACACTGTCCACTAAAGTGAAGTTTACCATCCACCCATACACCCAAGTCTTTTTCTGTGCCTGTTTTACCCAGTGTTCTACAATTAAGTACATAATCATACATTTTATTTCCTCTACCCAAGTGCATGACCTTACATTTATCTACATTAAACTTCAATTGCCACTTCTCAGCCCAATCCTCCAATTTACATAAATCTCCCAGTAATATAAAATTATCCTCCTCTGTATTGATTACCCTGCAAAGTTTAGTATCATCTGCAAATATTGAAATTCTACTCCGCATGCCCCCAACAAGGTCACTGACACACAGCTGTGAGTGCTTTCCTGCGGTGACCTGGCATTCAGAAGGTGAGCCCAGGTCAACGCAGGGGCGCACACACAGCATTGTGAACTCACCTCACCTGAGCCCCGGTGTCCTAGGCGGCTGCTGTGCTAGTACCTGCAGGTAATCGCGTCCTCCTGTCAGCTGATCTCCAGTCCTGTTGTAACTGCGCGCGCTCCCGCGGTCACAACGGGATCTTAAGAAGCGAGGGCGCATGCGCCGCCCTCTCGTGCACACGGCTGCACGGTACTGCGGGCTTCAGAAACATGGCGCCGGAGATAAGTGCTATGCGCAGGCGCCAACTTCGACGTCATGTTACTGAAGAGGGAAATTTAAATACAACCAGAGAGAGGGAGGAACAGGCAGTGGGGGGGGCGGGGATACAAGTGCATAACACGCCCGGACATTAGGAAAAAGGTGCACACGTCAATCAAAAAGTGCACAAATTTTCAAACTTTATAAAGTTGGATTTTGCTGCCTAAACACCCGAGCTGCACCCTGATGGTATGTAAACACTGTGCATGATAGTGCCAGTACTGCACTGGCTGCACCTTATAGACGAAAAACCTGATGTTTGGTTCCCTTTAAAGAAGGTCCCATCTACAGCAACAATACCAATGTAATATGTAGATAACTAATTCAGGAGCAATGCTTTATGAAGTGTGAAGGAGAAGTTGCACTCTCAGCCAGATATAAAGAGACTAGAATCTCAAATGGCACATGCTGAATAGGGGTTTTACAAATTTAGCATTGAGCGCCTGGAGTTTCAAATAATGCACCGACTTTCTCTGGACATGTAGAATTGTCCTTACATCTGACTTATAATAATGTCTCCCCTTGACAATCAATATGAGGGCAGCTCAACTTTCCCCGTGTCCACTCGCACAAGACAATGTTCTGCAAGATTTTTTATTTATTTTTTTTAACATGCACAATTCTTTTTTTTTTTTACAATTATCCATTTTTTAAAGTTACCTCCTAGGGTTCATAAGGAAACACAGTCAGAAATTAAATGCTGGTGGTAGATGATCTTGGGCAATTTCTTCCCCTCTCACTATAATCCAGTATTGATTGTCACCTTAGGCTATGTTCACATGTTGCATTTTTGTTGAGCTTTTTTTTTTTTTAATTCCAATTAAAAGTTGCAGTGTAAAATTTTGTAACTCATGTAAGAAGGGGCGATAGAAGGGAAAGCACAAAAAATGAAAAATCACCTGGGAGTGAAGAGGTTTATATGGGAGTGAAGTGGTTTATATAATGTATAGGGCTGAAGTCATCTGATTTGTCTTTAATTGTAGAACTTTAATTTCTCAAATAGCTTGCCTGAAGTAACCAAAACATGCTGTCACTTGTAGTTTCACAACAGAGGCAGAAGAGTATGCTCCAAATGAATGCCGCACTCTATGGCGGGCTTTACACGTTGCGACATCGCTACCGATATATCGTCGGGGTAACGTCGTTAGTACGCACATCCGGCGCAGATAGTGACATCGCAATGTATAAATCCTAGGTGCGACGATGAACGAGCGCATCAGCGCTAAAAATCGCAGATCTGTGTCACGTCGTTCATTTCCATAATGTCATTACTGCCACAGGTACGATGTTGTTTGTCGTTCCTGCGGCACCACACATCGCTGTGTGTGACACCGCAGGAACGACAAACATCTCCTTACCTTCGTCCACTGGCAATGTGGAAGGAAGAGGGTGGGCGGAATGTTACGTCCCGCTCATCTCCGCCCTTCCGCTTCTATTGGCCGGACGTTTAGTGACGTCGCGGTGACGCCGAACGCACCTACCCCTTGAAGGAGGGATTGATCGGCGGTCACAGCGACATCGTCGACCAGGTATGTGCGTGTGAAGCTGCCGTAGCGTTAATGTTCGCTATGGCAGCGATCACCAGATATCGCATGTACAATCGGGGCGGGTGCTATCGCGCTTGACATCGCTAGCAATTGCTAGCGATGTCGCAACGTGTAAAGCCTGCCTAAGGGGCTCATTCAGAAGTCCGTACCAATCGTTCCAAGCATGGACCACTAAAGCACAGACTGGCTGCCTTTCTCCAAACCTGATCATGACAGCTTCATATATTTCTATAAGCAAAACTAAAGTAATAGTTGATGCAGCACTTTAATAGAATATAAAACTTTTATTTTCATCCAGTTAAAATCATATCCCAAAAACAGCATAATCATCAGCAGAAACATCCTAGAGAAAATTGTAAGCAAGCTGAAGCGTTTCAAAGATAAACTGAGTAAGAAGTTTCACTTTGAAAAGTGTCAACTTTGATTATATATCTGTGGCGCTCCTGAGGCATCAGTCGCCACACAGTACTGCATCTCACTTAAGGTGCAGTACTCATCTGGGGTAAGGAAGAGGTTAATTGCTGGTGTTCACCACATTCACAAACCACACACAGTCAGGTGCTTTCCCACTGCGATTGGCCTAGGGTTGACCGGGGGGTGGCCATTACGAGGCATGTGACTTTCCCGGTCACTAGGACAACCACCTGGGCGGGGGGCACCACTTGGGGAAAAGGAAGAAAGGAAGGAGCATCCTCACACTTGAGCAGCTACCCCCGGGCACAGCTTGGGGTGAGGAACACAGTCAGGACCTCGGTCCAGGCATCACCTTACACTTCTGGGAGCACTACAAGACCCGTGGCTTGGAGCAGGCAGCCCAGCCTTGGCTCTACACAGCTACAGGGGATTCCAGAGTCTGCAGAGTGTGCAGGAAACACCCGCAGCCCATTCCACATTCCATCCACGGGATCGGAGGGACCCTGACCAGAAAGGACACACAGTGGGAACACCGGCGATGACCTCTGAGTTATCCGGGATCGGCTGGGGCCCATCATGGCAGAGACTGGCACTCCAAGGGTGACAACTGGACTGCGAGTAAAAGACCTTGAACTGCAACCACTAAGTTAGCCCTTCATTGCCGGCGCCGACACCCCACACTCTGGTGCCAACGGCCACTACCGCTCCCATCATCCTCTCTGGGGCCTAGCTCTACCTGTAGGGAGCCGAACCATCCCGGCTGTGACATCATCTGCCGCAGAGGAAAGCACCCACAGCGGTGGCCAATCCTTAGCCGCACACCAAAGGTGGTGTCACGAGACAACTACAACTCCCAACATCCTCGACCCCCTTCATCCTCGTCTCCCCACCATCATCCAAAACCCATCCTTTTGTGGACACCTCGGGGTCACGAAACCGGGCAGGGCCACCTGTGACATCCCATGACCCTCACCGGCCCGGTGACGAGTATTCCTAAGACCCTGTGGAATGCTTCATATCTCCTCTTTCTTCTGATATATTTCGATGAGGCTATCATGCTTGGGTCTGGAGAATGCTAGCCAGTTATTGTGGTCCAAGATCAGACAGATGTCTGAATGACATCTTATCGAGTGATTGGTAAAGTTGCATGACTTCTTTCAGAGTGTAATCTATATTGGCTGTGAATTGTCTGGATATATGAACTGACAGCTGGGAGTTTGGAGGATAACTATAAAGTCTGACCTGGGATCCAGATTAATTTAGGGGACTAAGGGGTACTTTGCACGTTGCGACCTCGCTACTGCGATATCGCCGGGGTCAAATCGAAAGTGACGCACATCCGGCGCCGGTAACGACGTCTCAACGTGTAAAGCCTAGATGCACTGATAAACGATCGCAAAAGCGTCATAAATCGGTCATCTGTGTAGTGTCGGTCATTTCCATAAATTTGCTGCAGCGACAGGTACGATGTTGTTCCTCGTTCCTGCGGCAGCACACATCGCTGTGTATGAAGCCGCAGGAGCGAGGAACATCTCCTTACCTGCCTCCAGCAGCTATGCGGAAGGAAGGAGGTTGGCGGGATGTTTACGTCCCGCTCATCTCCGTCCTTCCGCTTCTATTGGACACCTGCCGTGTGACGTCGCTGTGACGCCGTACAGCTCGCCCCCTTAGGAAGTAGGCGGGACGCCGGCCGGAGCGACGTCGCAGGGCAGGTAAGTGCGTGTGAAGCTGCCATAGCAATAATGTTCGCTACGGCAGCTATCACAAGATGTTGCATTTGCGACGGGGGGCGGGTACTATCGCGTTCGACATCGCTATCATCGGCTAACGATGTTGCAGCATGCAAAGTACCCCTTAGTGTTTGCCATGCGTTATAAAAGGACACTTCCATTCATTTATGACAGTGACCTGCTGCTGGCATATTGTGCCGCCCCCACGTCAGCAGTCGGGCTGCTCGCATCCAGATCCACAGTGGCTCGAGGGGTCTCCGGATCCGGGGGTCATGCGGACACTCAAATAAAAAGGGGCGTAATATGTACAGGGGATTGTCGTAGGTACTTCGTGACACCACCCATGGTGTGTGGTAAGATGGAGTACCACCGCTGCCGTTGGGGAGCACCCAGGGGCGATGGAGCAGCAGCTGGGTGTTTAACCCCTCCGTGGGTAGGAGTGGATGCCCCGGGGCTCAGTGTCCAGAAGACGGGAGGTGATGGCGGCCGGTGGTGGTGTGCCAGGACGGACCGGAGGATGTTGGTGTACTCACGATTAAATGATTGCACACAAGTCCGCTGATAAACCAAGGTGTCAGTGGCTGGCTGCCACCTCCGGGTGTATATGGTTCCCACACCCGGGTGGTGTACCAATGTTTCTTCCTCCGGCTATGTCACGAACCACCGGGGGGGGTCACTCAGAAATCCCCCGCGCTGGCTACCAGTACGTCACGATCGGGGGGTAACAAGTGGGGGGTCACCCCTCCTTTATACCTCCCGACCGACAGACAGAGCACGTGACGCGCTCTCTAGCGCCCCTCTTATAGTCAGGCCAATTATGGAATTGCCCGACAATAAGCAAGGGGGCCGCTATACTACTTATGCCGATTATTGAAGGGTCCCCGGTGAGAGTAGGGTATATATTCCCCCGACCTCCGCGGGCGGAATATATAAAACCTCCCCGAATCTCACTGGCCTCCCCACAATAATCCTTGGCACAACTCGCTGCCACCAACCGCTTCACGGTAACTATTAGCCGAACACACAGACGTGGGATTCAAGATCGAGATAACAGAACAGCCCAAGATTAATTATATAATTTAATCAGCCTAACGCACACTAGAAAATACAATATATACAATAGGAGATCTACAGAATATACATATGTCAGAGTACAGTTACAATCAAAGCATGGGTTACAAACAGGCATACACAGTTCCAGCAGTTACCTTGTGCGTCTGGCCACAGGGGGGCGCTGTAGACCAGGTTTCCAGGAACTCCCTCACAGGTCTTTCCCAACCAGGCCCCCGAGCAGAAGAACACTGGAAAATGGCCGAAGTAGGGTTATCAACCTGGGCAAATCCAGGTCCCCTCCTACCTTAGTGACCTCAGAGGGAGCACTGCTCCACCCCTGGCTGGAGTTATGGACAAAATCCACAACATGGAATATGGCCATAACTTGGCCTGGGAGCGTCGTAGGCGGACGCCGACGCTCTCATTGTGACAGCTATGAATTTAGCTACAGAACGAGAGGACTCATGACCTGTCTACTAGTTCCCCATTGGCTGATATCACGCCTGGGGTATTTCCCAAGCTCCCACTTCCATAAAAAAGGTGTGCCAGCATCGTCCGCATGCGCAAACACCATTTTTATGGTTGCCATATTTATCGGAAATATGGCTTGCGAGATATGAACCATATTTTACTGGAGTCGTTCTGTCTGGATACTTCCATAGCCTTGCTAATTAGATAGCAGCCCCTACTACAGGGTCATGGCAGGGAGTCATCCTGTGTCCATTGTTCCCACATAACCTAATCTCCATATCACAGGAGATGGCCCTGGGATGTGTTGCTAGGATGTGACACCTTCACAGATGCTGGACATCTGAGAACAAGAAGGGAGGGGGCACTGCCATGGAGTGATGAGAGCGATTATGACTGGAAGTCATAATTCATCTTCATATCCCAGGGTTTGCCTCACACCTCCCCCCTTTTGAGGGCGCTAGGGGGCAGCACACTCCGGTGTTCCCCCGTGCGCCCGTCCGCGACCTCTCCTTGTCGGGACAGCCCGTCTGCGTTACCGTGGTCCCGGCCCCTTTTGTGGCGAATGGTGAAGTTGTATTGCTGGAGCGCAAGGCTCCATCGCAACAATCGCCCATTCGTCCCAGAGACAGTGTGTAACCAGCTGAGGGGATTGTGGTCCGTCTCCACGATGAAGTGGCGCCCGTATAGATAGGGTTGCAGACGCTGCAGGGCCCACACTATGGCCAGGCACTCCTTTTCCATCGTGGAATAGGCCACTTCCCGTGGTAACAGCTTCCTGCTCAGGTACAAGACTGGGTGCTCTTGGCTCGCAGAGTCCACCTGGCTGAGCACCGCACCGAGGCCGAAGTCACTGGCGTCGGTCTGTACTACAAACGGCCGCGTGAAGTCGGCTGCCTGTAGCACGGGCGGGCTGGACAGGGCGTCCTTTAGGGCCCGGAAGGCTGTCTCGCAGTCCATTGTCCAATCGACTGCAGAGGGCAGCTTCTTCTTGGTGAGGTCCGTCAAGGGCTTTGCCAGGCTACTATAGCATGGAACAAACCTCCTATAGTACCCAGCGGTCCCCAAGAAGGACATCACCTGCTTCTTGGTCCTGGGGGTGGGCCAGGATGCGATGGCTTCCACTTTCTCAGGCTCGGGCTTCAGTGTTCTCCCGCCTACCCGGTGACCGAGGTACTGGACCTCGCTCATGGCCAGCTGACACTTTCCCGGCTTGATGGTCAAACCTGCCTGGTGGATCCGCCTGAGCACCTGTGCTAGATGCTCTAGGTGATCTTCCCAGGTGGGACTGAAGACGGCAATGTCATCCAGGTACGCGGCCGCGTACCCTTCAAGTCCCTTGAGCAGGGTGTTGACCATCCGCTGGAAAGTGGCAGGGGCATTCCTCATCCCGAATGGCATCACCGTGGACTCGTACAGTCCAAATGGGGTAATAAAGGCAGAGCGTTCCCTGGCCTTGCGAGTCAGGGGGATCTGCCAATATCCCCGGCTCAGATCCATGATGGTCAGGTACTGAGCCCCGGCCAACTGATCGAGCAGGTCATCGATGCGTGGCATTGGGTACGCATCGGCGACTGTGACAGCATTGAGCCCCCTGTAGTCCACGCAGAACCGAGTGGTTCGGTCCTTCTTAGGGACGAGGACTACAGGCGAGGCCCAAGCGCTGTTGGATGCCTGGATCACCCCCAGCTTCAGCATCTCGTCAATCTCCTGGCGCATGTGTTGCTGCACCTCCAGGGAGACCCGATATGCTGAACGCCGGATCGGGGGATGATCCCCAGTGTCCACGTGATGGACAGCCAAGTTAGTCCTTCCGGGCTGGTTGGTAAACAACCCCCGGAAGGGGTGTAGGGTGGCCCACAGCTGGGACCGTTGGTCCTCCAAGAGCTGGTGGCCAACCTCCACATCCTCAATGGATCCGCCTGCCCTAACCTGGGCTAGCATATCCAAGAGGGTTTCCGCTTCTCCCTCCTCGGGCAGGTTGCACACGGGGAGCGCATATGCCTCCCGCTCATGATGTGCCTTCATCATGTTCACATGGAAGGGCTTCCGCCTTCCACGGGCAGGGTCCAGGGTGACCAGGTACGTCACAGGGTTGAGCTGCTGGTACACGAGGTATGGGCCTTCCCAGGCTGCCTGAAGCTTGTCCTGTGGTACGGGGACCAGTACCCACACCTTTTGACCCACTTGGTAGGTCCTCTCACAAGCGTTCTGGTCGTACCAACGCTTCTGATCGGCCTGGGCTTGAGCCATATTGTCGCGTACCAGTTGCGTCAAGGCCTGCATTTTGTCCCGGAAGCGCATGACATACTCGATAACCGACACTCCAGGGGTGGCCAAATCCCCTTCCCAAGCCTCTTTCACCAGAGCCAGGGGGCCCCGCACACGTCGCCCGTACAGGAGCTCAAACGGTGAGAATCCTGTTGAGGCCTGTGGAACCTCCCGGTAAGCAAATAACAGGTGTGGGAGATACCGCTCCCAGTCACGCCCATGGGAGTCGACCAACATCTTAAGCATCTGCTTTAAGGTGCCATTAAACCGCTCGCACAGGCCATTAGTCTGTGGATGGTACGGGCTGGCCACCAGATGTCGCACCTGGACTTGCTTACAGAGGGCCTCCATCAGCTGGGACATGAATTGGGTCCCCCGGTCAGTGAGCATTTCCTGGGGAAAACCCACTCGGGAGAAAATCTCCAGCAATGCGGTGGCCACCTTGTCAGCCCGAATGGACGACAAGGCCACTGCTTCTGGGTACCGGGTGGCATAGTCCACTACCGTCAGTATGAAGCGTTTCCCGGAGCTGCTGGGGATGGCCAGCGGGCCGACCAGATCCACAGCCACCCTCCTGAAAGGCTCATCGATGATTGGCAGAGATACTAGTGGGGCTTTGGGGTGTGGCCCCGCCTTCCCCACTCTCTGACAGGTTTCACACGAACGGCAGTAGGCAGCCACATCGGCCCCCATTTTTGGCCAGTAGAAATGCTGGTTTACCCTGGCCTTGGTCTTAGCGATCCCTAGGTGTCCGGCCATCGGAATCTCATGTGCGATCCGCAACAACTCCGTCCGGAACGGATAGGGTACCACCAACTGTCGGTCCCTGGGCCACGCCTCCGGTGAACCCTGCTGGACCGTGGCCCGGTACAGCCGTCCTTGGTCCCAGACCACTCGCTCCGGGTCCGAGTCCGAGGGAGGCTGTGCCGCCTGCTCCTTAAGAGCTTTCAGGCTGTCGTCAGCTTCTAACGCTGCCTGAAACCCCTGACTAGATGTGGCCAGAATCGACGAGACTGTCACATCTTCAGTCAGTACCCCGGGACCTGTGTCCTGGCCTCCACCTGACTCGGCTGCCACTTGGTCAGAAGGGGAAGAGCTATCGGACCTCCGGGAGGCCCCTTGGCTTCCAGCACTCCCACTGCGGGTGACAGCGGCCACAGCCGCTGCGACCGTGGGTCGTGCCTGCTCCTCCTCCGTTCCTGACCAAGTCGCCGGTTCAGGCAGACCTACCTGGCTTCCTGACACCCCGGTTGTGGGGGAACCATGCACCGAGATCTTACCTGGGAGCACTTCCGCTCCTGGACCGGCCCCAATCTCACCTGCCTGTTCCCCTCCTGCAGCAACAGAACCCCGCTGTGAAATCTCTGGGGACCCCACATTTGCTGTGGTAGCCCCCACCCCACACACTGGTCCTCCCCCTGCAGCACCCTGCTCTCTGCTTATCCCTGCAGAGGGCAACAGATCCCAGCTCACAGGCTGATTACTTGTAGAGGCATTGTCACACCTTTCTCTGACCCCCTCCCCTGTCACAGCTGCAGCTGTGTGTGTGTCTATGGTGTCTATGCAAGCAGAAGTATCAGAGTTCACTCCCTCCTCCCTTACATCATTCATAGATAACACATTAACATTGTCCGGAGGCCTGTCAGTACTGGCTGAAGGTTCAGCCCTTGGTTGGGGCCCAAACTGGGAGGTTATCTGCCCCAAATCTGTCCCAAGTAGCACGTTTGCGGGGATCCGATCAGTTACCCCCACCTCTCTCACCCCTCGCCCTGCGCCCCAGTCCACAAAAATGTCAGCAACAGGCAGCGCCGGGTCAATGCCTCCAATCCCGGAGACAGCAAGGGTTTTTCCAGGGATCAAGTCTTGGGGGGACACCATCTCAGGCCGCACCAGAGTCACCTCCGAGGCGCTGTCTCGCAGTCCTATGGTCACAGACCGGCCGACGGTGACAGGTTGGAAGCTGTCCAGGGACCTACCACCACCCCCACCCACACAATACACCTTGGGCGGCCCTTGGGACGGGGACGGAGCCGGGGCCTTGGGACGCTGAGGGCACATGGCCTTGAAGTGTCCAGGTAGGTTGCACTGGTGGCACCGTCTTGGCTCTGCCACGGGCCTGGAGAGGGGAGTTGAGGGGGACACCCCCTGCAGTCTAGGGGCAGGTGGGGCAGTCGCAGAGTTCATCTTACCCCCTCTCCAGGTGCTGCTGGTGGCTGCTCTCCTGGCCTCAGGAGCCCGATTGTTGGTGTAGTCATCGGCCAGGGCAGCTGTAGCCGTGGACCCCTTTGGCTTCTGGTCTCGGATGAACTGGCGGAGATCCTCAGGGCAGTTCCACAAGAGTTGCTCCGTGATGAACAAGTCCAGGATCTCCGGTCCGGTGGAAAGCTGCAGGCCTTGGGTCCAGTGGTCGGCAGCTCGGGCAAGTGCCCGCCTGTGGTCAGCCCAGGAGTCCTTTGGTCCCTTCTGTAGGCTCCGGAACTTCTTGCGGTAGGACTCTGGGGTGAGGTTGTACTGTTGGATCAGGGCCCGCTTGATGGTGTCGTAGCCCTGATCTGCCTCAGCAGGCAAGTCCCCAAGGATATCCAGGGCCTTACCCCTTAAACGGGGGGTCAGGTATTTGGCCCACTGGTCCTTGTCCAGATGGTGCTGCAAGCAAGTCCGTTCAAAAGCAGTCAAGAAAGAGTCCAAGTCTCCATCCTTCTCCAGCACTGGGAAGTCCTCAACACGGACCTTTGGAAGTTTGGTGTCTTGAAGGTCACGTGTGGCTGATGAGGGCCGGAGCTGAGCTAGCTGCAG
Organism: Anomaloglossus baeobatrachus; assembly: GCF_048569485.1. Taxonomy (NCBI): domain Eukaryota; kingdom Metazoa; phylum Chordata; class Amphibia; order Anura; family Aromobatidae; genus Anomaloglossus; species Anomaloglossus baeobatrachus. The sequence continues at coordinate 117,997,232 of NC_134362.1, read as the reverse complement.
CTGGTGGTCACGGTCTGCCTGTTGCCGTCGCTCCGCAGCCTCACGCTCTGCCTGGCGCTCTTCACGCGCTGCCTGCCGCTCTGCCTGCCGCTCTCGCTCCGCAGCCTCACGCTCTGCCTGCCGCTCCGCAGCCTCAGCCTCACACACTGCCCTGCGCTCTGCCATGAGTTCCTGGTAGCCCTCCCGGTCTCCAGCCTGGAGTAGGGCCATAGCCATTTGAAGAAGGCTATCCGAGCCTCCCAGGCTCGGTGGAATGGCACGTGGTGATCTGCGGCCCGCTGCGGAGCCTGGTGATTCACTGTCCATTGCAGAGCGGAGGGCTGGCATCTGGCTCGTTGAGGACCCTTGGGTGAGCTGCTCCTCATCTTGTCCATAATTGCCAGGTTGTGCGATGTCCTCTGCAGAGCTGTTCTCTGGCGTCGGGCTCCTGGAGGACTCGTGGACAACCTCCTCATCGTCTCTGGCCTGAGCATCGGCCATTCCTTTGGCTTTGCTCCTGGTGCCATCAGCCATTCTTGCAGACTTTTGGTCACTGACACAGAACTGACACCTGATGCACCCACACACCTTACAGTATCTGCACTCTGACACTCTAGTGTTGAGCTAGTCTGAAGACCCCAGCAGCCACAGCTGCTGCAGGCAGTCTTTAGTGTCTGGGAGTATGGGTCTCACACTCACACACACTATTATCTCGATCCCACCGCTATGCCACCAATATGTCACGAACCACCGGGGGGGGTCACTCAGAAATCCCCCGCGCTGGCTACCAGTACGTCACGATCGGGGGGTAACAAGTGGGGGGTCACCCCTCTTTTATACCTCCCGACCGACAGACAGAGCACGTGACGCGCTCTCTAGCGCCCCTCTTATAGTCAGGCCAATTATGGAATTGCCCGACAATAAGCAAGGGGGCCGCTATACTACTTATGCCGATTATTGAAGGGTCCCCGGTGAGAGTAGGGTATATATTCCCCCGACCTCCGCGGGCGGAATATATAAAACCTCCCCGAATCTCACTGGCCTCCCCACAATAATCCTTGGCACAACTCGCTGCCACCAACCGCTTCACGGTAACTATTAGCCGAACACACAGACGTGGGATTCAAGATCGAGATAACAGAACAGCCCAAGATTAATTATATAATTTAATCAGCCTAACGCACACTAGAAAATACAATATATACAATAGGAGATCTACAGAATATACATATGTCAGAGTACAGTTACAATCAAAGCATGGGTTACAAACAGGCATACACAGTTCCAGCAGTTACCTTGTGCGTCTGGCCACAGGGGGGCGCTGTAGACCAGGTTTCCAGGAACTCCCTCACAGGTCTTTCCCAACCAGGCCCCCGAGCAGAAGAACACTGGAAAATGGCCGAAGTAGGGTTATCAACCTGGGCAAATCCAGGTCCCCTCCTACCTTAGTGACCTCAGAGGGAGCACTGCTCCACCCCTGGCTGGAGTTATGGACAAAATCCACAACATGGAATATGGCCATAACTTGGCCTGGGAGCGTCGTAGGCGGACGCCGACGCTCTCATTGTGACAGCTATGAATTTAGCTACAGAACGAGAGGACTCATGACCTGTCTACTAGTTCCCCATTGGCTGATATCACGCCTGGGGTATTTCCCAAGCTCCCACTTCCATAAAAAAGGTGTGCCAGCATCGTCCGCATGCGCAAACACCATTTTTATGGTTGCCATATTTATCGGAAATATGGCTTGCGAGATATGAACCATATTTTACTGGAGTCGTTCTGTCTGGATACTTCCATAGCCTTGCTAATTAGATAGCAGCCCCTACTACAGGGTCATGGCAGGGAGTCATCCTGTGTCCATTGTTCCCACATAACCTAATCTCCATATCACAGGAGATGGCCCTGGGATGTGTTGCTAGGATGTGACACCTTCACAGATGCTGGACATCTGAGAACAAGAAGGGAGGGGGCACTGCCATGGAGTGATGAGAGCGATTATGACTGGAAGTCATAATTCATCTTCATATCCCAGGGTTTGCCTCACAGGCTCTAAGTACTTTTCTCCTTTCGTTGACAACCTCGTGTGAAACGGGGAAGTCCTCTCCCGCTTCTGTTTGGTTGGGAGATGTGCCCGCGAAAACTGACCCGTGGGATCTCAGTGGGTTGTTGCGGATACCATATCCCCCGCGTTGGGCAGCCGTTTTGCTCTATCTGGGCTAACACTCTGAAACAACGTCTGGAACCTTGTCCCGGCCTGGTTAATTAGAGAAGGGGCTTGCAACCCTCTTCTAACTAGGTTCCAGGTACCCCGCCTGAGCACGGTTTCGGACCGAATCTCCGCTGTCGGCACCGGCGGGCTTCAACCCTTCCCCGGTCCACTTTGGATTTCCCGCGACCGGACTCCCGTCGCCTTTGGACATGGTCCACTGCTTGCCACCTAGCCAGTAGACCAAGGCCACTATCCTGGCTACCCTGCACTAGGCACAGACTTCACTTCCACTTGCACACCGACTTGAACTTGCACTAGCACTCTTCCTGGACTCCAACTTGAACTACTTGGTTCCCTCCCCTGGATCCTCAAGACCCCTAGGTGGGCGCTCCCAATCCGCTTGGTCCTGCCCACTGGTGTGTCCTTCCTACCCTGAGGGGGGTGGCTAGGGTTTTGTGGCAGATGGTACCTGATGTGAGATGGTGTTGTGTGGGGTGTAGTGTTCCTCTGTGACCACCTGGCAGCGCCAGGGTGTCACAATATCACTCTCATGTCTCTAATATCTTCAGCTTTTTTATTGGTGTCTCTTTCTGCAACTAATATTGTGTATCCCATCTGATGTCTCAAACTTATAAAACTGGCTGACCTTTATGAAACATTGGTAAAGAGGTGTATAATGTATTAGTTGTTGGATCAGGAGGATGAAGAGTAAAAATGACATAGTAAATTTGAAGCCCATCACATAATGTCCTTCATAACATTAGATGTTTTGTACTATTCTGTGTGATCCACTATACAATGCGGTTCATTTGTCTATGTATTATCTTCATATTTCAGTAACTCTCGCTGCTGCTAGTCCTGCCTACTTTAGAGGATTTACTCTGATTGCACTAAAGGAGGGTAAAGATGGAGAAAAAGAAGATGATCATGCCGGGTCTTTTCAGGTAAAAGATTTCAGTTATCTTGAATGTCTTGACAGTCTCTGCTTGCTATTTTTTCAGTCAATTACAAGCGCTTCAGTTACACTGCAGAATGCACTTTGCATTTTGCTACATACAGTAGCTTCATGTTAGTGAAAGAAAATATGAAATTACATATTGTTAGGTTGCTGTGCGGCAGGGCCGCCACTAGGAATTTCAGAGCCCCATACTGGCAAAATTTTCGGGCCCCCTTAGGACTCCGCCCCAGCTCCGCTTCCACCCCAGCTCCGCCTCCACCACTCAAACGTCCTACAGTCTCACTGCCACTCTTGCAAAAACATATATGTATGTTCAGTATAATTATATATATATATATATATATATAGATAGATAGATAGATAGATAGATAGATAGATACCCATATATACAGTCATGGCCAAAAGTGTTAGCAACCTTGAAGTTGTTTCCCTCAGAAAATTACACAGACAGACTGTATACACAGACAAACAGTATACACAGACAGACAGACTGTAAACACAGACAGACAGACTGTATATACAGACTGTATACACAGACAGTATATACAGACAGACTGTATACACAGACAGACAGTATATATAGACTGTATACACACACAGACAGACAGACTGTATACACAGACAGACAGTATATACAGACAGACTGAATACACAGACAGACTGTATATACAGACAGACTGTATATACAGACAGATAGTATACACAGACATACACAGTATACACAGACACAGTATACATAGACAGACAGTATACACAGACAGACAGTATACACAGACAGAAAGACTTCAAAAAAATTTGATCCAGCACGGTTCCAGTAATTTAAAATAAAAGTCCTTTATTGAAGAAATATTAAAAAATCCATCATGCCTGCAAACTCAATTCCTGGAAGAACAATGGGCGTATTCTTTTCAAATACACAAAAAAATGTCCCATTGTATCAACCATTTATAGATATCAAGGAAACTCCTATATAGGTGATATTACACGCCAGTAAGGCTAAAGAAAATATATCCTCGGAACTCAGAAAAATGTTGGAGGTGTAACAAACATCCGGGTTCATTGCTTCACATCTGGTGGGAGTGTGGGATGATACAACCGGTTTGGACAGAAACACAACAGTGCTTAAGTTCAATACTGGGATATAATATGGAGCTGGGCCCCGAAAAAGCTCTGTTGTCTATAGGCCTGGAAGACATGGATGATACAACCGGTTTGGACAGAAACACAACAGTGCTTAAGTTCAATACTGGGATATAATATGGAGCTGGGCCCCGAAAAAGCTCTGTTGTCTATAGGCCTGGAAGACATGGATTACAATGATGTAATAATAACCGTACAATTTCAGACAGTGGTAAGAGTGTGCATTGCGAGTAAATGGAAAACACCACAGATTCCGACTGCTCAAGAAATAAGGGGCAAGATGCAACACAATTGTAGCATGGAGCGGATGATTGCAATTAAAAATAATAGAGGGTTCAAGTTCGAAGTAACATGGGGGAAGTGGCTAGATTACTCCGATTCCAGGTGAGAATAGGAGAAGGGGAATGCTGGTGCTCACGTCCATCTGTTGCTGAAGTGGCGGTATAATCATTGGGATTTGATATTATATGTTGACAGATCGATTGTTAGCAACGAATGACTGGGAATGGATAATCTTTGCTATTAAGGATAACTGACTGGACAAAATAACTCATAACATGTAAGTTCAATTTTTGTTAAAAATCAATAAAATTTATGGTTCAAAAAAAAAATCCATCATGCCACGCTAGGAGGACACGTTTCAGACTAGTTGTCCTTACTCAGTCTCAACACATCTCACAATGAATCAAGACTAGAAACGTGGCACAGGATGTGATGTCAGCAATCAGTACAAAAATTTAAATATGCAAAAATCCAATTTCATTCATATTTATAAATGCAACCAAACAAGTGAGCAACAAATAAATTCTCAATAGAAATACATTATATCATTTCTTATGTTTCATAGTGTAGGAACCCTTGTTTCCATCTCAAAAATCCATTTTATCTCTTTATGTTGTAACATTCTTTTTATATCTCCTCCCCTCCTAGGTAGCAGTATTTTCTCTATGCCGCTCACCTGCAAACTACCCAAATCACCACCATGGACACTGAGAAAATGCTGGGAGGCTCCTGAGGGACTCCTGGTTGATTTATTTAAGGCTACTTTCACACATCAGTTTTCTGTATTCAGGTACAGTCCTTTTTTTTGCCGTATCCAACGTTTCCGGTTTTGTTGTGCAAACCGGAGCAAACCGGACCCACCGGATCCGGTTTTAAGCGGATCCGTTTTGGACGGATCCGGTAAAAAACGGATCCGGTGGGTCCGGTTTGCATCCGTTTTGCATCCGTTATGTCCGTTTTTTTACGGATCCGTTTTTTAAACACTAAACAAACAATTAACGCGTTCCGTATTCTGATTGGCTATTGGGAACATATAGTATATATACAGTATTTTGAAGCATATATGACAGAATGAAGACAGAGGCAAGCAGAAACCATGGATGCTATTCTTTCAAATTACACAAAGATCGCTGCAGATTTTATATTTGAGGCAAATCGCTTGGCTATCATCGTCAGAGAAAAGGAGCGACAGCGACTGAGGCGTCAGCGACATCGACGCTTTTGGATCCATCCCCTGACTGCCCAGAGACTGACACGTGGGGTGTTTTCAACCCTATACCTGGAGCTCCGTGGAAACCATGAAAAATTCACAAGCTATGTCCGGATGGCAGTGAATAATTTTGACGTCCTCCTTGGCCTTGTTGCGGACAACATACGTAAAACGGACACCTTCTGCCGTTACTCTATAACACCCGAGGAGCGTTTGCTGGTTACGCTTAGGTAAGTTTTTTTTTTTTAAATTGTATCCTCCTGTAAATTGTCTTTTAACTGTAATGTGTTTGCTATTATTTTTTTATAATTATTGTCTTTCCTTTACAGATTCCTTGCAACTGGAGAGTCGCTTTCATCCCTCCACTACCAGTTTCGACTAGGAATTTCCACCATCTCGGGAATCATTCGAGACACTTGCCAAGCCTTGTGGGATTGCCTCCATGAGGATTTCATCCCCCAGCCCACCAGGGACAGATGGCTTGCAATTGCTGAACAATACTATAACATTTGTCAGTTTCCAAATTGCCTTGGCTCAGTGGACGGCAAACATATAAGAATTGTGAAACCAGCTGCTTCGGGGTCAGAATACTACAATTATAAAAAGTATTTCTCAATTGTCCTAATGGCAATAACGGATGCGGACTACAAATTCATCTCAGTGGACATTGGCGCATATGGGAGATCCAATGACTCTCAGGTCTTTAAAATGTCCCCAATGGGGCGGCGAATCTATGGGAATACTTTTGATTTCCCTCCTGCAAGACCTCTTCCTGGCACATGTGAGCCCCCAATGCCCTTTGTTTTTGTGGCCGACGAAGCCTTTCAACTCTCCCAACATCTATTGAAGCCATATGCAAGCCGTGGATTGACGCAAACACAAAAAATATATAATTACAGATTATCCAGAGCCAGAAGAATGGTGGAATGCTCCTTTGGGATACTAACCAGCAAATGGCGAGTGTTGTTAACAGCCATTAATTTAAACATTGAAACTGTGGATGAAATAGTGAAAGCATGTGTGGTACTGCACAATTTTGTTTTAACAAAGGAACCTTTGTCCTTGGATGACCATAGTTTGGAATCCACCGCTTTGTCTGACTACACCAGTCCTGGATTTAGGAGTAGTGTTGCCTGTTCAACAATCCGTGACAAATATGCTGACTATTTTGTGTCCCCAGAAGGTAGAGTAGATTGGCAAGATCAAATGGTGTAATATTTTTGTTTAGTTTTATAACAAATAAAAATAGTTAAAAATAAATTAAAAAATATCTTGTTAACTTTGTTAATTTTAATCTTTCACTCGTTTTAAAAATTTGTAATTTTTACACCGTCAAATTTCAACATGTTATGTTTTTGTATTACCTTATTATTAACTTAACTTGCAAAATAATATTCACCCCCAAAAAAAACAAGAACAAATAAATACTTTTCAACAAAAAACTTTTATTTTTATTACAAACATAAATTATAAATTGGTATATCTTGGGCTTGGGGTGGAGATAGTACTGGAGGGGCTGACAGGTGGGAACACACGCACAGTTGGAGTATTGAGGGTGGAAAGTGGTGTTGGTGGTGGTGGTGGGGAAGTAACAGAAGGTGAAGGTGTGGTTGAGAAACCAAGAGGGAAACCAGGAGATGGGATGGGATTTGGTAAGGATTGAGGGGTGGAGTGGAGGGATTGGGAGACAGAAGAGGTGGCGGGTGAATTAGTGGCTTGAGTTGGGGTCATGATGGGTGTGGAAGGCGAGATGTGGTAGTGGGTAGGAAGTGTAGGGGCAGATGTGGTTGGGAGCTGGTACTGGGCCGCAGGCTGGTACTGGGCTGCAGGCTGGTACTGGGCAGCAGGCTGGTACTGGGCAGCAGGCTGGTACTGGGCAGCAGGCTGGTACTGGGCAGAAGGCTGGTACTGGGCAGCAGAGGGAGTAGGGACAATGGCTGGAGGGGGGGCAGGTGCTGGAGGAGGGGTGGGTGGAGGTGGTTGGGAGTCAACCTGCGCCAGAGCCTGCCGTGTGGCTTGCATTACATGCATCTGCTGGTCAAGAGATAGCGTTTCCATGCGCTCTAGTACGGCTTGAAAAAAACAATGATTGGGTGATTTACTTGCATCTAAATGCAGCCTGTCCAGACGCGTGCACAATTCGTGTGTATTTTTTTCCATATTGGCATTTAGGAAGCTAAAAGATGAACGATTTTGTTCGGCTAATAATTGAATGGCGTTCTGGAAGGCTGCATTTAGATGCAAGAACTCGGGCGCATAGCTCTTTTCCTGACCCCTATGACGCTGACGCCCAGAACCCAAAGGTGTTCTACTGAGGGCAGCAGTGTCAGAGGGGTGGGGTAGGGGAAAAGCTATCTCATCACCAGCAGCTTAAGGTAATGAAGTCTCACGGGAAGCTCCAGCGCAGGTGGATGGGACAGATGTAGATGGAAGGGAAGGTTCAGATGGGTGGGGTCTGTGCCTGTGTTCCCCAGTGGCGGACTGTTCAGGGATCGCTCCTGTCGGGTTCGATGCAGGCTCCTGAGTGCTGCAGACGGTGCTGGTAAAAAGAGGAAAAACAAAATAATAATTAATTTTATTGCTATACAGTGCCACAGAAAAAAAAAAAAGGCAAAAAAAATCAGACATAAAATATTATATTTTGTACATATTTTGGGGAATATTTACCTTCTGCACACCATAGTTGTCCGGAGGAACGACAACGCTCTAAAGTAACGGTACTTCGATCTGCGTCCTCCGGATCCACTCGGGGCCTGCATCTCTTGATTCAACTCCTTTTTGAAGCGATCCCTGATAGACCGCCACCGCTTCTGAAGTTTGTCACCTGAAAGTGGAAAGCACAAAGTGGTTAGTATACAACACATTACATCCTGCAGCATAACCTACTGAACTGTGAATACTTACGCTGTTTCTTCTGGCCACGAGAATTGAGCTCCCCCCAACCTTCTACCGCTGCGTGGCATACCTCGTCCCAGAGTCGACGGGTTACGATCGAATCAGCGTGGCGGCGGTCAGCCATGTTCCACAGCGGCTCCCTCTCTCTAACTTCATCGATGAGGAGGTCGATGTTGATAAATCCGGCCTCCTCACCGTCAGAATCGGGAGCACGCTGTGATGCCTGTTCAAATAAAGAAAAAAGAAATTAAAAAAAAAAGACAAAAATTCACACTGACATGAAAAAAAAAAAAAAAAAAACAAAACTTACACTATGACCACCGCCACCTCGACGACGACCCTGGGACGGTCTTGGGGGAGCTCTATCGTGAGCCCTAGAAGTTGAAGCCTTTAGTGAAGAAAAAAATAAAAACATTATTTACTTATGTGTTTGGTGTGCTGTGGTAAACAATTCCTGTATGAAACTTACACTATGACCGCCCGCTCCGTGTATTTCTCCACCCCTTCCGTCCTCTTCTGGCAGCATCTCCTGTGATGTTTCGGCCACCTGTGTAAATGTCGTTTCTTTAAAAAAATTTTTTTTTGTTTTTTTAAAAAAATAACCACCAAAAAAAAAAAATACCTCTGTTTGTGAACCGAAGGGCGGGCTACCAGAAGACGACATATTTTTTTTATTACAGGCCACGCACACCAACTTGATGGGCCAAACTTTAACGGCAACACTGCACCTGCAAAAAAAGAAAAAAAAATGTCTAAGTACATGTACGCAGCTCACAGCGGTGATCTGTGGACAGTACTGTGGACATTACCTCAGGAACACTCTCCTCCAAATTCGCACTTGCACCAAATAGAAACGGACCCAGCAACTGGCTGTCCACAAATTTAACGGCAACACTGCACCTGCAAAAAAAGAAAAAAAAATGTCTAAGTACATGTACGCAGCTCACAGCGGTGAACTGTGGACAGTACTGTGGACATTACCTCTGGAACACTCACCTCCAAATTCGCACTTGCACCGAATAGAAACGGACCCAGCAACTGGCTGTCCACAAATTTAACGGCAACACTGCACCTGCAAAAAAAGAAAAAAAAATGTCTAAGTACATGTACGCAGCTCACCGCGGTGAACTGTGGACAGTACTGTGGACATTACCTCAGGAACACTCTCCTCCAAATTCGCACTTGCACCGAATAGAAACGGACCCAGCAACTGGCTGTCCACAAATTTAACGGCAACACTGCACCTGCAAAAAAAGAAAAAAAAATGTCTAAGTACATGTACGCAGCTCACAGCGGTGATCTGTGGACAGTACTGTGGACATACCTCTTCCCTGGAGCACTGGACTGGAGGACAGCAGAAGTTGAAGTCAGGAACCGGCAGGAGGTGTGTAGAATGTGCTGGATCCTTTTATAAGTTTTGTGATGATGGAAAAAAAAAATTTGCGCATGCTCTGTTTACCAAACCGGATGCGGTCACCGCATCCGGTTTAAACCGCATTGCGCCGGATCCGGCATGCATAGACACCCATTCTATTTAATGCCGTATTGTACCGGATCCGGCACAATGCGGTTTTTTTAAGGGGCCAAAAAACGTTACATGATACGTTGTATCCGGCCGCCGGATTTAATTATTTTGCCGCATCCGGAAAAAAACGGATGCACCGCAAAGCCATCAGGTACAATCCGGTTACAATGCAAGTCTATGGGGATAAACCGGATGCGATACCGGATCCGTTTTATCCTTTTTTTTCCGGATTGTACCTGATGGCCAAAAACTGATGTGTGAAAGTACCCTAAGACATCGTACACATGTTCTGATATTCTTTTTCTCAGTGTCCTAGTGGTATGACCTATGTACTGCAGTTGACACATGGTGCAAGAGATTACATACACAACATTTGTGGAACTGCAATTTATCATTGTTCTGATGTCAATTTGGTTCCCATTAGTATATGATAAAACATTCTTTGTATTAGTAACATATTTACATAAACCGCAGGTTTTTCCACCACATTTGTATGAACCGTTCACTGATAACCAGTTTGATTTATCCATTTTCTTTGATTTATTATTATGATCAATGGGGGATAATAACGCACCCAGTGTGATATTTTTCTTTGAAACAAATTTGACACCTCCCTCCAATATGCGATTCAAGGTTTCATCCGCAGTCAAAACCGGTAGGAATCTTCTCACAATGTGCACTATGTAATAATAATTCTTGCTGAATTTAGTTGAAAAAACTGGTTGCACATTGTGAGAATTTTCCCCCCTGCCCTGTTTTAAATACTGCTCCCTAGTTTTGGAGTGCACTTTTATTTTGGATTTTTCAAGATTTTTTTGGGAGTAATCCCTAGCAACAAATCTCCTGTCTATTTCTTTATACTCCTGCTCTAAATCCGACGTTTTTGTAAAACAGCGTTTTGCCCTTATATATTCCCCAGTGGCGATGTTTTCTACTACGAACCTCGGGTGACAGCTAGTCGCATGCAGGATACAATTTCCTGCTGAGGGCTTACGAAATAACTTGCAATCAACAGTACTCTTTTCCTTATTTCCCATCAAAATCATATCCAAAAAATGGATTTGTAGCGGATTACTTTAATGTGTGAACCCTAAATTATAGGGATTGTTGTTAATAAATGAAATAAAATTTTCCATGTTTTCATCTCCATTTTTCCATATGATCAAAATATCATCTATAAATCTCAGGAAAATTAATATGTTTGGGCTGAAAGGATTTTTTAAATTGAAAATAAACTCCTCCTCCCACCAAAACATATAAATATTCGCCAGAGATGGTGAAAAATGTGAACCCATTGAACAACCTTGTGTCTTTAAATAAAAATCCCCCAAAAAAGTGAAGTACCGTATTTTTCGCTTTATAAGACGCACCCCCAAATTAGTGCAGATTAGTGCAGATTATAAGATGCACCCCCAAATTTGGTGAAGGAAAAGAAAATTTATTTTTTTTAAATGTTAAATGGGATCCATCTTATAATGCCAGTGTCCGTCTAACAAATCATATAGGGTATATGTCCCTCATAGCCCCCCATCCTAAAATTAGCCCCCCTTAATCTGGATATGGCCCCCCTTATATTGAATATAGCCCCCTTGTGCTGGGACACGTCCCCCTGTGCTGCCCATGGCCCCTATAGATGGTACACCTCCCCTGTGTTTGATATGGCCCCCATGTGTGCTGCCCATGGCCCTTATAGATGGTACATTTCCCCATCTGTTTGATATGGCCCCCATGTGTGCTGCCCATGGCCCCTATAGATGGTACACCTCCCCTGTGTTTGATATGCCCCCCATGCTGCTGCCCATGGCCCATATAGATGGCACATCTCCCCTGTGTTAGATATGCCCCCCATGTGTGCTGCCCATGGCCACTATAGATCGCACATCTCCCCTGTGTTAGATATGCCCCCCATGCTGCTGCCCATAATAAAATAAAACACTCTTTCCTTACCTTCTCAGCGGTGTCCCTCCTCGTGTCTCCCACCTCGCAGTTGAGCTCCGGCTTCCTTTACTTCCTGGTTCTTGCTGCCGGTCATGTGATTGGCACGGCAGAGTTATATCATGTCTGCGTGCCTTATCACAGACAGCAGCAGCAGCAGGAGACGGGAGATCAGCACTGGTGGTAAGTAAAGCTTTTTTTTATTTTACTATGGGCAGCAGCACGGGGGCCATATCTAACACAGGGGGGATCATGTGCGATCAAAGGAGGGCGCAGGCACATATAATATGCCCCGGTGCCCCAGCCCCTCAGCGTGATGCAGTTTCAGCACCACGCTGCTGATGGACAGCGGCTGTGCATATTATATGAGTGGGAGCAGGAGATCTAACGCTGCCGCCCGCAGCTGTCACCTGCCCCCAGCAGCGCTCCAGAGCGGACACTGCAGTATTTATATATATATATATATATATATATATATATATATACACCCCCCGTATATTCGGTTTATAAGACGCACCCCCTACTTTCCCCCAAAACTTGGGGGAACAAAAGTGCGTCTTATAAAGCGAAAAATACACTAATTGTTTTTTAACAGAAAAAAAGTTACATCCAATATGTACTGCTGCAAATCATGAGTAAAATCAGAATATTTTTCCATTTGCGTTTTTAATGCCAAAATGGCAAGGTAGTGCGGGATGGACGTGTATAACGTACATACGTCACACGTTAACCAGCAATTATCATCCCGCCACTCCATGCCATTCAATACATTAAGCACATGTTTACTGTCCTGAACAAAACTCAGAGAGGCTTTAGCCAGAAATTGGAGATGTTTATCCAGCCACTCCGAGAGATGTTCAGTGACAGACCCTATGCCCGAAATAATGGGACGAAAGCTTCGTGGGAACTGATTTTTGTGGGATTTGGGTAGTGCATGCAGGAGGGATGTCATTGGATGTGAAGGGTTATAATAATCCTTCTGTTTCTGGTTAATCAAACCCAATGAAATTCCTTCTTCCAATTAACCTCCCAATGTTTTTTTAATCTCATTTATGGGGTTATAGGATAATTTTTTGTAGATATTTCTATCTTTCAGCATCACATGTACCTCCTTTTCATATAACCCCACATCCATAATTACAATCAATCCCCTCTTGTCAGAGTTTTTTATTATATTGTTGTTATTTTTTAAGGTTTTTACAGCCCTCCATTCCCCTGATGTTAAATTACGGGACATTGTATTATTTGATTTATCTAATTTAGTTAACTCTTTTTCTACAAGGTTTTGGAAATCCTCCATCTATTGACGAGTCTGGGTGAGGTAGAAAGTCACTCGTCAACAGATGGAGGATTTCCAAAACCTTGTAGAAAAAGAGTTAACTAAATTAGATAAATCAAATTATACAATGTCCCGTAATTTAACATCAGGGGAAAGGAGGGCTATAGAAACCTTAAAAAATAACAACAATATAATAATACAAAACTCTGACAAGGGGGGATCGGCGGCACGGTGGCTCAGTGGTTAGCACTGCAGTCTTGCAGCGCTGGGGTCCTGGGTTCAAATCCCACCAAGGACAACATCTGCAAGGAGTTTGTATGTTCTCCCTGTGTTTGCGTGGGTTTCCTCCGGGTGCTCCGGTTTCCTCCCACACTCCAAAGACATACAGATAGGGACTTTAGATTGTGAGCCCCAATGGGGACAGCATTCCTGATGTATGTAAAGCGCTGCGGAATATGTTAGCGCTATATAAAAATAAAGATTTTTTTTTTTGATTTTGGATCGATTATAATTATGGATGTGGGGTTATATGAAAAGGAGGTACAGGGGATTCTGAAAGATAGCAATATCTACAAAAAAATCATCCCATAACCCTATAAATGAGATTAAAAAAACATTGGGAGGTTTATTGGAAGAAGGAGTTTCATTGGGTTTGATTAACCAAAAACAGGAGGATTATTTTAACCCTTCACATCCAATGACACCCCTCCTGCATGCACTACCCAAATCCCACAAAAATCAGTCCCCACCAAGCTTTCGTCCCATTATTTCGGGCATAGGGTCTGTCAGTGAACATCTCTCGGAGTGGCTGGATAAACATCTCCAATTTCTGGCTAAAGCCTCGCCGAGTTTTGTTCAGGACAGTAAACACATGCTTAATGTATTGAATGGCATGGAGTGGCGGGATGATAATTGCTGGTTAACGTGTGACGTATGTACGTTATACACATCCATCCCGCACTACCTTGCCATTTTGGCATTAAAAACGCAAATGGCAAAATATTCTGATTTTTCTCATGATTTGCAGCAGTACATATTGGATGTAACTTTTTTTCTGTTAAAAAACAATTACTTCACTTTTTTGGGGGATTTTTATTTACAGACACAAGGTTGTTCAATGGGTTCACGTTTTTCACAATCTCTGGCGAATATTTATATGTTTTGGTGGGAGGAGGAGTTTATTTTCAATTTAAAAAATCCTTTCAGCCCAAACATATTAATTTTCCTCAGATTTATAGATGATATTTTGATCATATGGAAAAATGGAGATGAAAAAATGGAAAATTTTATTTCATTTATTAACAACAATCCCTATAATTTAGGGTTCACACATCAAAGTAATCCGCTACAAATCCATTTTTTGGATATGATTTTGATGGGAAATAAGGAAAAGAGTACTGTTGATTGCAAGTTATTTTGTAAGCCCTCAGCAGGAAATGCATGCGACTAGCTGTCACCCGAGGTTCGTAGTAGAAAACATGCCCACTGGGGAATATATAAGGGCAAAACGCTGTTGTACAAAAACGTCGGATTTAGAGCAGGAGTATAAAGAAATAGACAGGAGATTTGTTGCTAGGGGTTACTCCCAAAAAAATCTTGAAAAATCCAAAATAAAAGTGCACTCCAAAACTAGAGAGCAGTATTTAAAACAGGGCAGGGGGGAAATTCTCACAATGTACAACCAGTTTTTTCAACTAAATTCAGCAAGAACTATTATTACATAGTGCACATTGTGAGAAGATTCCTACCGGTTTTTGACTGCGGATGAAACCGTGAATCGCATATTGGAGGGAGGTGTCAAATTTGTTTCAAAGAAAAATATCACACTGGGTGCGTTATTATCCCCCAGTGATCATAATAATAAATCAAAGAAAATGGATAAATCGAACTGGTTATCAGTGAACGGTTCATACAAATGTGGTGGAAAAACCCGCGGTTTATGTAAATACAGTCATGTGAATAAGTTTGGGCACCCCTATTAATGTTAACCTTTTTTCTTTATAACAATTTGGGTTTTTGCAACAGCTATTTCAGTTTCATATATTTAATAACTGATGGACTCAGTAATATTTCTGGATTGAAATGAGGTTTATTGTACTAACATAAAATGTGCAATCCGCATTTAAACAAAACTTGACCGGTGCAAAAGTATGGGCACCTCAACATACAAGTGACATTAATATTTTGTAGATCCTCCTTCTGCAAAAATAACAGCCTCTAGTCGCTTCCTGTAGCTTTTAATGAGTTCCTGGATCCTGGATGAAGGTACCGTATATTTGACCATTCCTATTTACAAAACAATTCCAGTTCAGTTAAGTTTGATGGTCGCCGAGCATGGACAGCACGCTTCAAATCATCCCACAGATGTTCAATGATATTCAGGTCTGGGGACTGGGATGGCCATTCCAGAACATTGTAATTGTTCCTCTGCATGAATGCCTGAGTAGATTTGGAGCAGTGTTTTGGATCATTGTCTTGATGAAATATCCATCTCCTGCGTAACTTCAACTTCGTCACTGATTCTTGCATATTATTGTCAAGAATCTGCTGATATTGAGTTGAATCCATGCGACCCTCAACTTTAACAAGATTCCCGATGCCGGCATTGGCCACACAGCCCCAAAGCATGATGGAACCTCCACTAAATTTTACTGTGGGTAGCAAGTGCTTTTCTTGGAATGCCGTGTTTTTTTGCCTCCATGCATAACGCCTTTTTGTATGACCAAACAACTCAATCTTTGTTTCATCAGTCAACAGGATCTTCTTCCAAAATGTAACTGGCTTGTCCAAATGTGCTTTTGCATACCTCAGGCGACTCTGTTTGTGGTGTGCTTGCAGAGACGGTGTTACGGGGGGCTGTCTGATAATAAAACCTAAAGGAATATCCAACAGTCAGGGTCCACCGTGCAAAGACTCTGCTGCAGACTATGGCAGAGTGCAATACCTCTGTTAAACTCACAGAGGAATATAATTAGTAAATAAGGCAATTCCTCCCTTACTTGGAGGGTGTGTGGAATGGTCTCTGTTAATGATCACAGAGACAAAAGCAGTGAGTGTGAAATGGCACCTACCTAGGTCCGTTCCTCTAGTGGTGCCAGGAGACGGACAGCAGCGTAAGCCGCACAAAGCTCCTACCTGCGTTCACTCCACTAGTGTGCGAGGACACGAACCACTAGATATGGCACCTGCCTAGGTCCGCTCTTCTAGTGGTGCAAAAGAGACGGACAGCAGCATAAGCCGCACAAACTCCTACCTCTGTTCGCTCCCCTAGTGTGCGAGGATACGAACAACTGCCAGACGCAGTATAAGGAACGTTACCCTAGCGGCAACGTCCACCTACGAGTAGAATCACAAGGCCCAGCCGGACCATGTGCCTCAGGCACCTGCCTATGTCCGCTCCCCTAAGAGGTAAGGATACGGACTGCAGCTGAAGCTCTAAGGTATAAGAATGCTACCCTGCCGGTAGAGCTCACCTAGCATAGACAGAAAGATGCCTAGAGGAACGTGCACAGAGCGTCTACTCTCATGCATGAACCAAGAGGACTGAGCGCCGTGCGGCGTGCGTCAGGGTCTTATATAGGCTCTGTGCCTCATCCAAGATGGAGGACACCAGAGCCAATCCGCTGCCAGAACGACAGGAATGACGTCACGCTGGCCTATCACCGAGCAAAGCGTCACAAGCACATGACCAGCGACCAATCGGTATAGAAGGTGTCAGAGACATGTGACCACATGTCACAAGCACATGACCAGCGGCCAATCGGCATAGAAGGTGTCAGAGACATGTGACCTCGTGTCAGCGATGATCTCACCCGCACATGTGCAATGGCTCCAAGATAGGACTTAGTCTCCAGCGCTTGCACATGTGCAGTAGCAGGAAATCTGGACATAGTCTCCAGTGCTCGCACATGTGCAGTAGCAAGAAATCTGGACATAGACTCCAGTGCCACAGGAACCGTAACAGTACCTTCCCCTCAAGGGCCCCCCTCCCGGCGACGCAGGTAATCGGCAACTAAGTCGGGAGCATGGACAGCCTCCCCAGGCTCCCAAGAGCGATGTTCCGGGCCGTAGCCCTCCCAATCTATCAAGAAGAACCTGCGCCTCTAACCATCTTAGAACCAACTATGGCTCGTACCTCATAGCTAGAGCGAGAGGAATCAGAGGCAGGAGAGTGCACTACACGAGCGTGAGGTAAAATTGCCGGCTTTAGCAGTGAAACATGGAATTTGTCATGGATCCTAAGATGGACGAGTATCTTCAATTGGTAGACTACAGGATTTACCTGTTGAAGAACCTCATAAGGACCCAGGAAGAGAGGAGCAAATTTGACAGAGCTCACTATAAGTTTCACGTGTTTTGCAGAGAGCCACACAAAGTCCCCTGGAGAAAATACAGGAGCCGGGCGAAGAAACCGATCGGACACCGTCTTCATACGGTCCTTAGCTGCTTGGATCGACTCTTGAGTCCGATCCCAAACCTCTCTGGCATTAGTTGCCCAGTCGGCCACAAGAGGAGGAGGTGCAGCAGCGGGAAACTGTACCGGTACCCTAGGGTGTTGCCCATTATTGAGTACGAACGGTGTCTGCCCAGTGGCCTCAGCCAGCGAATTGTTAAGGGCAAATTCTGCCCAGGGTAGAAGGGAGGACCAGTTATCGTGGTTCTCAGCAACAAAGTGTCGAAGGTATATAATCATGGATTGATTTGTATGCTCAACCAAACCATTGGTCTCCGGATGGTATGCCGAAGAGAGATTCAACTCAATTTGCAGAAGGCTACAAAGATCTCGCCAGAAACGAGAAGCAAATTGCGGGCCTCTATCACAAATGATACGATCTGGCATCCCGTGAAGGCTAAAGACATGCTTGAGGAATAGTTTGGCTAGTACCCTGGAAGATGGGATTCTCAATAATGGTACGAGATGAACCATCCGGGAGAAATGGTCCGTAATGACCCACACAAATCTATGTCCCTGTGAACACGGAAGATCACCCACAAAGTCCATGCCTACCACCTCCCATGGTCTATCTGGCACTGGTAAAGGATGCAAGAGCCCAGCCGGTCTCTGCCGTAAGGGACGGTTGCGAGCACACGAGTAGCAGGAACCGACATATCTCTTGACGTGGCTGGCTAAGTGTGGCCACCAATACCACCTCTCGAGTAACTCTCGTGTCCGTCTAATACCAAAATGCCCACCCACCTTTGAGGTGTGGGCCCACGACAGTATATCATTCTGTCGATCCGGCGGAACAAAGGTCTTGCCCGGTGGGATTTGATCTAATGTCACAGGGGAGAGCGTATGAAAAACCCTGGAGGGAAGGATAAGACGAGGTTCGTCAATCTCTTCCTGGGTAGAAACCATAGAGCGAGACAGGGCGTCTGCCTTGTTATTCTTACTCCCAGACAGATAGTTGATGGAGAAGTGAAAGCGGGAGAAAAACAATGACCAGCGGGCTTGGCGAGGATTCAGACGCTGAGCAGTTTGTAAGTACGTCAGATTCTTATGGTCTGTATAGACCTGAAAAGGATGTTTCGCTCCTTCCAGCAAGTGATGCCACTCCTCCAAGGCTAATCTCAGGGCGAGCAGTTCCCTATCCCCAATGGTATAGTTTCTCTCTGCCGGTGAAAAGGTTTTAGCAAAGAAGAAACACGGCCTTTTTCTACCTACACCGTTCTTTTGATACAAGACCACACCAGCACCCACTGAAAAGGCATCAACCTCCAAGAGGAAGGGCTTATTCTCATCAGGTCTTTGAAGAACGGGAGCAGTTGAAAAGTGTCTTTTTACTGCCTCAAAAACCTGGGATGTCTCAGTAGACCAGACTTTTGGATTAGCACCTTTCTTAGTCAAGGCCACCAAAGTAGAGAAATGGGGTATGAACTGCCTGTAATAATTTATGAATCCTAAGAAGCGTTGCACCGCCTTCAAGGAATGAGGTTCGGACCATTCCAGGACAGCAGAGAGCTTCGCAGGATCCATAGCCAGACCCTCTTGTGAGATAATGTAGCCCAAAAAAGGCAAGGATGACTGCTCGAATACACATTTTTCTAGTTTAGCAAACAATGAGTGCTCCCTTAAATGGGAAAGGACACGAACGACATCCTGACGATGAGTCTCCAGATCAGGAGAAGAAATCAGGATGTCGTCCAGATACACCACGACGGAGGATAACAGTAAATCCCTGAACACATCGTTTACGAAGTCCTGAAATACTGCGGGTGCATTACATAAACCAAAAGGCATGACGAGGTATTCATAGTGACCGTCTCGGGTGTTAAAAGCGGTCTTCCATTCGTCACCCTCTCGAATTCGTACCAAGTTATACGCACCCCGCAGATCCAACTTCTTAAAAACCTGAGCTCCCCTCAGTCTGTCAAAGAGCTCCGAAATTAAAGGTAACGGGTATTTGTTCTTTATCGTGATTGCGTTGAGACCCCGGTAATCTATGCAGGGACGCAAATCACCCTCTTTCTTCCGAACAAAGAAAAACCCAGCTCCCGCGGGAGAGACAGACTTCCGAATGAACCCCTTCTCTAAACTCTCTCTTATATAGGTCGACATGGCCTCAGACTCAGGTATTGACAGGGGGTAAACCCTGCCCTTAGGTGGAACAGAACCTGGGATAAGGTCTATGGCACAGTCATACGGCCTATGGGGTGGAAGAACCTCAGCACCCTGTTTGGAGAACAAGTCAGCGAAATCCAAATAGGGTGTTGGTATGGGAGAGAGATCAGTTGATGCAACCGCCACGACCTTAGGTGGTAAGGGAAGACATCGGGACTGACATTTCGAACCCCAACTAATAATGCTGTCGGACTCCCAGTCAATTAGAGGAGCATGGGTCCGAAGCCATGGGAGACCCAGAAGAACGTCGTCTATACCCTCAGACAAAACAAGAAAAGAAATCTCCTCTATGTGACCCTGAGACAGGGAAAGGCGCAAGGGAACTGTCCTCAATGTAATGGAGTCAGACAACATAGTTCCATTAACAACACAGACAGGAATAGGCGCCTCTAACATGATAGAGGGAATATTGTGTCTCGTTACAAATCCTGAGGACACAAAAGTCCCGTCAGCTCCGGAATCCACAAAAGCCATAATAGGCCATGTATTCTCAGAGAATGAGAGCTGACCTGGGATACTACACTTAGAGGGTGCAGAAGACGTCTCTAGTAACCCCCCTCTAATGGTTACTAGGCCTGGGAGTTTCCTTGACAGCTAGGACACTTGTTGGCATAGTGCCCAGCCTGATGACATACGTTACATATAGGAGGACCAGACTTGCGTAGTCTGGAGGACGTATGACCTAACTCCATAGGAGTGGGAGATGTTTCAGATGCTGAGGAAGATGGTAGTGGACCCTCAACAACCAACTGGAATAGCCCGAAGCTTAGGGCATGAGTAAGAGACCTCGAGTTTACGTTCCCTATGGCGTACGTCGATCCTCGTTGCTACTTTGATCAAGTCCTCCAGAGAAGCAGGGACCTCACGAGTAGCAAGAGCATCCTTGACATAGCCTGCCAACCCTCTCCAGAAGATAGGAATCAACACCTTCTCTGGCCAATCTAGTTCTGCCACCAGAGTTCTAAAAGCAATGGCATATGAAATAGTGGATAACGAACCCTGAGACAGATCTAACAGTCTCAGAGCCGCATCATGGGTAACCTACGGACCCATGAATACCGCCTTAAGAGCATCAAGAAAGTCTTGATATCTCAAAGTAACCACATCAGAGCGCTCCCATAGGGGAGTCGCCCATTCTTAGGCTTTGTCCTGAAGTAAGGAGATGATAAAGCCTACTCTGGACCTCTCCGTAGAGAAGCGAGAAGAGTTGACCTCTAGGTGTATCTGACACTGACTAATGAAACCACGACATGATCTGGCATCACCAGAATATCTGTTTGGCAGAGCAAGTCGAGGATCATGTGCAGATGTCACCATGGTCTGAGGTTTATCCTCTATATTCTTGAGCCGCGACTCAAGTACTTGTATGTAACGGTGTAACTGCTGATATTCTGCCATAACTGCCAGACCCTTGGCTCAGTCCTAATGTTACGGGGGGCTGTCTGATAATAAAACCTAAAGGAATATCCGACAGTCAAGGTCCACCGTGCAAAGACTCTGCTGCAGACTATGGCAGAGTGCAATACCTCTGTTAAACTCACAGAGGAATATAATTAGTAAATAAGGCAATTCCTCCCTTACTTGGAGGGTGTGTGGAATGGTCTCTGTTAATGATCAGAGAGACAAAAGCAGTGAGTGTGAAATGGCACCTACCTAGGTCCATTCCTCTAGTGGTGCCAGGAGACGGACAGCAGCGTAAGCCGCACAAAGCTCCTACCTGCGTTCGCTCCACTAGTGTGCGAGGACACGAACCACTAGATATGGCACCTGCCTAGGTCCGCTCTTCTAGTGGTGCAAAAGAGACGGACAGCAGCGTAAGCCGCACAAAGCTCTTACCTGCGTTCGCTCCACTAGTGTGCGAGGACACGAACCACTAGATATGGCACCTGCCTAGGTCCGCTCTTCTAGTGGTGCAAAAGAGACGGACAGCAGCATAAGCCGCACAAAGCTCCTACCTCTGTTCGCTCCCTTAGTGTGCGAGGATACGAACAACTGCCAGACGCAGTATAAGGAACGTTACCCTAGCAGCAACGTCCACCTACGAGTAGAATCACAAGGCCCAGCCGGACCATGTGCCTCAGGCACCTGCCTATGTCCGCTCCCCTAAGAGGTAAGGATATGGACTGCAGCCGAAGCTGTAAGGTATAAGAACGCTACCTTGCCGGTAGCGCTCACCTAGCATAGACAGAGAGATGCCTAGAGGAACGTGCACAGAATGTCTACTCTCATGCATGAACCAAGAGGACTGAGCGCCGTGCGGCGTGCGTCAAGGTCTTATATAGACTCTGTGCCTCATCCAAGATGGAGGACACCAGAGCCAATCCGCTGCCAGAACGACAGGAATGACGTCACGCTGGCCTATCACCGAGCAAAGCGTCACAAGCACATGACCAGCGACCAATCGGCATAGAAGGTGTCAGAGACATGTGACCACGTGTCACAAGCACATGACCAGCGACCAATCGGCATAGAAGGTGTCAGAGACATGTGACCACGTGTCACAAGCACATGACCAGCGGCCAATCGGCATAGAAGGTGTCAGAGACATGTGACCTCGTGTCAGCGATGATGTCACCCGCACATGTGCAATGGCTCCAAGATAGGACTTAGTCTCCAGCGCTTGCACATGTGCAGTAGCAGGAAATCTGGACATAGACTCCAGTGCCACAGCAACCGTAACAGACGGCTTCTTTCGCATCACTCTCCCATACAGCTTCTCCTTGTGCAACGTGCGCTGTATTGTTGACCGATGCACATTGACACCATCTGCAGCAAGATGATGCTGCAGATCTTTGGAGGTGGTCTGTGGATTGTCCTTGACTGTTCTTACCATTCGTCTTCTCTGCCTTTCTAATATTTTTCTTGGCCTGCCACTTCTGGGCTTAACAAGAACTGTACCTGTGTTCTTCCATTTCCTTACTATGTTCCTCACAGTGGAAACTGACAGTTTAAATCTCTGAGACAACTTTTTGTATCCTTCCCCTGAACAACTATGTTGAATAATCTTTGTTTTCAGATCATTTGAGAGTTGTTTTGAGGAGCCCATGTTGCCACTCTTCATAGGAGATTCAAATAGGAGAACAACTTGCAAGTGGCCACCTTAAATACCTTTTCTCATGATTGGATACACCTGCCTATGAAGTTCAAAGCTCAATGAGGTTACAAAACCAATTTAGTGCTTTAGTAAGTCAGTAAAAAGTAGTTAGGAGTGTTAACATCAAGAAATTGATAAGGGTGCCCATACTTTTGCACCGGTCAAATTTTGTTTAACCCCATTACGACCGCAATACGTTTTAAAACGGCACCAAAAAAGGGTACTTATTTCTTTCTGCCGTTTTAAAACAGCGGGCAGAAAAAAGTGTATAGCGCCCCCCAGCGTCAGAAAATCTCCGGGGTTTCAGCTACCGGGGGTAGCTGAGACCCTGGAGATCATGATTCGGGCCGGTTTTTCCGGTCCCCAGTCACGTGATGACCGGTATACACCGTATACCGATCATCAAGTTATAGTAAATGACCGCGCCGGTAAAAAATGATTTATCTCCCATCTGGCATGATCAAACATGTCAGATGGGAGATAAATCTCTTTCTTGGTTCCCTCCGGTCCCCCGGTGTCCCCAAAGTGCCCCCCCGACCCCCAACCCCCTCCCGAAAATCCAAGATGGCCGCGCGCACCGCCGAGCACAGCAGCGCGCCGGTCACATTCCCACTGTTCCTATGGTTTCTGTCGTATGTGCCATAACACATACGACAGAAACCTGCTCCCCAGGCCCTGCCAAGTCACCCCCTATCCGCACCCCGGTGTTCCCCGGTGTCCTACATACCTGTCGGAGCGCTGATCCCCCGCGGCCCCCTCCTCCGGCTCCTTCACAGCAGACGCCGGTCACATGTGCCGAGCAGCTGACAGCTTCCTGTGTTCAGGACGCTGGCTGCTGCTGCTGCTCGGCACACTGCAGCTGTGACCCAGGGAGGGTGGGTGCAGATTCTTTGCACCCACTCTCCTCAAATGGAGGGTCCTCACACCTAGAAAATGGGGGATACGTTCCCTGAACGTGCCCCCCATATTCTAGAAGGTCCAGAGTCGACGTGGGACGTCCAAATGGATTACAGCGGATTTTTTTTTTTTTTTCAATAAATTGGCTAATCAGGGAATGTTTTGGGGAGTGTTTTTTTAAAATAAATTTTTTTTTGTTGTCAATTTTTTTTTTATTACTGTCAATTAGTTATGTCAGGTATCTGATAGACGCCGTGACATAACTAATTGCTGGGCTTGATGCCAGGTGACATTACACATCTGGTATCAACCCCATTTATTACCCCGTTTGCCAACGCACCAGGGCGCGGGATGAGCTGGGGCGAAGTGCCAGAATTGGCGCATCTAATGGATGCGCCATTTCTGGGGCGGCTGCGGCCTGCTATTTTTAGGCTGGGAAGAGTCCAATAACCATGGCTCTTCCCATCCTGAGAATACCAGACCCCAGCTGTCAGCTTCACCTTGGCTGGTGATCTAATTTGGGGGGACCCCACGTTTGTTTTGTTTTTTTTAATTATTTATTTATAAATAATTAAAAAAAAAAAACAGCTTGGGGAGCCCTCCAAATTGATCACCAGACAAGATGAAGCTGTCAGCTGTGGTTTGCAGGCTACAGCTGTCTGCTTTTCTCTAGCTGGCTATCAAAAATAGGGGGGACCCCACGTCATTTATTTTAATTATTTTTTTTTCTTTTGGGCTAAATAAAAGGATAGGCACCCTTTAGTGCCACATGAAAGGCACTAAAGGGCGGCAGCTTAGAATCTGCAGAGGGGGGTGGACATTATATATATATGTTTGACATCTATCCATTCATCCATTGTAGCATTTTACGCTGTGTGCCCACAATCAGGGTTTGCAGCGTTTTGGGCGCAGAGTGTTTTCCCTGCGTCCATAACGCTGCGTTGTGCAGTAGAAGCACAGTGGAAGGATTTTTAGAAATCCCGTGCCCACTGTGTTTCTTTTTTCTGCAGCATAAACCGACCTGTGGCGCAGCTTCCCGAGCCTCAGCATTAGAGATGAGCGAACCGGTCGCGGTTCGGCTCGAGGTTGGTTCGCCGAACGGACCTCCCGTTCGAGTTCGGTTCGTCGAACGTTCGACGAACCGAACTCGAACTGCATAGGAAACAATGGCAGGCAATCACAAACACAGAAAAACACCTAGAAAACACCCTCAAAGGTGTCCTAAAGGTGACAAACAACTCAAACACATTGGAAAGTGACAAGGACATATACTCATGCGAAAACAAAACAGCTGGACAAGGAAAAAGAGGAGGACACACAGATATAGGCATGGCACGCCCTTCTAAAATCATGTAAAACACCGCAAGGTGACTCCAAGCGGAGTCTCCCTTTTTTCCAAAAATTGGGCCACACACACACCCACCCCTTCAGTGGCAGCACTTGTGCCCCAGTTGTACACTTCACAGCTACATTTGCATCAAGCACATTCAAAAATACGCCATTCTTATCCGTCCCCAGGATGACACCGGGGTAGGTAGCAAAGTCTTTCCTGATCCCAGCTCTGTTCATCTTGGCTTCTTTTAAAAACACATCAAGCAAGGGTTACTCCAAGCGGAGCCTCCCTTTTTTCCAAAAATTGGGCCCCACACACCAACCCATTCAGTGGCAGCAGTTGTGCCCCAGTTGTACACTTCACAGCTAGATTTGCATCAAGCACATTCCAAAATACGCCATTCTTATCCGTCCCCAGGATGACACCGGGGTAGGTAGCAAAGTGTTTCCTGATCCCAGCTCTGTTCATCTTGGCTTCTTTTAAAAACACAGCAAGCAAGGGTTACTCCAAGCGGAGTCTCCCTTTTTTTCCAAAAATTGTGCCCCACACACCCACCCATTCAGTGGCAGCAGTTGTGCCCCAGTTGTACACTTCACAGCTAGATTTGCATCAAGCACATTCAAAAATACGCCATAATTAACCGTCCCCAGGATGACACCAGGGTAGGTAGCAAAGTCTTTCCTGATCCCAGCTCTGTTCATCTTGGCTTCTTTTAAAAACACAGCAAGCAAGGGTTACTCCAAGCGGAGTCTCCCTTTTTTCCAAAAATTGGGCCCACACACACCCACCCCTTCAGTGGCAGCAGTTGTGCCCCAGTTGTACACTTCACAGCTAGATTTGCATCAAGCACATTCAAAAATACGCCATTCTTATCCGTCCCCAGGATGACACCGGGGTACGTAGATAAAGTCTTTGCTGATCCATGACTTGTTCATCTTGGCTTCTTTTAAAAACAATGTAAGCAAGGGTTACTCCAAGCGGAGTCTCCCTTTTTTTTCAAAAATTGGGCCACACAGACACCCACCCCATCAGTGGCAGCACTTGGGCCCTAGTTGCAAACAGGATGTTTTGATTTGCATCAAGCACATTCAAAAATACGCCATTCTTATCCGTCCCCAGGATGACACCGGGGTAGGTAGCAAAGTCTTTCCTGATCCCAGCTCTGTTCATCTTGGCTTCTTTTAAAAACACAGCAAGCAAGGGTTACTCCAAGCGGAGTCTCCCTTTTTTCCAAAAATTGGGCCACACAGACACCCACCCCATCAGTGGCAGCACTTGGGCCCTAGTTGCAAACAGGATGTTTTGATTTGCATCAAGCACATTCAAAAATACGCCATTCTTATCCATCCCCAGGATGACACCGGGGTACGTAGATAAAGTCTTTGCTGATCCATGACTTGTTCATCTTGGCTTCTTTTAAAAACAATGTAAGCAAGGGTTACTCCAAGCGGAGTCTCCCTTTTTTTCCAAAAATTGGGCCACACAGACACCCACCCCATCAGTGGCAGCACTTGGGCCCTAGTTGCAAACAGGATGTTTTGATTTGCATCAAGCACATTCAAAAATACGCCATTCTTATCCGTCCCCAGGATGACACCGGGGTAGGTAGCAAAGTCTTTCCTGATCCCAGCTCTGTTCATCTTGGCTTCTTTTAAAAACACAGCAAGCAAGGGTTACTCCAAGCGGAGTCTCCCTTTTTTCCAAAAATTGGGCCCACACACACCCACCCCTTCAGTGGCAGCAGTTGTGCCCCAGTTGTAC
This sequence comes from Anomaloglossus baeobatrachus, assembly GCF_048569485.1. Taxonomy (NCBI): domain Eukaryota; kingdom Metazoa; phylum Chordata; class Amphibia; order Anura; family Aromobatidae; genus Anomaloglossus; species Anomaloglossus baeobatrachus. The sequence continues at coordinate 117,970,110 of NC_134362.1, read as the reverse complement.
ACTTCACAGCTAGATTTGCATCAAGCACATTCAAAAATACGCCATTCTTATCCGTCCCCAGGATGACACCGGGGTAGGTAGCAAAGTCTTTCCTGATCCCAGCTCTGTTCACCTTGGCTTCTTTTAAAAACACAGCAAGCAAGGGTTACTCCAAGCGGAGTCTCCCTTTTTTCCAAAAAATGGGCCACACAGACACCCACCCCATCAGTGGCAGCACTTGGGCCCTAGTTGCAAACAGGATGTTTTGATTTGCATCAAGCACATTCAAAAATACGCCATTCTTATCCGTCCCCAGGATGACACCGGGGTACGTAGATAAAGTCTTTGCTGATCCATGACTTGTTCATCTTGGCTTCTTTTAAAAACAATGTAAGCAAGGGTTACTCCAAGCGGAGTCTCCCTTTTTTTCCAAAAATTGGGCCACACAGACACCCACCCCATCAGTGGCAGCACTTGGGCCCTAGTTGCAAACAGGATGTTTTGATTTGCATCAAGCACATTCAAAAATACGCCATTCTTATCCGTCCCCAGGATGACACCGGGGTAGGTAGCAAAGTCTTTCCTGATCCCAGCTCTGTTCATCTTGGCTTCTTTTAAAAACACAGCAAGCAAGGGTTACTCCAAGCGGAGTCTCCCTTTTTTCCAAAAATTGGGCCACACAGACACCCACCCCATCAGTGGCAGCACTTGGGCCCTAGTTGCAAACAGGATGTTTTGATTTGCATCAAGCACATTCCAAATCCACAAGCATTTACTCTCCCCAGGATGACACAGGGGTAGTAAATTCCTTCTGGATCCATGACTTGTTCATTTTGATGAACGTCAGTCTGTCCACATTGTCACTGGACAGACGCGTGCGCTTATCTGTCAGCACACACCCAGCAGCACTGAATACACGTTCAGAGACAACGCTGGCAGCTGGACACGACAAAATCTCCAAGGCGTAACTGGAGAGCTCTGGCCATTTTTCTATGTTTGAAGCCCAAAAGGAGCAAGGCTCCAGTTGCACAGTCATGGCATCGATGTTCATTTGGAGATACTCCTGTATCATCCTCTCCAGCCGTTGAGTATGTGTCAGACTTGTTGTCTCTGGTGGCCTTGCAAAAGAGGGTCTAAAAAAATTATGAAAAGATTCCATAAAATTGCTGTTACCGGCACCAGATACGGTCCTACTGGTACGGGTAGACTGGTGAAGATGACGAGACCGTCCCATGTTTGTCAAGTTACAACTGGGAGATTCCCTCCCTGCACCTGCACGGTTGTTTGGTGGAAAAGCCGAGCTAAGATCGAGTAACAGCTTCTGCTGATACTCCTGCATACGTGCGTCCCTTTCTATGGCTGGAATTATGTCACAAAATTTGGACTTGTACCGGGGATCTAATAGTGTGGCAATCCAGTAGTCATCATCACTTCTAATTTTGACAATACGACTGTCATGTTGGAGGTAGTGCAACAAGAAGGCACTCATGTGTCTTGCGCAGCCATGCGGACCAAGTCCACGCTGTGTTTGTGGCATAGAGGTGCTAACCGTTCTTTCTTCCTCTGACATCTCCCCCCAACCTCTTTCAACTGAAATTTGACCAAGGTCTCCCTCATCCGCTGAGTCTTCCATGTCCATGGACAGTTCGTCCTCCATTTCTTCATGTTCTCCTGCACCTTGCTCAACATTTCGCCTGCTACTATGCGCCCTTGTCGATCCCTGTTCCCCATGGTCCCATGCCTGCTGCGTTGGTGATGATGAACGTCTGGATCTTGGTGATGTTGTTGTCCCTTGCACATATGAATCCTCCTGTAGTTCCTCCCCTTCATGTTGTCCCACCCCCTGACTCCGAATAGTGTTTAGCGTGTGCTCCAGCATGTAAATGACTGGAATCGTCATGCTGATAATGGCATTGTCAGAGCTAAACATATTCGTCGCCATGTCGAAACTGTGCAGAAGGGTGCATAGGTCCTTGATCTGAGACCACTCCATCAGGGTGATCTGCCCCACCTCTGCATCTCGTTGGCCCAGGCTATACGTCATGACGTATTGCACCAGGGCTCTGCGGTGCTGCCACAGTCGCTGTAACATGTGTAGAGTTGAATTCCAGCGTGTCGCCACATCGCATTTCAGGCGATGAACCGGCAGGCCGAAAGACTTCTGGAGCGATGCAAGTCGCTCAGCTGCGGCGCTTGAACGCCGGAAGTGAGCAGACAGTTTTCGTGCCCTGTTCAGAAGGCCATCTAGGCCGGGATAGTGTGTTAAAAATTGCTGCACGACAAGGTTCAACACGTGAGCCATACAAGGTACGTGTGTCACCTTGCCCAGGCGAAGGGCCGCACCCAGGTTTGCAGCATTGTCGCACACGGCCTTACCAGGCTGCAGGTTGAGTGGAGACAACCATTTATTAAACTCGGACCGCAGAGCTGACCACAACTCCTCAGCTGTGTGACTCTTATTACCAAGACATGTCAAGCTAAAGACCGCCTGATGCCGTTGCGCTCGGCTGCCAGCATAGTAATGAGGCGTGCGTGATTCCTTCTGCGCAGTGAGAACGCTGGTGGCCTGACCAGGCAGGCTTGGGGCGGAGGTGGAGGACCCAGATGAGGTGGAGGATGCAGAAGCTGTGGCGGAACTTGGACAGACAGAGGATTGACACACAAGTCGTGGGGACGGCAAGACTTGTGCAGCAGACCCTTCACCATCTATCACCATAGTTACCCAGTGCCCAGTCAGCGACATGTAACGTCCCTGTCCATGCTTACTGGTCCAAGTATCGGTGGTGAAATGCACCCGTTCACACACAGAGTTTCTCAAGGAAGCGGTGATGTTGTGTGCGACATGCTGGTGTAGCGCGGGCACACCTTTCTTAGAGAAGTAGTGGCGACTAGGCATCTGGTACTGGGGCACAGCGACAGACATAAGGTCTCTAAAATCCTGTGTGTCCACTAGGCGGAAAGGCAGCATTTCGGTAGCCAACAGCTTACAGAGGGATAGAGTCAACCTCTTAGCTTTGTCATGGGTCGGAGGAAGTGGCCTTTTATTTGACCACATCTGAGGGACAGAGATCTGGCTGCTGTGTGTAGACGGTGTTGAGTAGGGTGTCCCTGGAAAAATGCAGGTTTGTGAGGAAAGTGCAGGCGGAGACATGATGTTGCCTTCATCCAACGTTGGTGCTATCGATGTCTGAGAGAGCTGTACACACTCACTTGTTTCCCCTTCCAAACCAACTGACGACCTTACAAGCAAACTGCCTGTTGCGGTTACAGTGGTGGAAGTTTTGCGTGGAAAAACAGGTGTGACAGCTGTCCCCACAGTCCTAGAAGATGAAGAGCGCGCGGATGCACTGGAAGGGGCGGGCGGTGGATGGTTCACTCCGCTAGCCGGCATTGCAGCACGGTGAGCTTCCCACCGGGACTTATGATATTTATTCATGTGACGATTCATGGAAGAAGTTGTCAAACTGCTGAGGTTTTGACCTCTACTAACAGAATCATGACAAATGTTACATATCACATGAGTTGGGCGATCTTTTTCGATGTGAAAAAAGGCCCAGGCTAGGCAAGGCTTAGAGGCCATGCGACCTGTTGATCCACCCCGAATAATGCTCATAGGCAGAGTGGTGGCTGAGGATGCAGTTGTAGACGTGCTACCAGTGCTCCGACTCTGTCCAGGAAGGCGCAAGGTAACTTCGTCGTCGGTTGCATCCTCCTCCACCGCCTCTGTTGACCTCCTCGAGTGCCTGACTGGGGGTTGACAGTAGGTGGGATCTAGAACGTCATCATCAATTGTTGTGTTTGCACTCCCCTCCCCCTCAGACCGAGCCTCTTCTTGCCCTGACCGAATATTTAAGTTGTCATCCCAATCGGGTATCTGCGTCTCATCTTCATCAGTATGTTCCTCATTGTCTATAACCACAGGTGTTACAGTTTGTGACAAAGGGTCAACATTATGCTCAGAAACTTGGTCCTCACGGCCTGAATCTGAGTCACAAAGGTTCTGGGCATCACTGCAGACCATTTCCTGTTCTGTACTCACTGTAGCTTGGGAGCAGACCTCTGATTCCCAGGCTATAGTGTGACTGAACAGCTCTGCAGACTCAGCCATCTCAGTTCCACCATACTGTGCAGGGCTGATGGAGACTTCAGAGCTGGGAGAAATCAAGTGTGATTGGGATGACAACTCAGAGGAATGGTGTTTTTTGGATGCGGTACTTGAAGTGGCTGAGAGGGCACTTGTTGGACCACTTGAGATCCATTCAAGCATTTTCCTTTTTTGCCCATCATCTACCTTTGTTCCTCTTGTTCGTGTCCGTAAAAAAGGGAGCACATCGGATTGTCCACAATAAGTAGTAGACATCTTACTTTTGCTAGTAGATGGTCTATCTTCAGCAGATGATAATGGAGCTTTGCCACCTTCCCCACTGACAAAACATTTTTTGCCTTTTCCACCACGCCTCTTCCCCTTTCCACCAGCATCTGTCATTTTGCCACTCATGTTGATTGCGACAAGATTGTGGACTGAAAATGTGGTAGTAAAAATTGAGAGGTGGTGAAGATTGCAGTGGTGGTCTAGCTTTATTAACAGCAGAATAATAAAGAATAAATATCCCTGACAATGTAACTTAGTTATAATTCGTTGGAGTGTGCAACGCAGGCAGACGTGCTGCAAATGTCTTGGCACTAGTGGGACTATAGCAAAGTCCAATAGCCACGTATAGGATGCCACTAGGTACACTGAGTGTTTGCTAGTATAATGGCTTCGTTATAATTAGTTGGAGTGTGCAACGCAGGCAGATGCGCTCTGCAAATGTCTTGGCACTAGTGGGACTATAGCAAAGTCCAATAGCCACGTATAGGATGCCACTAGGTACACTGTGTGTTTGCTAGTATAATGGCTGAGTTTAAAAAACTTGGAGTGTGCAATGCAGGCAGATGTGCTCTGCTAATGTCTTTGCACTAGTGGGACTATAGCAAAGTCCAATAGCCACGTATAGGATGCCACTAGGTACACTGAGTGTTTGCTAGTAAAATTGCTTCGTTATAATTAGTTGGAGTTTGCAACGCAGGCAGATGCGCTCTGCAAATGTCTTGGCACTAGTGGGACTATAGCAAAGTCCAATAGCCACGTATAGGATGCCACTAGGTACACTGAGTGTTTGCTAGTAAAATTGCTTCGTTATAATTAGTTGGAGTGTGCAACGCAGGCAGATGCGCTCTGCAAATGTCTTGGCACTAGTGGGACTATAGCAAAGTCCAATAGCCACGTATAGGATGCCACTAGGTACACTGTGTGTTTGCTAGTATAATGGCTGAGTTTAAAAAACTTGGAGTGTGCAATGCAGGCAGATGTGCTCTGCTAATGTCTTTGCACTAGTGGGACTATAGCAAAGTCCAATAGCCACGTATAGGATGCCACTAGGTACACTGAGTGTTTGCTAGTAAAATTGCTTCGTTATAATTAGTTGGAGTGTGCAACGCAGGCAGATGCGCTCTGCAAATGTCTTGGCACTAGTGGGACTATAGCAAAGTCCAATAGCCACGTATAGGATGCCACTAGGTACACTGAGTGTTTGCTAGTAAAATTGCTTCGTTATAATTAGTTGGAGTGTGCAACGCAGGCAGATGCGCTCTGCAAATGTCTTGGCACTAGTGGGACTATAGCAAAGTCCAATAGCCACGTATAGGATGCCACTAGGTACACTGAGTGTTTGCTAGTATAATGGCTTCGTTATAATTTGTTGGAGTGTGCAACGCAGGCAGATGCGCTCTGCAAATGTCTTGGCACTAGTGGGACTATAGCAAAGTCCAATAGCCACGTATAGGATGCCACTAGGTACACTGAGTGTTTGCTAGTATAATGGCTTCGTTATAATTAGTTGGAGTGTGCAACGCAGGCAGATGCGCTCTGCAAATGTCTTGGCACTAGTGGGACTATAGCAAAGTCCAATAGCCACGTATAGGATGCCACTAGGTACACTGTGTGTTTGCTAGTATAATGGCTGAGTTTAAAAAACTTGGAGTGTGCAATGCAGGCAGATGTGCTCTGCTAATGTCTTTGCACTAGTGGGACTATAGCAAAGTCCAATAGCCACGTATAGGATGCCACTAGGTACACTGAGTGTTTGCTAGTAAAATTGCTTAGTTTAAAAAACTTGGAGTGTGCAATGCAGGCAGATGTGCTCTGCAAATGTCTTGGCCCTAGTGGGACTATAGCAAAGTCCAATAGCCACGTATAGGATGCCACTAGGTACACTGAGTGTGTGCTAGTATAATGGCTTCGTTATAATTAGTTGGAGTGTGCAACGCAGGCAGATGCGCTCTGCAAATGTCTTGGCACTAGTGGGACTATAGCAAAGTCCAATAGCCACGTATAGGATGCCACTAGGTACACTGAGTGTTTGCTAGTATAATGGCTTCGTTATAATTAGTTGGAGTGTGCAACGCAGGCAGATGCGCTCTGCAAATGTCTTGGCACTAGTGGGACTATAGCAAAGTCCAATAGCCACGTATAGGATGCCACTAGGTACACTGAGTGTTTGCTAGTATAATGGCTTCGTTATAATTTGTTGGAGTGTGCAACGCAGGCAGATGCGCTCTGCAAATGTCTTGGCCCTAGTGGGACTATAGCAAAGTCCAATAGCCACGTATAGGATGCCACTAGGTACACTGAGTGTTTGCTAGTAAAATTGCTTAGTTTAAAAAACTTGGAGTGTGCAATGCAGGCAGATGTGCTCTGCAAATGTCTTGGCACTAGTGGGACTATAGCAAAGTCCAATAGCCACGTATAGGATGCCACTAGGTACACTGAGTGTGTGCTAGTATAATGGCTTCGTTATAATTAGTTGGAGTGTGCAACGCAGGCAGATGCGCTCTGCAAATGTCTTGGCACTAGTGGGACTATAGCAAAGTCCAATAGCCACGTATAGGATGCCACTAGGTACACTGAGTGTTTGCTAGTATAATGGCTTCGTTATAATTAGTTGGAGTGTGCAACGCAGGCAGATGCGCTCTGCAAATGTCTTGGCACTAGTGGGACTATAGCAAAGTCCAATAGCCACGTATAGGATGCCACTAGGTACACTGAGTGTTTGCTAGTATAATGGCTTCGTTATAATTAGTTGGAGTGTGCAACGCAGGCAGATGCGCTCTGCAAATGTCTTGGCACTAGTGGGACTATAGCAAAGTCCAATAGCCACGTATAGGATGCCATTAGGTACACTGTGTGTTTGCTAGTATAATGGCTGAGTTTAAAAAACTTGGAGTGTGCAATGCAGGCAGATGTGCTCTGCTAATGTCTTTGCACTAGTGGGACTATAGCAAAGTCCAATAGCCACGTATAGGATGCCACTAGGTACACTGAGTGTTTGCTAGTAAAATTGCTTAGTTTAAAAAACTTGGAGTGTGCAATGCAGGCAGATGTGCTCTGCAAATGTCTTGGCCCTAGTGGGACTATAGCAAAGTCCAATAGCCACGTATAGGATGCCACTAGGTACACTGAGTGTGTGCTAGTATAATGGCTTCGTTATAATTAGTTGGAGTGTGCAACGCAGGCAGATGCGCTCTGCAAATGTCTTGGCACTAGTGGGACTATAGCAAAGTCCAATAGCCACGTATAGGATGCCACTAGGTACACTGAGTGTTTGCTAGTATAATGGCTTCGTTATAATTAGTTGGAGTGTGCAACGCAGGCAGATGCGCTCTGCAAATGTCTTGGCACTAGTGGGACTATAGCAAAGTCCAATAGCCACGTATAGGATGCCACTAGGTACACTGAGTGTTTGCTAGTATAATGGCTTCGTTATAATTAGTTGGAGTGTGCAACGCAGGCAGATGCGCTCTGCAAATGTCTTGGCACTAGTGGGACTATAGCAAAGTCCAATAGCCACGTATAGGATGCCACTAGGTACACTGTGTGTTTGCTAGTATAATGGCTGAGTTTAAAAAACTTGGAGTGTGCAATGCAGGCAGATGTGCTCTGCTAATGTCTTTGCACTAGTGGGACTATAGCAAAGTCCAATAGCCACGTATAGGATGCCACTAGGTACACTGAGTGTTTGCTAGTAAAATTGCTTAGTTTAAAAAACTTGGAGTGTGCAATGCAGGCAGATGTGCTCTGCAAATGTCTTGGCCCTAGTGGGACTATAGCAAAGTCCAATAGCCACGTATAGGATGCCACTAGGTACACTGAGTGTGTGCTAGTATAATGGCTTCGTTATAATTAGTTGGAGTGTGCAACGCAGGCAGATGCGCTCTGCAAATGTCTTGGCACTAGTGGGACTATAGCAAAGTCCAATAGCCACGTATAGGATGCCACTAGGTACACTGAGTGTTTGCTAGTATAATGGCTTCGTTATAATTTGTTGTAGTGTGCAACGCAGGCAGATGCGCTCTGCAAATGTCTTGGCACTAGTGGGACTATAGCAAAGTCCAATAGCCACGTATAGGATGCCACTAGGTACACTGAGTGTGTGCTAGTATAATGGCTTCGTTATAATTAGTTGGAGTGTGCAACGCAGGCAGATGCGCTCTGCAAATGTCTTGGCACTAGTGGGACTATAGCAAAGTCCAATAGCCACGTATAGGATGCCACTAGGTACACTGAGTGTTTGCTAGTATAATGGCTTCGTTATAATTAGTTGGAGTGTGCAACGCAGGCAGATGCGCTCTGCAAATGTCTTGGCACTAGTGGGACTATAGCAAAGTCCAATAGCCACGTATAGGATGCCACTAGGTACACTGTGTGTTTGCTAGTATAATGGCTGAGTTTAAAAAACTTGGAGTGTGCAATGCAGGCAGATGTGCTCTGCTAATGTCTTTGCACTAGTGGGACTATAGCAAAGTCCAATAGCCACGTATAGGATGCCACTAGGTACACTGAGTGTTTGCTAGTAAAATTGCTTAGTTTAAAAAACTTGGAGTGTGCAATGCAGGCAGATGTGCTCTGCAAATGTCTTGGCACTAGTGGGACTATAGCAAAGTCCAATAGCCACGTATAGGATGCCACTAGGTACACTGAGTGTGTGCTAGTATAATGGCTTCGTTATAATTAGTTGGAGTGTGCAACACAGGCAGATGCGCTCTGCAAATGTCTTGGCACTAGTGGGACTATAGCAAAGTCCAATAGCCACGTATAGGATGCCACTAGGTACACTGAGTGTTTGCTAGTATAATGGCTTCGTTATAATTAGTTGGAGTGTGCAACGCAGGCAGATGCGCTCTGCAAATGTCTTGGCACTAGTGGGACTATAGCAAAGTCCAATAGCCACGTATAGGATGCCACTAGGTACACTGAGTGTTTGCTAGTATAATGGCTTCGTTATAATTTGTTGGAGTGTGCAACGCAGGCAGATGCGCTCTGCAAATGTCTTGGCACTAGTGGGACTATAGCAAAGTCCAATAGCCACGTATAGGATGCCACTAGGTACACTGAGTGTTTGCTAGTATAATGGCTTCGTTATAATTAGTTGGAGTGTGCAACGCAGGCAGATGCGCTCTGCAAATGTCTTGGCACTAGTGGGACTATAGCAAAGTCCAATAGCCACGTATAGGATGCCACTAGGTACACTGAGTGTTTGCTAGTAAAATTGCTTAGTTTAAAAAACTTGGAGTGTGCAATGCAGGCAGATGTGCTCTGCAAATGTCTTGGCCCTAGTGGGACTATAGCAAAGTCCAATAGCCACGTATAGGATGCCACTAGGTACACTGAGTGTGTGCTAGTATAATGGCTTCGTTATAATTAGTTGGATTGTGCAACGCAGGCAGATGCGCTCTGCAAATGTCTTGGCACTAGTGGGACTATAGCAAAGTCCAATAGCCACGTATAGGATGCCACTAGGTACACTGAGTGTTTGCTAGTATAATGGCTTCGTTATAATTAGTTGGAGTGTGTAACGCAGGCAGATGCGCTCTGCAAATGTCTTGGCACTAGTGGGACTATAGCAAAGTCCAATAGCCACGTATAGGATGCCACTAGGTACACTGAGTGTTTGCTAGTATAATGGCTTCGTTATAATTTGTTGGAGTGTGCAACGCAGGCAGATGCGCTCTGCAAATGTCTTGGCCCTAGTGGGACTATAGCAAAGTGCAATAGCCACGTATAGGATGCCACTAGGTACACTGAGTGTTTGCTAGTAAAATTGCTTAGTTTAAAAAACTTGGAGTGTACAATGCAGGCAGATGTGCTCTGCAAATGTCTTGGCACTAGTGGGACTATAGCAAAGTCCAATAGCCACGTATAGGATGCCACTAGGTACACTGAGTGTGTGCTAGTATAATGGCTTCGTTATAATTAGTTGGAGTGTGCAACGCAGGCAGATGCGCTCTGCAAATGTCTTGGCACTAGTGGGACTATAGCAAAGTCCAATAGCCACGTATAGGATGCCACTAGGTACACTGAGTGTTTGCTAGTATAATGGCTTCGTTATAATTAGTTGGAGTGTGCAACGCAGGCAGATGCGCTCTGCAAATGTCTTGGCACTAGTGGGACTATAGCAAAGTCCAATAGCCACGTATAGGATGCCACTAGGTACACTGAGTGTTTGCTAGTATAATGGCTTCGTTATAATTTGTTGGAGTGTGCAACGCAGGCAGATGCGCTCTGCAAATGTCTTGGCCCTAGTGGGACTATAGCAAAGTCCAATAGCCACGTATAGGATGGTACTAGGTACAGAGTGTTTGCTAGTATAATGGCTGAGTTTAAAAAACTTGGAGTGTGCAATGCAGGCAGATGTGCTCTGCAAATGTCTTGGCACTAGTGGGACTATAGCAAAGTCCAATAGCCACGTATAGGATGCCACTAGGTACACTGAGTGTTTGCTAGTAAAATTGCTTAGTTTAAAAAACTTGGAGTGTGCAATGCAGGCAGATGTGCTCTGCAAATGTCTTTGCACTAGTGGGACTATAGCAAAGTCCAATAGCCACAGATAGGATGCCACTAGGTACACTGAGTGTTTGCTAGTATAATGGCTTAGTTAGAATGAGTTGGAGTGTGCAGAGGACAAGAGGGTACAGTGGCAGGATTGTGGTGCTCTGGGTAGAGGAATGGAAGCCTGCCTTTCTATTCCCTCCTAATGGTGAAATGCAGGGAGGAAATCCCTGACCTGGGCTACACAGACGCTGTTGCTGTTTGCAGGACCTGTCACCTATGGCTCTCTGACCCTGCCGGTACGAGCCCTTAAAAGGACTGCTAGAATGTGCTCTCCCTAAGCTGTCTAACGCTGTGTATGCAGCGCATACAGCTGTATCGGCGATAGGACAAAGGACGGAACTGCGACAGTGATATCTGACACCAAAGACGCAGAAGGCAGATAATGGCGATCGTGAAGAAAATGTCCGGTTTTATAATGCAGGGACATGTGACATGCAGATCCTATCACACATGCCGTTGCTTCTCTGCCTCAAAGTCCACTTAGGTGTGTGTGTGTCTGTGATTGGCTGACATGCTGGCCAGCCCCACAAGACGCGCGCGCTTAGGGAAGGAAGACAAGAAAAAAAAAAAAAAAATGGCGATCGCCATTATAGAAACAGCAGTGATCTGAAGGCGCTGTTCACGCACACTATACACTGAAATGTGATAATAGTTTGATTCACAGAGTGACTTACACTATTACAGCAGAAACCAAGCTAAGATTTAGCTGTTTTTTGGCTGCTAGAACCGTTCTCGAACGTTTCTAGAACTATCGAGCTTTTGCAAAAAGCTCGAGTTCTAGTTCGATCTAGAACATGCCCCAAAATCACTCGAGCCTAGAACTGGAGAACCACGAACCACGAACCGCGCTCAACTCTACTCAGCATGTCAATTTATGCTGCGGAGATGAGTGTTTTCTGCAGGTAGAATAGAGCCAAAGTTCACAGCAGCCTGAACCCAAATCGTGGGCATGGGCAGCTGCGTTCTCCCGTGGATAACACTCACATCTCTGCAGGAGGCTGACACTGTGTACTAGCAACATTTTTGTGAAGTACCTGTGGATTCAAAATGCTTACTATACTCCTGAATAAAATCCTTGAGGGGTCTAGTTTCCAAAATGAGGTCACTTGTGGGGGGTTTCTGATGTATAGGTACCCAAGGGGGCCCTGCTAATGTGACATGGTGCGCGCAATTTACTTCAACTTTTCCAAAATTCAAATGGTGCTCCTTCCATTCCAAGCCCTCCCATTTATCCAAACAAAGGTTTTTGGCCACATGTGGGGTATCCCTGCGCTCACAAGAAATTAGATAACAACTTGTGGAGTACACGTTTTGTTGTTGCCTCTTGAAAAAGTGAGAAATGTGTCGCTAAATCAACATTTTTATGAAAAAAATGAAAATTTCAATATGGCAACCTAAGCTTATCAAATTCTGTGAAGTATTCGTGGATTCAAAATGCTCAATATACACCTCGATAAAAGCCTTGAGGTGTCTTGTTTCCAGAATGGGGTCACTTGTGGGGGACCTCCACTGTTTAGGCACCTTAGGGTCTTTCCAAATGTGACATAGCGTCCGCTAATTATTCCAGCCAATTGTTCAGTCAAATGGCACTTTTTCCCTTCCGAGCCCTGCTGTGCACCCAAACAGTTGATTTCCACCACACATAAGGTATCAGCATACTCAGGAGAAATTGCACAATAAATTTTATGCTGATAGTTTTCCGTGTACTCTTGTTAAAAAAAAGCTATCTGGTTGAAGTAACAATTTTGTGGTAAAAATATATTTTTTTTATTTTCACAGCTCAACATTATAAACTTTTGTGAAGCACCTGGGGGTTCAGGGTACTCGCCAAACATCTAGATAAATTCCTTGTGGGGTCTATATTCCAGAATGGGGTCACTTGTGGGGGACCTCCACTGCTTAGGCACCTCAGGGGCTCTCCTAATGCAACATGGCGTCCGCTATTGATTCCAGCCAATTTTGCAGTCAAGTTGCACTCCTTCTCTTCCGAGCCCTGCAGTGTGCCCAAACAGTTGATTTCCACCACGTACAAGATATCACCAAACTCAGGAGAAATTGCGCAATAAATTTCATGGTGATTTTTTTCCTGTTACCCTTGTGAAAAAAAAAGCTACCTGGTTGAAGTAACAATTTTGTGGTAAAATTTTATTTTTTTATTTTCATGGCTCAACATTATAAACTTCTGTAAAGCACCTGGAGGTTCAGGGTACTCACCAAACATCTAGATAAATTCCTTGAGGGGCCTAGTTTCCAATATGGGGTCACTTGTGGTGGTTTTTTTCTGTTTACATACCTTAGGGGTCCTCCAAATGCGACATGGTGCCCGCAATCTTTTTCAGCCAAATTTCCTTTCCAAAATTCAAATATTGCTCCTTCCGTTCCAAGCCCTCCCAATTCTCCAAACAAAGGTTTCAGACCACAAGTGAGGTATCACCGCGCTCATAAAAAAGTGGGTAACAAACATTGGGGTGAAATTTTTGGAATTACCTCTTGAAAAAGTGAAAAAATTGATGCTAAAGCAACATTTTTGAGAAAAAAATGAAAATTTTCAATGTGACAATGTAACGTTATCAAAATCTGTGAAGTACCTGTGGATCCAAAATGCTCACTATACCCCTAGATAGAAGCCTTGAGGGGTCCACTTTCCAAAATGGCGTCACTTGTGAGGGGTTTCTTCTGTTTAGGTACCTTAGCGGACCTGTAAATGCAACATGGTGCCCGCAATCTATTTCAGCCAAATTTGCTTTCCAAAATTCAAATATTGCTGCTCCTGTTCCGAGCCCTCCCATTTGTCCAAACAAAGGTTTATGACCACATGTGGGGTGTTGGCGCGTTCATAAGAAAGTGGGTAACAAGTTTTGGGGTTCATTTTGTTGTGTTATTTCTTCTAAAAGTGAATAAATTTGGGGTAGAGCAACATTTTAGGTAAAATTTTATTTTTTGCTTTTTTTCATTCCACTTTGCTTTAGTTCCTGTGAAGCACCTGAAGGGTTAATAAACTTCTTGGATGTGGTTTTGAGTACTTTGGGGGGTGCTGTTTTGAGAATGGTGTCACTTTTAGGTATTTTCTGTCACTTAGGCCTCTCAAAGTCACTTCAAATGTGATGTGGTCCCTAAAAAAATGGTTTTGTGAATTTTGTTGAAAAAATGGGAAATTGCAGATGAACTTTGACCCCTTCTAACTTCCTAACCTTAAAACATTTTGTTTCAGAAATTGCGCTAATGTAAAGTAGACATGTGGGAAATGTTATTTATTAACTGTTTTGTGTGACATAACTCTCTGGGTTAAGGGCATAAAAATTAAAAGTTTGAAAATTGCAAAATTTTCAAAATTTTCATCAAATTTCCGATTTTTTCACAAATAAAAGCAAAAAATATCGTTCTAAATTTATAACTATAATGAAGTACAATATGTCACGAAAAAACAATGTCAGAATCACCGGGATCCGTTGAAGCGTTCCAGAGTTATAACCTCATAAAGTGACACTGGTCAGAATTGCAAAAAATGGCCTGGGCATTAAGGACAAAACTGGCTCCGTCCTTAAGGGGTTAAATGCGGATTGCACATTTTCTGTTAGTACAATAAACCTCATTTCAATCCAGAAATATTACTCAGTCCATCAGTTATTAGATATCAGAAACTGAAATAGCTGTTGCAAAAACCCAAATTGTTATAAAGAAAAAAGGTTAACATTAATAGGGGTGCCCAAACTTATTCATTTGACTGTATGTTACTAATAGAAAGAATGTTTTATCATATACTAATGGGAAACAAATTGACATCAGAACAATGATAAATTGCAGTTCCACAAATGTTGTGTATGTAATCTCTTGCACCATGTGTTGACTGCAGTACATAGGCCATACCACTAGGACACTGAGAAAAAGAATATCGGAACATGTGTATGTCTTAAATAAATCAACCAGGAGTCCCTCAGGAGCCTCCCAGCATTTTCTCAGCGTCCATGGTGGTGATTTGGGTAGTTTGCAGGTGAGCGGCATAGAGAAAATACTGCTACCTAGGAGGGGAGGAGATATAAAAAGAATGTTACAACATAAAGAGATAAAATGGATTTTTGAGATGGAAACAAGGGTTCCAACAGGATTAAACGTAAGAAATGATATGTATTTCTATTGAGAATTTATTTGTTGCTCACTTGTTTGGTTGCATTTATAAATATGAATGAAATTGGTTTTTTGCATATTTAAGTTTTTGTACTGATTGCTGACATCACATCCTGTGCCACATGTTTTAGTCTTGATTCATTGTGAGATGTGTTGAGACTGAGTAAGAACAACTAGTCCGAAACGCGTCCTCCTAGCATGGCATGATGGATTTTTTTAATATTTCTTCAATAAAGGACTTTTATTTTAAATTACTGGAACCGTGCTGGATCAACTTTTTTTGAATTCTGGATGCCAAGGCAGCGAGCTGACTCCAAATGGATCCCTGCATGGTGAGATGATGGTCTCCTAAAGCAGTGAGGTGAGCTGGACACACCCTTGTACTGACAGACAGACAGTATACACAGACAGACAGTATACACAGACATACAGTTTTTTAAGACAGACAGTATATACAGACAGTATACACAGACAGATAGTATACATAGATAGACAGACAGTATACATAGATAGTATACATAGACAGACAGACAGTATACACAGATAGTATACATAGACAGACAGACAGCTACATATTGCACACTATACAGGACACATATAATATACATAACACATACAGGCAGCACATAACACGTACAGGCAGCACGCACATAACACGTACAGGCAGCACGCACATAACACATACAGGCAGCACATAACACATACAGACAGCACATAACACATACAGACAGCACATAACACATACAGGCAGCACATAACACATACAGCCAGCACATAACACATACAGGCAGCACATAACACATACAGGCAGCACATAACACATACAGACAGCACATAACACATACAGACAGCACATAACACATACAGGCAGCACATAACACATACAGGCAGCACATAACACATACAGGCAGCACATAACACATACAGACAGCACATAACACATACAGGCAGCACATAACACATACAGGCAGCATATTGCACAGACAGCACATTACACAGACACAGACAGCACATTACACAGACAGCACATTACACAGACAGCATATTACACAGACAGCACATAACACATGATTCACATTATTCTCACCTGCCCGTGATACAATTCAGCGCCCTCCCACGCATCTAGCTGAGGTAAGGCAGGGGTTGGGGTCGGCAGGCCCCCCCAGTCTGAGATCAGCTGAACCTGGCTGGGATCAGTGCCCCTTCCCCGAGTTGAGAGCAGTGGGTCTTCCCCCCCCCCGTTCTGAGATGAGCGAGCGGGCCACCTCACCACCAGACCCCCCCCCCCTTCGCCGGTCTGAAAGAAGCGGGTCCCCCCAGGCTGAGATGAGCGGGCGGGCCACCTCCTCACCTCACAGCGCTTACCTGTCCCGCTGGCTGCCGCTTCCTTGCCACCTCTGCTGCTGTTTAGTTGTAGGAGTGTAATGAGGTCGCAGAGTGATGACCTCACCACACTGCTGCAAGGCCCAGCGATGACGCGCCCTGCTCTGCTCCAATGACTCTGCCTCCACTCTACCACATGGCTAATTTGCATGCTCTGCCCCGTCACATGCAAATTAGTCATGTAAGGAGGTGAAGCGACACCGCCGGGCCCCTCTGCTGCAGCTGTGACTGGGGCCTGGTGAAGAGGAGGGGCCCGTCCTGCCGGGGGCTTAATAAAGATAAGTATTTACCCCGGGCCTGGCCGGGCCCCCTCTCTTCACCGGGCCCCCTACACCAGGCACAGTAGTAATGCCCTGATGGCGGCCCTGCTGTGCGGTCTCATCTTTCTCTAGTTGTCAACTAACCATTTTAGCACATTTGATAGGTGCTAAATAGGGATGAGCGAATGTATTCGCCACTATTCGGTATCCGACGGATAACAGGCTATTTGCATCATTCGGTATCCGACGGATAAAATACATGTGCTCCGATACTTTCATTTTAATTTCTGACTACCTGGCACCTGTTTTCCAGCCAATGAACACATCTGATGTTGCTTGCCCTCACAGCAACGCCGCAGCCATCTTTGTTGTGGTGTTACTGTGATTGGCTTTGCTGCACAGCGTCATAAGGGCTATATAAGGCAGCGGCCATTTTGTGAACACCCAGTGATAGGAAGCTGGCGGTGTACATAGACTGCATTATATGCAGGAGAGCGTTCATAGATCCAACTAATAAATAGTCCTTGTAAGGACTGAACACAGTGTCCAGTAGCTGCTAGCAGCTCCATAAGGGTAAGTTCACACAGTGCGTTTTTCGCGGCGTTTTTCGGGTGCGTTTTTGGCCTCAAAACTGCATGACTTTGCTTCCCCAGCAAAGTCTATGAGTTTTCATTTGCTGTCCGCACACAACTTTTTTTTTTTTAAGCTGCGTTTTTGAGCTTAAAAAAAAAAAATGGGCATGTCAATTATTTCCTGTGTTTTTCTGCGTTTTCCCCCCATGCAATGCATTGGAAAAACGCAGAAAAACGCAAAGATCAAAAACGCAGCCACACACAGCCAAAAACGTACCAAATTGCGGCAAAAACGCATGCGTTTTTTTGCCGCGGGTGCGTTTTTGTGCGTTTTTAGCGGCCAAAAATGCACAAAAACGCAGTGTCAAAAAAACGCAGTGTGTGCACATAGCCTTAATCGCTTTTTTGACAAACAGAATGAAGGTGTCACGGTTGCTGTGGCTCTGGAGACTATGTCCGGATTTCTTGCTACTGCACATGTGCAAGCGCTGGAGACTAAGTCCTATCTTGGAGCCATTGCACATGTGCGGGTGACATCATCGCTGACACGAGGTCACATGTCTCTGACACCTTCTAAGCTGATTGGCCACTGGTCATGTGCTTGTGACACGTGGTCACATGTCTCTGACACCTTCTATGCCGATTGGTCGCTGGTCATGTGCTTGTGAAGCTTTGCTCGGTGATAGGCCAGTGTGACGTCATTGCTGTCATTCTGGCAGCGGATTGGCTCCGGTGTCCTCCATCTTGGATGGATATATATAAGGTCTAGGTATATGGGTCTATATAAGACCCTGACGCACGCCGCCCGATGCTCAGTCCTCTTGGTTCATGCATGAGGGTAGACGCCCTGTGCACGTCCCTCTAGGCATCTCTCTGTCTATGTTAGGTGAGCGCTACCGGCAGGGTAGCGTTCTTATACCTTACAGCTTCGGCTGCAGTCCGTATCCTTACCTCTTAGTGGAGCGGACATAGGCAGGTGCCTGAGGCACATGGTCCGGCTGGGCCTTGTGATTCTACTCGTAGGTGGACGTTGCCGCTAGGGTAACGTTCCTTATACTGCGTCTGGCAGTTGTTCGTATCCTCGCACACTGGGGGAGCGAACAGAGGTAGGAGCTTTGTGCGGCTTATGCTGCTGTCTGTCTCTTTTGCACCACTAGAAGAGCGGACCTAGGCAGGTGCCATATCTAGTGGTTCGTGTCCTCGCACACTAGTGGAGCGAACGCAGGTAGGAGCTTTGTGCGGCTTACACTGCTGTCCGTCTCCTGGCACCACTAGAGGAATGGACCTAGGTAGGTGCCATTTCCCACTCACTGCTTTTGTCTCTGTGATCTTTAACAGAGAACATTCCACACACCCTCCAAGTAAGGGAGGAATTGCTTTATTTTCTAATTATATTCCTCTGTGAGTTTAACAGAGGTATTGCACTCTGCACTTGTGCTATTATTTTTTACAGTGGCACACTTATATACCCCTTATCCTCTGCCATAGTCTGCAGCAGAGTCTTTGCACGGTGGACCCTGACTGTCTGACATTCCTTTAGGTTTTATTATCAGACAGCCCCCCGTAACAGAAGGTCTTTCGGTCGAAAATGCTGGCCACTCATTATTCCATCTTGTATTCCCTGCTTCCCACACCCATCGGCGCCTATAATTGGTTGCATTAAGTCACGCCCCCAAGCTGAGTGACAGCTGTCTCACTGCAGCCAATCACAGCCACTGGTGGGCGGGTCTATGTAGTACATTAAAATAAATAAATAATTTATAAAATCGGCGTGTGGTCCCCCCCAATTTTGATACCAGCCAAAGTAAAGCCACACAGCTGAAGGCTGGTATATTTAGGATGGGAAGCCCCACAGCCTAAAAATATCAGCCAGCAGCCACCCAGAATTGCTGCATCCATTAGATGCGACAGAAGTCCCGGGACTCTACCCGGCTCATCCAGAATTGCCCTGGTGCGGTGGCAATCGGGGTAATAAGGAGTTAATTGCAGCCCATAGCTGCCACTAAATCCTACGTTAATCATGGCAAGCATCTATGAGACGCTTGCCATGATTTAAAACGATCTCAAAAGTGGCAAAAATCGTTTGCCGTGGAGAGGTCGTCCTAAAACAAAAAATAATTTAATTCTTTTTAGCGTTGTTGTTCCTCGTTCCTGCGGCAGCACACATCGCTGTGTGTGACACCGCAGGAGCGAGGAACATCTACTTACCTGCCTCCACATGCTATGTGGAAGAAAACCAAAAGAAAAACTCCTAAAATAGATATTTATTAGTATTAATATTAAAATCATTAACTATAAAAGCTATATTACTTCCAAGTGTCTACTCAGTATAGACCGGTCATGTGAGGTGGGTGTGGAGAAAGGTAGAGATGATTAGTGAGATAAGTGATGATACTCTCTTAAGTATAGATAGGCCAACTATAAAAGTTTTAGTTTAAGGTAGTCGTCCTATAGTTATTGGAGGGGGGGAGTATTCTATCCCTCCCTGTCGCCTATCTGCCAGCGGAGGTGCACCATAAAGTGTTAGGTGCCCCCCGCTCCTCGTCGTCTCCCCCTATTCTCTCCCTGCAACCCGCCAGTTACCAAAGGAGACACCCACCACCAAAGAGGATAATTAGTGCCAATTGTCAAAGGTTAACAAATATTATTTTCTTTTACTAAGGTTGCCATAAATATGCCAACCATAAACCAGCTGCTTAAAACAATTAAGTCTGAGCAGTCGTACAAAATGGTACTTTATGTGTGCAATCACAACAATTCTAGGAGAAAAATAATGAGAAGATCCCAGTAGAGATAGCTTATCTGCTGGGACCATCCAGTGACATATCCCAAGTCTGAGCAGTCGTACTGAAATGGTACTTTATGTGTGCAGTCACAACAATTCTAGAAGGAGATAATGAAAAACACCCAAGCAGGGATAACTTATCTGCTGGGACCATCCAATGACATATCCCGACGCGTTTCCCCCCTATATGTTTTCTTAGGGGTTCATCAGGGGAAGTACAAGGGGTTTCATGTCCAATCCAAAATGTTTCCTCTTGAACAATCTGATACGGTTGCAACAATAAAGCGACATCAATGGCCTATGATGCAAGGCAAGTTGTCTTCTATGCGGTGACTGGTTGTGCTGTAGGCATAGTAGATCCCACGGTGCCGTCTACTTGCAAGCGGTACCACACAGGAGCGAGGAACATCTCCTTACCTGCCTCCACCGGCTATGCGGAAGGAAGGAGGTGAGCGGAATGTTTACGTCCCGCTCATCTCCTCCCCTCCGCTTCTATTGGACGGCTGCCGTGTGACGTCGCTGTGACGCCGTACGACCCGCCCCCTTAGGAAGGAGGCGGATTGCCGGCCAGAGCGACGTCGCAGGACAGGTAAGTCCGTGTGACGGGGGTGCGCAATTTTGTGCGCGACGGGCAGCAATATGCCCGTGTCACACAAACGATGGGGGCGGGCACACACGCTAGTGATCTCGCTAACGAGATTGCAGTGTGTAAAGCCCGCTTAAGAGTGTATTAATGACCTTTATTGTGTTATTTTGTGAATGCAAAATGCTTATTTACTGTCCATTGTATGCATTGTTGCTGACTGGCCACAAGGGGCCACTGTTTTTCATCTGCCTTTGACTGTTTGGTCACTATAGCAACAGCTAACTGATTTCGGCTGTGGACTGAGAGACCAGAGGAGGTGCTGTATGTGAGCTAAAGGAAAAGCGAAAGGTGTGCGGAGCAGAAAGGAGTCACCGCAGAAATACTTAGGTGTATTGGGAGAAGACTCGAGTTAGAGTTTGCTGAAGAGGACCGTGACACGTGTGAGCAGCATCCTGTGCCAGAGACCGCCATTCTGCAGTTGCTGGCTATACTGATCACCGTGAGAGGATCTTCAAGTCTCCATTTATAACAGCTGGACACCACAGTACCCGGGTACGGTAGGCTGGGCCCAGGAGTGCGTGCATGCAATACTTTGTTTTGGTACCAAAACACATACAGTGCCTACAAGTAGTATTCAACCCCCTGCAGATTTAGCAGGTTTACACATTCGGAATTAACTTGGCATTGTGACATTTGGACTGTAGATCAGCCTGGAAGTGTGAAATGCACTGCAGCAAAATAGAATGTTATTTCTTTTTTTATTTATTTTTTTTAAATTGTGAAAAGTTTATTCAGAGGGTCATTTATTATTCAACCCCTCAAACCACAAGAATTCTGTTTGGTTCACCTAAAGTATTAAGAAGTATTTCAGGCACAAAGAAGAATGAGCTTCACATGTTTGGATTAATTATCTCTTTTTCCAGGCTTTTCTGACTAATTAAGACCCTCCCCAAACTTGTGAACAGCACTCATACTTGGTCAACATGGGAAAGACAAAGGAGCATACCAAGGCCATCAGAGACAAGATCGTGGAGGGTCACAAGCCTGGCAAGGGGTACAAAACCCTTTCCAAGGAGTTGGGCCTACCTGTCTCCACTGTTGGGAGCATCATCCGGAAGTGGAAGGCTTATTGAACTACTGTTAGCCTTCCACGGCCAGGACAGCCTTTGAAAGTTTCCACCCGTGCCGAGGCCAGGCTTGTCCGAAGAGTTAAGGCTAACCCAAGGACAACAAGGAAGGAGCTCCGGGAAGATCTCATGGCAGTGGGGACATTGGTTTCAGTCAATACCATAAGTAACGTACTCCACCGCAATGGTCTCCATTCCAGACGAGCCCGTAAGGTACCTTTACTTTCAAAGTGTCATGTCAAGGCTCATCTACAGTTTGCTCATGATCACTTGGAGGACTCTGAGACAGACTGGTTCAAGGTTCTCTGGTCTGATGAGACCAAGATCGAGATCTTTGGTGCCAACCACACACGTGACGTTTGGAGACTGGATGGCACTGCATACGACCCCAAGAATACCATCCCTACAGTCAAGCATGGTGGTGGCAGCATCATGCTGTGGGGCTGTTTCTCAGCCAAGGGGCCTGGCCATCTGCTCTGCATCCATGGGAAGATGGATAGCACGGCCTACCTGGAGATTTTGGCCAAGAACCTCCGCTCCTCCATCAAGGATCTTAAGATGGGTCGTCATTTCATCTTCCAACAAGACAACGACCCAAAGCACACAGCCAAGAAAACCAAGGCCTGGTTCAAGAGGGAAAAAATCAAGGTGTTGCAGAGGCATAGTCAGTCTCCTGACCTTAACCCAATTGAAAACTTGTGGAAGGAGCTCAAGATTAAAGTCCACATGAGACACCCAAAGAACCTAGATAACTTGGAGAAGATCTGCATGGAGAAGTGGGCCAAGATATCCCCAGAGACCTGTGCCGGCCTGATCAGGTCTTATAAAAGATGATTATGAGCTATAATTGCAAACAAGGGTTATTCCACAAAATATAAAACCTAGGGGTTGAATAATAATTGACCCACACTTTTATGTTGAAAATTTATTAAAATTTAACTGAGCAACATAACTTGTTGGTTTGTAAGATTTATGCATCTGTTAATAAATCCTGCTCTTGTTTGAAGTTTGCAGGCTCTAACTTATTTGCATCTTATCAAACCTGCTAAATCTGCAGGGAGTCGAATACTACTTTTAGGCACTGTTTCTGTTCTGCTTAGACCGACTATATACACAGTGGGACTTGCTGGCTCTGCCTTGTCTATTTGCCAGTTACAGTTAAAACCTTAAAGGGACAGCACTACCTGTTTGCTTTGACTGCTGCTTTAGAAGATTTCCAGGACTGTGTTGCTAGCTGTGTGGTTTGCCTTTCCACTTTTACCATCTGCCTTATCTGTGAGGCTTCAGCAATCAAGGGTATTCAGGGGGGTTAGAGTGTTTTGTTTATGTTTAGGTAGATAAGTTGTAAGCTCTTAGGCTAGGTTCACATACTGCGTCTTTTTGACGCTGCGTTTTTGTGCGTTTTTTGCTGCAAAAAACACACAAAAACGCACCCGCGTCAAAGAAACACGGCAAAAAACGCACGCGTTTTTGCCACAATTTGGTGCGTTTGTTGCTGCGTTTTTGCTCACTGCGTCTTTATGCGTTTTTTATCCGTGAACAAAAAAAAAAAGGTCTGATGTAATTTCCTTCTTCAATATGTTCTTCATTCTCCACTAGTGTATGCAGGGGAGCAGACAGCTGCAGAACTACAAGGCTCAGCATACTCCATCCAATAGTGTATGCAAGAGAGCAGACAGCAGCTGCAGAACTACAAGGCTAAGCATGCTCCATCCAGGACTGTATGCTGGAGGGAGAGTCAGGGGGAGCAGACCTACAAGGCTCAGCATCCTCCATCCAATAGTGTATGCAGGAGAGCAGACAGCAGCTGTCGAACTACAAGTCTCAGCATCCTCCATCCAATAGTGTATGCAGGAGAGCAGACAGCAGCTGTCAAACTACAAGGCTCAGCATCCTCCTTCCAGTACTGTATGCAGGATTTCTTTGCCCCCCCAAACAAAAAAAATGACGTGGGCTTCGCCATATTTTTGTATGCTAGCCGGGTACAGCAGGCAGGTACGGGCTGCCCCCAACCCCCAGCTGCCTATTTGTACCCGGCTGGGAACCAAAAATATAGAGAAGCCCTTTTTTTAATTATTTCATGAATTTCATGAAATAATTAAAAAAAAAAATGACGTGAGCTTCGCCTAATTTTTGTGTCCAGCCGAGTACAACTAGGCAGCTGGGGATTGGATTCTACAGTGCAGGGTGCCCATGCTTTCTTGGCACCCCCGCTGCGAATTGCAGTCCGCAGCCACCCCAGAAAATGGCGCTTTCATAGAAGCGCCATCTTCTGGCGCTGTATCCAACTCTTCCAGCTGCCCTGATGATGGGTGGCTCACTGGGTAATAATGGGGTTAGGGCTAGCTGTATATTATCAGCTGGCCCTAAGCCTGAAATTCATGGTGTCACGCCAATATTAGGCATGGCCACCATGAATTTCTAGTAAAGATAAAAAAAAACCACAACACACAGAAAAATATTTTTATTAGAAATAAAACACAACACAATTAGTGACTCCATCTTTATTGAAATAAAGATCCCCCGCAGTAATCCTGGGTCAAGGGTCCCGCGCCGTCCAATCCGGATCCAATATCATCGGATCGGTTTGCTGGAAGGCAAAGCGATCAGATGATGTGTCAGGTTCAAGTGCCTGAATCACATCACACAGCAGCTGATTGTATAAAAGCCGTTTATACAATCAGCAGATGCATCGGTGCAAAAAAATACTCACTTATGTGCTGATTACTGGCAGCTCCTGGAGCGAGTCTGATCCCGTCCGATCGCTGCAGGAGCTGCCGGTAATCAGGGATGAAGTCTCCTGACGCATCCGCTGATAGGTTAAACCGGCCGGCCGCTGGCGTCACCCCGAGACTTACGATCAGCTGATGCGTCAGGTGACTGCATCAGGTGATCCATCGCCAGGTCCTGCATCCTGCAGGCATACGTATCCGGGGACAGCAAAAAGACCTTCATATTAAATAATTATTGCACCACTATCTGAATTAATATTCCAAAAGCATGTTTCATTTTATAATGAGGTGCAAATTTATTCATGAATATACAAAGTTAGTAAGGGGGATAATAACAAAAGAAGCACAGAGCACACAGTGGTGTGGGTGAACACATATTAAAAACAGGGGGGCGCGCCTGGAGGGTCCAGCCCAGAAACATGATCATATGAGAATAATTCATAGGATACAATAATAACACAACCAATGGAACAGATCACCAGATAATTCAGGAGATCACATAACATATCATGAATATTCATAGAACATACAGTGTCACTTGTTGCATGATTTGCCCATCAATTTGCATTATAGTAAGGTTAGCCATGTATGTGCAGCAACCTAACAATATAAAGAGCAATAATACATAGAAAGAAAATTCAATCTTAATCCTATGTCAAAGGAGGCAGTTGCAACCATAATACAACCCTTGGCATGATGTATACACTAATCAGACCCTCTTATATGATGGTAAATGCCCAAATAGCCCAAATAGAAAATATGGGTTTGATGGTACTATATTAATAAAGAGAGTTCCATGACAAAGTGATGCCAGCAGGGATCCTGAATAAGACCAGTAAGCTATGTTGCTGGATCTGGTATCTTACCAACAGAAATTCTGGGGAGACCCTTCAGCATGCACACCCCCCTGCACCTCGACGCGTTTCGCTGCCGCTTCGTCGGGAGGTGAAGGGGTGATGTGGGTGGCCGTTTATATAGAGGCCAGTGTTCCTTACCGTCCTATAATGGCGCGCCGCGGACACCCGATGTCCATCACCCACGCCGCCCGGCGTCCCGGAAGTCAGATCGCGCATGCGCGCAGGACAGACTCCCAATAGGACGCCGGGCAGAGAGGAGGAGGGAAGATCAGGGGGCCGTGCGCGCGCAGGACGGAGGCTGTCTGCGCCATGTTGGAAAAGGGAGACACCCGATGTCCGTCACCCACACCGGCCGGCGCCCCAGAGGCCAGACCGCGCATGCGCACCAGTCAGACTCCTAGTATGACGCCGGGGAGACTGCACACACCCGTAGCGGCGGTACCGGGTGGAGGAGCTGGGAGCGGACATAGCATCGGGATCCATGTTTTTTTTTTGTTTTGGTAAAGTAAAACAATAATTTATCAACCAACTGCCTAGAGTCCTTTTCCTGGTGCGTGGTTTTGCTGTATACTGGGGAGCCCACCCTGTACACGACTTACATTTCTTGGCGTAGTCGGCAGGATACAGCAATCGCCATGGACGGGAACGGAGAGGCACTAGCAATCCCGCTCCACATGCCAGATCAGCCGACGCCCCCGGTATTAGCTCAGAAAGGGTACCTTCCAGCGGGGACTTTGTTCCCTCCTTTGGTTAGGTTTGATGGTAGCAACATCAACCTTCAGGATTGGATAGGGAGGGTTCGGAGTGCAGTTAAGATGTGTAACTTGACTCCGGAGTTACAGGCAGAAGTAGCTCTGAATGCCCTAGAGGGTGATGCCCGACGGACGCTGTTGGTGCGCCCTGAATCCGAGAGAGATACCATAGAGAAGGTATTTACCCTGCTGGAGAGGGTCCATGGGGCCCGTGTGCAAGTGGCACAGCTGAGGAGTGGATTCTTCAATCGGTCACAGCATGAAGGAGAAACACTTATGTGGTATGCGACGCCTTGCAAGAAATAATGCAGGAGATCCAGAGACATGACTCAGCGGGCATGGGCGCCTTTCAGGAGCTGGACAAGATCCTGAGGGATTAGTTCATTGCTGGGATTGCTAATAAGTCTTTACAGGTTAAACTCCGAGAGATGACTCGGAGCAACTCAACTCTGACATTTGATGACAGCTATCTAGCAGCTTTAGAATGGGAGGAGGAGTCAACTCCTGCAATCAAGAAGTGGGTGAGTAGCGCCCATACTACAGAGGGTCAGAAAGGATCAGCAGAGGCGGCTGTCCTGAGGGATGTGATCCAGACGTTAACAGAACAAATGCAAGAACTCCAACTGAAGGTAGCTCAGCTGCGGGACCGACCACTTCACTCACGTCCAATGGCTCAACGACCCCAAGTTTCTTTGGAAAAACCATCCAGGAGACAGAGAATCCCATGAGGTACGAAACATTGGGACCCCAACCCCGCCGTGGGCCCCAGTGCTGGCGCTGTCAACAATTTGGCCATATTGCCAGAAACTGCTCTGCACAGATGGGTGCCGAGTCGGCGTTAAACTACCGGTCGCCGCAGTAGTTGGGCGTCCAGTGGCGGTACACCAACAGTCATGCCCAGTGTATGAAGAACATGACCTGTATGCCAGAAGCCCCGTAATAGAAGCCGAGTTAGAAGGTCAACAGATACGCTGCCTAGTCTATACCGGGTCGGAATGCACAATTATGCTGCTGGAATTCTTTGAGAGACATTTTGGGCACTTGATGGAACCAGAAGATGGAAGTGTCATCCAACTGACAGCTGCCAATAACCACGAGATGGATGTAGAAGGGATAGTCAGGATGTATATCCAATTGTTCGGTCAGAGCATTGGCAAGAAGGGGGTTGTGCTTGTGAACTATCCGTCTCGGACAGGATTGGATGTGACGCTGGGAATGAACGTGTTGAGAGCTCTAGATCACCACATGTATTCCAAGGAAGGGCCTAAGTATTGGCAACGGGCCACCATGCATCGGCCGACATAGAAAGTTCTACAGCAAATGGTGAGGATCTGTAGCTTGCAAAAGAGCGCCAGATGCTGTCAGCCCATCGGTCGAGTGATGGTGCCGCTAAAAACTCAGGTGAGGATCCCACCATGACAGGAAAAAATATTGATGCTGCCTGTGGGTGCTGGGAGACGACTGAATGGGCTGGAGTTCCTGATCGAACCTGTGACTCAAGGGAAAGCATCGATCCGACCACTGATAGCCCAGGCTCTTGTCACCGTAAAGAATGGATGCACACCTGTACGATGCATTAATGTCCTAGATAGGGAAATAACCATTTCTGGCAATACCCTGCTGGCCGAAGTCTATGTGCCTGATGGGGAAATTCTTCAGCGGAGGGGTTTCACGTTACAGCCAGATAGTAGGTCAGCCTGGACTTATGCCGTAGGTGTCCAACAAAGAGAGACCCCGACAGCTAAATGGAATGGCCAAGTGATCATGTCTCTGATGGGAGTGGACTGCTGAACCCTCACTCCAGGGCAACTCCTGGATAACATTTAGCTTATCCCATTGCCTCAGCAACTTCTGTCCTTCTGTGGTCAGGCATGCCCTCTCTTCCGGCTGTGGCCAGACTTTGGTCCGGACCCACTCTTTCACTCTCCGTAGGTCCGGACAGCCATCCTGGACTCTCCCCCAATCATCGAAAGTCTTTCCCAACACCATTGGCATCCCAGAAGCCACCCCAATTGAATGTGCCAAGTTCAAGAAAAGAGGTAATTGACCGAGATTCGGTGTTTCAGTGTCCTCTAGCTCCTCATCAGCATTCTGGGTGGGCAATCCTACAGGAACTCGGGAGAGAGCATCAGCATTGCTATTCTCACTTCCTGACCGAAACTGGATGCGGTATTGGTACTTGGAAAGGCGAGCCATCCAACTCTGTTCAAGAGCTCCTAGTTTGGCGTTCCCTAAGTGTGCTAATGGGTTATTATCAGTCATTACAGTCACTTCGGCACCCGTCAGATACTCAGCAAACTTTTCTGTCATGGCCCATACCAATGCCAAAAGCTCCAACTTAAAGGAACTATAGTTGTCGGGGTTGCGCTCTGACTCCCACAGAGACCTACTGCCAAAAGCAATTACTCTCTCTCGTCCATCTTGACTTTGTGATAGTACTGCCCCCAGACCATGTACACTTCCATCAGTATATAACAAGAATGGAGCATTGAACCGCGCATAGGCCAAAACCAGGGCACTCGTCAAAGCCTTTTTCAGAGCTTCAAAGGCTTCTTGCTGATGTGGTCCCCACTCGATGGGCCGAGTCTTGGGTTTCCCAGCCGTGTCTCTCAACAACTCATTTATCGGGCCTGCCAGGTGAGCAAACTTGGCTATAAATCTTCGATAATACCCGGCCAGACCCAGAAAGGCCCGCACCTCTCGTAGGTTATTTGGCCGCGGCCACTTTTGAACTGCCTCCACCCTACTGGTGGCCAGCTGCACCCCCTCTGAGGTGACCACATGTCCTAAGTACTCTATCTGATGTTGAAACAATTGACACTTCCTGGGCTTGATCTTGAGACCATGGTCTCGCAACCACCCTAGAACCTGTTGAAATTCTTGGAGGTGATCCTCGAAGGAAGTTCTGAACAGTATCACATCATCCAGGTATATCAATACCGACTCAAAATTGAGATCACCCAGACAGTGCTCCATCAATCGCTGAAAGGTCCCTGGGCATTGGACAGGCCAAATGGCATGCAATTAAACTCATAGTGTCCCATGGGTAGAATGAAAGCCGTCTTCGCCTTGTCCTTCTCGGCCACCGGTACCTGCCAGTACCCACTGGCCAAATCAAGAGTAGAAAAAAACTTTGCATTACCTAGGGCTGACAATGACTCTTCAATCCGTGGAAGAGGGTAGGCATCCCGGACAGTCTGGGCATTCAGTTTCCGGTAGTCCACACAGAATCGGAGGGATCCGTCTTTCTTCCTCACCAAGACCACTGGTGCTGCCCATGGACTTTGGCTCTCTTGGATCACCCGATTTTCCAACATGCTGGCCACCATATCTTTCACCTCCTGATACATCTTGGGTGGAATTTGCCGATAGCGTTCCCGGATTAGCACAGCATCACCGGTAGGAATTTCGTGCTCGATGGCGGAATTACACCCAAAGTCTTCATCATGTCTTGAGAACGCTTCCTGGTATTCCCAAAGAGTGTCTTCGAGATGTATAATTAAAGTCTGAGTTGCAGTACAGACAACGGATTGTTATTCCTATATTTTTGGGACCAGAGGCCGCCCGCGAAGCCCATGAAAGGGCGCTCATTTTGAGAGCAATAAGCTCCAACGGCTAGTATATTGCCCTGACTTGGGAGATATGGTAACTGAGGCATGTCTGAAGTGTCGAGCTTGCGGGTTGAGTAAGGGGTACTTTGCACACTGCGACATCGCAAGCCGATGGTAGCGATGACGAGCGTGATAGTCCCCGCCCCTGTCGCAGCTGCGATATCTTGTGAAAATTATCGCTACGGCAGCTTCACATGAACTTACCTGCCCTGCGACATCGCTCTGGCCGGCAAACCGCCCCCTTCCTAAGGGGGCGGGTCGTGCGGCGTCACAGCGACGTCACACGGCAGGCAGCCACAATAGAAGCAGGGGGGCGGAGATGAGCGGGACGTAAACATCCCGCACACCTCCTTCCTTCCTCATTACAGCCGGGACACAGGTAAGGCGATGTTCATCGCTCCTGCGGCTTCACACACAGCGATGTGTGCTTCCGCAGGAACGAGAAACAACATTGTAACATCGGTCTTTCCGAAAATATGGAAATGACCGACGCTACACCGATCATACGATTTCAACGCTTTTGCGCTCGTTAATCGTAGTAAAAACGATTCACATACTCCGATGTCGACAGCAACGCCGGATGTGCCTCACTTTCGATTTGACCCCACCGACATCGCACCTGTTACATCCCGCTCATCTCCGCCCCTCCGCTGCTATTGGGCGGCGGTTCAGTGACGTTGCTGTGACGCCGCACGGACCGCCCCCTTAGAAAGGAGGCGGTTCGCCGGTCACAGCGACGTCGCCGGACAGGTAAGTATGTGTGACGGCTCTAGGCGATGTTGTGCGGCACGGGCAGCGATATGCCCGTGTCGCGCAACAGATGGGGGCGGGTACCCACG
Source organism: Anomaloglossus baeobatrachus (assembly GCF_048569485.1). Lineage (NCBI taxonomy): Eukaryota > Metazoa > Chordata > Amphibia > Anura > Aromobatidae > Anomaloglossus > Anomaloglossus baeobatrachus. The sequence continues at coordinate 117,939,572 of NC_134362.1, read as the reverse complement.
CTGGCGATATCAGGACCGATATCGCAGTGTGTAAAGTAGCCTTTAGAGTTTGGTGAGGCGGACCATGACGTGTGTGAGCAGCATCCTGTGCCGGAGATCAGCATTCTTCAGTTGCTGGCTATACTGATCACCGTGAGAGGATCTTCAAGTCTCCATTTATAACAGCTGGACACCACAGTACCCGGGTACGGTAGGCTGGACTCAGGAGTGCGTGCACGTAACACTTTTTGTTTTGGTACCAAAACACATATCTGTTCTACTTCGGCCGACTATATACACAGTGGAACTTGCTGACTCTGCCTTGTCAGTTTGCCAGTTACAGTTAAAACCTTAAAGGGACAGCACCACCTGTTTGCATTGACTGTTGCTTTAGAAGATTTCCAGGACTGTGTTGCTAGCTGTGTGGTTTGCCTTTCCACTTTTACCATCTGCCTTATCTGTGAGGCTTCAGCAATCAACGGTATTCAGGGGGGTTAGAGTGTTTTGTTTATGTTTCGGTAGATAAGTTGTAAGCTCTTATACCACCCTGGGGCTCGGCCGGCTGCCGAGTCGCTCGGATCCGTGCTTGTGGGTGGGTGGCTCGAGCTCCTCACGGACCCGGGGGTCATGTCGCTCTGAAAGAGGGTTGGTGCTGCACATAGGGACTTCGGTTGGGAGGTCCACGGCCGGAGCCACGGTTGTTTGTAGGGGGATTTGAGTTTGTGACGCCACCCATGGGTTGTGGTGAATGGATGGACACCACCGCTGCCGTTGACTAGGCTCCCGGGAACGGTGTTGTGCAGCTTGGTGTTGACCCCTCCGTGGGTAGGGAGATGATGGTCCTGGGGGCCCGAGGGAGGTGCTGAGGCGGGGGAATGGATGCGTGCTGGGGTGTCGGTGCGGAGCGGCGCAGTGCGTGGCCCAGTGGCACTTTTGTACTCACTATTACAAACACGCTGGAGTCTCTAGTAAACCAAACAAGATGATGAACAGTGCTCGCAGCCGGCTGCAGTTTTCCCCTTATCAGGTTGGTTGTTTCCGCCTTTCTCCTGCACCTTACTTATGTAGAAAATGTCGACTCCCATGCCTGAGCAACGGTAGTCCGCTCCCCGTCTTGGTATGGGCCGGGAGAGCTCTCTTTGCCTGCATACGCTGGCCCCTCGGGTCTCTATGCCTGGGCGGTGGTGTTACCCTAATCGTTGAGCTGTTGTCTTCAGTCGGGTCTTAGGTGGGATAGGTCCTTAAGTTCAGTCCTCAATCAGTTGATTTGACTCAGCCCGGTTGTTTCTGGGCCTCATACTGGGTCTGAGTACCCCTCCTGGTGCTCCGGTTTCCAATCGGTTCCCCGGTTCGGTACCGGTGGGCCACCGCCCTTCCCCGGTCCCTACGGTTCCACCGGCTGTAATCCCAGCTCCTGCAGGCGGCCACAACCATCTGCCTCCTTGCCAGAGGTGACTGGGCTCCAACCCAGACACCTGGTGTAGACTATGGCAGACCTAGACACAGGTCTGCCCTTGAACTTCACTCCACTCCCCTCCACTGTCAAGACTCATCTAGACTACTGTTTTTCCCGCTTCAGAGCCTGTGAACTCCTCGGTGGGCAGAGCCAACCGCCTGGCTCCGCCCCCCTGGTGTGAACATCAAACCTGGAGGGAGGTGACAAGGGTTTTGTAGTTTGGCTGCTATTACCTTACTGAGGGGGGGTGTGTGTGCATGGGACTACCTGTGACAACCTGGCTAGTCCAGGGCGTCACATTCCCCCTTGGTTTAATGCAGACCGTCCGCGGGCTGCCCGTCCACCATCGGTTTATTTTTCTTGTTGCTTTAACTGAACAAGATTTAAAACAGGTTACAAGTATAATAAACTTTTATACAATTCAAGCATATTATTGAATCTTCCCCTACGGGAGGCATATTCTTAAATGTTGCAATAATCAAACATTTTTATTAATACGGGAACGGGACCGGGTCCTTCAGTCACCCACCCAAACAAACCTAGCCTTGATGCTGCCCCTAAGAAACGGGCAGCACCCCTTTTCCCCAGTCCAGGAACGGGCCCAGGTGTTGTTTTACGGGACGGGTACAGGGCTTTACACCTGTTTGTCTCTCAGAGGCCCCATGTCCAGGGGACCCCAGACCCGGAGGATTACCACCGGTTTCATTGGTGACGGGGCCTTGGCCATCACTTTCCCGCAGGCTCATCCTCCAGTCTGCCTCTCCTGAGGTCGTGAAACGGGACAGGCCGGTCAAGGGATTATTTATAAACAGGACTTTGCTGCCGGCGCAGCCTCCTCCAGTCACTTTCCCACAGTCCACTACAGGGCAGCACGGGTCCCCAATGCCACATCTACTCAGGGTGACACTGTCCACAAAGACCCCGTCTTCCACTGCCTGCAGCGTGGGTACGGTGAACCGGGCTCTGAAACGGGAACCGTCCTCGCTCCTTCAACTCCCTGCCATCCTCCACCAGGTGCTCCGACCCCTGATGGTGCCTTCCACGGCTCCGACCGCGGCGGCGTTCAACAAGTAGAGCAGGGTCCTCCTCCTTCCACCCGTGTGCTGGATGGCGTCTCCCAGGAACATGGGACGTTCAACAAAGGCAGAAGGTTTTTGCTGAAGCAGGTCTTTTAAAACTTTTAACTTTAAAATGTCAGAACTGAAGGGGTTAACTTGCGGGACGTCTCACCATTGCAGGGGTCCGTACTGCGCCATTGTCGGACGGGTTATCGGGCTCCCCTTCCAAGTGCAGTAGGTTCCGGGGCTGTAGGCCGCCACCGGGAACGGCGGTGGAGGCAGCGCACACGGTACCTCTTCCTCCATGAGTTGTGCTACCCTGGGCTCGCTGGTCATGGTACTGGCGGGCTCCAGCTCCCAGCTGATGAGGGACGACATGGGGGTCTGCGTGGCTTTATCTCGGCGCTGCACGACTGCGGTGGCCCTCGGCTCGCGGGCCCACACCACGGCAACCATCCTCCGCACTTCCGCTTTCCAGTCGAGCACCTGCTGCAAACTTTGCGCCCTCACCTTCACGCAGAATCAACCCAGCTCCCGCTCCAACCAGGCAGCGGTTCCGGCGGGGAGCTCACCCGGGCTGCAGTCCTCATCCTCAAAGGCTACTCCGCCTCTGCTCCTTCTGGGTCCCGCCGCTCCAGCGGCGGGTGCCTCTCCGCCCCCGTCCGGGAACGCTGACATTTTTCCATGCGCCCCCCCCCGTGGTCTTTTCGGGGCACTCTTGCTTTCTGCACCGCTCTGCTCTCAGGGGGCGGGGCTCTACTTTCGAGCCCTTTTTGCTTGGAGAAGACGGCTTGGGTGGAAAACTTTGCGCCACAGGATGGTGACAAGATGGCGGATTCTGCAATTTTTCAACGGGGACTCCGCTGACGATAACTTCAAGGCGCACTTCCACAGGTAAGTGGATGGGTTCAATCCTGTTCGTGATGCCAGAAGAGTCGATGTGTACCACCCCGGGGCTCGGCCGGATGCCGAGCCGCTGGGATCCGTGCTCGTCGGTGGGTGGCTCGAGCTCCTCACGGACCCGGGTGTCACGTCGCTCTGAAAGGAGGTTGGCGCTGCACGTAGGGACTTCGGTGGGGAGGACCACAGCCGGAGCCGCGGTTGTTTGTAGGGGGATTTGAGTTCGTGACGCTACCCACGGGTTGTGGTGAATGGATGGACACCACCGCTGCCGTTGACTAGGCTCCCGGGAACGGTGTTGTGCAGCTTGGTGTTGACCCCTCTGTGGTAGGGGGATGATGGTCCAGGGGGCCCGAGGGTGGTGCTGAGGCGGGGGAATGGATGCGTGCTGGGGTGTCGGTACGGTGCGGCACCGTGCACGGCTCGAAGGCACTGTTGTACTCACTATTACAAACATGCTGGAGTATCTGGTAAACCAAACAAGATGGTGAACAGTGCCCGCAGCTGACTGCAGTTTTCCTCTTATCAGGTTGGTGGTTTCCGTCTTTCTCCTGCACCTTACTTATGTAGAAAATGTCGACTCCTATGCCTGAGCAACGGTAGTCCGCTCCCCGGCTTGGTATGTGCCGGGTGAGCCCTCTTTGCCCGCAGACGCTGACCCCTCAGGTCTCTATGCCTGGGTGGTTCCGTTACCCTAATTGTTGGGCTGTTGTCTTCAGTCGGGTCTTAGGTGGGATAGGTCCTTAAGTCCAGTCCTCAATCAGTTGATTCGACTCAGCCCGGTTGTTTCTGGGCCTCATACTGGGTCTGAGTACCCCTCCTGGTGCTCCGGTTTCCAATCCCCGGTTCGGTACCGGTGGGCCACCGCCCTTCCCCGGTCCCTACGGTTCCACCGGCTGTAATCCCAGCTCCTGCAGGCGGCCACAACCATCTGCCTCCTTGCCAGAGGTGACTGGGCTCCAACCCAGACACCTGGTGTAGACTATGGCAGACCTAGACACAGGTCTGCCCTTGAACTTCACTCCACTCCCCTCCACTGTCAAGACTCATCTAGACTACTGTTTTTCCCGCTTCAGAGCCTGTGAACTCCTCGGTGGGCAGAGCCAACCGCCTGGCTCCGCCCCCCTGGTGTGAACATCAAACCTGGAGGGAGGTGACAAGGGTTTTGTAGTTTGGCTGCTATTACCTTACTGAGGGGGGGTGTGTGTGCATGGGACTACCTGTGACAACCTGGCTAGTCCAGGGCGTCACATTCCCCCTTGGTTTAATGCAGACCGTCCGCGGGCTGCCCGTCCACCATCGGTTTATTTTTCTTGTTGCTTTAACTGAACAAGATTTAAAACAGGTTACAAGTATAATAAACTTTTATACAATTCAAGCATATTTTTGAATCTTCCCCTACGGGAGGCATATTCTTAAATGTTGCAATAATCAAACATTTTTATTAATACGGGAACGGGACCGGGTCCTTCAGTCACCCACCCAAACAAACCTAGCCTTGATGCTGCCCCTAAGAAACGGGCAGCACCCCTTTTCCCCAGTCCAGGAACGGGCCCAGGTGTTGTTTTACGGGACGGGTACAGGGCTTTACACCTGTTTGTCTCTCAGAGGCCCCATGTCCAGGGGACCCCAGACCCGGAGGATTATCACCGGTTTCATTGGTGATGGGGCCTTGGCCATCACTTTCCCGCAGGCTCATCCTCCAGTCTGCCTCTCCTGAGGTCGTGAAACGGGACAGGCCGGTCAAGGGATTATTTATAAACAGGACTTTGCTGCCGGCGCAGCCTCCTCCAGTCACTTTCCCACAGTCCACTACAGGGCAGCACGGGTCCCCAATGCCACATCTACTCAGGGTGACACTGTCCACAAAGACCCCGTCTTCCACTGCCTGCAGCGTGGGTACGGTGAACCGGGCTCTGAAACGGGAACCGTCCTCGCTCCTTCAACTCCCTGCCATCCTCCACCAGGGGCTCCGACCCCTGATGGTGCCTTCCACGGCTCCGACCGCGGCGGCGTTCAACAAGTAGAGCAGGGTCCTCCTCCTTCCACCCGTGTGCTGGATGGCGTCTCCCAGGAACATGGGACGTTCAACAAAGGCAGAAGGTTTTTGCTGAAGCAGGTCTTTTAAAACTTTTAACTTTAAAATGTCAGAACTGAAGGGGTTAACTTGCGGGACGTCTCACCATTGCAGGGGTCCGTACTGCGCCATTGTCGGACGGGTTATCGGGCTCCCCTTCCAAGTGCAGTAGGTTCCGGGGCTGTAGGCCGCCACCGAGAACGGCGGTGGAGGCAGCGCACACGGTACCTCTTCCTCCATGAGTTGTGCTACCCTGGGCTCGCTGGTCATGGTACTGGCGGGCTCCAGCTCCCAGCTGATGAGGGACGACATGGGGGTCTGCGTGGCTTTATCTCGGCGCTGCACGACTGCGGTGGCCCTCGGCTCGCGGGCCCACACCACGGCAACCATCCTCCGCACTTCCGCTTTCCAGTCGAGCACCTGCTGCAAACTTTGCGCCCTCACCTTCACGCAGAATCAACCCAGCTCCCGCTCCAACCAGGCAGCGGTTCCGGCGGGGAGCTCACCCGGGCTGCAGTCCTCATCCTCAAAGGCTACTCCGCCTCTGCTCCTTCTGGGTCCCGCCGCTCCAGCGGCGGGTGCCTCTCCGCCCCCGTCCGGGAACGCTGACATTTTTCCATGCGCCCCCCCCCCCCGTGGTCTTTTCGGGGCACTCTTGCTTTCTGCACCGCTCTGCTCTCAGGGGGCGGGGCTCTACTTTCGAGCCCTTTTTGCTTGGAGAAGACGGCTTGGGTGGAAAACTTTGCGCCACAGGATGGTGACAAGATGGCGGATTCTGCAATTTTTCAACGGGGACTCCGCTGACGATAACTTCAAGGCGCACTTCCACAGGTAAGTGGATGGGTTCAATCCTGTTCGTGATGCCAGAAGAGTCGATGTGTACCACCCCGGGGCTCGGCCGGATGCCGAGCCGCTGGGATCCGTGCTCGTCGGTGGGTGGCTCGAGCTCCTCACGGACCCGGGTGTCACGTCGCTCTGAAAGGAGGTTGGCGCTGCACGTAGGGACTTCGGTGGGGAGGACCACAGCCGGAGCCACGGTTGTTTGTAGGGGGATTTGAGTTCGTGACGCTACCCACGGGTTGTGGTGAATGGATGGACACCACCGCTGCCGTTGACTAGGCTCCCGGGAACGGTGTTGTGCAGCTTGGTGTTGACCCCTCTGTGGTAGGGGGATGATGGTCCAGGGGGCCCGAGGGTGGTGCTGAGGCGGGGGAATGGATGCGTGCTGGGGTGTCGGTACGGTGCGGCACCGTGCACGGCTCGAAGGCACTGTTGTACTCACTATTACAAACATGCTGGAGTATCTGGTAAACCAAACAAGATGGTGAACAGTGCCCGCAGCTGACTGCAGTTTTCCTCTTATCAGGTTGGTGGTTTCCGTCTTTCTCCTGCACCTTACTTATGTAGAAAATGTCGACTCCTATGCCTGAGCAACGGTAGTCCGCTCCCCGGCTTGGTATGTGCCGGGTGAGCCCTCTTTGCCCGCAGACGCTGACCCCTCAGGTCTCTATGCCTGGGTGGTTCCGTTACCCTAATTGTTGGGCTGTTGTCTTCAGTCGGGTCTTAGGTGGGATAGGTCCTTAAGTCCAGTCCTCAATCAGTTGATTCGACTCAGCCCGGTTGTTTCTGGGTTTTGTACTGGGTCTGAGTACCCCTCCTGGTGCTCCGGTTTCCAATCGGTTCCTCGGTTCGGTGCCGGCGGGCCACCGCCCGTCCCCGGTCCCTACGGTTCCACCGGCTGTAATCCCAGCTACTGCAGGCGGCCACCACCGTCTGCCTCCTTGCCAGAGGTGACTGGGCTCCAACCCAGACACCTGGTGTAGACTATGGCAGACCTAGACACAGGTCTGCCCTTGAACTTCACTCCACTCCACTCCACTGTCAAGACTCATCTAGACTACTGTTTTTCCCGCCTCAGAGCCTGTGAACTCCTCGTGGGCAGAGCCAACCTCCTGGCTCCGCCCCCCTGGTTTGACCATCAAACTCGGAGGGAGGTGACAAGGGTTTTGTAGTTTGGCTGCTATTACCTTACTGAGGGGGGGTGTGTGTGCATGGGACTACCTGTGACAACCTGGCTAGTCCAGGGCATCACATTCCCCCTTGGTTTAATGCACACCGTCCGCAGGCTGCCCGTCCACCATCGGTTTATTTTTCTTGTTGCTTTAACTGAAAAAGATTTAAAACAGGTTACAAGTATAATAAATCTTTATATAATTCAAGGTCTGCCCTTGAACTTCACTCCACTCCACTCCACTGTCAAGACTCATCTAGACTACTGTTTTTCCCGGCTCACGGCCTGTGAACTCCTCGGTGGGCGGAGCGTACTACCTGGCTCCGCCCCCTGGTGTGAACATCAAACCCGGACAAGGGTTTTGTAGTTTGGCTGCTGTCACCTTACTAAGGGGGGAGGGGTGCATGGGACTACCTGTGACATCCTGGCTAGTCCAGGGTGTCACACTCTTATGCTGCACCACTGGTAGGGCGTGTTCACACACACACGATTACTTCTGCCCCCCAGAGGGATTACCAGGTATTAGGCGACTGTTTTTAGACAACCCCTTGGTTAGGCAAAGGTTGGTGAGAAGGCGGTATAAATCTCCATTACGAGTGGCGCAGCATAGGGGTCTAGGCTTTTGGTCTTGTGAATATATTGTTCTATTCTTTTTGTTTTCTGCATGTTTTTTTGTTTTGGTAAAGTAAAACAATCATTTATCAACCAACTGCCTTGAGTCCTTTACCTGGTGCGTGGTTTTGCTGTATACTGGGGAGGCCACCCTGTAGACAACTTACAGTGGCGACCTATTAGACGGATATTCGTCGAAGTGGATATTTTGGTATTTGATCATCCCTAGTGCTAAAACATTATTAAGATCATTGCTTTTAATATGTATGTTGATCAATTCATGCTAAACTATGTGTTCAGAAAATGTTCATATTTCTATTGTTCCAAGGATCAGTTAATTTTTCATATTCTCTTAAGCAAAAATAGTATTTTACTCACTCCCTTATCTTTAGAAACACTTAAATCAACACTCCAACATTTTTTTTTATTTCACTGCTAGCATGGTGCTTTAAATCTAAGTTCCCTGCCCCTAGTATTATATTCACCCTCTAGCGTTCCTTCTCTCTTCTTGCCATTGCTCCAGTCCAGTAGCACCATCTTGTACCTGTAATTTCTTACTGGCCATAAGTTAGAAGTTACGTCACAAGCACTTAATGCAAGTCTATTAGAGCCAGAACAAGGCCAGAAGAACACTTTTGCACAGTTTTTTTTATTGTTCATTGGTTCGTAAAGTCTTAGGCTGCTTTCACACTTCCGTTTTTTCCATCATGAATAAATGAATAATCCATTGCTCTGAGAAGAAACTGAGTCCTGCAAAATAATTTGCAGGGTTCAGTTTTTTCCTATAGACTTGTATTAATGACGGATTGCGACTGATGGCCTCTCTCTCTCTCAACAAATGACTATCCGCCACTGTCTGTTTTTTCGACGCACACAAAAAACTTGACTATGGACGTTGTCTCTGTAACATTTGTCGACGGATCCGTCATACACCGGATGTAACGTGAGGCCATTCGTCGCAATCCGTCACCAATACAAGTCAATGAGAAAAAACGGATCCAGCATTGGATCTGTTTTTTTCACATTTCGACGGATTGTGACTGATGGCAAAAAATGGATTTGTGAAAGGGGCCTTATTGGAATTCATAGATTCATCAAGTCTATGCACTAAGTACAAGGTCTGGGAAAAATTAAAAGGAAGGACTGCAATACACCATGAAAGTAACGTAGATGAGGGCCTCAGAAAACTTTTTTTCCCCCTTTTGAGGGAGTGGGATGCCTAGATTGAGAAAGCCTATGCAGTAAGTTAAAGGGTTGAAAAATATTCACCTATACAGGTATACACCTACATACATAATTGGCAGTTGCGGATGTAACCGTATCCCACAATGCACTGTGGCACTGTCAGTTACACAGTTGCAGTTCGCACCCACATCATAGCCATGGTAACCCGGGACAACAGTGCAGGCAGAATCCAAATTGTTAGCTGAATAAGCACAATTCTGTTCCCAGTCTAACATTGTGCTACCCATTCCACATCCAGGTATAATGAGGTGTTTTAAATTACACATTTGCGATGTCACGGAGCAGTAAGAAGGCCAGGTACAGCGGGCTTTACACACTGCAATCTCGTTAGCGAGATCGAAAGTGATTGTACCCGCCCCCATCGTTTGTGTGGCACGGGCAATTTCTTGCCCGTGTCGCACAATGCTGTAACTCTCGGTCACACGTACTTACCTGCCAAACTGTGGGCGGCGAACATCCACTTCCTGAAGGGGGAGGGACGTTCGGCGTCACAGCGATCTCACACAGCGGCCGGCCAATAAAAGCGGAGGGGCGGAGATGAGCAGGACGTAAACATCCCGCCCACCTCCTTCCTTCAGTATTGCCAGTGGGATTCCTTCAGCATTGCCGGCGGGACGCAGGTAAGCTGCAGTTCATCGTTCCCGGGGTGTCACACAGAGCGATGTGTGCTGCCTCGGGAACGATGAACAACAGGACATTCAATTTTTAGAAAATGAGCGACGTGTCAGCGATGAACAAGAAGGTGAGTATTTCTGCTCGTTCATAGCTGTCACACGCTACGATATCACTAACGTTGCCGGATGTGCATCATTTACGACGTGACTCCGCCGACATAACGTTAGATATATCGTAGCGTGTAAAGCCCGCTTAAGTCCGCCCTTGCCTGACATCGCCATGCCGTCAGTGATGTTGTAGCGAGCGACAAGACATGGCGGCACTGACGACACATGGCGGCATTGACGAGACATGACGAGACATGGCGGCACTGATGAGAGAGAGAGAGAGAAAATACATACACATTGTTTATTTACAATAAAAAATACACACAGCCTTTAACACATTTAATTAGCCCCCATAAATTATCCGTGGATAATCCAGAGCAGGCCATGGTCTGTATAAGCAAGAAGCTTTGCCATTTGACATGTTAGGCTATGTGCGCACGTTGCGTACTAGCCCTGCAGAAATTTCTGCAGCGATCTGAAGAGCACATGTGCGCTTTAGATCGCTGCAGAAATGTCCGTAGTGAGCGCCGATTCCATGCGCTCTGCCTGCAGCTCCTCCCATAGACAGAGCAGGAGCTGCCGGCAAAGCGCAGGAAAGAAGTGACATGTCACTTCTTTTTGCGCAGCGCTTCGGCAGTAGCCGAAGCGCTGCGCTCTTAGACGCCACGTGCGCACGGCCCCTGCACAATCTCCATAGACTGTGCAGGGGCCGCAGGACGCATGCAGTTACGCTGCGCTACAAAGCGCAGCGTAACTGCATGTTTTTACGCAACGTGCGCACATAGCCTTAGGCTACTTTCACACTTGTGTTCAGCGCAATCCGCCGCTATGGAGAATAGTGCAGTCCGTTAACGCACTGCGCTATTCTCCATAGACTTGTATTGACGACGCACTGTAACGCAAGTGTCTGCGTTTCATCTGCTGGACGACGCTGCGTCATTATTTTGACACAGCTTCGAGCGGAGGGAACACTACATGTAGCGTTTTTTGGGTCGTTAACATAACGCACTTTGACGGATTCCGTTGGAATCCGCCAAGGTGTCTAATGATTTTCTATGGTGGCGGATTCCGCCCCATGCGCTAAGAGGCGGAATCCGCTGACTGATTCCGTCACGTTCTACTGAGCATGCTCAGCATGTCCAGCAGAACGATTGAAATCGTTTAAAATCACTCCTGGTCTCTCTCCCCCCTCTCACCCCCTCTCGCATACTCACCGATCACGGGCGCGACGCGGCACAGTTGTCACAAAGCTCCGGTGGCTTTTCCTCTTTTGAAAATGCCGGCCGCTCATTATTCCATCTAGTGTTCACTGCTTCCCCTGCCCACCGGCGCCTATGATTGGTTGCAGTCATACCCGCCCCCACGCTGAGTGACAGCTGTCTTACTGCAACCAATCACAGCCACCAATGGGCGGGTCTATATCGTGCAGTACAATAAATAAATAATTAAAAAAACGGCGTGCGGTCCCCCCTAATTTTGATACAAGCCAAGGTAAAGTCACATGGCTGAAGGCTAGTATTCTCACGATGGGGAGCCCCACATTATGGGGAGCCCCCCAGCCTAACAATATCAGCCAGCAGCCGCCCAGAATTGCCACATCCATAAGATGCGACAGTCCAGGGACTCTACCCGGCTCATCCCGAATTGCCCTGGTGCGGTGGCAATCGAGGTAATAAGGAGTTAATGGCAGCAGCCCATAGCTGCCACTAAGTCCTAGGTTAATCATGGCAGGCGTCTGTGAGACATCCACAATGATTAACCTGTAAGTGAAAGTAAATAAACACATACACCCGAAAAAAATACTTTATTTGGAATAAAAGATAAACACCCTCTTTCACCACTTTATTAATCCCCAAATACCCCTCCAGGTCCAACGTAATTTACATGAGGTCCCGCGACGCTTTCAGCTCTGCTACATGAAGCTGACAGGAACGGCCGTAGAACACCCCACTCTCTGTCAGCTCCAGGCAGCAACTGAAGTGAGTCACACTGTCAGCAGGGACATCACTGAGGTAATATGTTAGGTGATGATAGAAACGGTAGTGCCGGTGTGTATGCGGGGATGAGTGTGGTAGTGCCTGAGTGTGTGCGGTGATGATGGGTGCGGTAGTGCCGGCATGTGTGCAGTGATGATGAGTGCGGTACTACCTGCGTGTGTGCCGTGATGATGAGTGCGGTAGTGCCTGCGTGTGTGCGGTGATGATGGGGTAGTAGTGCCTGGGTGTGTGAGGTGATGATGAGTACGGTAGTGCCGGTGTATGTGCGGTGATGATGGGTGCGGTAGTGCCGGGGTGTGTGCGGTGATGATGAGTGCGGTAGTGCCAGTGTATGTGCGGGGATGATGGGGGCGGTCCTGCCGGTGTGTGCAGTGATGAGTGCGGTAGTGCTGGGGTGAGTGCAGTGATGATGATGGGGTCGGTAGTGCCGGGGTCTGTGCGGTGATGATGGGGGCGGTAGTGCCTGCATGTGTGGTGATGATGAATGCGGTAGTGCCTGTGTGTGTGCAGTGATGATGAGTGCGGTACTGCCTGCGTGTGTGCGGTGATGATGGGAGCGGTAGTGCCGGTGTGTGCGACGATGATGAGTGCGGTAGTGCCAGTGTATGTGCGGGGATGATGGGGGCAGTACTGCCGGTGTGTGCGGTGATGATGAGTGCGGTAGTGCTGGGGTGTGTGTGATGATGATGATGGGGGCGCTCGTGCCGGGGTGTGTGCAGTGATGATGATGAGTGAGGTAGTGCCTGGGTGTGTGCAGTGATGATGGGAGCGGTAGTGCCGGGTTGTGTGCAGTGATGATGATGAGTGTGGTAGTGCCGGGGTGTGTGCAATGATGATGAGTGCGGTAGTGCCGGGGTGTGTGCAGTGATGATGGGGGCTCTCTCTCGGCTTAACGCAACGTGTTTTTTCACAGGAATCTGTTGCCTTTATATCACAGTATTTACAATGCATCCATCAAATGCGTCACACAACGCATTGTGACGGATGCCGTTCAACGCAAATGTGAAAGTAGCCTTAATAAATTGTGTCCTCTCACTTCCTCTCTGTTTTTTGGTCCACTTTGGGAACGGACAATCACACACACACATCAAACTGCACAAAACAATGTACCACCTCCAATTATAGTCACAACAGCTTACAAGAGACCATATAGTGTAAACACACACACAGCATACAGGAGAGACACCACATAGTGAACACAGCTCAAGAAATACAACACCAGATACCAATATACAGCACACAACAAGGAAAAGACCGTGCACAGGGGTGAAAAAGGTCAATAGATGCAACACATACAATACACAAATGTAGAGGAATGACTTAAAACAGATATATTGGAAAGCGCAAACAGTGTGACACATGTCCACTGCTCCTGTCAGCACCACTAAGCATAGACAGATGTTCATTTCACCGCACTCCCGATGCATTAGCATTGGGCCTATTTCTAGTCTATATATGTGTGTAAGCAAATTGAAGAGGTAGGCCTCATACACATTATGAAAACAAACAAAGGAGGGATTCATATACACCCTGTATGAATTAAGGATGAGCCTTGCCAGCATTTGTAATATGGACTTCCAGTCAGTGAGGCTATATTTGCATGCGGTGCTGTATCACTGCCAGACTGGCGGCAACTGTAGATGACTTGCGGAAATGGGCACACACAGCGTACCTTCACGAGTAGCTGAAGCAAATCTGGGTAGCTTTTCTGAAACTGTTGAATAACTAAGTAGAGCACATGGGTCAGACAGGCCTTGCCAAGCTTCAGAGCCCCCAACAAGTTACAGTACTTGGTTGTATTTTCCGTGGCAAGAGCCACAGATTTGTCTGGTCTGATATTACTTTCCACAACTTTGCAGTGATGTACTGTTGGTCACCTAAACAAATTCTCCAAAGCAGTGCTGCAGTGCTTCCAGCTTGCAACAGAAATGGACAAGATGACAATTCGGAGATCAAGGATGAAGAGGAAAAGGGATGCAGAACTAATATAGGAGATGGAGGAAACCCTGATGGAACTAGGGCCTATTATCCTTGGTGTCAGAAGCATGTGTGCCATGCCAGGATCCTACTCAGTCCCAGCCTCCACAAGGTTCAGTCAGTGTGCCATCAGGGAAATGTAGTGTCTCTGGCCACAAAAACGTGTCCAGGTGTCGAACATGATTGGGCCTTCCCAGTAACTGCATTGGTCAAGGCACGGGTGCTGTTATGGGACATGTGCTGGTGTAGGTGGGAACAGCACACTAGGAAAAATAGTGGTGACTGGGGACCGACAGCTGCCGCCATGAGGTTATGGAAAGCTTCAGTGTCCACAAGCCTAAATTTCAACATTTCCAGGGCAAGAAGTTTATGCCAGTTTAGTGTTTTTGCCTGTGGGTTGTTGGCTGGGAATTTCCTTTTGCATTTCAAGGACTGGGATATTAAACATGATGGTGGTTCTGAGTGTACAATGAAAAGTGCAGTGTGGGAGGCATCCATGCCTGCATCCTAGAGAGGGGACTGTAAAGCACACAGTGCAGGGTAAATGTGAAAGATGTAACACTGATTGTGGACTAAGGCATTCAGCCCACCTAGCCAGGTACTTTGATGCACATTACTGAGCATGTTAGTGTTGATCATGCTGTTATTAGTCATGTCCCTGCAGATCTTAGCATGGCACAGGTTGCAAATCACCATTTTTGTATCACATGCACTTTCTTGAAAAAAGTGCCAGGCTGGGGAACACCTAATCTTTGGCCTGAGAACTTGCTACTTGGTGCTATGGGAAAGTTTATTAAGTGCTGCTCAGTACTCACCATTATTGGCACCCCTTTTTTTCATACACTGTACAATATCTTCATAAATAAATGGAAATGTACCAAAGTTATATCCTCAGGATTTTTTAATTAGTGGTCAAAAGTAACACAACTATAAAACATTATTTGTCAACTTACAGGTGGCAATTTCAAAGAAGAAACCAAATAAACAGTGCAGAAATAAAGGCACCCCTAATTAATAATTGCACAATATAATAGTAATATAATAATAATATTAATAATAATAGTTGCACACCCTTTGGCATTGATGACAGCCTCTAAACATTTCTTGTAGCCATCTATAAACTTCTTGCACTTCTCAGCTGGTATTTTCTCCCACTTTTCTTTTGTAGTTTGTTCAAGCTTTTGAATGTTTGCAGGGTTTTTTACCCACTGGCAGGTTTCATCTCACCCCTAAGATTTTCAATGGGATTGAGGTCAGGACTCATTGCTGGCCATTTTAAAATGGTTATTTTTTTCTTTTTCAACCATTCCTGTGTACTTTTGAATGAGCACTTTGGGTCATTGTCTTGATGGAAAACCCATGATCTTCTATTCAAACCAAGTTTTCTTATACTGGGTAGGACATTTTGCTCTAAAATCTCTTGATAATTCTCTGGTTTCATGATTCCTGTGATACAGGCAAGTCCTCCAGTACCAGACGCAGCAAAACAACCGCACATCATTATGGATCTGCCACCAAGCTTAACCGTTGGTAGGGTGTTCTTTTCCTTATAAGCTTCTGTGCCGGCCTGGCAATACCAGGGTGTCACAGAGGTCTGCATACATCTTTATGGTGCAGAGCTCACTCTCCCTTGGGGAGTTTCCCACACCAATACACACTAGCCAATCTGGCCCACTTGCCCCCTCCTCAGGAAAAGGGAGGGGGAGAGAGGAGCTTGGAGAGTGCAGAGTGTAGTTTCAGTCAGTCTGCAGGAGGAGAGAGGGCTGGAAGCAGCCCCTGTGTGGAGCTAGGAGAAGTGGCAGTGAGGGCCTCAAGAATAGGCCAGCAGCTTCCTGTGTACGGAGCAGACACAGACACCTGGCAGGAGAAAAACACCCGAATTACAGACATGGGTGTGGGACCTGTCCTCACAGCAGCTACGGGCACCAGTTACCAGCAACTTGGTTAATTCCTGGACTCGTGTCAGTTATTGCCTTATACTGTGAGTACTCCTGCACCACCTGGTCCAAGCCGTGGACTGCACCCGTTACTCCCCAATCCATCACACCGGGGTCCCGGGACATCAACACCCTACCCGTGGAGGGAAAATCACCACCTTGCTGCCCATTACCATCCCCGGGATCCTGTGACCGGCAGCGGCGGTGCTCCATAACCTCACCGCACACCACGGGTGGCGTCACAGAACATAGACTACCAAATCTCCCCTATATATAATGCCCCTTTTGTTGTGGTGCCTGGGATCACAGACCGAGTCACGCCGCCATGATACCTTCAGAAGCGACTTCTTGGCCCGGATCTGAGTACCCCCTATCCCTGGGTGACACACTTCATTGCACCGTCTATAAAAAACCATCTGCTTGCATTGACAAAAAGGCCTATTTTATTTCATCTGTCCACATAACATTTTCACAGAAAGATTGTGGTTTGTCAATGTTCTCTTTGGCAAAGATCAGTTGTTCCTTTTTATGTCTTTTTTTCATTAATGGTTTCTTCCTAGGCTTTCGTCTATAAAGCTCTGCTTGATTTAGTGTGCGGTGTTTGGTACATGTTGAAACCATGACCTCAGATCGTCCCAGATTGGCCTTCAGGTCTTTAAATGTTTGACTTGGTGTTTGTTACACCATTAGCACCAAGTTAGTAGATGTCTCTTGTCAATTTTCTTCATTCCCCTACAACCAGGGAGGTTCTTGACTGTACCATTCTTTGCAAACTTCTTAGTAACATTGCGCACTGTTGAAACTGGGATAGCAAGATCTATGGGGATGGCCTTATACCCTTTGGAAGTCTTGTGTTTGCTAATAATAGTAGTTTTGATGTCCTCAGACAGCTCCTTTGTTTTAACCATTGTGATAAACGAACAGGACCCACTACGTGGCTTATTGCTAAATTCATGTTGCATGGGTACCGACAATTTATCACAAGTAATTCTCATTTGTGATTTACCACAGTTGAGTCAAAATGTGTTTCCACACTTATTTAATGTTACGGGTGCCAATACCAGTGTCACAGCAAGCTTTAGGTTTTTTTCTATTTGTCCCTCCCATTGTGTTTTGTTTAAAATTGTTGTTTATCATTTGCTCTTTTGTATTTTCCACGAGTGCTCTATGCAAAAAATCTGTTTCACTTGATTAATTTTTTCAGGAGATATTTCACATTATGTACTCAAACTTCATGGTTGCCAATAATGATGAGGAGAACTGTACAACCTTCTCCTTCTGGTCACCCCACTTCCTCTTCCTGCCTGTTGTTGTGCTTCGGATCCCTCCCCTTACTCGCTCCATATGGCACCTTCCCACTTTGGGTCAGGGACTTCATCGTCCACCACCTCATCTTCCACTTCTGTACTCTGGTCCACTTGACAAGAGATGAGTGCATTTGTTCGAAAAAGGTTTGCCAATCTCAAATTTAGCACAAGCCTTGGCTTGTTCGGGTTAGCATTCACAAACACTTTTCTCAAAAATCAGTAAAGATCTGTTTTATTCAGTAACTGTTCACAGTTGCATTAATGTTTTTCTTCTCCTTTATTATCACTTTGGCTAGTATAGGGGTGCTGTAAGATGAGTGGGGGGACATGTTTGATGATGAGAAGGGGTAGGGAGAGGTCAGAGGAGTGGGGGACTGTTTTTTGTTTTTTTTCTTAACTTTATATGTAGATGTTCTGGCAGCCTATCAGGATGAAGAAAACATCCACAACGCTCAGACACAAGGACTTGTCATTGGCTGCCTAAGTCTTCATATACAAATCAAAAAAGTCTGTGGAGCCTCTGTTAGGAGTCTCGACACAGAAACCAGCCAGATATCCCTCCCTTTTTAGGAGACCACCATAACCACCATATGAAGTGGCCCTTTTAGTCAATATCCAACTTTTTGACAAGTTTAAAGATATGACAAGGGAAATACCAAGGCCAGGTATCCATCCACAGACAGCTGTTTCGGGGTATTGCCCCTCATCAGTGTGGAGTAGGATTCTGGCCAGGTGGGAGCAATGCCTAGTAGACCAACAATACAAAACAATCACTGATCTCGGGGAGACCAGCTAGAGAAAACACTGCCGGCAGCCAGCGAGGGCGCTCAATACAGTGAAATTCTAGGTACATTGCCCCCTGGAAAATATGCAAATCAAAAAAGTCTGTGGAGCCTCTGTTAGGAGTCTCAACACAGAAACCAGCCAGATATCCCTCCGGGAAGGACCCAGCCAAGGAGTGGCTCTTTTTAGGAGACCACCATAACCACCATATGAAGTGGCCCTTTTAGTCAATATCCAACTTTTTGACAAGTTTAAAGATATGACAAGGGAAATACCAAGGCCAGGTATATCAAGGCTGGGTCCTTCCCGGAGGGATATCTGGCTGGTTTCTGTGTTGAGACTCCTAACAGAGGCTCCATAGACTTTTTTGATTTGCATATTTTCCAGGGGGCAATGTACCTAGGATTTCACTGTATTGAGCGCCCTCGCTGGCTGCCAGCAGTGTTTTCTCTGGCTGGTATCCCCGAAATCAGTGATTGTTTTGTATTGTTGGTCTACTAGGCATTGCTGCCACCTGGCCAGAATCCTACTCCACACTGATGAGGGGCAATACCCCAAAACAGCTGTCTGTGGATGGATACCTGGCCTTAGTATTTCCCTTGTCATATCTTTAAACTTGTCAAAAAGTTGGATATTGACTAAAAGGGCCACTTCATATGGTGGTTATGGTGGTCTCCTAAAAAGAGCCACTCCTTGGCTGGGTCCTTCCCGGAAGGATATCTGGCTGGTTTCTGTGTCAAGACTCCTAACAGAGGCTCCATAGACTGTTTTGATTTGCATATTTCCCAGGGGGCAATGTACCTAGGATTTCACTGTATTGAGCGCCCTCGCTGGCTGCCGGCAGTGTTTTCTCTGGCTGGTCTCCCCGAAATCAGTGATTGTTTTGTATTTTAAGTCTTCATATAAAAAGTGGACATGCAGCATCGGAGCCATTTTGGGATTGCTATAGTTTAGGAACGACGCTGCTGCTGCTGCTGCTAGGCAGAACGCTTAGCTAGGGGATTTTATTTTAGCTAGTTCAGATTGATAGTAGGGTGATAGTGTAGAATAGGGAAGTGCAGGTGCGTACATTGTAGGGAAAGTTCTGTGCCGCAAAATTGCAAAATATGTGGTCCAGACAAAAATTACCATTTCATCATCTAAATAGAGATTGCAAATTCAGTGTTTCAGCTAAAAATTGTCATTTCATCATGCAAATAGAGATTGCAAAATCAGTGGTTCAGGCAATAATTTCCATTTCATCATCTAAATAGAAATTGCAAAATCTGTGGTCCAATGAAAAATTGGCATTTCATTATCTAAATAGAGATTGAAAAATCTGTGGTCCAGGCAAAAATTGCCATTTCATCATTTACATAGAGATTGCAAAATCGGTAGGTTTGGTCACCATCTCCCTCTTCCCTAGACTCAGGCTTTCCCTTCCTTTTCGCCATTTGCTTGGTACTCCTTCATACCTACCATGATATTATCACCAGCCGCACATTAAAAAAAAAACAAAACCTGACACTCGGGGTTTTTTTCTTTGGTTGTGTGTTGTTGTTTTTTTTTCCTATGGATCCCGTCACTCTTCTGGCTGAACAGATTCAGGATCTGTCCCTGAAGGTAATATACCTTACATTAGCTGTGGAGCAGCAGCGGTCGCAGACTCCTAATGTTGGGGATTTTGTAGATAGTCAAGTCCAGCCGGAGTCCAAAATTTCTCTCCCAGACAGGTTTGCAGGGGGGTAGAGACATTTTTTTTTGTATTTAAAGAAGTCTGGAAACTGTACTTTAGGCTTCGGCCTTACTTCTATGGAGATGAGTATCAGCGAGTGGGAATTGTTGTCTGACTGTTGCATGTGGATCCACAATCCTGGGCTCTCTGCCACATGACTCTGGTTGCCTCCCATTGGTGGATGAATTTTTTGAGGCCTTGGTTCTCATCTATGATGATCCCGGCTGAGTCCAGGCTGCATCGCCTCCAGCAGGGGGATCAGGCACTGGAGACTTATTGATCAGTATTTTGTAGATGGGCAAACAACACCAAGTGGAATGACCCAGCTCTTAGAAGCCAATTCTGTCAGGGCCTTTCAGGGAGGTTGAAAGATGCCTCATATTTAGGAAACTCCTGAGTCCTTGGAGGCCACCTTTTCTTTGGCTATATGTCTAGACAGATGCCTCCAAGATAGACTGGGAGACCATTTTTCCCAAATACCATTTTTTTGGGGCAGTAACCCATTGCTGGAGGGGGGGATTTGGGGGTGAACCATCTCTCATGAGTTTGGAGGAACCCATGCAGCTAGGAAGAGCCACCACTTTGTTGTGTGTTCCCACTAAAATACTCAAAAAGAAGGGGTTTTGTTTTTTTGTGGTAAAGAGGATGACCCTCTTACTTTGAGAGTCTGTCCCTTAGTTTCTAAGCAAAAAGTAGCATCTGAAACTCGGATCACCCTTGGTGGTGTGCAGATGGACAATCGGGGTGTGTGTTATTCTTACTTATGTAATCCTCGCTTTGCCCTGTCAGAAGAGGTGGTGCTAGAGAGCAGGACTGAAAAAAATTCTGTGTTTGTGGACAGTGGAGCAGGAGTCAGCATGGTGAATGCTATGTTTGTAAGAACTCATTGGCTTAGCTACAGTATGTTATTGCAACCCATCTCCATCTATGCCATTGATTCAGCATCACTTGCTCAGTAATGCCTGACACAGATGGTGCATGATATGAAACTAGGGGTAGGACCCCTGCATTATGAAATAATTTCCTGCTATGTCTTGGAATGCTTTCCCACTCCAATTGTTGTGGGTCTACCCTGGTTGGTTAAACACGTGGCATAACTACCGTGGTCGCATAGGTCGCGCCTTCGACCGCGTCCGCGGGGTTATGGGGCCCGCCCTGCAGATCAGCAGCCAGCTCCTCTCTGTAAGAGAGGAGAAGCGCTGATCAGTGGCAGACCACGCTGTCGGTATGCACCCGTGAGTCAGGGGGGCCCGGTGTCAGCGGCAGCGAAGAGATTCGGGCCCCCCTCACCAGTCATCGCACACAGCAATGAAGAAAAGTGGAGAGGAGTGCTCCGTTCCATTTTTCTTCATTCTCCCCCTGTGCCTGCGCTCACAGAGCATGGTGACATCATCACTGCGCGCTGCTGAGATTAAACAACAGAGTGCAGGACGGGAGGAAGCTGACCGAGGCAATGAGGGGTGGTGAGGGTAGTGCAGTGACTGACATAGCCTGTGCAATTGTGGTACCGGGGCACAGAGGGGGGGGGCCCTCGCAACTAAGCTGGAGGGCCATGCAATAAAGTATACTGGATGTGTCTGGGGTCCGACATTCACCAGGAAACTGCTGAGTGACGATCAGCCCCGGAACCAGTAAGAGACCCTCCTATGTTCCCGTGCAGATCTGCAGCCAAAGAGCAGCAGCTGATTTCTGCAGGATTGTAGGGCAGAGCTGAGGGAGCAGCAGGAAGATGGAGGCCGCTCCACATCCACAGCAGGAGAGGAAGAGCAAGAAAAACTCCACAGGTCATCAGAGTGGCGAGTGTATACTTATTGGATCTGTCTGTTTGCTTTTACACAAAAACCTATGTTGCTTGTGTAGTGGGTGGGCCTACCCCCTACTAGTCTAGCATAGATAACCCGGTACTGTTGTTATTAAAAATGTTTTATTATTGTTATATGATGTGTTAGGGCACCCCCTAGTGGCCGGGTGGGACGGCTGTTGCCACCGGGGAGGAGGAGTCGGCCGGATTGCTAGGCAAGGTCTGAATGTGTGAGAGACAGAGAGGATCCGGGTCAGCGGAGAGTGAACATCTGCAGCGGCAAGTGCGATTGTGTGAGCGGAACATCAGGGGACACCGGAGATAAGGAGGTGGACGCAACCTCAAAGCCTATTCTGCCGGTGTGGGTCCGGTGTATGCTTGGCTGAAGAGTGGGAGCCCGCAAGGAGGTGGACGCAACCTCAAAGCCTATTCTGCCGGTGTGGGTCCGGTGTATGCTTGGCTGAGGAGTGAGCGCCCGCAGGAAGTGAAGTACTTTGGGCATATCCCCACCAGAGGGTGCGTTTGGGCAGGTTGTCCCCAGCTCCACTAAAATTGCCGTAATCCGCTGACCGGAGTGTTTTATCTTTGTGAATAAATGTCGTTTTTATTGCATCTGGACTTTTGCCTGCAGCCTTTTTGTGCATCGGCCGATGAAGACACCGACATACACTCTCTCAACCTTAAAGAAGTGATGAAGCCAGGGATGTGCCTTGAATACAGTGCTGCCACGACTACACAGCCAGAGGCCTCCCTGGCTGGTAGCTTCAAGTGGCGTAGTCGGCAGGATGCGATTTCCCTGCCAGGAACCCAAGAAGCCGGAGATCAAGTGGTGCCAAGTGCACCGTATCCGGGCTATGAGAGAAGATTTCCAGTCCCATGGTGGGAGGAAGAAGTGTCCCAGGCGTTGGACCGGGCACAAGATGGCGGCAAGATGGCCGTCGTCTGTGAAGATAACGAAAGCGCGCGAAAAGTTGGCGCCAAAAGAAGAGCCTGGGGCTGGCCGGTGCCGAAGAGAAAGCATGGAGTACTCCGCCCAAAGAGGGGAGGCGCCAGCTCCAGGGCATTGAAGACGAAGAAAAAGAAAAAGAAGTACCTCAGCGGAGGAGTCAAGATGATGCGTGAGGCTGGGGGTGGAGTCCGTTTAAGAGCGGGAAACGAAGACCCGCCTCCACTTCCTCCAGCCTCAGCGTCGACACCACCGCCATTACTAGCGATTCTGTTGGAAACTGAGATGGAGAACTTTGGGCAACCTGCGGAGTTGGCGACGACTATGGCCCTCATCAGCCTCGGTCGAGGCCGACCCCGGTTCGCCCCTGCTAGCGAGGCCGCGATAGCGGACCTTCCCATTGGACCGGGAGGTTCTACGAGGCCAGACAAAGTTTCTTGGAAGACCTCATGGGATGCTCAAACCGGGAGCACCATCACAGAGGTGAAGGCGACCTATGCCACCCCGCCCATGCCAAGCCGTCCGGGGGTTGCTGCTTTCCCATGGGACACCCCGCAGCTTAACGCCGCCGCCACACCATTTGTTCCGGCGCCAGAGTCGGCCGAGGAGTTAGCCGGGCGTCTAGAGAAGGACCACCTGGGCTTCTTCTGGGACCCAGTCATCGTCCCGCCGGAGGAGTCGCACCCCAGTGTTCCGCCCCCGAAGCCTGACCCCGTCCAGGAACGGCTCCTGGCTGAGACCATTGTCCGGGAAATGCTGTTCGGTGCCGGTGGCGAGAAGTTAGCCCAGCAGTTTGTGACCGGGGTGGTAGTCAAGTTTAATCAGCAAGAGGGATACGGCTTCATCCGAGAAGTAGAGACCGGGGATGATTATTTTTATAACCGGGTTCATCTCGACGTCGAAGGACTCCCTAAGCGACTTCATACCCTTTGGCCGGGCGAAAAAGTCACCTTTCTGCCGGATGCCGGTAGCCGCGGTCTGTTTGCCGTCTGCGTCTCCCGCATGCCGACCACCCGGGAAGCGGAGCAGTGGCAGGAGGAGATTGAGTGGGAGGAGCAGCAAGAGCGGCGCCGGAGCCAGGCCAAACCGCTCCCGCCCGCGCCTTCTCAGCCCCGGCGCGTCCCGGCTGCTGCCCCGGAAGCAGCGATGGAACCAGCTCTCGATCCGGAGAAGTTCCCAGCCGTGGTAGCGGTGACCCAAAACGTGACTAATAAGCCGGTCATCATGCTGGATGCACCGCCATCATCCCGGGCAGGAACACCGTCACCGCCAAGAGGAGCTGCAGCAGCTGTGCCGGAGGAACCGTCCTACGCTCCGGTGTCTTTCAGACGAATCCGCCGCCAGCCGGGACAATCTCTGGGGGCCTACATCCAGGCTCAAGCGGAAGAATGGAAGAGAGCCTGGCCCCCAGAGTAAGTTGTTTACTCCAGCACCTTTAAAGACCGGTGTTGTTCCAGACCGGCAGAAAGTTCCCTGTTGTTGAAAAGTGTTTACGGGCCTGTTGCCCTCCAACAAAGACCGGGAGCGCTCTTGAAGCCTCCGGGCACCTCCAGCGAAGACCGGGAGCGCTACTGAAGCCTCCGGGCACCCATCTAAGACCGGGAGCGCTGTTGAGCCTCCGGGCGCCCATCTAAGACCGGGAGCGCTGTTGAGCCTCCGGGCGCCATCCAGAGACCGGGAGCGCTGCTGCGCCATCAAGCGCCCCTCAAGACCGGGAGCGCCGCTGAACTGGTGCCGCTGTTGAGGACTGACCCAAAAGGTTTTTATGTGTTTATCTGTTTAAGAGCCTTGCCGGGAGGCTCGGATTTTAAGAGGGGAGGCATGTAGTGGGTGGGCCTACCCCCTACTAGTCTAGCATAGATAACCCGGTACTGTTGTTATTAAAAATGTTTTATTATTGTTATATGATGTGTTAGGGCACCCCCTAGTGGCCGGGTGGGACGGCTGTTGCCACCGGGGAGGAGGAGTCGGCCGGATTGCTAGGCAAGGTCTGAATGTGTGAGAGACAGAGAGGATCCGGGTCAGCGGAGAGTGAACATCTGCAGCGGCAAGTGCGATTGTGTGAGCGGAACATCAGGGGACACCGGAGATAAGGAGGTGGACGCAACCTCAAAGCCTATTCTGCCGGTGTGGGTCCGGTGTATGCTTGGCTGAAGAGTGGGAGCCCGCAAGGAGGTGGACGCAACCTCAAAGCCTATTCTGCCGGTGTGGGTCCGGTGTATGCTTGGCTGAGGAGTGAGCGCCCGCAGGAAGTGAAGTACTTTGGGCATATCCCCACCAGAGGGTGCGTTTGGGCAGGTTGTCCCCAGCTCCACTAAAATTGCCGTAATCCGCTGACCGGAGTGTTTTATCTTTGTGAATAAATGTCGTTTTTATTGCATCTGGACTTTTGCCTGCAGCCTTTTTGTGCATCGGCCGATGAAGACACCGACATACACTCTCTCAACCTTAAAGAAGTGATGAAGCCAGGGATGTGCCTTGAATACAGTGCTGCCACGACTACACAGCCAGAGGCCTCCCTGGCTGGTCACTTCACTTGTACTGTATATAATTGTGGATGTGTCTGTGTGTGTGTATATATATATATATATATATGTATATATAATATATATATATATAGATACACACGTGTTTATGTGAATGTGTGGATACAGTATATGTATCTCTGTGCATAAATAGTATGTGTAGACGTGTGTGTCTGTGTATAATGTATATATGTGTGTGTGTGTGTGTTTGCATAGTATATGTACCTGTGTCTGTGTGTTTACATAGTATATGTACGTGTGTGTGTGTGTGTGTGTGCGTGTGTTTGCATAGTATATGCACGTGTGTGTGTTTACATAGTATATGCAGGTGTGTGTGTGTGTTTACATAGTATATGTACCTGTGTGCATGTGTTTACATAGCATATGTACCTGTGTGTATGTTTACATAGTATATGTACCTGTGTTTGTGTTTACATAGTATATGTACGTGTGTGTGTGTTTACATAGTATATGTACGTGTGTGTGTGTGTGTTTACATAGTATATGTACGTGTGTGTGTGTTTATCCTCAGAACCAACAATTCCTCTTTTCTACTGCTCTGATCTATGTTTGCAGCAGTGATATTATGACTAAAATATATGACTGCTGGAGCCAATCACTGAGCTCAGCTGTCACGCCATTGTAGATGGTGTTAGTTGCGGAGCCCTGTGATTAGCTAAAGTGGTCACGTGTGACATTATTACTGTAGCCTGTAAACATAGACGGAGCAGCAGAGAGATATCACTGGACCAGGTGAAAATGAGTAACTCCGATTTTATTTTTTCCAAGTGCAAGATAATCAGCACAACAAAACTTAAAATGGTAAAATGGAGGAGCCCAAGAGGCAGAGGGAGGTGTGGGAAGAGTTCGGAAGGGGCATAGTCAATTCTTGCACAGGGGCCCTTTGCTCTCGGTGTCCAAGCCCACCCCTGGAGGATTTGTTGTTTTTTTGTTTTTTTTAATCCGTGAGTACATGCTGGCCAGAGGCCTATGGGGGTGCATTACACAGTATGGGGGCTGTATAATAAAATATGAAAGACAGTTTATACATATTTTGGAGATGCATTATAATACTTGTAAGTATATATAGTTACATAGTTACTTAGGTTGAAAAAAGACCTAGGTCCATCTAGTTCAACCTTCCTCCACCAGTTCTAGATTTAGTCACTAAGTCATTTATAACCAACAATGTTTTGTGTACTGAGGAAATCATCCAGCCCTTTTTTAAAAGCTGTTATAGTATCTGCCATTACTACCTCTTGTGGTAGTGTATTCCACAGTCTGACCGCTCTAACTGTAAAGAACCCTTTCCTATTTAGGTGTCGGAATCGCTTTTCCTCCACTTGCAGTGAGTGCCCCCTGGTCCTTAGTACTGTCTTTGGAAGAAATAAGTCATGTGCCAGTCCTTTATATTGACCACACATGTATTTATACATATAAATGAGATCTCCTCTGAGACGTCTTTTTTCTAAGCTAAACATATCTAACTTTTTCAACCTGTCATCATATGGGAGGCCTTCCATTCCTTGTGGTTCATTAAATGGTATTGGGGCAGTATAATACAATATGAAGGACTATGGGTGTATCATAAAACATTCAGAACTATGTAGCTGCATTATAATATATAGAGGACTATGGGTATGCATTGTACGGTATGTGGACTGCATAATACAATATGGAGGACTATGGGGCTGCCTTAGAAAACATGGAGGACAATGGGGCTGCATTATAATATATAGAGGACTATGGGTGTGCTGTTGGGAATGTCAGTTATGCTTTAGCTGCTGTGAGGCTCCCTCTTGTTGCCAGGAATGGTTTGGACAGAGACCAGGTGTGCTGGAGCAATGGGCGTTTCCATTGCTATCTCTCTGCCTATTTAATTTATTTATATTTATTTTATAAATAAATTATTTTTAAATTTATTTTTTAAATAATATTTGTTCATTTATATTTTATTTAGTTTAGTCTGCTAGCAGCCTGAGCCGGTTGTCATTTGTTCTTTAGTTTACCAGCCTTCTCATCTTGCTCCAGACCACATCTACCCCAGATAAGTGCTTTGTTTTTTCTTATGTTGTTTTGTTCTTTTTGTTCTTATCTGGGTTTGTCATTTACTGTGGTTATTGTTAGTTCATTTGCATGCAGGAATCTTCCCTCTCTGTGCTAAGCTGGGAAGCTCCCTGCAGCTATGTTTGGAGTATTGCTCCTATAAGTCTATGTGTTTGTTGCTTCTTGAATTTGTAATTGTTCCTGCTTTCTGTTCATTGGTTTGACAAGAGCGCCTGATATAGGACAGAGTTCAGATCGTGTGATCTGAGGACTTTTTGTACTATCAGGTATTTGGATTTTTGTAGGGTTTTTCTCTGGCCACCATCAGCCCCTTTCCTATCCTTTCCTATTTAGTCAATGAGGCCTCACCTTTGCTAATCCTATCATTCATCTGTGTATTGTGTTTTCCTATATCACTGTAGTCTTTGAATGTGGGGGGCTTGCTATACCTTTGCGGTCTATTTCTGAGGCATAGAGTTATTCATCCTTCCTTCCTTTAGGATAGCTAGTTCTCCGGCTGGGTTCGTGGTGCACAGGATGTTAGTTCACCCCTCAGCTACTTCTAGTGTTGATGGTTAGTAAGGGGATGGCGGCCAGCTTAGTTGCCAATGCTCTTGTCACCTTTTTTTTGCCAATGATCTATTGTGATCTTCCATGATTCCGGATCATAACAGTGTGCATTATAGTACATGGAGGCCTATAGAGTGCATTAAATGGTATGGGTGCTGCATACTATAATATGAAGGACTATGGGGTGCATTCATTCAGGTCTATGGACCTGCATTATAATACATGGAGGACTATGGGGGTGCATTAGAAAACATGTAGGACTGTCGGGGCTGCATTATAATATACGGAGGACTATGGGGGTGCAGTATAATATAGGGAGGAATATCGGATGGATTATAATACATGCAGGACTATGGGGGTGCAGTATAATATATGAAGGGTTACGTGGGACCCATTACACTATATGGAATGGTATGTGGGGGCCATTATAGTACTTGGAGAGCTATATACGAAGCGGGACTAAGCTACAAGCAGGGGATGGTTTGAGGCTTTTTCCCTCAGCATCCAGCTTTCCCATGCTCTGATATCATGGAAAAGATGGGTGCTGAGAGAAAGATGTATAGCAGACCATGGGGATGGTGGGTGTTGAGAATAAGATATCAGAACATAGGAAAGCTGAGTGCTGATAGTAAAAGGGATTTCAGATCATGGGAGACCTGGGTGCTGGGGGAAAGAACCCAGTGTCAGCCACGCTATCCCGTACCTGGAGTATTGGTGTACAGTTGGGGGGGGGGGCAGGTCCAAACTTTGCATCGGGGCCCATCGAACTCTAGTTACCCACTGGTTAAACATAATCTTGTTGTAGATTGGCAATCCAGGGAAATTGTTGAGTATGGAAACTGCTGTTTTGATAATTGTCTGAACACCTCGCCAAATGGTCTCTACAGGGACCTTATATCCTACAAAATATTCCATGAACATATATTGTGCAAAAATTGTTTTTATTAGTTAAAAAACAAACACACATTTAAAATCAAAGTGTACAGAAACAACACAGCAAGAGGGACAAGGTAAGGAAAGAGATATTGAGTGGCCTCATATAATATGCAGTAAAATCACATGTGTGACATTTGAATATAATGCTATACACAGCCAGAAAAAATATTTGCTAATAAATCCTAATTCATGGGCAAGGCATATCAAAGATGTCAAAAATGGTATATATAACAAGTACAAATATTAGATATAAATATATATTTTATCCAAGAGATAAGGCCCTTTGAAGGTGCCAGGTAAGGTATGCAGCAACAAAAAAATATATAGTCTATGTGACAATTAGATAAAGTGCTACATACAACCAGAAAATGTATTTATTATTAGATCCAAGGTATGAGTAAAGGCATACTATACATGACAGATGACATATATCAGAGGTACAAATTTGATATATCTCTCAGATAGTTAAAGCCATATTAAAGTGCCAAGTGCATAAATATATAGCAGCATATACATGTGCTGAGGTCGAAAAGATATATAGCAGCAAGCGTGTGTAGCAGCAATCAGTAAGTATGGAAATATTATATGAAATCAGGCCATAATAAACAATTACCAGTCCCTCTCTGCCACTCCAACGACCACTTCGCCACCGCTTCGTCAGGGAGTGGAGCAGAGAGGTCTGCAGGTGCATTAAATACCTGTAGTGGCAGCTGTATCTAATAAAATCATGGGAACTCCTTAGTATCGGGCGGTGCGGTACGCGCATGCGCAGACCAGCGCTACCCCATCCGGAAGTCCACCCACGTAACCAAGGGCGACGCAGTCGCCGTTGATGACGCAGGACCAGACATCCAAACAGGGCGCGCAGCCCGCGCATGCGCACCGTGCCGCACAGTGTCACCCGCCGCCATCTTGAAAAAGGTATACAGCAAATACTTTTAAATGCTGAAAGATAGAGAAAATAGAGAGAATTGTAAAACGTAGACAAGAATTATAATCCAACAAGGACATAAATATATTATCTCCTCAAAACCAATGATTATAAAGATAATTATAGCATCTGCATACATAGCTAGACATAGAAACAAAATCATATACAACGCAGATGTCCCAGGTCAGTAGAGGGTTTAATATGTGATATAATAGGATATAATTTACAAATGTCCTCAATTATTATAACTTTATATTATACAGTTAGGTCCAGAAATATTTGGACAGTGACACAATTTTCGCGAGTTGGGCTCTGCATGCCACCACATTGGATTTGAAATGAAACCTCTACAACAGAATTCAAGTGCAGATTGTAACGTTTAATTTGAAGGTTTGAACAAAAATATCTGATAGAAATTGTAGGAATTGTACACATTTCTTTACAAACACTCCACATTTTAGGAGGTCAAAAGTAATTGGACAAATAAACCAAACCCAAACAAAATATTTTTATCTTCAATATTTTGTTGCGAATCCTTTGGAGGCAATCACTGCCTTAAGTCTGGAACCCATGGACATCACCAAACGCTGGGTTTCCTCCTTCTTAATGCTTTGCCAGGCCTTTACAACCGCAGCCTTCAGGTCTTGCTTGTTTGTGGGTCTTTCCGTCTTAAGTCTGGATTTGAGCAAGTGAAATGCATGCTCAATTGGGTTAAGATCTGGTGATTGACTTGGCCATTGCAGAATGTTCCCCTTTTTTGCACTCATGAACTCCTGGGTAGCTTTGGCTGTATGCTTGGGGTCATTGTCCATCTGTACTATGAAGCGCCGTCCGATCAACTTTGCGGCATTTGGCTGAATCTGGGCTGAAAGTATATTCCTGTACACTTCAGAATTCATCCGGCTACTCTTGTCTGCTGTTATGTCATCTATAAACACAAGTGACCCAGTGCCATTGAAAGCCATGCATGCCCATGCCATCACGTTGCCTCCACCATGTTTTACAGAGGATGTGGTGTGCCTTGGATCATGTGCCGTTCCCTTTCTTCTCCAAACTTTTTTCTTCCCATCATTCTGGTACAGGTTGATCTTTGTCTCATCTGTCCATAGAATACTTTTCCAGAACTGAGCTGGCTTCATGAGGTGTTTTTCAGCAAATTTAACTCTGGCTTGTCTATTTTTGGAATTGATGAATGGTTTGCATCTAGATGTGAACCCTTTGTATTTACTTTCATGGAGTCTTCTCTTTACCGTTGACTTAGAGACAGATACACCTACTTCACTGAGAGTGTTCTGGACTTCAGTTGATGTTGTGAACGGGTTCTTCTTCACCAAAGAAAGTATGCGGCGATCATCCACCACTGTTGTCATCCGTGGTCGCCCAGGCCTTTTTGAGTTCCCAAGCTCACCAGTCAATTCCTTTTTTCTCAGAATGTACTCGACTGTTGATTTTGCTACTCCAAGCATGTCTGCTATCTCTCTGATGGATTTTTTCTTTTTTTTCAGCCTCAGGATGTTCTGCTTCACCTCAATTGAGAGTTCCTTAGACCGCATGTTGCCTGGTCACAGCAACAGCTTCCAAATGCAAAACCACACACCTGTAATCAACCCCAGACCTTTTAACTACGTCATTGATTACAGGTTAATGAGGGAGACGCCTTCAGAGTTAATTGCAGCCCTTAGAGTCCCTTGTCCAATTACTTTTGGTCCCTTGAAAAAGAGGAGGCTATGCATTACAAAGCTATGATTCCTAAACCCTTTCTCCAATTTGGATGTGAAAACTCTCATATTGCAGCTGGGAGTGTGCACTTTCAGCCCATATTATATATATAATTGTATTTCTGAACATGTTTTTGTAAACAGCTAAAATAACAAAACTTGTGTCACTGTCCAAATATTTCTGGACCTAACTGTATTATTATAACACTTTATATTATAGTAAAGTGTCAGTCTTTGCTGATGACACCAAACTATGTAGGATATTAAAAACTGACCTTGATAGTATAATATTACAAAAAGATCTAGATAAGATGTCAGAATGGGCAGATACTTGGCAAATGAGATTTAATGTTGATAAATGTAAAGTATTGCACCTAGGACGGAGTAATCCTAAAACTGCGTATACATTAAATGGAAGTAAACTCGGGACTACAGAACAGGAGAAGGACTTGGGTATTCTCATTACAAATAAGCTGAGCAGCAGCACTCAATGTCAAGCAGCAGCTGCAAAAGCAAACAAGATTCTAGGGTGTATAAAAAGAGAGATTAGATCCCGCGATCCCAACGTATTATTACCCCTCTATAAATCACTTGTAAGGCCACATCTGGAATATGGGGTCCAGTTTTGGACTCCACATTTTAAAAAGGACATTCAGAAGTTAGAGTCAGTTCAAAGGCAGGCAACTAGACTACTACAAGGAATGGAAGGCCTCCCATATGATGACAGGTTGAAAAAGTTAGATATGTTTAGCTTAGAAAAAAGACGTCTCAGAGGAGATCTCATTTATATGTATAAATATATGTGTGGTCAATATAAAGTACTGGCACATGACTTATTTCTTCCTAAAACAATACTAAAGACCAGGGGGCACTCACTGCGATTGGAAGAAAAGCGATTCCGGCAGCTAAATAGGAAAGGGTTCTTTACAGTTAGAGCAGTCACACTGTGGAATACCCTACCACAAGAGGTAGTAATGGCAGATACTATAACAGCTTTCAAAAAAGGGCTGGATGATTTCCTCAGTACACACAACATTGTTGGTTATAAATGACTTAGTGACCAAATGTAGAACTGGTGGAGGAAGGTTGAACTAGATGGACCTAGGTCTTTTTTCAACCTTAGTAACTATGTAATTATAAGATGGAATATAGAAAATGACAAGGTATGAATATAGAGATAATTATAGCATCTGCATATATAGCTAGACATAGAGACAGAATCATGTACAACGCAGATGTCCCTGGTCAATAGAGGGTGGGATATGTGATATAATAAGATATAATGCACATATGTTCTCAATTATTATAAGATGGAGTATAGAAAATGAGGAGATATGAATGAAGTTATAAGGTGGAATTGAATATGCACTATACAAAATAATGTTCCCATAAGCATACATCGACCATATACACAAAAAGGTCCATTGTGAAAAAGATAAATCAAATTATGTATAGAGGAAATCTCCAGTCACTATAACATTGCTTACATTATCCCAACAATCATTTTCTTATATGTAGGGAACAATACCCAGAATAAGAGAGCTATCACAATGGTTCCTTATCCAAAGGGAACAGTGTCCACGTAGTGCATACCCATGCATATACTCAAACATCATAGTTATATACCAAAAAAGAGGAACATAACCAAAAAGGATATGTTTCTACATATAGGGCACAGTGTCAAAGTGATTAAAGCCCACAAAAGCAGGGGAAAGTTCCTCAAAAATATATCAACGTTGTGTCCCTATATGAAGAGCAAGATCCATCTAGTTATATTCCAAACCAAAGCATTGATATCATGAGAGTCATATCCCCATGTGGGCAAACAGTGTGATGGTAGCTTCATACCACTGGAATCGGGAAGATCATAGAAAAGACTCAAGGGGGAAGCATACCACGAGAATATCATATATCCCTGCCCATATTCAACCAATTATCACAATCCTCCATCAAAAAATGGAGAGAATAAGAAATGGACACTTCACAATAAATAATGTGTGGGAAAAATATAACAAGGATTCCCATGTATAATCCAAATCGGCATGAAGATTGGTTCATGAAAGATAATAATACACCTGCACGACCAATAACACTCTGAGCACAATAAACAATACGTGAGACAAAGTGAAGAATAAAAATGTACATAGTACAAAGATGGCTAATATGTCAGGAGATGAGAGCAATGAGATGAGAAGAGAGCAGACATCGACATTATATGGTGGAAAATCTCATAAGAAGCTTGAGAACCCCCACTGATCATTGAGACCCCTTGGTTTCATGCTTTTTAAAAGTGTGATCCACCTACATTCCATCTGACTGAGTTTCTTGAAAGTGTCCCCTCTTCGATTCCCTGGGTATAGACGATCTATCCCAGTGAATCGCAACAGATGCGATTGTCCCGGGTGACAATCCCTAAAATGCCTAGCCAAAGGTTTAAGTTTGGCGATAGTAAAGACCTGATCTGCAGGAATCTTCTCTGCCGTCCTTATGTCTCTAATGTGTTCTAAAATTCTCACACGAAATTCTCTGGTGGTCATGCCCACATACTGTAAATTGCAAGAACATCTGGCCATATATATATCACCATAGAGGTTCTGCAGTTGATAAAATGGAGAATTTTATATTCACGTTCATTGTTAGAATCCGAGAAAACATTACTCTTAGAGACAGAAGGGCAGGCAGAACAATTCCCATACGACCAACATCCCCATTTGGGGCCTTTGGATCCAAATAGAAAGTTAGATGAGGCGGGTCCATGATGACTAGTAAATCTCTTAGGGTTTTCCCCCGCTTAGCAATGAAAACCGGTCTATCGGTAACAACACCATCCAGAGAAGGATCTTCCCTAAGGATAGGCCAAAACTTGGTTACCACATTGGTAAGTTCTCGCCATCTAGACTGGTAGTTGGAAATAAATCTACTTACATCCTCAGATTGTTTTTTGTTTTTTAGATATAACAAAGCCTGTCTACCAATTCTCTTAGATGCTTGATATGCATTATTGATGTTATCAGAACGGTATCCTTGCTGTGAAAATCTTCTCTTCAGTTCTTCAGCCTGTGTCTCAAAGTCCTCATCTCTGTCGCAAATCCGGCGAGCACAGATGAATTGTCCCTTAGGGATTTTGCACATCACATGCGATGGGTGAGCAGAATGCGCGTGTAGTAGGGAGTTTACACTGGTATCCTTGCGAAAGATGGTGGTATGAAGATGACCTTCTACATCGACAGTGATATGTAGATCCAAGAAATCGATTGTAGTCTGACTGACATAATATGATAGTTTAATATTCCCTGTATTCGCATTAAGATAGAGCAAAAATTGGTCCAGGAGAGATCTTGTGCCCTGCCAAATAAACATCACGTCGTCAATATAACGGACCCATAAAAACACTGACGTACAGAAATCATCATTATTTTGTAAAACCTCTCTTTCCCATGATCCTAAGAAAAGGTTAGTGTAGCATGGGGTGCAGGCCGCCCCCATTGCCACGCCCCTCTTCTGTAAAAAAATATCTGTCTTTAAACACAAAATAATTGTGTGATAGCACAAAATTCATGAGGGCCATTAAAAAATCTACCATTCTGGAATCAAAATCACGACCAGAGAGGAAAAAGCTTAAGGCTCCCAAACCCAAAGTATGGCTAATGCAAGTATATAGTGACTCCACGTCACAGGTGATAAGATACATATTGGGAGCCATATGTATTCCCTCTAATCTCTGGAGAACTTCGGTTGAATCACACACATAGGAGGGCAGTTCCATGACAATTGGTTTCAGGAAGAAGTCTAGAAGTCTGGAGATGGGTTCCAGAAGGCTCCCATTTCCAGACACAATAGGTCTTCCCAGAGGATTGTGGAGATCTTTATGCACTTTGGGCAAAAGATATAATGTGGGTACTGATGGATTCTTTGTTTTTAGTCCTTCCCATGTTTTCTTAGGGAGAATACCCTCTTTATATGCTCCATCCAATAATATACCCAAATCAGTCTGGAATCTAAGGGTAGGATCTTCCAAGAGTTTCTGATAGCATTGGGGGTCTCCCAACTGCCTAAAAACCTCCTTTTCATAGAGCTCATCCGGCCAAACGACAATATTTCCCCCCTTATCTGCCGGTTTGAATGTAATCCCTTTCATCTTCCTCAATTCCTCCAGGGCTCGTCTCTGTTCCCTAGTCAAGTTGTCAAATGGCCTATGTATAGGGATCTTAACAGTTTCCCCTACAACCATTTTTACAAAGACTTCAATAGAAGCACTTAGGGAAAAAGGTGGAAAGAAAGAACTTTTTTTACTGAGAAATTCTGAAAATTTACTTGGTCGTGATTCCAATTGTTCCATCAAGAGATCCTCTAATATTTGTAAGGCCTCCAATTCTCTCTCTGTGGAGAATGTATGATAGGATGCTTTATTGTGATGAGATTTTTTCAAAAGCAATTTCCTATCGAATAGAAAAGTGTCTTTGATCGCAATGAAGTGATCAAAGGTAGCTGTTGGGCTGAAACCCAAACCAAGAGAAAGGACAGAAATTTGCGCTGGAGAGTGGACAAAATTAGATAGATTTATTACCTTCAAAGATCCACCATCGTTGGGCTCCATCTCCCTATTTGGTGGCTTCTTATCCCTTTTCTTGGCCTTATTGCAGGTATAGTAGCCTGATGCCGTCGCTGCGGAGTCATAAACCCTGCTTCCGTCGGATTTATAGGACGTATCACTTGCTACCGTCAGTGAAGAGAGGACTCGGCGTGCAAGGAAATAATATAAACAGTCAAAACCACAACCTCAATTAAAATAAATCCCAAAATCTTTTATAAATACATTAATGCCAAAAGGAAAACAAAGGATAGTATCGGCCCCTTAAAATATAATAACAAGTTAGTTATAGAGGACAAACAAAAGACTGAGATATTAAATAGGCATTTCTCATCTGTATTCACCAAGGAACTGACTGTACCAGGGATCATTCAACAAGTGAAAAATCAAAGTCCACCACCCGATATAATTAATTTAACACAAGATGAAGTACGCCTACGTCTGAGTAAATTAAACATTGACAAATCCCCAGGGCCAGATGGCATTCATCCACGAATATTGAGGGAATTGAGCTCCGTAATCGACAGACCGCTGTATCTCATCTTTTTAGACTCACTTGTAACAGGGTTGGTGCCTCAGCATTGGAGGATTGCTGATGTGGTA
The DNA here is from genome assembly GCF_048569485.1 of Anomaloglossus baeobatrachus. Taxonomy (NCBI): domain Eukaryota; kingdom Metazoa; phylum Chordata; class Amphibia; order Anura; family Aromobatidae; genus Anomaloglossus; species Anomaloglossus baeobatrachus. The sequence continues at coordinate 117,903,130 of NC_134362.1, read as the reverse complement.
CCGATATTTAAGAAAGGTAAGAGGGTAGATCCAGGCAACTACCGTCCAGTAAGCCTGACATCAGTAGTATGCAAAGTTTTTGAGGGTATTTTAAGGGATGACATGCAAAAATATATTGCAGAAAATAATATGATAACTGACAAACAGCATGGATTCATGAAAGATAAGTCGTGTCTAACCAACCTGTTGGGGTTCTATGAGGGGGTAAGTTCAAACCTGGATATTGGTAATGCAGCTGATGTGATTTATTTGGACTTTGCAAAGGCATTTGATACTGTACCACATAATAGCCTTATACTAAAGCTCCAGAAGCAAGGACTAGGGGACACAATATGCAACTGGGTAAGGAATTGGCTAAAAGATAGGAAACAAAGAGTAGTCATAAATGGTACATTCTCTAAATGGGCTATAGTCAGCAGTGGGGTGCCGCAGGGATCTGTGCTTGGACCGATTCTTTTTACTCTCTTTATTAATGACCTTGTGGATGGGATTGATAGTACAGTGTCAGTCTTTGCCGATGACACCAAACTATGTAGGATATTAAAAACTGACCTGGATAGTACAATATTACAAAAAGATCTAGATAAGATGTCAGAATGGGCAGATACTTGGCAAATGAGATTTAATGTTGATAAATGTAAAGTAATGCACCTAGGACGGAGTAATCCTATAGCTGCGTATACATTAAATGGAAGTAAACTCGGGACTACAGAACAGGAGAAGGACTTGGGTATTCTCATTACAAATAAGCTGAGCAGCAGCACTCAATGTCAAGCAGCAGCTGCTAAAGCAAACAAGATTTTAGGGTGTATAAAAAGAGAGATTAGATCCCGTGATCCCAACGTATTGTTACCCCTCTATAAATCACTTGTAAGGCCACATCTGGAATACGGGATCCAGTTTTGGGCTCTACATTTTAAAAAGGACATTCAGAAGTTAGAGTCAGTTCAAAGGCGGGCAACTAGACTATTACAAGGAATGGAAGGCCTCCCATATGATCAGGGCTGTATTTTGCCTTCGTGCTGCCCTAGGCACTTTAAGTGGTCGCGCCCCTTATTGACAACGTAAAACTGAGTTTTCGCACACGACATCTGTTTAAGGCAGATCTACTCTGTAAAACACTTTAAGGCTATGTGCGCACGTTGCGTACAGTTCACTGCAGAAATTTCTGCAGCGATCTGAAGAGCACATGTGCGCTTCTAATCGCTGCAGAAAATGTCCGTAGTGAGCGCCGATTCCATGCGCTCTGCCTGCAGCTCCTGCCATAGACAGAGCAGGAGCTGCCGGCAAAGCGCAGGAAAGAAGTGACATGTCACTTCTTTTTACGCAGTGCTTCGGCAGTAGCCGAAGCGCTGCGCTCTAAAGCGCCATGTGCGCACGGCCCCTGCACAATCTCCATAGACTGTGCAGGGGACGCAGGACGCATGCAGTTACGCTGCGCTACAAAGCGCAGCGTAACTGCATGTATTTGCGCAACGTGCGCACATAGCCTAAAAAGTATCAATGAGAAACGAAGGGCACTAACCCCCCCCCCCCCCAATGGGGATCACCACGGGCACATCAAAACATAGCATGAGTATAAAATATTTCCACCACACCGTCCCCACTTATATACTGTGACTGTCACACTGCCCTCCCTTATAAATTATACCCACCACACCATCCTCAATTATGAAATATGATCTGCACATTGTCCTCACATCATGCTGCCCCCTCCTCACAATGTCCCATGCATGCTGCCCCCTCCTCACAGTGTCCCATGCATGCTGCCCCCTCCTCACAGTGTCCCATGCATTCTGCCCCCTCCTCAGTGTCCCATGCATGCTGCCCCCTCCTCACAGTGTCCCATGCATGCTGCCCCCCTCCTCACAATGTCCCATGCATGCTGCCCCCTCCTGACAGTGTCCCATGCATGCTGCCCCCTCCTCACAATGTCCCATGCATGCTTCCCCCTCCTCACAGTGTCCCATGCATGCTGCCCCCTCCTCACAGTGTCCCATGCATGCTGCCCCCCTCCTCACAGTGTCCCATGCATGCTGCCCCCTCCTCACAGTGTCCCATGCATGCTGCCCCCTCCTCACAGTGTACCATGCATGCTGCCCCCTCCTCACAGTGTCCCATGCATGCTGCCCCCCTCCTCACAATGTCCCATGCATGCTGCCCCCTCCTCACAGTGTCCCATGCATGCTGCCCCCCTCCTCACAGTGTCCCATGCATGCTGCCCCCTCCTCACAATGTCCCATGCATGCTGCCCCCCTCCTCACAGTGTCCCATGCATGCTGCCCCCTGCTCACAATGTCCCATGCATGCTGCCCCTCCTCACAATGTCCCATGCATGCTGCCCCTCCTCACAATGTCCCATGCATGCTGCTCCCTCCTAACAATGTCCCATGCATGCTGCCCCCTCCTCACAATGTCCCATGCATGCTGCCCCCTCCTCACAGTGTCCCATGCATGCTGCTCCCTCCTCATAGTGTCCCATGCATGCTGCCCACTCCTCACAATGTCCCATGCATGCTGCCCCCTCCTCACAATGTCCCATGCATGCTGCCCCCTCCTCACAGTGTCCCATGCATGCTGCCCCCTCCTCACAGTGTCCCGTGCATGCTGCCCCTCTCCATGAGCTCCTAATGGTGCCTTCCTCTTTTCCATAATGACACCTCCATGCTGCCCCACTCATCATACTAAGACCACCACACTAGCGCTTATGCTGAGACCCACACACACACACACACACACACACACACACACTACCCCACTCTTGATATTGACTCCCCCTACATTGTTCCACTCCATACTGAGCCCACACATGCTGCCCCTTCTCCATAATGAGCTCCCAATGCTGCCCCCCTCTTATTCTGAGTCCTTACACTCCCCCCCCATCGATATTGTCATTGCTCTATCCCTCAACCCTTGTCCTCTGTCTCTAGCATTGGCCCCTCTCTCCCATTCCCCCAGCAGCAGCCTCTCTCCCCCCGCCTCCAGCAGCAGCCTCTCCCCCAGCATCAGCCTCTCTCCCCCCAGCCTCCCCCAGCATCAGCCTCTCTCCCCCCAGCCTCCCTCAGCATCAGCCTCCCTGCTCCCAGCTTACCCCAGCATCAGCCTCTCTCCTCCCAGCCTCCCCCAGCATGAGCCTCCTCCAGCATCAGCCTCTCTCCTCCCAGCCTCCCCCAGCATGAGCCTCCTCCAGCATCAGCCTCTCTCCTCCCAGCCTCCCCCAGCATGAGCCTCCTCCAGCATCAGCCTCTCTCCTCCCAGCATCAGCCTCCCTCCTCCCAGCCTCCCCCAGCATCAGCCTCCCTCCTCCCAGCCCCCCTCCTCTAAGCCTCCCCCAGCATCAGCCTCCCAGCCTCCCTGAGCATCAGCCTCCCTCCTCCAAGCCTCCCCCTCCCAGCCTCCCCCAGCATCAGCCTCTCTCCCCCAGCCTCCCACAGCATCAGCCTCCCTCCTCCCAGCCTCCCCCAGCATCAGCCTCCCTCCTCCCAGCCTCCCCCAGCATCAGCCTCCCTCCTCCCAGCCTCCCCCAGCATCAGCCTCCCTCCTCCCAGCCTCCCCCAGCATCAGCCTCCCTTTTCCCAGCCTCACCCAGCATCAGCCTCCTCAGCATCAGCCTCCCCCAGCATCAGCCTCCCAGCCTCCCCCAGCATCAGCCTCCCGCCTCCCAGCCTCCCCCAGCATCAGCCTCCCGCCTCCCCCAGCATCAGCCTCTCTCCTCCCAGCCTCCCCCAGCATCAGCCTCCCGCCTCCCCCAGCATCAGCCTCTCGCCTCCCCCAGCATCAGCCTCTCTCCTCCCAGCCTCCCCCAGCATCAGCCTCTCTCCTCCCAGCCTCCCCCAGCATCAGCCTCCCTCCTCTCCCAGCATCAGCCTCTCTCCTCCCAGCCTCCCCCAGCATCAGCCTCTCTCCTACCAGCCTCCCACAGCATCAGCCTCTCTCCTCCCAGCCTCCCACAGCATCAGCCTCTCTCCTCCCAGCCTCCCACAGCATCAGCCTCCCTCCTCCCAGCCTCCCACAGCATCAGCCTCCCTCCTCCCAGCCTCCCCCAGCATCAGCCTCCCTCCTCCCAGCATCCCCCAGCATCAGCCTCCCTCCTCCCAGCCTCCCCCAGCATCAGCCTCCCTTCTCCCAGCCTCCCCCCAGCATCAGCCTCCCTTCTCCCAGCCTCCCCCAGCATCAGGCTCCCTTCTCATCAGCCTCCCTTCTCATCAGCCTCCCTCCTGATCAGCCTCCCTCCTCATCAGCCTCCCTCCTCATCAGCCTCCCTCCTCATCAGCCTCCCTCCTCCAAGCCTCCCTCCTCCAAGCCTCCCCCTCCCAGCCTCCCCAAGCATCAGCCTCCCTCCTCCCAGCCTCCCTCAGCATCAGCCTCCCTCCTCCAAGCCTCACCTTCCCCCTCCCAGCCTCCCCCAGCATCAGCCTCTCTCCTCCCAGCCTCCCCCAGCCTCAGCCTCCCTCCTCCCAGCCTCCCTCAGCCTCCCTCCTCCCCCAGCATCAGCCTCCCTCCTCCTAGCCTCCCCCAGCATCAGCCTTCCTCCTCCCTCAGCATCAGCCTCCCTCCTCCAAGCCTCCCTCAGCAACAGCTTCCCTCCTCCAAGCCTCACCCTCCCAGCTTCCCCCAGCATCAGCCTCTCTCCTTCCAGCCTCCCCCAGCATCAGCCTCCCTCCTCCCTCAGCATCAGCCTCCCTCCTCCAAGCCTCCCTCAGCATCAGCTTCCCTCCTCCAAGCCTCACCCTCCCAGCCTCCCCCAGCATCAGCCTCCCTCCTCCCAGCCTCCCCCAGCATCAGCCTCCCTTCTCCCAGCCTCCCCCAGCATCAGCCTCCCTTTTCCCAGCCTCACCCAGCATCAGCCTCCCTCAGCATCAGCCTCCCCCAGCATCAGCCTCCCAGCCTCCCCCAGCATCAGCCTCCCGCCTCCCAGCCTCCCCCAGCATCAGCCTCCCGCCTCCCCCAGCATCAGCCTCTCTCCTCCCAGCCTCCCCCAGCATCAGCCTCCCGCCTCCCCCAGCATCAGCCTCTCTCCTCCCAGCCTCCCCCAGCATCAGCCTCCCTTCTCCCAGCCTCCCCCAGCATCAGCCTCCCTCAGCATCAGCCTCCCTTCTCATCAGCCTCCCTTCTCATCAGCCTCCCTCCTCATCAGCCTCCCTCCTCCAAGCCTCCCCCTCCCC